>NC_053499.1:118452919-119065419 GCF_905171775.1 Rana temporaria
AAAAAAGAGAGTGACATATTTTCGGAAGCCGTGACACGCTTTAGCCGACCGTCAATCAACTCCTCTTCGCTTAGGAACGCCTATACCCGGAAGCGATCCTCGCTCGGAGCCGGATAACAAGGCTCATAAAACGATAAGTAGCGAGAAACAAAAAAAAAAACAGCATACTGCAGATGTTAGCAGTATGCTGGAACTAATGTCAGAAAGTTGATTTGGGGGTGAACTCCCGCTTTAAAGGCCAAGTTCACCTCTGCTGTTGTCACGGGGGGATCGGGGGTAGAACGTGCAGATGCTGGCACATGTTAAAGGTTGTACCCTAAAAATGGGTGAAACTTGTAGCATATGCCAAAGGTGAATTTCTTTGAAACTTGAACTTCTATACATTTCTGGCGACAACTCAATATTTGGGATTTTCTTTTACTTTCATTTTTAATCATAATAGTAAACAGAACAGATAGGGTGACTCTCCTAAATGGGTGCATGTACAGGCAACAATACAAATTGCCAGGTATTCTAATCCCTTCTACTCTATCCAAAGCTAAAAAAAAAAAAAAAAAAGTATAAAATGTATTGCCTATAGTTATAATTTAAGTTAAATGGGCAAATTTTTTATTTTAGCACACCTAGCTGCTGCTTGATTTTGCTTGGAATTGATCTTTAGGAAGAAATGCGCATGTCATAGTAAGGGCTTGAGAGATGGTTTGAGAACCAAAATGTCGGAATGCACATATTTCAATTGACATGGATCGAAATGTATTGCACAGCTAAATAAATATTGCAGAAGTTGTTTTTTTCAGTGTGCCTGAAAGGTGTTTTTTTTTTTTTACAGGTACATGTATTTTACAAACCTACAAGAGAGGACTGCAAGGATTGAGCGTTCTGCCCTAGATGGCACAGAGAGAGAGGTCCTCTTCACCACTGGTCTTATTAGACCAGTTGCTTTGGTTGTTGACAACAAGCTTGGAAAACTGTTTTGGGTGGATGCAGATTTGAAACGTATTGAGAGCAGTGATCTAACTGGTAAGAATGCACATACGGTCTGAAACGTATACATACTTCTATCACTTTAGACAAACTTATGACTCATTTGAAGACATGTGAGAACTCCAAGGTTTTAATACTTATAAGGGTATAGTTGGAGCTCAGTGTACTATACCTACTAATGATTCTACTCCCTTTTTTTTTTTTACTAATATACTAATCTTTTAGTATTGGTACTACGTTCTTTGTCACTGGTTAGCTTTAGTAACAAAACCAAGTTTCAGTAAATAACATGTTGGGGGGTATTGATGAAGCCTAGTTGTATTTGCCCACATGGTAACCTATGCAAAAAAGGTTGTGTTTCACCAATAAGACAGTTTCTCAATTCCCCAATTCTAGAGTATGGCTGCCTGACTGCAAACTAGCTCTTGCTATGATTTAGTCAAATGAATGTTTGTCTTTGATGGGAGCACCTAGATATCCATCTTACATCCTAAAGCTTTCCTTGCGTCTAAATTCCTAATTGCTTACTCTTCTTTCATGGGCCAAGTCTTGAGGTTTCTTAGTCTTTAAATATTATTTTGACCACTGTTTATAAATGATTGTTTTACAGCTTATACCCATACTTTTTTTTACTTTAGCTGGTAAAATCAAAGTGCAGATTTGTGACTCCAAAAATACACTAGCCTTTAGTTGAGAAATTAATAGATTTGAAGCAGATCTCCAGTTAGATAAAAAGAAGTAAAGAATACTGTACAGTTAAATATTCATTTAAAGAAAACATTTTATTGTGGTACTTGGTAAATACAGGGTCTTGTAGTTCAACGATTTTGAAATTAAAAGTATTTTTAAATATGACTAGTGTAAGAACCCTCAATTTACTGGGTATTGGCCTCTTGTAATACTGACTGTAAGCTGGAACATGTGGTGATACGTAGTTCTGTTTAATCCAACGTAGTCATTTGCTGAGAAAAGTTACTATTTATATGTGGTATTGACAGGGAATGAAAATAAAAGGGAGGGCAAACTAAGACGTAGAATAGGGTAAAGACCACTAAAGATGATAAATTCCCCTTGAAGTTAATGAGAAACACTGGCAAAATACAGGAAATTATGTGTGCAATGTTTTAGTTTGTTGCGCTTTTTCCATGCATGTGCAGGTACAATGTGCTAGCATTTTTATATAGATTTTTGTTTTTGTGTTGTCACTTTAAACCAGCAATAGAAATAATGAGAGTTTACACTGCATCTAAATACTACTTTTATGAATGAAGTTGGCTAGTCAAACATGTGTTCTTTATTTCTTGTGAAAAAAAAAACATGTGTTCTTTGCTTCAAGTTTTCATTATTGATGGCGTCAGTGTTAATTTTGTCGACTAAAACATTTTAGTCAACTAAATGAATACTATTTTAGTCGACTGAAACAACTGAGATGAATAAAATACGACTAAAACTAAAGTGCCATTTTAGTCAAAAGACAAAGACTTAAAGGGGTTGTAAAGGTAATTTGTTCCCCCTAAATAGCTTCCTTTACCTTAGTGCAGTCCTCCTTCACTTACCTCATCCTTCGATTTTGCTTTTAAATGTCCTTATTTCTTCTGAGAATTCCTCACTTCCTGTTCTTCTCTCTGTAACTCCACACAGTAATGCGACACTTTTTCTCCCTGGTGTGGAGAAAGCCTCTTGAGGGGGGGGAGGGGGCGAGCGGGCAAGTCAGGACACTCTCTACTTTGAAGATAGAGAAAGGATCTGTGTGTTAGTGGGCGTCCTGACCCTCCTGCTCGCCCCCTCCCCCCTCAAGAGGCTTTCTCCACACCATGGAGAAAGCCTTGCATTACTGTGTAGAGTTACAGACAGAAGAACAGGAAGTCAGGATTTCTCTGAAGATATAAGGACATTTTAAAGCAAAATCAAAGGATGAGGTAGGAGGAGGACTGCACTAAGGTAAAGGAAGCTATTTAGAGGAAGAAAATTACCTTTACAACCCCTTTAAACTAAATTGAAATTTGACCTTTAAAATTAACACTGGTCTGTAGTATATGACCTCAATACCATAAATATTAACATATTAGATTTTTCACTCCAGCAGTATATAATGAGTTTGGAATTTGTAGAGAAATGTTAACTAATGCATTACAATTTAATTACACCCATTAGATTTTAGACAACTAAAATGAGTTTTAGTCGACTAAAATGTACTGGAAATTAAGTTGACTAAATACAACTAAAACTAAAATAATTGCAGAAGACTAAAATGGGACTAAAACTAAAATGGCATTTTAGTCCTAAGACCAAGACTAAAACTAAATCTAAATGTGCTGCCAAAATTGACACTGGATGGCGTAAGCTAGATGTGCATTGTAATTGGTACTCCCAGTAACATCAAGAATAAAAATCTATAGGAAAACTGAAATTCTACAATTTTAATATCTTTGCCAGTTCCCAGTTAATGCAACTTGACACATATTTAAAGCAAAAAGCTGTGAATTTAAATAAAGAATGTTCCCTGGGGTGGATCTTACATTCTTGCTGTATTAGAAAAAAATACAAATGTAAAAAATGTATTTTTTGTATTGTTTTATAAAGCAAAACAACCAGCTTATTTGGCAATTGAAGCCAGCATTTTTATGAAAAGGATTTTTCTAAATCACATGTAAGTTATGACAGCCCCACAGGCTATAGTAATTAAGCAGCCTTCATTAAAGACCCCTTGTAGCAGTGGAAAACATCTTCACATGTAGCAAACAGCATTCTATATATGACATAGTATATTTGGTATGCACACATTTTACCTAAAGAGTAGACTTGGGTTTCATGATCAGCTATAGATTTCTGGTTTCAGTGTTTAACCACTTCAGCCCTGGAAGATTTTACCCCCTGACATGCCACATTTGGCATGTAATTTTTTCGGAGGAAGAGCAGGTATCCTGTTTTTTATGGGCACCCAGCTCCCACTTCCTCCCTGGCGCTGGAAGGAAGATCACCTCGCCTCCCTCCATCCCGGACAATCAATGTGTGTGGCTCGCGCATGCGCAGTGTGCACCTGGCTGTGAAGCCCACAGTAGCAATGCCAGGGAGAGGAGCTGCTGACTTTTTAAAGGGTGGAACTCCACTTTAAATAACAACTAGGGATATTTTGCACTTTTGACCTTCTCAAGTTATATTTGGTGAATTTTGCAGGCGCTAATAGAATAACTCTGGAAGATTCAAACATCCTTCAGCCCATGGGGCTCACTGTTCTGGGAGACCACCTGTATTGGATTGATCGTCAGCAGCAGATGATTGAAAGGGTAGAGAAGACAAATGGGTTCCAAAGGACAAGAATTCAAGGCCGCATCGCTCATCTCACTGGAATTCATGCCGTGGAACCTCTAGATATGTCCGAGTTCTGTAAGTTCCATTCAGGGCAACGCTGTATTTTAATGTAAGATTTAACAGGGATAACATGTGAGCTATGTAATGGCAGTTCAACTTGTACAGCCAAAATGTTTGTTTAACCACTTAAGGACCGGAAGGATTTACCCCCTTAATGACCAAGCCATCTTTTGTGTTACGGCACTGCGCCGCTTTAACCACTTAAGACCCGGACCATTATGCAGGTAAAGGACCTGGCCAGTTTTTGTGATTCGGTACTGCGTCGCTTTAACTGACAATTGCGCGGTCGTACGATGTGGCTCCCAAACAAAATTGGCGTCCTTTTTTTCCCACAAATAGAGCTTTCTTTTGGTGGTATTTGATCACCTCTGCGGTTTTTATTTTTTGCGCTATAAACAAAAATAGAGCGACAATTTTGAAAAAAAAAAACAACAATATTTTTTACTTTTTTCTATAATAAATATGCCCCAAAAAAATATATAAAAAAAAAACATTTTTATTTCTCAGTTTAGCCCGATACATATTCTTCTACATATTTTTGGTAAAAAGAATCGCAATAAGCGTTTATCGATTGGTTTGCGCAAAATTTATAGCGTTTACAAAATAGGGGATAGTTTTATGGCATTTTTATTATATATTTTTTTTCACTACAAATGGTGGCGATCAGCGATTTTTTTCGTGACTGCGACCTTTATAGCGGACACATCGGCCAATTTTGATACATTTTTGGGACCATTGACATTTTTACAGCAAACAATTCTATAAAAATGCATTGTTTACTGTGAAAATGACAATTGCCGTTTAGGAGTTAACCACTAGGGGGCGCTGTAGGGGTTATGTGTCACCTCATGTGTGTTTCTAACTGTGGGGGGGGGGCGGGCCTGGGCGTGTGAGACGTCACTGATCGCCTTTCCCTATATCAGGGAACAGACGATCAGTAACATTACCACTGTGAAGAACGGGGAGCTCTTGTGACCGATCGCGGGACACCTGCGGCGATCGGGTCCGCGGGCCCCGTGGTCACGGAGCTTCGGACAGGGTCACGCGCCCGCGACCCACGGCTGGGCACTTAAAGGGGACATACAGGTACGTGCCTGTGCCCAGCCGTGCCATTCTGGCAACGTAAAAGTGCAGGAGGCGGTCCTTAATTGGTTAACTGACGATTGCGCGGTCGGGACGTTGTACCCAAACAAAATTTATGTCCCTTTTTTCCCACAAATAGAGATTTCTTTTGGTGGTATTTGATCACCTCTGCGTTTTTTATTTTTTGCACTATAAACAAATAAAAGACTGACAATTTTGAAAAAAACAACAACTTTATTTTACTCTGTTGATCCCTGTTGAGCCGGCGGGTGACTAGTCTGTTTCTGCACACAGTGTGCAGAGACGGACCAGTCAGATCTCCGCTCTCCTCTATGGGAGATTGGATGAAAACTAACCGTCCGTTTTCATCCGATCCGATCCTCCAGATGAAAGCAAAATAGGGTTTGCATCCGTCGCACTTTAGCGAAGAGGATCGGATCGGGGCTGATCGTATGTCAGCGGACATGTCACCGCTGACATCCGACGTTCCATAGAGGTACATGGAGCGCCCGTTCAGATCCGCCTCGAAAAACTGATAGGCGGATCTGAACGGTCCTCGCCTGTGAAAGGGGCCTTACTCTTTTGGAAATGTAGCCCTATTTCTTATCTTTGTAACAACAGAGAACATAGTATAGAGTCCTTGCCGCCCTATTGTTTTTACTGTCTGTGCCTTCATTGGTGACCACACAGGAAAATCTCAGTGGTTACAGAAACAACAATAAAATCTAACTTAAGTTCTAACCCTTTACATCTATGTCCAAAAACTACATGCACCTGGTTTGTCTGTTTTACCTGTAAAGTAAAGTTACAAAGCATTCAGCTTTATCTTTTTACTTAAAACTGAGCTGAATTAATTTTTTGCGGTTCACTCAAGAAGATCTGTTACAAATTTTGTGTTGCAGCTGCTCATCCATGTAGTCGTGATAATGGAGGTTGTTCACACATCTGTATTGCAAAAGGTGATGGTACGCCTCGATGTTCCTGTCCTGTCCATCTTGTCCTCCTGCAAAACCTGTTAACATGTGGAGGTATGGATCCTACGTTTTTCATTTATTTTTATAGAGTGAAATTAGCGATAACATAATTCTACAATTTGCATTTTTTTTCTCTAATTAAGTCATCTGCACTTTTTGGGGATCCCTTGTCAGGTTATGTGTTCTGTACTACTTGGGGATACCTAGTCAGGTTATAAGTTACATTCATTTTTTTCACTGAAAATACGTTAATGTTTTTTGCAGTAAAAATGTAACCACTTCAATACCAGGCACTTTTCTCCCTTTTCTCCCTTACTGCAAACCCAATTTTCAGCTTTCAGCGAATGACAATTGCACGGTCATGCTACACTGTACCCAAACAACATTTTTATAATTTTGTTACCACAATTAGAGCTTTCTTTTGGTGTTTTTTTTTCTGCTAAACAAATTAAAAAAATACCAAAAATAGTTATTTTCTTGTTTCTGTTACATAACTTTGCAAATAAGTATGTTTTCTCCTTCACTGATGGGGCTGCACTGATGGGCACCAATGAGGTGGCACCAATGGGGTGGCACTGATGATGGGCACTAAAATGCGGCACTGATGGGCACACATAGGTGACACTGATGGGCACTGGTAGGTTGCACAAATGGGCATCGATGGGTGGCACTGATGTATACTGATGGTCCTGATGGGCATCACTGATTAGCAGGCATTAGTGTTTGGCACTGATTGGCATCAATTATTGGAATTGATTGGCATCAATTGTGGGCACTGATTGGCATCCCTCGTGGCCATGAGTGGCATACCTGGTGGTCACAAGTGGTGGGCATCCCTGGTGCCGTCCCTGGTGGTCCAGTGTGGGCATCATGGGGGGGGGGGGGGCTGCGCTGATAATCAGCACATACCCCCCCGTCGGAGGAACAGCCGATCAGCTCTCCTCTACTCCGATACGCGGCTTTTCCTGTTTACACTGTGATCAGCCATGATTGGACACGGCTGATCACATGGTAAAGTGTCTCCGTCAGAGACTCTACTTGGATCGGAGTTGCGGTGTGTCAGACTGACACGCCACACCACTGATTACCGTGCTGCGGGCACGTGCTGGCTGGTTATCCTGATCACGTCATATGACGCCCGATCGTTTTGCTATATGGCGGGTAGCGAGTGGTTAAACATGCCAAGTTTCCTCAAATTTCTTTATGCAGTTATTATGCATTTGCGGAATTTGACATGCTAAAAATATTGACATAAATTTGAAATTTTCTGAGGATTGAGAACTAGCACAGTTGCAGCACTCGAGTCCTCGTTTTGAGTGCCCAGTCAGGACACACTCTGCATGGAGAATGTATTTTCTGTCTTTGCGTGCATGAGTTTCCTCTCACTTTCTAAGGACAGGTTAAAGGACTTCTGTACAAAATAGCTTTAGTATGATATTCTACTGAGTGTGCCCAAGATGGCTGCCCCAACAGCATGCACTTTGAGTCCTCAAGGTGAACAACTAAATGGAAATATAAGTTAAATTAATTAAATGTTTTATTTTTGCATCCCAGAAAACATTTGACTTGCTATGTTGTAATCCAAGTCAGGTGAAGTTTCATTCCTGAACAGTAAATCCAAAGGCATAGCCTTCTTAGGAAGTTAAGTGAAAACCTGAAAATAAAGATAATTGACTGTTTTATGGCTCGTACACACTATAAGAAAATCATACGAACATTTTTATCTGAGGAACGATCGTATGACTCTCTGATAGTGTATACACAACTTTTGACAGCCGTTTCCGAACGAAAATTCCCACAATTTTCCCGAATGGGAAATAAACTAACGACAAAAAGTCTCTGCCGTAAGAAATTGTTTGTAGATTATTTTCTTTTTTTCCGACTTGCTGTAAAACGAGAAAAATCGGACGATCGTTTGCCCCATTTTCTTATAGTGTGTACCCCAATTTAATAAGCAAGGTACTTTTTAAACCACTTGTGGACCGTGCTATAGCTGAATAGATGGCTACAGTGGGGTCGGCTAGTTCTGGGAGGCCGTCATATGACAGCCTCCTGTGATGGCGCGGGGCTCTGTGTGATTGCAGTATCCGGGGGACAAAGCTGATCATGTGGTAAAGAGCCGCTGATTGGCTCTTTACCTCAATTTGTGATCAGCAGTGTCCAATCACAGCTGATCACAGATGTAAATAGAAGCTGGTTATTGGCACTCCTTTCCTCATGCTGATAGTATGAGGAAGGGAGAAGAGAGCCGATAACTGGCTTCTCTATAAGGGATATGTACACTGATAATCAGGGCACTGATTATCATTGCAGTCCCAACAGTGCCTACTAGTGCTGCCAATCTGTGCCCAGCAGTGCTGCCTATCAGTGCCCATTAGTGAAGTCTCATGAGCACACATCAGTGAGAAAGAATTTTTTTATAACAAACTATGAAAGGTTTTTTTTTTATTATTTTTTTTATTTTTTTTCGGTCTTTAGCAAAAAAAAAACAGTGGTGACTTAATAACACCAAAAGAAAGCTCTATTTGTGTGAAAAAAAAAAAAATGTTCTTTGGGTACAGTGTTGCATGATGGCGCAATTTTCATTCAGCCAAGGTTCACATTGATGCAGTTTATCAAATCGCATGCCAAATCGGCAGCTATTACCTGCAATGGCACTGTCTGAATCAGTGCGATGCCGACTTTGCGGTTCCTGTAGTTTCTTTCCCACTTTTGGCGACTTCGGGGTGCGATTTGTATAGACATCTTTGCAAGAACCCGCACAGATGTCTCTGAAATCGGTCCCGAAATTGGGACTGACATGGTGGTATAAAATCGTGCTAGTTCAGCTGAAGTGCAACATCGCTGAAATCTGAAAAATGGCCTGGGCAGGAAAAGGGTAAAAGTGCCCAGTAAGCAAGTGGTTAAAAAGATATCAAAATACATTCTGAACTCTAATTCTATTTTTATGAATGTCAAAGAACTAGAAGTTCTGTTGAAGCCAAGACCGTATCTGCACTTCTTTATTTTCTCCTACAGAGTGGCCTATAAATGAGATATGCATACAAATCCCTAGATCCCTGCCACGGTTCTATGGAAAAGTTTTGATTTCATGGAAGTAGTGATGCATGGTGGACCTCTGTGTAGCATTACTTGCACAGATGCACAATTAGTGTGGAACAAATAAAAAAACAACCTTGTGTGCGATATACGATAAAGTCAAGGTCTTGAGCATGCAACTTCTCACACAAATACACCAGAGGCATTTTGGAAACAAATTATATTGTCTAATGAAACAAGAATTAAGTTCTTTGGCTACGGTTCCCATGGGAACATTTTTAAGAAAAGAACTGTTGTGAGGTTGGATCTATTATGCCTTAAGAATGTGTGGCAGCCAGGGGCACAGGAAATGTTATGTAGGTAGAGGGAAAAAGGTTTCTACTACAGAGAGGGAAAAAAGTATTTGATCCCCTGCTGATTTTGTATGTTTGAACACTGACAAAGAAATGATCAGTCTATAATTTTAACGGTGAGAGACAGAATAACAACAAAAATCCCAGAAAAACTAATTTTTAAAAAGTTATAAATTGATTTCCATTTTAACAAGTGAAATAAGTATTTGATCCCCTATCAATCAGAAAGATTTCTGTCTCCCAGGGGTCTTCTGTACAGGTAATGAGCTGAGATTAGGAGCACTCTCTTAAAGGGAGTGCTCCTAATCTCAGCTTGTTACCTGTATACAAGATACCTGTCCACAGAAGAAAGCAATCCAATCAATCAAATTCCAATCTCTCCACCATGGCCAAGACCAAAGAGCTGTCCAAGGATGTCAGGGACACATTTGTAGATCTACACAAGGCTGGAATGGGCTACAAGACTAAGCAGCTTGGCGAGAGGGTGATAACAGTTGGTGCGATTATTCGCAAATGGAAGAAACACAAAACTGTCAATCTCCCTTGGTCTGGGGCTCCATGCAAGATCTCACCTTTAAATGAGTTTCAATGATCATGAGAATAATGAGGAATCGGCCCAAAACTACACAGGAGAATCTTGTCAATGATCTCAAGGCAGCTGGGACTATAGTCACCAAGAAAACAATTGGTAACACACTATGCCGTGAAGGACTGAAATCCTGCAGCTCCTGCAAGGTCCCCCTGCTCAAGAAAGCACATGTAAAGGCCTGTCTGAAGTTTGCTAATGATCATCTCAATGATTCAGAGGAGAACTGGGTGAAAGTGTTGTGGTCAGATGAGACCAAAATCAAGCTCTTTGGCATCAGCTTAACTCACTTAACTTCCTGCCTATGACCCCAAGAACACCATCTCCCCTATGATGTAAGGGAGGGTGGGGGACTCAACGTCTGATGGTGGGGTTGCTCTTGACATCTAATATATGGGGAGAGGATGCGCTGGACATCTAATCTTACAGATACAACTGGCACTTTTGAGGGCAATCATTATGCTGATGCGGCCCACGATAAAATTGAATTGAGTTTGACACAACTGCTTTAGAACATTGATTTTTGCAGACATTTTAAATAATCTGCATTTGGCTCTAACCATGTGATCTTTGTTTTTCAGAGCCTCCAACTTGCTCTCCGGAACAGTTCACCTGCGCCACTGGTGAAATTGACTGCATTCCCTTGTCATGGCGGTGTGATGGTTTTTCCGAATGTGAGGACACGAGTGATGAAGAGAACTGTCCATTGTGTTCTCCCAAACAGTTCCAATGTGAAAAGGGGCAATGTATTGATTCCCGAAAGAAGTGTAATGGAGAGTATGACTGTCAAGACAAGTCTGATGAACTGGACTGTGAATGTAAGACGATGCTTTCTCTTTCAGCAGTCATTATTAGTCAGTAATTATTAGCATTTCCTAAGGACCTATGCACTGTGTGCAATTACCTGGAAATTTCCTCATGGAAAAATACAGGTAACAGTTTTCCGTGTTTCACAATCACACCAGAAAGTAGTATTTCACTACATTCCAGAGCTGTGTGATATAATGCAAGGCAGGCATAATGCTGCTCCTTGTGGCACCGCATAGCACTGCTGTGCAGTGAAAAGAATATACGCCGCGTAATTTCAAATTTTGCGCGTCGTATATTTGTTTTGTATCCTCAAAACAAGATACGCCGGCATCTCGGCTAGATCCGACAGGCGTACGTCTTAGTATTTCCATCGAATTCCGCGTCGAGTATGCAAATTAGCTAGTTACGGCGAGCCGCGTACGACCGGCCGGCGCATTTTTTTATGTCGTTTGCGTTTGGCTTTTTCCGGCGTATAGTTAAAGCTGCTGTTATGAGGCGTACTCAATGTTAAGTATGGCTGTCGTTCCCGCGTACAATTTTGAATTTTTTAAGTCGTTTGCGTAAGTCGTTCGTGAATAGGGATTTGCGTAGAATGACTTCACCGTCGTGAGCATTGGCTTGTTCCGGGTTAATTTCGAGCATGCGCACTAGGATACCCCCACGGACGGCGCATGCGCAGTTAAAAAAGACTTTGTTTACGTCGGGTCACGACGTATTGACATAAAACACGCCCCCATCACAGAGATTTGAATGGCGCGCCATTACCCTGCCGAAGATACACTACGCCGCCGTAACTTATGGCGTGAATTCTTTGAGGATTCGAAAAAAAGAACAAAGTTACGGCAGCGTAGTGTATCTTAGATACGCTGCGCCTGGCGCAGAGGTACGTGGATCTGCCCCAAAGTGTCACACTGTGTGCTTCAGTTAAAGTTCATAAAAAAAAAAAAGGATGAGGGATGGGAAAAGCTATGTGCAGTAAAACACACATTACACCTTTCCTTCCACATGGCTCTGTAGCCCAGAATGCTGTGTGGACCTCTGAATGGACCCTTACACAACTTACTATAGTCAGAACCGTGAAGGTGATTTGATTTGTTATTTTATACTGTTAGTCTGTACATCATTTTTTGCATCCTTAGGGCTGGTTTACACTGGAAGGCTCTCATTCCCTTGCAGTCTGTTTTGAAAGCCTGTCCATTTGAATGGGCTGCCAAATGCATAGAAACATGCAGAAAGTAGTGCACTCTTTCCATGTTACACCACACCAAGGTACATGGTACTTAACATATAATGACACCCGCACACATCTCGCCAAGGTCAGCGTGTGAAACGTGCACGAAATTCTCTTTTCCCAAACCATGTTCCAGTGTGAACCGGCCTTTACCTTACTGACTAAAAAGTTTCAAAGTTATTACAGTAATCTGAGATGTAACATGTAACAATGTTCATGAAGTATGTGAACAAGCAAACATTGCTCATTTAAACATTGCACAGATACAGAAATGAAAAGGCTTGACTGTTGGGTATAATGTAGCGATGCAATGGTTGGTGAGTGAGCAACACCTGGGGGATGTTGTTCTCTGCAGGATTAGCATAGGTGGGAGGGAGGGTGCTTCAGGATCTTAAGAATTGCAGCCTTTATGGTCTCAAATGGCTCCTAGAGATATGTGGGGAGGGCCCGTTAAAAAAAGTTGAGGTTGAGGCCTGTGGCGTAATGCCAGGGCAGCCAAGTCAACCTGCATTTCTCGCTTGTGCTTTTAATGGTGGAAGTCAGATTTTTCATTAGTAGAATATTGTTTATTTTTTATTACCAGGTTTGTTTGGTTGGTGATGGATTTTTTTTTCCATAGCAGGGTAATGCAAGCTCTCAGAGCATTGAGGAGAAAATCTGTCAGGTGTATGGGATAGGGCCTGAAGGTTGGTTGCATTGCGAGTAACAGGAAGTGGGTTGGCTGTACATCTTATGTAATATGTATGGTTCTGCAGGCAATGTGTCTCTGTGGCTGTGTAAACCTACTTTAGACGGCACCAATTAAGGCCAATTTCAGCTTCACAAAAGTAAATTTTTCGATTTGGTTGAAGGTATTGTTAAAGCGGTTGTAAAGGTTTGTGTTTTTTCACCTTAATGCATCACCTGCTGTGCGCGTCCCCCGGCGTCCTCTTGGAGTCTGGCCGTTGATTGGATAGATTGATAGCAGCACAGTCATTGGCTCACGCTGCTGTCAATCACATCCAATGACGCGGCCGCCGGGGGGCGGGACTGAGTCATACACTGTGTCTATGGATGCAGCGTGTATGACAGGGATCGCGCCCGCAAGCTAACCCCCTCGGGATAGAGCTTCCCAGAGGGGGTAAACTATTGTGGGGGAGGAGCCGAGACAGCCACCGTGGGACCCCAGAACAGGAGGATCAGGGCCACTCTGTGCAAAAAGAACTGCACAATGGAGGTATGTACCACCTGTTTGGTATTTAAAAAAAAAAAAATGTAAAGCTTTACAACCCCTTAAAGGTATTCAGACAGGCACGGTTGTCAGACTACAGTAGCCAGCAGTGGAGATTCCTCCATCCATGTTATTTAGGCTCAGCATAATATGTGAGCATTACCTAGGGCAGTCTGCATGGAAAGGCAGATTGCCTGGAACGCCCAGTCTTGCCACTGACATCCACCCACCAAAGCATTTTGATTTTTGAAAACCCCCCCCCCCTCACGAGTCATCCTACTATGTGCATCAGGGCTGATAATTCTTGAGAGGAGTACTGAGAATGTAGGTACTGTAAGTAGCCATGATTTCACGTGCATTGTCCAATTAATAGTAAGCAAGTTGTAAGATTGTACATTAAATTATGTTTTTTCTTATACTACAGCAATTTGTCTTCCAAATCAATACCGTTGTGACAATGGCCAGTGTGTTTTGAGCAAACAGCAGTGTGACACCTTCTTGGAATGCAGTGACAACTCTAATGAGATAATGTGCGGTAAGTGATTACCAGAATATCATTCTGACACCTTACACACAGACTTTTGCACTATAGGCCTCCCACTATTGAAATGTCAAGCCATGGGTTCACTTTAACTTACTCTCCCCAGCAGCAGATACTTAAAGGCAGAGTCTACTTTTTACAAAGGAGCCTTCAAAGCCTTGTACCCACGATCAGTAGATTGAGGGTGCAATGGCAGGCTCCTGTAGACTCTTCCTCTAGCTCTCTGTCCATACTGAGGTGTAAATTTTCATTTGGAGAACTGGAGGAAGTGCCAGCGGTGTGGTGGTTACATTTAGAACTACAGGTCTTGTATCTCATAGTCTTGGAGTTCGTTCATTCACAAATCTCAAAGTAACTGGCGTGCTGATTTTAAAAGTGACAACTGTTTTGGGGTGGGGGGAGTCCGATTTGCACAGTGTTGCATCCAAATATGAGTTTAACAAGCTGCAAAAGGTTACGTTGGCCTTTTAACTTATTGTTGTTCCCCCAGCATCCATTCAGCTACCGGGAATGAAGGAGACATGTGAGCTACGAGTTCTGTCTGTGCATTTTCCATATGAATTGGCCCAGCTCTGTCACATGGAGCTTGTTACATGCTCCTCCATTCCCAGAAGTGCAAGTATTTGCTTCAGTTAATGGAGCAGCAAGGAAAGAAGGAATGGTAAGTATATGCTGGGGAGAGTTTGAGGGTTAAAAGCAAATTTGTTGTTTTTAATTGGATGGACAAAAATGCAAATCTGCTTTAAAGTGGAGGTCCACCCTAAAAAAAAAAATACAAAAATTACACCAAAATCATACAAAAAAATGAAAAATTATTTTTTTTACTTACCAGAAATTGTGGTTGCTATGCAGATCTTCCTAATCTGCCTCATCCTAGTCCGTGGCAGGTCTTCTTCCTCGTCGTCCTTGCGCTGCCCTCTGGGAACTGTGTATATCCCAGAGAGCAGCCGCCTATTCACAAAGCGCCACGAGAATCACGCATGCGCAATAGGAAATGGGCAGTGAAGCTACAAGGCTCCACTGCCTGTTTCCCTTAGTGAGGATGGCGGCGCCGGGACCTGCCACGATCGAAGACAGGTAAGTGTCTTGTAGCTGCTGACTTTTAAAAAAAAATATCGCGGGTGGAAACCTGCTTTAAACTATTTTTTTGTGTGGTTTTTACAATTTTACATGCTTGCTTTTAATTACTTTTTTTACTGTATGAAATGTACATAGGTTTTAAAAACACTGTCATGCACACTAATAAGATCATTTGCAGCGAATGTTGCCATTTACTTGTGTGTGTGTATATATAAAATATCTTTGAAAATGCTATACTTTATTCAATAGTACTAGCAATGTGTTATTTTTATTGCAGAAATGAGCAAGTCCTCATCAGAAGAGACACCTTCTCATACTAGTGCCATATTACCAGTGATTGGCATTATTCTATCCGTCTTTGTATTTGGTGGGGTATATTTTGTGTGCCAGCGAGTTGTGTGTCAACGATACACTGGGCCAAATGGACCTTTTCCACATGAATATATCAGTGGAACTTCTCATGTCCCACTCAACTTCATGACAACTAGAAGTTCTCAGCCTGGAGCATACACAGGTAATATTGTATTTTTCATGATAATGGGAAACAAATGCTTGTAAAGAAGAATGAAACCTTAAAGCGGGAGTTCACCCGAAATTTTAACATTGGATTGATGCTCATTTTGTCAAGGGTAATCGGGTGTTTTTTTAAAAACGAAGCAGTACTTACCGTTTTAGAGAGCGATCTTCCTATTTGATTGACAGTCTTCCGACGAGTAGCCGAAAGAAGCCGAACGTCGGCGCGGCTCTATACGGCGCCTGCACACCGACGTTCGGCTACTTTCGGAAAATCGTGACGCGATAGATGCGACCATCAGAAAGCCTGTCGGAAGACTGTCGATCAAATAGGAACGCCCAGTCTCGCAGCCCATACCCGGAAGCGGCGGAGAAGATCGCTCTCTAAAACGGTAAGTACTGCTTCGTTTTTAAAAAAAACTACCCGATTCCCCTTGACAAAATGAGCATGAATCTAATGTTAAAAATTAACATTTCCGGTTGAACCTCCCCTTTAAGGCACCATCATGTTTCTGTAATGCACACATCACTGCGACGCAGTGTTTTCTATGCAGAGTTGCACCAGATTTTGCACTGTCTTGTTTTAGTAAATCAACCCCAGTAGGTTTCTTTGTGTGAAGCATTTGCTGATAGCAGTTAGTCATGCCCCTTCGATTGCATTCTCCCAACACGGGGGGATAACTAATTAAACAGGTCTTTTGTGTCTAACAAGCAAATCCGGGTAAGAACTATAGTAATTATGTGCTCTGAGGGATATGACTTGTGTAGTTCTTAAACAAATATGTCATGGCAGCTGGAAAGCAGAAATATAGTATCAGCTGAAACATGATCCAATAAAATGTAAAGCATTAAGTCCTATGCAGGGCAGGACTTAGGGTGGTGGGGGCCCCTGGGCTTGAGTGTTGAAGAGGCCCCCTGGAGCCGAGAATTGGGGGGGATCGAAGTTGTTGAGCGGGGGGGGGCGAATTGAAGTTGTTGAGCGGGGGGGAGCGCATTAAAGTTGTTGAGCGGGGAGGATTTTGCAGTTGTTGAGGGGGGGGGTGCCTCTCACCTGTGCCAACAGCCGGGGCCACAGACTGTCATTAGCCTGGCTCTCGGCTATCTTCCCTTCAGCAGCCACAGTCCTCCACACACCACTCCGGTTCCTCCTGCTTCCGTGCTGCCTCCTCTTGCAGTGCGGGAAAATTAACCCTTTTGCGGGACTGCGGGAAGAAGCTGTCTGTGCGGGAAAGTCCCACAGAATCCGTGCGTGTTGGGAGGTATGCGCAGGGCCGCCATCAGGAATTTTGGGGCCCCTTGCACAGCTTAAGGCATGGGCCCCCTGAAGCAGAGAACCTAGGGGGGGTGGGGGTGCTGCCGCCTGAAATTGAGAAGCGTGGGGGCTGCCGCAAATTGAGAAGCGGAGGGGCCTTTACAAAAAAAAGAAGAAATAAAGAAGAAAACAAATATATATAAATATATGTAGCCATCCGGGGCCCTGGGGACCTCTGGGCCTTTTAATAAAAAGAAAAAATAAACCTCTGGGCCCTTTAATAATAATAAAAAAAAACATTTATAAAAAATACATAAAAAAAGGGAGGTTGCCAAACCCGGGGGCCCTGGGGACCTCTGGGCCCCTGGGAACCTCTGGGCCTTTTAATAAAAAATAAAAAAATAAACATTTATAAAAAAAATAAAAAAGGGGGGGTTGCCACATGGGGCCCTGGGGACCTCTGAGCCCTTTAATAAAAATATATATATATATATATAAAAAAAAATGTAATTTTTTTTATAAAAAAATAAAAAAGGTGGGTTGCCATCCGGGGGCCCTGGAGACCCTTGGGCCCTTTAATAATAAAATATATATATATATATATATATATATATATATATATAATATTATATATATAAAAATAAAAAATATATAAAAAAAACATTTTTTTACAAAAAATAAATAAAAAAAAGGGGGGTTGCCATCCGGGGCCCTGGAGACCCCTGGGCCCTTTAATAATAATAATAAAAAAAATATATATATATATATATATATATATATATATATATATATATATATATATATATATATATATATATATATATATATATATATATATATATATAATATTATATATATAAAAATAAAAAATATATAAAAAAAAACATTTTTTTACAAAAAATAAATAAAAAAAAGGGGGGTTGCCGTCCGGGGCCCTGGGGGCCTCCGGACCCCTAAAAAAAAAAAAAAAAAAAAAAAAAAAAAAATTTTTTTTTTTTTTTTTTTTTTTTAAAGGGGGCCCCCTATTGGGTGGGGCCCCTGGGCTTGAGCCCAGTCAAGGCCAATGGTAAGTCCGGCCCTGGTCCTATGGATTACTCTGCTGAGCTTGAAGCCTTGGCTTCAAATACCAAAAATATTAATTTCTGTTTTCCCTTAAAATTACACCCTTTTTTCTTTCTGTATAATGCTGCCTTGTTTCACCAAAAATGAGGCAACTGTTTGCTGCACGTTTGTTTTCTGATATAAAATAATGTCTGTTCATTAACACTACAGATAGCACCCTTTTATGTAAAAATAAATCTATCTATTTATTTATCTATAGATATAAACTTTAGTACGCCCCTGTCTTCTTTGCGCATCAATTTGGCTGTATGTTTAGGCAAAGCAATGGTCAGATCAGCTAATGTCAGAGCCTTTTCTCCTGTTCTTAGAGAAGTATCTGACATTAGCTGATTGTGTGCATCCTTTAAGGCCAGTTCACACCAGAATGTGGCGTGGGAACCCCATGTTCCATGGGCATTTCCTGCACCACATTGAGAACTCACTGCACTTGCAATTTAAAGTGGATGTCAGTGTTAATTCAACGATAATGCGTTTGCCTGCACTGGATCGCATGGTACAGTAGTAAAATGTAATCCAGTTGCTGTGTTTGTTTTAAAGAGGAACTGCAGTCTACTCACATAATTTTTAATAAAAATATATTTGCCTTTCTGACGCTTCCCTCCAACCACTTTGCATATCATTTTATGTATACTGTGGTTCTGTACTGTGATACAGTGAGCTGAAGCTGCTGCCTGTTCACTTCCTAAATTTACACAAACACTCAGAGGCACACCTCCAGCTCTGCAGCTCTCATTGGCCCTCTTATGACTTACCCCCCTTCCTGGCAAACTCTGTCAAGAGTGTGAGAGAGAGCTGTGCATGATGTCATAAGCCTAGACTTTTTACCAAACAGGAAGTGGGCTGTAAAAGGTATTTACTAGCATAAAAAAATATTTTACTATCCAAGGTTAAAACAACAAGGGCAGAAGATTTAATAGATAGAAAGATGAAAAATGACTGAAGTTCTGCTTTAAAGTAGTGCATGCACTATATTTGGCATGGTTCAGCGCAAATGAACAGACTGAAATCGCACTGCACCTGGATTGCATGCGACTGGCCTAAGAATGCACAGCGCTTTCCTGTGCAATTCATGGGGTGAACCAGCTGTTGGCTCGGCATGCAGCTAATGAAATTTTGAATTTTGTAGATGGTTTGGCCTTTAGGCAAAAACATGAAAACGCCTCTCTAAATGTCATAATATCACATAGACCTAATTTACTTGAAGCATTCTTAGCCATTTTAATTCTAAAATTAAAGGTCATGAAATTAAATATACATTAATTTCATAAGATGCTACTTTCCTAATATCAATATCTGTGGCATAATAATATGGAACCCAATAAATGAATACAGTGGTACCCTGGATTATGAGCATAGTTTGTTCCAGAAGAATGCTTGTAATCCAAAGCACTCGTATATCAAAGCAAGTTTCCAAATAGAAGTCAATGGAAACTCAAATAATTTGTCCACAGTGACTTCTATTTTATGCAGTACCACATGTGGCCAGAGGTGGGGGGCGCCGGAAACACTCGGAGAGTCCTGGGGGCGGAGTTTTTCCACGTGGCTCCGAGTTCATCCGAGCGGCTGTGAGTGTCACTGGTGCCCCCGAACCTCTGGTCAAATGTGGTACTGCAGACCGCAGGGGCTTGAATCCTGCTTGTTTTGCAAGACAACACTCGCTAACCGAGTCAGGATTTAAAAAAAATATTAGCTCGTACTGTGAAACGCTCGTTAACTGCGTTACTCGCAATCTGAGGTATTACTCTATTTTTATATTATTATAATCTTATATTTCTAAACTGTTATATCTGTATATGTGCAGAAAACAAAGCATGTTATACAGCTAAAGTGTCATGTGCAACTAGTTAGTGCACATTGATACCTAGTAAAAAAAATGTTTAAAAAAAGGCAAATCTGTGACTCTGACTTGGTGCTATTAAGTGTGTTTGAGAAATGTTCTCCTGTCTTTCTTGCATTGATTTGAGACACAATAAATAGTCACAAGTCTACATTGGAGGACCACTTTTTTCTTTTCGTATTGTGACATACTTGTCATCATTCTAGGTATACCATGTGGAAAGCAAATGATCAGCTCAATGAGTATCATAGGAGGCGGAAGCAGCGGCGCTCCTTTATATGACCGGAATCATGTGACCGGGGCCTCTTCCAGTAGCTCATCCAGTACTAAGGCTACTCTCTATCCTCAGGTGAGATGTCTGGCTTCTAGACTTTCTGTTAGCGTGTCTGGATATGTAAGCATACTATATAATGCACATAGCAAAACTATTTGTTTACCTTTTACAATTCATTGTTTTTCATTAGAATGACTGCATGAAGCACTTTTTAATGGCCATATAATATATACTTAAAGCAAGCTCAGAAGTGCACATAATTATGTGCTCCCCATGTTTTTGAGATTTTCTGCTCATAAATAAAAAAAAGAATAATAGCGTGGGCTTGCTGCTTCCCTTTATCATGCAATTGATGAACCTATCTGAGTCTAGACAATATAGCTCAGCTCTTATTATGCAGTAGGAGTGTATTATTCGTTTATACTTTGTAGGCTGAGTTGTCAGTGTCATGGTGGGAGAGTGTACAGATATGCAAACAGATCAATCAGTACTACTACCCATACAACACATTGATGGCAGAGCTCCCGGGTGCTCGATCCACAGTCGCTGGCTGAGTAAAATGATGTAGGGAGGATGATCCATCCACACACAGTTGTTGCTCCTAAAGAATCTTCATTTTATTGAAAAGCCACAGTGCATAAACGCAGGTAAAATCAATTGACGCGTTTCAGCCTATGAGGCCTTAGGCATAACCACCAGTGTACAGATACTTTTCATTGCAGGCACTGTAGTGAAAGCCTGAATAGCTTTATAACAAATTTTTAAACCATATTCTGTTTTTCCATTAAGCCTCATACACACGTACGGGAATCCCGGCGATAAAAAATACGGCGGGGAAAACCGAGAACCTGCTCAGTAACTTTTTCCACCTACACACGACCAGGGTTTCCCGACAGGAAAACTGCCATGAGAGCTTTGGTCGGGAATCCCGGCCATGTGTATGCTCCACCGCAATGTTTCCCATAGGAAAACTGCCGGGTTAAAAAACGCCGGGAATCCTGGCGGGAAAAAAGAGAGCTGGTTTTCTTTTTTTTTCCGGAAGTTTTCCTGTCGAGAAAACTGCGATGGAGCATACACACGGCCGGTTTTTCCGGCCAAAAGCTCCCATGGCAGTTTTCCCGATGGGAAAACCGGTCGTGTGTATGAGGCTTTAGATCTTGTTTAATGGAAATAACTGTAGAAATGTTAGAAATGTTTACTTGAAAACTGGATTAACACTTATAAGTTGTTTGTTTTCTTTGCTCAATATTTAAAATAACATTTCAATAAAGTTTATTCTATGCAAACTCTAAATTTCCCTTGAACACATATGGGTAGTGGGTATGCTACTTTCCCAATAAAATGTTCCTGATAATTTTATTTTTTGTCTGACAATTTAATATATTATTTATTTAGGTGCTAGCATTTATTCTTATATAAACTAGCATATATAAAGTGAAACCACTTAATAGTGTATGTGTATAGAGGCTGTAGAAAGAAGAGATAGTTGGGGATGAAGGAGATTTTGGGAGAAGGGTACATGACTTTTGCTCCTTAAGGTGATTTTAAAGGATCACATTTTATTTAAAAATAAATAAATAAATATTTTACACTTACCTCAGTGAAATGGTTCCTGCGGCCCCCTGCCTGTGCTCCTCTCCCCCCCCAGTGCCCACCATAGCCAGCTGCTTGCTATGGGGGTACTCGTGCAAACTCCCTCCAGAGGCAGCTCTGCTTGTCCCTTTCTGCTGTTCATTCACAGAAGTATTTGTGCTCTGTGATTGGGCAGAAGGAATGGGCACAGTGGCTGCATGTGTCTCTGAAGTTGCGATAATTTAGACCAGATGGTCTCGGAGCACTAGAAGTATAGTACTACATATGTTCTCGGTGCTCAGTTAAAGAAAGAAATGGTTTACTAAAGAGATAAGTCCATGAGGTGGCACGCACCTTGGACTTAACCCCCTAGTAATCCAGCACATTCTACAGCTATAATATTGCTATGATTTTTTTAATTTATCATCTTCTTAATTACACTTGTTTTGACTTCTGTCAAGCTCATAGGGTATTGACCTTTCATGCTTTTTAAAGTTTATTTAATACTTTGTTTTCACAGACGTGGCTCCTCATTTGTAGAGATGAGCCAACTTCTGACATTAAAATAGTGTGGGATCTGCAACCTTTTGCTATAGGGAACATAGGTGTGCGCAGTCTATTGCATTAGGGTGTGCACCTCAAACACACACACCACTAATCACTCACTATGTGCATTCAGAAAGGGAAGGGGATGGTCAATTACATATTTACCAGGGCCCCTTCCTCCACTCATCCTAAAACATCCTTGCAGCAACAGCTGTCGGGAGAGGAGGGAAGCTGGTAGCACTGCAGGGGGGATGGAGGGAGCCAGGGAAGTAGGGGGAATCTGTGCTGTAAAAGAGTGATTGGGGTGTGCCTGGGCACACCTGGCACACCCTATGCGCACGCCTATGATAGGGAATATCAGTCAATCTGCCTAGGGTGGGCTAGTCTGGTTTCCTATGGGGTAAAGGAGGTGAAGTGTTGTTTTTCCTAAATCGTAAAAAAAAATCTGGTTCAGGTGAGATTCGCACATGACTGACAGCTTTATATCACCCTCATCTACTCCAGTTCCTAAGCCAGCCCAGCTGAATCTCATCATTAGCCCTGTTTTATCATCAGATTTCTTGATACACTGCAAAAGTGCAACATTTCTTACATCACTGTACTACTTTTGCCAGCTGTTTGGGTGATAATGTGGAACTAGGTGGTATTTCACTTGTTGGGCAAAGGAGCCAGCTTGCTACCCAGTGATACTGATAACAACATCTAAACACAGGAGTGGCCAATAGGACAGCTGGAGAATTCCAAGGCTGTGTGAGCTATATGAGAAATACTTCTTGATATATTATTCGTGGCACATGGAAGCAGATAAAAGGCCTTCACATTTCTTTCCACAGTTCAGTTCCATGATTTGTGCTGTGTGAAATCATAATCAGCTCATTCAGTGTAAAATATAACTAGTACTGTTACAGCAAAATGAGAAAATGGAAATGCATTAAAACATGTCACTTGTCTATGCCTGGCAGCAGTGAACATATAGAGTATGTTCCTGCAAACGATCTACATGTACAGAATTCCCTAATTGAGTTTTACTCGACCCCACAGAAATTAGTCACCTACAGTGTATGGCCTGGTCTTTGATAGATTTACATTCAGACTCCTGGCCCAGGGGCTGGTAATTCCAGTTCCCCCTGCCGAAAAATTACGGTAAAATTATTCTACTCCACAGGCCTGTCTTGGATCTCTTAAATTTGTTGTTAAGAGCTGCAAGCTTAAGATGGAGTTGATCATTTCAGCAGGGACTTTCTGGCATCCATCAATATTGAGGAAACACCTCTGGTTATCCATTTATCAGGTGCACCAGCAGCTTTGCAGAGGGGGAGGGGAATTATCAGTTTGCAATCTTGCCTTTCAGCCTAGCGATGAGTGTTCACCAAAACATTGGTGCTAATTTTAGCCTCCTTGAGGTCAAGAGGGATACCTGTATTTAGCTGCAAGAACAATATTATATGAATGTGCAGTGTCTTACTTGGAGCTGGAATCCAACCTAGACAATGCAATTTAGATGTAATTTCCCCTGAAATACCTGTAGCTGACCATGAATACCAGCCATGCCAAGATGGTGTTCTTTTTAGAGAAGCTGTGGAAACTATAACCTCAGGTTCGCCTACTGCATGCTCGCAGGTGGCTGTCCATTCGCCAACTGCATTCAAGTTTTGGGTCTCCCTGTAGTGGCCTTCAAAGCGATTCCTTAGTTGGGTGGCTCCTCTGTCAAGTGCTGCCAGGCGTGAAGTTGTTTCCAGTTTTTCTATCGAAACAGTTGATTATTAAATTGTAGGGTTGCACCAATACCGAGCATTTGTACCTGTGAAAATGCTCCAATGCCTAATTTGATACATGGGCAGCCTAACAGATGATTGGTGCGGCAGTGGGGGGAGTTACCACCAATCTCCCTCCCTGTATAGCTTTCAATAAAGCAGCTGACAACCATTTCTCCTTTTCTCCCTTCCGCAGATTTCAACTGCTTTATTGAAAGTCACACATTGAGATTTGTGATTTGTAACTCCCCCCACTGCCGCACTGATCACCCCTGAACTGATCACCCCAAACTGTGTCCTGTATCCTCCTCCGGCTCCCCGAGTTCTCATGTGACCTCCTCCAGTCCCTGTCCGGGTCCCCCTCTGTGCTCCCCGGGTCCTCCTCCGGACCCCTCTGTCCCAGATCTGTCAGGATAGAGAGCGGAGGAAAGAGCCAATAAATATGTAATTTAGCGACTCCTTTCTTTTCTTAATGAGCAGAGTCGGCGATCACTGACTCTGTCTATTCATAACGGAGTATCGTAAACTGTGTTTACGATGCATTAGTTTATGAATGAACAGGAGCCTCTGTCTTTTGTCCATTAATCTTCAGTGCAGCAGAGGCTGCAGAGAAAGGGACAGGGGAAAATCGTCCCCCCTCAACAGGACTAATATAAAAAAATACTTGGTCTTAAAAAAGTGGTATTGGTGCAACCCTAATAATTTGTTTCACTTAAGATGATTTATGAGGAGACTTTTATGAATAAATGCAAGCCTAGTTTTAGCAAGTTAAGTGTGGTGTTCCTTTACAGTATATAATGTACCTATTATAATATTTATAAACTATGCTTCATGGTTAATAAAGCGGGGTTAAAGAAAACCTTATGCCGCATACACACGATCGGATTTTCCGTCGGAAAAACCTTGTATGGTTTTTCCAACGGAATTCCGCTCAAGCTTGGCTTGCATACACACGGTCACACAAAAGTTCTCTGAACTTTCGACCGCTAAAGAACACGGTAAGGTACAACACTACAACAAACCGAGAAAGATAAGTTCAATGCTTCCGAGCATGCGTCGGAATTTTGCGTGTCAGATTTTCCGAAAATTTGAGAACCAGCTTTCAATCTTTTGTTGGCGGAAATTCCGATAGCAAAAGTCTGATTGAGCATACACACGGTTGGAATTTCCATTCAAAAGCTCACATTGGACTTTTGCGATCGTGTGTACGGGGCATAAGGTGTCGCTTCTAAAACTCAGGAGTTTGCTTCTGTAATCTAATTTTCATGATAGAAATTAGTACTCGTATAAAGCTGGTCCCCGCAGGCAGCACTTTTCTTTTTTCTTTATTATATTGCTCATTGTAATAAATAAAATAATACAATTTTTCTTTACAGATCTTGAATCCACCTCCATCACCAGCTACAGATCGATCACTGTACAATACTGAAGTATTTTACTCCTCAAACAGTCCTTCCACTACTAGATCTTATAGGTAAGACATAATATTACATCAATTTACAAAACTTTCTCTAAGGATTTCCAAATTTTTCCGAATAGGTAATTTTGTATTGTTAACTAAGGTGGTCACTGCAGTACTATGGCAGTGTATTAAACTATATGTTCAATTACAGTTGCCCAAATCTGGTGATACCAAGAGTTTTAGAGGTTGTAGCCATAGTTTAATATTTATGTTCTAGATTTAAGTAACGGTATTGGCAGTACCCATTGTTTCCTTATGTGATTAAATCAACCACTGTTCTTATAGAAATGGGAATGAGGTGACATTGACTTTCTAGGTAGGGAGTAAAACAGATGTATTTTTGGCTGAACATGTTTCTGTCTGGTTGCAGGCCCTACCTTATACGAGGCGTTGTTCCTCCCACGACACCGTGCAGTACAGATGTATGTGACAGTGACTACACTACGAGCCGGTGGAAATCGAATAAATACTATATGGACTTAAATTCCGATTCAGATCCGTACCCTCCTCCTCCTACTCCGCGGAGTCAATATATGTCAGCCGAAGAAAGCTGTCCTCCATCCCCAACCACAGAAAGAAGCTACTTTCACCTCTATCCACCTCCACCCTCACCATGTACGGACTCCTCGTGACCATAAATTGAAGAGACCTGCCCCCTTAATTGTAAATATTTTAAAAATGAACAAAAGAACATATATATAAATATATATATATTTTATGATCTTAAATATAATTCAGATTGATGTTTTTATAAGAAAAAAGAAAAAAATACAAGCAATAAAAAATAAATGTGAATACAGATGGGGTTGGGAGGGATTGTGAAAATTGTACAGTGGAAAAGTATTTATAATTTTTTTTTTAATTTAAGTACCACGTGCCATGTTTCTAATATGTCCCACAACATGTTCTTTGCAGAAGACTTTAAAAAACACTTCTGTTTTCTTTTTTTCTTGGTGCTCAGCTGGAAAACAAACTGTACTAACATTATGAAGACAAGCGTGTCTGTATGCCTTTTATGTAAGAAATCTGTAGCCAGATGAATTTTTGCTTTACTTGGACAGTTCTGTTGCCCTGCTTAAATACAGACCACACAAAAAGAAAAAAGAAATTGACCTGTGAAGCACTATTTAAACCAAGTGCTAGTATGGATACACCCACACCTTTGAAGAAATATTAATGAAAAACAGTGAAGTGATGTAACTGGTAGGTAACCTCAATAGTGGTGTCAAATGTTTTTTTTTAAATAAAGCAAAAATGGAGGTGAGCCAAATATGCCAATGCAACGAACGGTGAATCTAAAGAATTACACTGAAAACATGTGAGATATCCAAACTGGATCTAAAAAAGAAAAAAAGTGCAAAAACTTAAAAAATACCATTAAATGTGAGAAATGGCAATATCATCATCAATAAACAAATTTGATAAATAACATAAATGAGTCCATGTAAAGAAGAGAGAAAAAAGGACCTCAGTGGTTGTAACTACATAAAATGATGACTGTTAAGTCCTTGGTTGGTGAAAACCAGAAGTGATAGTCCGTGAGAAAATATACTGTATCAAAAACTCATCCACGGTGACATATGATCCAAACACCCCAGAGGAAGTGAGAATAGGAAAGTGCCTCCACTTTAAGCACACACTTCCGCTTACCAGATAAATATGATCCCTTATTTAAACCGTTTTAGATTTATTACGTTTCAAAGACACTTATTTACGTTTAAAATGGACACTTAACGATTAAGTAGAAAAAAAAACAGCATTAAGCAAATCGAGCCCGCCGGCTCTCGATAGCAGCCCGTTGCTTTCTGGACTTGCGTACACACGCAGTGACATCAGCACGTCGCTCCTCCCAGGAAGCAATGGGCTGCTATCGAGAGCTGGCCGGCTCGATTTTCTTAATGCTGTTTTTTTCTACTTAATCGTAAGTGTCTATTTGTCTTTTAAACTTAATAAATCTAAAAAGGTTTTACACTATGTAAGTCTTTTGTTTTTATATGGGGACTCATTGATTGTGTCTATTTGTATGAGGATAATCACTGCATAGGCTGAGAGGTTCGTTGGATGGCACAGAGACCCCAGGCTGGGTTATAAGCCATAGGCGCTCCCTGATCTCCTGTAATAAGGGATCATATTTATCTGGCAGTACATGCTTAAGGTGGAGGCACTTTCCTATTCTCACTTCCTCTGGGGTGTTTGGATCATATGTCATCATGGATGAGTTTTCTCACGGACAGCCACTTCTGGTTTTCACCAACCAAGGACTTAACAGTCATCATTTTATGTAGTTACAACCACTGTGTTCTTTTTTTTCATGTTTTCTCTTTTCTTTACATGGACTTATTTATGTTATTTAATTTGTTTATTGATGATGATATTGCCATTTCTCACATTTAATGGTATTTTTTCAATTTTTTTGCACTTTTATTTCTTTTTTAGATCCGTTTGGTTATCTCACATGTTTTCAGTGTAATTGTTTAGATTCATAATTCGTTCAATTCGTTTCACTACTATTGAAGTTACCTACCAGTTACATCACTTGTTTTTCATTAATATTTCTTCAAAGGTGTCAGTGCATCTATACTAGCACTTGGTTTACATAGTGCTTCACAGGTCAATTTATATAGTGCAGCTTTTTTCTTTTTGTGTATGTTTTTTGGTGTTGTATAACATCTTAAGTTGTAGCTTGTCACCTTTAGTTAAATAGTGCAGTTTTTCTATTCACCGTCCTTAGATACAGACCACCTTCACATTCTAAAACTGCCACATACACCTTCTGCCATGTACTATACTTTACATAAAACAAATGTTAAGATGGAGGGCCCACTCCCAGAATAATGGCTTTTCAGAGAAAGAAAGAGTATACAGTGCAGCCTGGTCTACCGATCAGCCCCCCACTGCTCTTATAGACACCCTCATCTGACTTTGTATTGTGTGTTGGCAGAAGTGCTTCAAGTTGCTAGTTTAGGTACAATTGCATCTGAGAGGCAAATATGTATCAATTCACCTCTACCTCCAACTGCTACCCCTAAAAAGTATTGTGATATTTTAGGATTGTAGTGTGCCAGTTCTGACAATTTAAGTATGAGGAGCTCTGGATGTCTTAAATAGACAAGATTTGTCTGCCTGCAATGTCGCAGTCCCGCTCAAAATCACTGATGGCCACCATTACTAGTAAAAATAAAAATATCTCATAGTTTGTAGATGCAATAACTTTTGCGCAAACCAATCAATATACACTTATTTGGATATATTTTTTTAACAAAAACATGTAGCAGAATACATATTGGCCTAAATTGATTAATAAATTAATTTTTTTTATATTTTTTATTAGATTTATAGCAGAAGTTAAAACATATATTTTTTTTCGCAAAAAATAGAAACCGCAGAGGTGATCAAATACCACCAAAAGAAAGCTTTATCTGTGGGGGAAAAGGACATACATTTTGTTTGGGTACAGTGTTGCATGAATGCGCAATTACCAGTTAAAGTAGCGCAGTGCCAAATTGCACAAAATGCTCTGGTCAAGAAGGGGGTTAAACCTTCTGGGGGTGAAGTGGTTAACTCCACAGTCCCAAAAGATTACTGCTGCAGGGGTATAGGGAGTGGGCAGAGGACTTTGAATGTCAACTAAGACAGCAGCCCCCAGCACAAGGGACACTGTTCAGTCAAAGTAAATAAAGAACCTTGTTCTGATTTTTTTTTTTTTTAAATAACTAAACTTAGGTTCTAAAATTAGTTACAATATGGGTTTTCCATCAAACTGCTAATACACAGATTTTCTTTGCGGCTTTAAATTTAATATGAACTTTTGTCTTTACTCCACTTACTGATATTTTTGTCTACATTACTGCATGCTTGGGTTTCTTTGAGAGTTGAGGAATAGTTTAACGCTCAATTCCAGGAAAATATTAAACACCATTTATGTCAGTTACATATTTATTAAAATCCAAAGAACAGGCTAGGAGCCAGGTTGATTATACCTTCTGGCAGAAATGTCTGAATCATAAGACTAACTGAACAGGAGCAGAAATTACTTTGACAGATAACACACATAAATGTCTCTTTCTGTGTCTCATATATGCATTTCAACTGAGCATCAAATATTCATATATGCATTTCAATTGTATACATCTGCCTGGATTTCAGCTTTAAAATGTATGCCACTGTATTTCTCTTAAAATAAGTTGTGTCATGATATTAGTTTACGTTTCCTTGACATTCTGCATTTGACAGAGGTCTCACCTTCTTACTGTTTTGTGATTGGTAATCTCTGGTAAATAACAGCCAGTCACAAAACTTTAAGATGTAGGCGTGTTTGTTTAAATCTACAGGAAGTCCCCTGGTGACAAACAAGATGGGGACTATAGGTTTGTTCTTAAGTTCAATCTGTTTGTAAGTCGGAACAGGTAGATTTTTTAAGTGTAGCTCCTTAAGACTTTTGGATAGCATAGGGAAGGGTTATCACCCCTGGAACATTTGCTTTGCTGTCTGTGCCCCTGTTTAGAAGATTTCGCCTCACTTTCTGTCCCAATGACAATTGGATTTTGAAAATGTTGGATTGTTAGAGAAACAAGCCTGGGTGATAAAGCATCAGTGGAGACACCTTTTTCCCATAATAACTTTTACAGGAGAGAATTTCCCTTCCTAGGGGTAGATTTCCTCTCATTTCCTATTGTCTCCTTCCGTTTGCAAGTAGGAATCGTTTGTAAGTAGGGGACCACCTGTATTTAGGAAGGTAACTTGGATGATGCAGCAATGTTGCCCATGGTCTTGCTTGCCTGTGAATGTAAAGGAATTAAAATTTTCATGGAAATTGCATGTCAGGCCAGGACTTATTATTATAATATGGCAAGTCGATACTTTTTTTATAGTTGGTGGATTGAAGCAGAGAGGCACAATATGTTATGGTGGTTGTGCAGTTTGTATCTAGAATTAAATCTCCCACTAGCAATATCCTGAAGTTGCAGAGAGGGGCACATCCTTATTCTTACAAGTAAGTCATGAGAGAGTAGTGGATTTTCTGTTAAGCTATAAAAAAAAAAACATTTGTACAAAAATAGACTAGTCTGACTGAAGGCCTTTTAGTTTTGTGCTTCCCTTTTCAAACATTTTCTCCAGAATTTCAATATCTGGCTCCTTAAAGCGGGGGTTCACCCAAAAAACAAGTGTATATAACATTAGATTCAGTATACCTCAAATGTACAGTATGCGTTTTTTTGGGGGGGTGTACATACGGTATTATCGCTATTTTCCTCCCGACTTCCGGGTACTCACTCCCGCGGGACTGGGCGTTCCTGTGCAGTGCCGCAATGTCATCTGGGACTTCGCCCATATGATTGATGTGCCTGAGAAAAACTCCCACCGGCGGATAGGGCACGTCATGACTTTCCAAAAATAGCCGAACTGCGAGTCAGGTCTATACGGCGCCTGCGCAGTCAGTGCTACACGGCACCTAGTCGGTGTGCAGGCGCCGTATGGAGCCGACTCGCAGTTCGGCTATTTTCGGAAAGTCATGACGCGCCTTATCCGCTGATGGGAGTTTTTCTCAGGCACGTCAATCATATGGGCGAAGTCCCAGATGACATTGCGGCACTGCACAGGAACGCCCAGTCCCGCGGGAGTGAGTACTTGGAAGGCGGGAGGAAAATACTGATAATACTGTATGTACATCCCCCCCCCCCCCAAAAAAACGGCATACTGTACATGTTTGTGGTGTACTGAATCTAATGTTATATACTTGTTTTTTGGGTGAACCCCCGCTTTAAGTGCTTAGCATTTCAGAACCTTGTCCAAGTGTAAATGTAGAAAAAAAAACTCAGGCACAGGTCCTTTCCTCATCAAAAAATGAACTGACTTACAGATCGAGATGTGTAACACCTTTCTTCCACTGTCTAGTTCATTTTTTGGGGCTGGGCAATGAACATGCACAGTGCAGGCACCCTGCACAATTTTTAAACAAAATGCTGCCTGGCACACTGCAGGCCAGGGCAGTTAAATGGGAAAGTAACAGACTTCTGTAAGGCAATTAACTTTTCTGATGAGGTGGAAGGTATGCCTGATATTTAACCTACAATACAGTACAATATAATGCTCCCAGAAAATGAAGGCATCATACAGAATGTATTTTACAAGGAAACTACTATCAGTGTGCTTTTTAATATATGGCACCTGTTTGTAAAGGCTGGCATTGTAGCTCTTGTTTGTTTTCCACCACGAAGGTGGAATTTGTCAAGCAGTGCAACTGCTGATAAAGAAAACTGTGCACAATTCACTAATGCATGTTAATATAAATTATTTTGGTAAATAAAAAAAAAGTAATTCCAATTTAACAAAGATGCACCATAAAGAGTTATTTTCATGGTATTTGTAGTTTGTTTTTGTTTTTTCTTTCTAATGTCTACGCTATGAAAAAGGGTAATTTTAAAAAAAATCACTATCTTGTCTGAAAACTTTCATTTATCTAGGTCACACTATAGCTTGTGGCAGTTTATTTGCATTCGATTGGACTTGTTCTGTTAAAAATTTCACCACCCAAGTTGGCTTTGCTTAGTTCCTATGAGGGTGGGGAACATACCTCTGATTTCATGGCCACATGTGCAACCCATTCACCTTAATCTTAATATTTATTTGTCTTATTCACCATAGTTCTGTAAAATGGACAGTGGCAGGTATTCAAATAGATTATATGAGTTGTAAGGTCTCTTAAAATATATATATATATATTATACACACACACTCGCATATTCAATTTTTTTTTAGTTGCCTTGACGTTTGGAGCATATTTATTTGTTTGCGTTGCATAGCTAACTGTGCATAACTTCTGTAAAGAATTAGAAAAAAGCTCTTTGAATTAGAAAGTTTAAGGCAAAAAAGACAATTGTGTCATATGGGTTCACATCCCTTTTGCCTGGGACGAACTTGGGCCCAGTCAGAATGTGGAAGTTGGCTGTATTACTGGGCCAGTAATGAGTTTCCCCCTCCCCACAGCTGCACATATACAAAGAAGTGATGATGCTCATGACGACATTGACTTATAAAGGCCACGTGGCTGAAGTTTGAAATTAGACTAGACCTTTGGCAACCAAACTTAGTGTTTTTGTAAAATGATTTTTTTTTTAAATAACACACGTCATATCTGCTCTGTGCAATTAAATTACACAATATAGCCCCAATTCTCCAGTTCTCAGGTCCCACGCCAGCGCTCCTGGCTCCTCCTATGCTCGATGTGCCACCAGAGAAAGCTGCTTCCTATGGTGGCACAAGCTTCTTTCAGAAATAAGATGAATTGCTAATTCTTAAAACTGTTCTTTCCTACTCATATATCACAGGACTTAATATTCATGACTACTTGCTACTTTCGGGTGAATGGGCACTAGCCAAATAAAGGCAGGAATCCCCCCCCCCCCCCCCCCCCAGGCACAACCTTTCCTAGCTCAGCTAAGCTTCAGATTTAAAGTGTCACTAATCACACAAATCGGTAAAATCAGTCTGTATATGCAGTAAAACATGCTTGTTATACTCAATGTGAAACCTAAAGAGTTAATCCTCTGCATTGTGTGAAAGGGCTTTATTCTGTCTTGTCTGTTCCTCCACAGTTCCCAAACAATCTCTCTATTGTCCCCAATGCTTTGTTCTATCTGCACAAGCTCAGTTTGGTGTGTATTGCTAGAGAGTTTTTTCTTTTCTTTCCACGGGGGAGTGCATGTGATCAGCACAGGGTCAATCAGCACTGTCCAGACAGAGGGTCCTGCGGCCTCATAGGACACCCAGAGTAGAATTGAAACTCCTCCTTCAAGCTTAAACCAGACACTGAAAGAAGGCAGAAGACTGCTCAAGCTGCTGATGAAAAAAAGGTATTTAGCAGTTTATATTTACTAAAACTATTGCATTCCTGTGTACCGTGGGAGACCAGATAAAGTGAATGTAGGCTCCTGGGTTTAGTAAAGCCTCATACACACGATCGAACTTTAAACAAACTTTTCCCTGGATTTTTGTTTGAAGGGAGTTGGCCGGGCACACCCATAGCATACACACGGCAGGGCTTTTCTGAAAACTTTCATCACATCACGTGTTTTTTCTGCTCTTTACCGCCACCCTTTGGTCAACTTCTTCTATTGTTGGTTGATTTTAACATTGTTTCTGGGCATGCGTGTTTGTACTTCGGACAAAAGTCCGATGGATTTCTGTACACACGATAGGACTTTGCACCGTAGTACTTTTGTTGCCAAAAAGTTTGTCCATTTGCAGAGCAAACTTTTGTCCGATAAAAAACGAAAAAGTTTGTCCGATGGAGCGTATACACGGTAGGATTTTTTGAAAACTTGCTAGTTTTGAAGTTTGTTGTCAAAAAGTCCTACCGTGTGTATGGGACTTTACACTTTAAGCTAGCTTCCTAAGGGATCGGATGTTCCTCCCTGTCTCTCTCTCTCAAGATCTCCTTGTGGGTTTTGTTTACCATATATCCTGGCCTGTTGCTAATACCTCCAGTGGGGCAGAGGTGGGCTTTACCCGTAACAGTCTTACAGCTAGCAGACTATACCCAGACCCCACAGGGACAGCCTGTAACACTGCCAGTCAACACTGGATCCTGCAGATAGTTATCTCCTTGATACAATGTACTAATTGAATTTGTGTCCAGGGTAGTGATGCCCTGATGTGGGATGGGTCCAAACCCCTGAACCCCATCTCAGGATCCAGGACTGTCTCAGACATAGAAGACAATATTGGGCTTCCTGGCAGATGTGGTAAGCATTAACCTTAAGTTACGACTAACAAAATGGGTCCTGCCAGCCACCAAACATTCTTTTCAGTGAACACTCGCTTACAAGAAGTGATGTATGATGATTGGCTCACCCAAAAAAGTTTTCTTTTTTTTTTTAACATGAACCATAAATGTTATTTTATGTAAAAAGTATTTACAGAAAAATAATGGAAATAGCTTCCAGTGTCCATTTATGATCCATGTCTCTGTGATCCTTAGCTGAATGGTATAGTCCAGTTTTGACAGGTATCGCTCCCCAAAAGTTGGCCAACTATTGTCAAGATGTATCTAGTTTTAAAAATCACGTTATAAAAAGGCAATACTTGTCTATATTTTGTGCTGTTCTTCCGAAAAGACGCCAGTAAACCACTAGTCATAACACAAGCCTGTGGTTTAATTAACCTTCCGAATCAGATCATTAATGGCATCTCCTCTATGTCCAGGATTCCCCACCTCAGACAGATAGCTCTCCCTGTTCATGTATAGCAATAGACAGGACGAAGAGGCATAAGAACTTATTGACATCCATAAAGTGTTGGCCTGCAGAGTACAGTTTATGAATCACATGTTCCAAACAGATGATCCCAAACTTTCCTAGCTCATCTTCAATCATAGTATTGTTTGTAAGGGCAACTTTTTTGCCACTTACTTTACCCGTCCACGTTTCAAGATAAGCTCATGCACAGACTTCAGGTTTGGAATACCCCAGGCAACATATGGCTAAATAAACTGTAGCATCTTCAAGGTTTCTGCAGTTAGCTTTACAAACGACCCTGAGAAAATTTTGCCCAAGCGGAAAGTTTTGAAGATTTGCATCACTTGCTGGCTGACTGTTTCTCCAAGCTGGGAACTTTCTTCCGGTACACCTCCATCCTCTGCAATCTACAGTCATCTCTCATTTTTCTTCTAAAGTTCCAGACAAAGGTCTCTAGTCATTTAAATTGTATTTTCTTTCCAGGCTGAAGCGTCCTCTTCTCTATTAATGATATTTTGGCTTTTACTGCTTTCAGTACTTGATACTCTTGTTTCTTCAAACTATTTTCTGGCACTCGTGGAAGCTTCCTGGGCTCTGTTCCCTCCATTTTGTCGATCTGTATTCTTAAAAACGGAAGCCACACACGTACTTCCGTACACAACACGTGTTCTGGTTCACTATCTTGGGCCAGAAAGGTGTTTTCAGACCAAATAGTTTTGCTCACCAGTACCCCATTGAGCTAAGAAATGGTTGTTGACCTCGCTATTTCCTGCTTTTATAAGATCATGATAGTCCCAGTCCTTTTTTGGGGGTGTCCTATCAAGTAGGAATAGACCTGCAGCCTTTAGTGACAGTTTGCCAAACTGTAAATTTCTGGGTAAGGTGTGTTATGTTCCAGAGAAGTATTACCTGAAAATCCTGCCAATTGGTAGATCTTGGAAGGCCTTCCCAAAGTCTTGAATTTCTTGAGGAATTCCTTGGAGTTTTACGTACAGCAACTTTCAAGGTTGAGCACCATGTCTGTCCACATGAGAAGGATCCAATGGCTTAAGTGTTGGTCCGTGGAACTTCTGTGCAAGAAGTAAATTGAGAGGCTGCCCTTTGGGGGCGACCGCTTGTTTGGACACTCTTAGCACCTTCTTATGCTTTAAGAAGACGGTAAAGTTGAAAGTTCAAGATGGAGTTATACTGCTTTCCCCATCCACGCTTTATTCTCCTTAATGGGATCTTTGCCACAAAAAAGGTGTTTTTCTTTGTGGCCCTGAAAAGACTGCTCTCCCACCTGCTCATGGTTCCCAAACCTCACAGAAATGTCAGACCTAATCTGGACCTCAGAGGTCTTAACAAGATCCTGAAGGTACAAAAATCAGGATGGAATCGATTATTGCTTGGGTTCATTAGGAAAATTTTCCGATGTCTGTGGATTTTTTTTTTTTACAGCTTAAAAACGCCTCTCCGTGTTGTTCTATGGCCTCATGCACACACATGCTTTTAGGAGCTAAGTGGCAGCATTAAGCCGTGCCAAGCTTTTTTTTTTTTTTTTTTGACGTGTCAAAATCATTGGTTCCCTATGAGAGACCATTGATTTGAATAGAAGTTGCATCCAAGTTGGATCATGATGATCCGACTTGTGGTCTGAGGATCCCCCATGCCAAAATGGAAAAAAATGCTGTGGGGTCCCCCCCAAGATCCATAACAGGCCCTTAGAATCTGATATGGATCTTGAAAGGGAACCCCACACCAAAATTAAAAAAATATGGAGTGGGATCCCCCCTGAAAACCATACCAGACCCTTATCCGAGCATGCAGCCTCTGATTCTTCTGCCTCCCCGAGATTATTTATTTATTTTTGATACTTTTTTGGGTGAATGAGTAAGGGTACAATGTATCTCATACTCTTGGGGTGAGTGGCTGGGTTTTTGGGGCCCCCTTAAAGGGGGGCTTCCAGATTCCGACAAGCCCCCTGCTCACAGACTCCCACAACCACCACCCAGGGTTGTGGGGAAGAGGCCCTTGTCCCCATCAACTTGGGGTAAGGGGTGCGGACCCCCCCCCTTGTTGAGGGCATGTGGCTGACTCCTCCCCCCTTTCATGACCTTCTGGGCTGCATGCTCAGATAAGGGTCTGATATGGATTTTGGGGGACCCATTTTTCAATGGGCTGAAAGTCGGTTCAGTTAAGACAGCTCTCATAGGGAACCATTGATTTTGAATAGAGGCAGAGAAATGCTGCTAAAAGCTAAACGCGCATTAGGGTTAATGCAAAAAGCAACTAAAAGCGAGTTTTTACAAACACTTTTTTCTGGCATTGGTAGTGGCTTCATAGCTCATTTTTGCTAAAGTCCTGTGTACATAAGGACTAAAGACATAACGGTCTTGGTTCCAACACACTGCTTAGAGTACTTAGGCTTAGTAGTGAATATGGCAAAAGTACTGCTTCCGCAGGAAAATTACTGTCTCTTCAAACCCAGAAAAATTTCCTGAAGCTGTTGAAACGTCCCTTAATTTGGTCATGCATGAAAGCCCCAGCGTCAGGAGTGGAAATGCAAATGTCATAGAGATGCACATTAATCATTATTTTTAATACAAAACTGTAATACTATGCAGGATATGCCAGGAACAGGACACACATACCTGATCTTCTATGAGGTGGTATCCAAAAGTTTCAAAACTAGTTTTGTAACACGCCAACAGATGGCAGCACCTGGCTACACACAGTCACAGTGAGCACTGACCTTCATAAGTCAGCGTGCCAAAATACATCATCCTGTGTATATCGGGAGCTGTGCAACTGGTGCTATTCTGAATTGTGCATTACCACTTCTGCTATTTTAACATGGACACTTAGTGAGAACAAAGAGCAAAAGTGAAATTCTGCTTAAACCTGGCGATGCTGTAATGTCACTATTATGGAGATCCAGCGCGAACAGCAGAAGGTGCTTGACACGCTTCAAAAAGAAGACTTCTGGGACACATTCCAAAAGTGGCAGGAGCATTGTATTGCTCTGCAAGGGGACTATTTTGAAGGTTATAGTGTGTGAAACGTAAATAAAGTACTTTCTTTTAAAGTTTTTAAAACCACCCTGTACTTCACAAAGGTTCCTTTCCACTGTGTCTGTTCCTCATTGCTTGCTACAAAAATGAGGATTAGGTGAGCTGGGAGAGTTTCCTGTCTTTTTGGGCCATTGTCTATTCACCTGAAGGTGGTACCAAAACCCAGGTACTCATGATAAGAAAAGCTGGCAGCTCAGTGATCTCATTGTTGCAAATTCTTTATTGGCTATATATGAAAACACACAGTGTACAGCTGCTAGTGCATTTCAGCCACAACAGCCTTCCTCTTAGCATAGTAATAAAGTAAAAAAAATCAAATATGAATCAGTAACAAACCATAAAATGGAACTGACAGAATCTACTTATGGCTTCATAACAAACAAATAGATGGATTTATAATGGCATATTAAATATTTATTACATTCAAAAAATCATATAATTTACTTTAAGAATACATCAATATCCATTCTGTTGTTCAGACTGAATGGTTGCTCTGGTTTGCAATGTGTAGATCCGCCACACTTCACGTTGTAATAAGATGTGTGTGTGTCACCCCCTCTGAGTGGTTTATTAACCCGTTCTGCACCAAAAAAAAACATTAAATATATTTTTAGCATTCAAATTATTTGTATCATTAAAGTGTTCTTATATTCTAACCCTGAGGGGGTTTATGGTGCATTCCACATATTGGATCTTACAGGCATTACACTTTATCATGTAAGCCGGGGACTAAGAACCGCAATTAATATATTCATTTATCGGATACATCTTGCCAGGAGTAAGTAAGTAATTCAAATTTCTTTTAACAACAGGATTGCTCTTTATTTGAATACTTAAGTGGTACATAGACAACTGGTATCCAGACTGATACAAAGCAAATTGGAATATATCACCAACTCGGTATGAAGGTACACAGAATAAAACAAGTAAATGGGAAAAAAACATGAAAGAAAACAGAATCGGCGCAGTCTGCCCTGTAAACGACAATGTATGCAATTAGAGAAACATACACATAAATAACCAAGATCAACATTCCAACCATGGTTTCCAAATTTTGTCATACTTTTGTGCCATCTGTGGGCATGCGTGGTGTGTGTCACCCCCTCTGAGTGAACATATGAAAGTAAGTGCCCTCTTCCGAGAAACACTGTGTACAATCAGGGGACTGCTGTGGATAGAGTCTGTGCAATAAGTGGTACAACTTAAGTGCATTTTTTATGCCTCCTACAATACCTACAGGTTTTCTGACCACAGCAGTACGATTCTCTAGTGGAAATCCAAGTGCTATAATTAGACACACCATTTAATCGATGCAAGCTTGGGGATAACATGCTCCCCAGGGTCAGAAATTACAACCATAAAGGTCTTTGTCAGCATATAAAATGGGAAGATTTTGTCTAATAATAATGATCATTTGATGGTATTCTGCTGAGAAAGTAAAAAAAAAATGTACTTTATTACTGGACTGGAATTGGTATCTAGATTTAAAATTGCAGTTTTTGCTGATCAGATTAAACAGATTCTTGTCTGAAGCCAATTTCCTTTCTTTAGAAATCCACGCTCCTTGAGGTTGGATTCACACCTATGCATTTTTAGTGCTTTTTGCAGATTTGCACTACTGAACGTGTTCCATGGCAAACCATGTAAAATGGAATGTAGTGCAAATCTGCAAAATGCAAAAAGCACTAAAACTGCATAGGTGTGAATCCAGCCTGAAATGGTTGTAAAGGTTTGTTTATTATTTTCAAAATAGGTTCCTTTAAGCTAGTGCATTCACTTACCTTTTCCTTCTAAGGCCTCATTTCCACTGGCGTTTTTACAGCCACGTTTCTGAGCGTTTTTTACAGCTTAAAAACGCCTGTCCATGTTATTCTATGGCTTCATTCCCACATGGGCGTTTTTGAGCTGCAAGTGGCATAGACGTTTTTGAGCTGTAAAAAAAACGCGGGACCAGGGCGTTCTGAAGCTCCAGAGTAGAGCTGTAAAAACGCCAGACGTTAAAAAACGCTCAAAAACGCGCAAAAACGCTCAAAAACTCGCAAAAACGCGACCGCGGCATTTTTAAAGCTGCAGCTCACAAAAAAAAATTTTTTTTTTTTTTTTTTACAAAATAAACATGGACAGGCGTTTTTAAGCTGTAAAAAAGCCTAACAACAGTGGCTGTAAAAACGCCAGTGGAAATGAAGCCTTAATGTTTTTTTTCTTTGTCTGAATTTCTCACTTCCTCTTCCTCCTCAGTAAGCTGTTCTGGCTGACTAACCCCCATCCAGAACGGCTCGGATGATGGTGGAAAGCTTACTGTGGAGAAACAGGAAGTTAGAAATTCAGACAAAGAAAAAAAACATTTAGAAGGGAAATTGAAGGAAAAGGTGAACCAACAATGCACTAGCTTAAAGTGGAGGTTCCATCAAAAAAACTAATTTGCTTTAAACTCTAGCTTACGACTAAAAAAGAAAAAATAATTTTTTTTTTTTTTTTTTTACTCCTCTGGAAATGCCTGTTGCTATGCGGTCCCATGAAATCTGCCTTTGAATCCACCTAGGATTCTGACATCATCTCCCTCTAATGCTCCTGGGAAATGTGTGTCATCATTTCCCAGGATGCAGTGCGCTGTCCAATTATCACTCCCCATTCAAGACTTCCAGGAAGTAAGTGCCTGTAGGCTTCACATTGCCCACAAGCAAAATGACAACGGTGTAGATATAGTTTTATAAACTATCTTTTTTGAATATCTATGCGGAGCGGCGGCGGATTGCAAAATAGTAAGTGACCGGATTTATATTATAAAAACGCAGGATAAAAGGACATACATTTAAAAAATGCTAATTGTGGTTGGAACTCCGCTTTAAAGAAACCTATTTAGAAAATAAAAATTAGGGGGGCGTGGCTTGGCTTGGACATGGACGCGTGAGGAAGCAGGTTTCCAGAGCTCCTCACACACCGCAGCTACATAAGCAATTTCCGGCGGATTCGTTGCCTCCAGCCGGGCCCAAACGGCATGTCCCAGTCCCGGAGAGTCTCCTCCAGAACTAAGCATCCCGCACAGCACGGTACGGGGTCAATCGGCGCATATTTTGGCTGCGGCCTGCAGACACGCGGCGGACCTTCCAAGATGGCGTCCAGGCGAGGCAAGGTGACGGAGGCTCAGGGAAAGGACGCAGCAAGGCACTCACCGCAGTCGCAGCACGGAGGGTCTCCCATCCAGACGCCGAACCTGGTAAGGGCAGCGACTCCCCTGGCTCTGTGGCTTCACTAGGCCTAACTCCTGACGCAGCGGATGTGCTGGGCGACCGGGACCTGAGACAACATTTGCTGTCCCTCCCCACCAGGGAAGATTTAGACCGCTTTGTCACCAGAGTGGAAAAAGCCTTTAAGCAGGACATAGACCAGCTAAAAGCAGATACCAACGAGCTGGGCAACAGGTTGGAATCGCTGGAGCAGATTGTGGATGAGGCCCTGCCTACTATTGCTAAGCTGGGGGAAAAGTGCACAGCCCAGGACTACCAAATTGAGGCCTTACTCACACAGCTGGACGATTATGAAAATCGCAGCCGCAGGTCTAACATTCGCATAAGGGGCCTGCCTGAGGCCACAGGAGCTAGTGATATTGTCCCCACCTTGCAAGGCATTTTTAAAGAGCTGCTGGGCCTCTCACCGAATGATAAAGTGGAGATTGAGATTGCCTAAGAGCACACAGGGCCCTTAGGCCGCAATCACAAGATGCAGAGAACCCGAGGGACATTATATGCAAGCTCCATAGATACACGGTTAAAGATAAGATCATGCAGCTGATGAGAAAACGCCCTTATTTTGACTTTGATGGTGCCAGGCTTTTCTTCTACCAGGACTTGTCGCGCCGCACCCTGATGCAGCGTAGGGCCCTATCACCCCTCTTGGAATCATTGCGTGCTGCAAACATAAAGTATAGATGGGGGTTCCCGTTCAGCCTGCAGGCTGACAGAGATGGCAAGTCCGCCATTTTGCGCAATAAGGACGACCTCCCACGTTTCCTGACGCAGTTGTGGCTAGAACCGGTAGATTTCGCAGATTGGAGGATGACTTCTGCTATTCCAACAGTGCCGGCCCCTCAACCCTGGCAGATGGTTCGGAGCTCCCGTGGTCGTAAATGATCCTCGTCTACAGTGGCTGGTCGGGGACCTCCGACAGGGGACTGAAGACCTGAACAATGCCTTATCTTTAAAGATGGAGACCCCAAGAGACCGCTGAATCTACTCTCTTTCCCGCTCACGGATAGACCCTGACTCTCCAAACGCTACCCTCCCTGGACTGGCCGGCGGAGGGGCCTAACTGGGGGCCTCTCTGCTATTTTTGGTGTCCCTCGGTACACAGTTGCTTTTTTGTTATTTTTTCGGTTGTTTTTTTTTTTTTGGTCATAGGCCTACTCTTAGTTAGTTCTGTTTACTTTAGCCTAAGTGGGTCTGTTACCTTACGGCCTTGACCATGTTACAGTGCCTTGGACATGCTTAGCCACTAGGGATTCAATATTTAGATTTGGAAGGGGAGGGTCTGGGGGGTGGGAGTTGGGTATGGGATGCTTCCTGGCCCATGGGGTTTCTGGGGTTGTGTTCTGCTTAATTTGGGCCTGACATGTTACGATGGGTGCCCCTGGCATGCCCGGGCCCCCTCAGGGTAGTGTTATGCTGGAAGTATGTTCTATTTTTTTTTTCAGTGTGTGGGGAGCGGAGACCTCCTGGCTCTCTGTGTCCGATCACGATTCCCACCTAGGACTACCCGTTATGGGTATATGCCCTGTTACGGGCACCTTGCCTCACCTTTGTGGCCCCACTCTATCTGAGGGGCCACCTGGGTCGGGCAAACAGTGTTGGGTCTCACCGTTCTGTGCCTTTATGGCATTAGTGGACCTGAGAATGTTAATTTTTTTTGTATGTTTTATGTCATTCATGTTTTTTTATCTCCCCCTCTCTTTTTCCTCTCCTTTCCTTTCCTTCTTCCCCTTCCCGGCTGGGAAAGCGAGTCAGCCCCTGCGGAATCAGATTAGCATATGGACTAACCTCTTCGTACCCTCATGGCATCGATCAAGGTAGTATCTTACAACATACGTGGTTTGTGCTCCCCTAATAAGCGGAACAGGCTCTGGTTAGAGGTGAAGAGGTTGGGAGCCCAGGTGCTCTTTTTACAGGAGACCCATTTCACAGACTCCTCGTTACCAAAGCTTCCCACTCACTTGTTCTCGCAATGGTATCTTAGCAACTCACCAAAACCTAAGTCTAAGGGGGTGGCCATTGCCATACATAAACATTGTCAATTCCAGCCTTTGGACCACAGGGCGGATCCTCAGGGACGCTTTGTTTTTCTAAAGGGCACGATCATGGGACAGAAGTTCACCTTTGCAACTCTGTACGCCCCCAACACGCAACAACTTACATTTATTGACCAGACCCTGGCCCAGCTAGCTGACTTTCGGGAAGGCAGATTGATCCTGGGGGGGGACTTTAACGTCAGCCCGGACCCGAAGCTAGATACTTCAACGAGCAGGACCACCCACTCAGACGACTTTCTGCGACACTTTAGGAGGACACTCCAGGACCACACTTTGGTAGATGGCTGGAGGGTCCTCCATGCAACGGAAAGGGACTATAGTTACTTTTCTAGTGTTCACAAAGTATATACGAGAATCGACATGCTTCTGATAGATCAGGATGCACTTGACCTTCTCCTGGGGGCAACCATCGACCACATCACGATATCTGACCATGCCCCAGTGACTCTCACGCTTTCTTTGTCCCAGGCGCTCTCTAGGGTCAGGACATGGAGGCTCAACGAAAACTTGCTGGACGATCTGGGGGTGGTGGCGGGGGTGCAGGAGACTTTGATGCACTACTTTCGGGAAAACACTGACGATGAGGTGGGCGAGGGCATCCTGTGGGAGGGCCACAAAGCAGTGGTCCGTGGCACCTTAATTGCTCTAGGTGCCAAGCTGAACAGGGAGAGGCAGGCGGATTTCCAGCGGGTGCTGCATGCGCTTAGGCAGGCTGAGCTCAGCCATAAGAAGACATCGGGTCCAGAAGACCTTAAGCGACTTAACGACCTTAGAGTGCTTTTCTCGAAATTATTAGATCGTAAAATCAATCGTAAACTGAGATTTATGGCCCACACCTATTACGAACAAGGCAACAAATGCGGCCGGTTGTTGGCGCGTGCTCTTCGGAAGAAGAGGCTCCTAGCGCATGTGCACAAATTACTGTCCCCTGGGGGCAAACAAGAACAGCATACCTCAAAGATTGCCTCGTTGTTCCGAGACTATTATGAGTCTCTGTATAACCTGGAATCCGCCTCCTCTCCTGCTGCAGTGACTCTCAAACGGGCTAAAATAGAAGAATACCTATCGTCGATTGGGCTCCCTTCCCTCAGATCAGGCGACGGATCTGGAGCGTCCAATTACCCCGGACGAACTGCTAACTACTATTAAATCCCTACCCTCAGGCAAAAGCCCGGGACCAGACGGGTTCACTAGGGACTATTACTTGAAGTTTTTTGACACGTTGAAGGTTCCTTTCTGTGCTCTTCTTAATTCCCTGGCAACGACCGGCAGCCTCCCACGGGAGACCTCGTTGGCGCATATTACGGTTCTCCCTAAAGAGGGCAAGGACCCCTTCCAGCCACAGAGTTACAGGCCAATATCCCTCCTGAACACCGACCTAAATTTTTTTTCCAAAATACTGGCCAACCGACTGAAGTACCTTATCCCCGACCTGATACATGCAGATCAGACTGGCTTTGTGGTGGGTAGGGAGGCCAGGGATAATTCCAATAGGGCCCTACAGCTCATACACTGGGCGCATACACGCGGTCGGATGCCTCCCTATTTGATACTGTCCACCGACGCGGAGAAGGCGTTCGACCGCGTGGATTGGGATTTTCTCCGCGCGGTGCTAGCGAGGACGGGAATGGGCCCGCACATGCTACACTGGATCTCCACCCTCTATGTAGCACCGACGGCCCGAATTAAAGTCAACGGCGGCCTCTCTGAGGTGTTCCCTATTCGGAATGGCACGAGACAGGGGTGCCCGCTCTCGCCCCTCCTGTTTGCTCTGGTCCTGGAACCACTGCTGCAGAGGGTCAGAGATAATCCTGATATCAGGGGGGTGCAGGCGGGCTCCCTTGAACATAAACTATCTGCCTATGCAGACGACATATTGTTTCATGTCGTCGACCCCTTTTTCTCGTTGCCAAACCTGATGAGGGAACTGACCGCATTCGTGGAGGTCTCAAGTTTTAAAGTAAACCTCACGAAGTCCGAAATACTGCCGACCACTGTCCCGCAGACCTTGATGTCTACATTGAGGGATTCCTTCCCTTTTAAATGGGCCACCTCTTCCATAAAGTACCTTGGGATACAACTCACCAACCATCACGATTCACTATACCAATCTAATTATGTTCCCCTTCTCAGCTCCATCTCTCGGGACCTCCAGACGTGGGACAGGGCTCTCTTTACGTGGGTGGGGCGGACGAACATCCTAAAAATGGTAGTATTGCCTCGGGTTTTATTCTTTCTGCAAATGGTGCCTGTCCGCATACCGAAACGTTTTTTCACAGATCTCCGCGGTCTCTTTACTAAATTTGTGTGGGGGGGCAAAAAACCCAGACTGGCAATGTCTATACTCCTGCGGGCAAAGACCAGAGGGGGCCTGGGCATTCCGAACATACCACAATATTACCAAGCAATCGCTTTGCAACGGATTCTGGACTGGAAATTCCACACGTCCCTTAAGCTCTGGGTCCCCCTTGAGAAAACAATGGCCGGGCGAGACCTGTCGTATGCGCCGTGGGTGCCAGCTGAGGAAAGGGGGCTGTCGGAGTGGGTGTCCCCCTTGACTACTCACTCATTGAGTTTGTGGGATAGGCTGAATACCAGACTGGGCCTGGCGCCCAGAACGTCTCCCTTGGCGCCGATATGTGGGTTCCCGTGGTTTGCACCCGGGGAGCTAAGGGCTTCCCTTGGCACATGGGTTGGTGACGGAATATGTAGTCTGGCAAAATTTGCGGAGGGGGGCGCTCTACAGTCATTAGACGCACTGCGGGACAGGTTTGGCAGCTTCCCCTTCGATTTCTGGAGACACCGACAACTTGAGACCTTCATGACTAAAAACCACAAGACGGCACAGATTAGATCTACCCTGACGGAATTCGAAAGCATGTGGGCTGCGGAGGAACGCCTGCCCCACGCGATCTCAGCATTATATGGGATGCTGGGAGATGCAACGCCTTCCCCCACTCCCCACTTTGTAAGGGAATGGGAAAGGGACTTACACATGGAGTTTAGCAGGGAACAGCTTCATCACCTATACCGACTGACGCACTCTAGCTCTGTGGACTCCAGAACCCAGGAAAACAATTATAAGCTATTAACAAGGTGGTACAGAGTTCCCACTACGCTAGCAAAGATTTTCCCCACAGCCTCGGAGGTGTGTTGGAGGGGATGTGGACAGAAGGGCTCGTTCCTGCACATTTGGTGGGAGTGCCCGGTGCTTCGGCCGTTCTGGGATATGGTCAGTAAGCATATCTCTGAGGGCCTGGGGGTAGATGTCCCGGCCCTGCCGCAGCATTTTCTGCTCCACGTTCCTACCATTCCGCTGTCCCGTTATAAAAAAAGTGCTCTCCCCCACCTCCTCAATGCTGCTAAACGCCTCATTCCAATCCATTGGAAAAGCTCGATTATTCCTAGCGAGCAGGACTGGTTGGGGAAGGTGGGGGAGATCATGGAAGCCGAGAGCTGGCTTGCGGAATGCAGGGATTCCCGGGAACGCTTTAACACTGTTTGGGGGGAATGGAGGGCACATATCCACAATGCTGCCCTGTCGTCCAGTTTGGAGGAGGCACTGCTTGCTCTGGCAGATCCCTCCTTTGGGAGACTCGTCCAGGAGCATCGCCAACGGGCTATCCAGGAGACCTCCTGATTTATGCAATAACCCGTAGGTGCCTCCGGTGGGGGCTGACTCCTTCTCTACCTTCTCTTCTGTCTTTCGCTCTCTTGCTCTTCCTTCTTCTTCTACCCCTCTTGTTTTCTTTTCCTTTCCTGTGTCAGTCCACTGTATCTCTTTTAATTTAATTTAATTTAATTTTAATAATTTACTTTTTTTTTATTTAGTTTTGACTTTGTCTCAGCCTGTTCAATGCAGACTGTGCTTAATGTCGAGCGGGCATGCGGTGCTTAGGTGCCCAGCTCTGCCTCGGGCGCTCAGGATGTTCTTAGAATGTTCCCTGGTAATCACCGTTACCTTGGGATTGTACTTAGCATTGCAGGGGGGGGGGGGGTTTGGGTCGTGTCCCACCCCCCACTTGTTGGGGGGGACACCTGCTTCAGTGGACCGAATGTCCGGGGTGGGTGGATGACCCCCGCTCCCTTACTTACCCGGAGTCTCATTCCTGATGTATGCCCGACTCTGTTCGGATTCTGTTGTGTAACGATGTTCCACTGTCAATGTATCCTGTATTTGTTTTGATTTTCTTTTAAAATAAAATACTAATTATATAAAATAAAATAAAAATTAAACCTTTACAACCCCTTTAAGCCTGCTAGAGACTTCTCTACACTCCCGATAAAAATTGACCTGTGTGGAGCAGTTTCTTCTGGTCCTGATGAACTCGTTGATCTAACTGTATGTAATGAATGACAGCTGAGCTGGGAGGATTATGCTGAGCTGGGAGGATTATGCTTGGCAGAAGATTTGTGCCGTTTTTTGGCCAGTGTAATCACCTGAAGGTAACAGCATAACCCAAGCACTCGTGAATATCAATTCCTTTGTGTCCTGTGGTGTATTTTGAGAACAAGATTTTACAGGTAAACTAACTAGCCAAAATTTTTTCTGTCACAAAGTAGACTAAGAAATTTTGTTTGCAAAATAACACATTTTCCCATCCACTCATCCATTTTTCTTGGACAGCTGTTTACCTCACCCAACAAATGCTACAGCATGTCCATATCCTTATGTTGTGAAAGGCCTTTAATGTGACCCCATAAACAAAAGTGTGCTGGGAACTGGCTTATTAGGACACACACTGTAATTCAAACTCAGCAAATGGACAGTAACAAAAGTGGAAAGGGAACGTGAAAGGGGTCACAATTGCATGGTTTACATTGGGCACTAAACTAATAGGCCCGGATTCAGAAAGCACTTGCGCCAACGTATCTCCAGATACGCTGCATAAGTGCAAATATGCGCCCGTCGTATCTGTGTGCCGTACCCACAAACTAAGATACGCCTAAAAACAGGCTTAATCCGGCCAGCGTAACTTACCTACGCCGGCGTAGGGTGGGCGCACATTTACGCTGGCCGCATGGTGGCGCTGCCATTGATTAGCCATTCAAATATGCAAATGAGGAAAATACGGCGATTCACGAACCTGCGCCCGCCCGACGCAGGCTACGAGAGGTGCGTGTAAGTTGTACGTCCGGCGTAAAGTTAAGCCCCATAAAGGAGGTGTAACTCAGCAGCAGACATGTAAAGGTCTGCATCAGGGAACAGAAGCTGGCGGTTTTTACGTAGTTTACGTTGGACGTGTGTCTGGATGGGCGTAGATTACGTTCATGGCATAGGCAGTGATCCGGCGTATCTTAGGTAGTTGTTCCGATGTGGTTATGAGCATGCGCACAGGGATGCGTCCACAACACGACGTACGTTCAACGTACTTGTCTGGCTCTCAAACCATCATTTGCATGGGGCAAGCCCACTTCCACCTACGCCGGCCTGCGCCTTCGAAATCTATGCCACGCCGAAGCAGCTTTGGGAGCACTGGCTTCCTTAATTCCATGCTTGCCTCTCTGCTCTGCATCGGCGTAGCGTACATTGAGATGCGCTACGGCGGCGTAATGTGCGCCCGTTTTCTGTGAATCCGAGCCATAGTGCATAAAACAATGGCATGATCAGCCTGGGTGGCTAGGCAGCTTGGGCGCTGTAAGTCTTGGCCTGGTCAAAGATCTGGCCATGGTTATTTTGGTTTCACTATTTGGCAAGTAATTGACCCAGAACAAGTATATGTACAGTATCAGAAGTTCTACCTATTTGTATCTTTTCACAGTCAATGGATGAATTGTGACAAAATGCACAGCTGAAGTCTCTCTGTGAAAGGCCCTTAAACCGTGAGAAAGCAGAAGGTAAAAATGATTTAACAGTCTGTTCCACGCTAAGTTGGATTTTAAGCATTGGAAATCCACACCTCCATGCCAAATTTGTCGGTAAACATTGAAGAGAAACACGATAGTGTCAGACTGAATGAAATGTACAGATATGTGGTGTCTGGCTGCATTTTGTAGAGAATTCTAAAGACTGCTTTGTAGTTAATATAACAAGATTAACTAAGGTGCATGTTAAGGGAAATTACTTCCCAGAATGCAACACTGTAGAGTTTCCTGCATATTCCTGGGAATGAATAGTACAAGAACATTGCAGTTTTTTTTCCTCTGAAAGAGGAAGTGAATACATTGATTTATTCTTTCCTATGTCGGAAAGTCTTAGACTAATTGCCATCTTTTAACAGTTCAAATTTCCTAAGATAAAAATATAGAGGAAATAATCTCAGTTTTACCACTGATAATTTGGACTCTACTACTTCCTAAATACTTTTCTAGAGCATAGGTCAGTAGTTGTTGAGTATTAGCATGTTGATGGCTTCTCAAATGTGTCTAGAATAGCTACACAGTGCAACCCTATTACGTGTACTAAGGAAAGTTCAACTAATCTGGAAAAATAAATCTTAATAAAAAGGAACCATTATGCACACTAAATAACATACATGTAGGCTTTGCAATTCTGCATGTAGTCCCTGCCTCTTAGAAAGTGATACCTGAGCTGCCAAATAATTAAAAGAGAAGATCGCAAATTTTTGCATGATGCATTAAGCGATCCCCTACACGTATGTATCAACGCTGTGTTGTCAGCTAGCACGTTTTAGTTGTTGAAGGAGGGTATAGACACTCTTTATTTTAGCCAGGACAGTTTGCAACTGTTACCTGATGCAACACCAGTAATCAGTGCTAATATAAAGGAGACCTGTGCTTAGAGAAATGAGCAGGCTGCCCATTCCTGACATCCCTTGAAAATGCAAACACAACCAAAAACATTTCATAGAAAAAAAAGGTACACCTTGGCCAGCAATAATCCTCCTGCCCTGCAGGTTATTGATCTGTGGACATAGTCAAATCTATTTAACCACTTCCAACAAAAAATGAAATTGAAAGTGTAAAAGTAAAAAAATGACAATAAAATGAACAATAATTTTTTTTTTTTAAAGCGCCCCAGTCCCCATGTTTTTGCACACAGAAGCACTTACACTCGCGTCTAAAGACAACGTTTTCCTGCTTACCTCACAGATGCTCCTAACTGTATTTTCCAGTAAAGGGAACAGTGGATTCTCCAAGTACCAGCACCTTCTGAACATGAATATCCTACCGTCTGTAAATAACCTGTATTCCAAAAGTTTGTCCAGCAATTTACAGTTTAAAGGGAGCCAGTACAGTTATCCTACAATTGAAGACAGGACGGTTAGGTGGGCCCTGCTTATGAAAGCTTGCAATCTAAAAATTTGAAAAGAATGTGATAATGTATGTTACAAAGATGTTTTAAACTCAGCAATTACCTACTTCCAGAAAACTGTGTACAGCAGTCATTCCTCAGCAGTAGACTGTTCATTTTTTTTCTATTTAAAAGACTTCAGTATAGGTCATCTACGGTAGTGGTCCAGCCAAGTTCTTCTGTTTATGTAAACATGCACAACCGTTTGTGCAAACAGCACTTGCCAATCTTCAAAATTATAATAATAAATGTTTGTATTAAAAATGGAGAGGATATCCTAAATAAATATAAACCATGTGGCCAAAAAATTAGTATGGATGGTAACTAATAAAAAACTTTTAAACCCTAAAACATATCATAGTGAAAAGTCCAAATATGAAAGACAATGGGCCAGATCCACAAAAGGGATACGCCGTCGTATCCCTGTTTCTATCTATGCGGCTGATTCATAGAATCAGTTACGCATAGATATTCCTAAGATCCGGCAGGTGTAATAGTTTTACACTGTCGGATCTTAGGATGCAGTACCGCGGCCGCCGCTGGGGGCATTTCTCGTCGAAATTCCGCGTCGGGTATGCAAATTAGCACTTACGGAGATCCACAAAGCTTTTTCCCTTCGTTTTTTTTTCCCTTCCACTGGAAGCCACAAAAATCAGACCTTTTGGTCAGTGACTGAGTACTTCATCGGTCGTTACGCAGCGCTGGAACAAAGTACACATAAAAGACATTATGAGAAAAAATTAAGGTTCTAAATCTAAAATATATACATTGCCATCTTTAGTTAGTTGTCAGCCCTGCTAACTGATATGATATTATAGGTGTCATTGTGAAACATTTTACCCCCCTCATTGGTGTCATTGTGCCTCATTATAGGTGTCATTTGGAAACCTTGTGCTCCATCATTGATGTTATTTGGCCTCATTATTAGTGTCATTGGGAATCATTTTACCCCCCTCATTGGTGTCATTGTGCCTCATTTGGAAACCTTGTGCCCCATCATTGCTGTTATTTGGCCTCATTATTAGTGTCATTGGGAAACATTTTACCCCCCTCAATGGTGTCATTGTGCCTCATCATTGCTGTTATTTGGCCTCATTATTAGTGTAATTGTGAAACATTTTACCCCCCTCATTGGTGTCATTGTGCCTCATTTTGAAACCTTGTGCCCCATCATTGCTGTTATTTGGCCTCATTATTCGTGTCTTTGGGAAACATTGTGCCTCATTATTGGTGTCATTGCATGTGTCAGGTAGGTTAGTGCATGTGTCAGGTAGGTCAGTGTAATGGTCAGGTAGGTGAGTGCATGTGTCAGGTAGGTCAGTGTAATGGTCAGGTAGGTGAGTGCATGTGTCAGGTAGGTCAGTGTATGTTGCACAGTGCATTCTGAGCACAATGCATTCCTGAACCCTGCATTCTGGGCGAATCTGGCAGAATCTTACATTTTTGGTCTCTTAGGGCTCATTTAGAGAGGGATGTTCAGTCCCATCCTCTGTACAGAGCCGCTGGTAGGTTTAATTCTGTGTTGGCACTTTGAAAGAAATACGTCGGTTTTGCGTCACGGTTTGGGCACTCGGGCTCAAAAAGGTTCGCCATCACTGTCCTAGGGTCTTTAAATAAATCCTCCAATGTCCTCCTCCTCTGCATGGAATGTGGCTCCAAACGGGATATCACCAGGGGTGCAGGAGGGAAAAAAGAGGATGGACTCCTCATAGTGTGATACCGTAAGGTATTTTATTAAAAGCCTCAATGGCTACAAGTGAAAGTAAAACAATGTATCTTCCTTTGCAAACCACCGCAATAGACAGACGGAGGTGATGGACGTGACATGGCACAATGTGCATTCTAGCCTTATGTGTTTTGTCATCTAACATGACGTCATCAGAAGTTTTTTTGTTAGTGTAGGAGAGAAATGACCTTTCCAAGTAAACTATAAGGCAAATATCACACATTATGCTAACTTGGCTGATACAAAATCAAGCACCCCCTCCAGTGGCAAAATTACAACCATAGCTAAGGGGGGGAACAAGAAGGTCATTGAGGCAAAATAAATGTAGAAAACCTGTGAGCATGTGAAAATACATGTCCAGTACTGTATCAGGAAGGCTTGGAGAGGCTGCAGTTAGTACTGACCCTGACAGCCCTGTTATGACTTTATTCTAAAGGAACGGATGTCAGATGTATGGGATGAGTCTTCAGAGTTGTTGTTCACCACAGCTTTTACTTGCTTTTTTTTGTGTAGCAAACAGCTGATCTCCATGTCTAATGTTCCTTTAAATAGTTTGGCCCAAGCTGGTCAAAATGGACGATTTACTGCACAGGTGCTCTTGTTGGGCATGCTGTATTAACTGTATGCAGCCTCAGCTACCTACAGTATACAGCGCTGTGTTTCAGGAAAGGGATGAACGCTAAACAAAGTTGGGCCAAGCGCTGCTCAGCTATTCACAAGAAGCTTTGTATTCTATGAATGAATAGAAAACTTCCTCTAATTGACTGAGGCAGAGAGACAAGCACATGATGCTACGAACACCATAGCCAATCAGGGAAAGCTTTTCATTCATTCAAGGCGTACAAAGCTTCCTGTGAATGACTGAGCCTATTTTTATTCCAGGAGTAAGATAGGAAGCCCCAGTCCCACTGCCGCAACACAGCATTGTAATATTGTATGTATCTGAGGCATCATACAGTTAATACAGTGCACCTGTTAGTGCAGTAAATAGTTAAGTTTGGCCCAAGAGAACTATTTAAAGGAACTGTTAAAGTCTGTAGTTCTAAAAAAATATTATATTGTGCAGGAGCACAGGAGGAAAACATCATTATGACTATTATTATTGCTACTAACCCCCTGTTTATTTTTACTGACTACTAGACCATTGGCTTGCGGTAGTGATGAAGGTGTGAGGGCTTTGAATTTACACCGACTCCCTAAGATCTTATGCCGCGTACACACCATCACTTTATGTGATGAAAAAAAATTACGTTTTTAAAAACGTCACTTTAAATGACCGTGTGTGGGGGAAAACGTCGTTTTATGTCTTGTAAAAAACGACCAAAAAAAATTGAAGCATGCTTCAATTTTATGTGTCGTTTTTCAAAACGTTATTTTTTACTTCACAGAAATTGACCGTGTGTAGCAAAAAACGTCGTTTAAAACAACGTTTTTTCACCCACGCATGCCCAGAAGCTACTTATGGAGCGAGCTTCAATGGAAAAATGTGGTGAACGTAACCTCGCTTTGCTAGAACATTGTGAGAAAAACGATGGTGTGTAGGCAACTTCGTCTTTGAAAATTGAAGTTTCAAAAACGTCATTTTTTACTTCACAGAAAATGTCGTTTTTTTTCATCACATAAAGTGATGGTGTGTATGCGGCATAATACTCCTAGAAAAGATTAGTTGATGCGAAGCTACTAAGGACAGAGTAGTAAGCTGGAAATGTTAAAAAGTTAATTCTCTGCACTGCTGCTCTTCCCTCGCAACATCTTTACACAGCACTGGTCCCTAGCAGTGCACTTGTACAGTGCAGAGTGCTCTCTTGCTACCTGTCTTTGATTTTCACTGGGTAATAGGGGAGGGTTTGAAGCTCAAGATCATGGACACAGTGGGACTTCACTCATTGGACTTGGGAGTGGTCATAATGTAACTTTTTTTACAACTCCAAATGGCAGATTCTTCCTACTTTCATCATAGCAAGCTGTGCTTTCCAGATAATGTACAGTATTTGTGGGTATTGTCTCCCTAAAATACATAAAATTTATTTTTCAAGATAACCTCTATTTTGCCTTTCTCTCTTTTATTGCAGTCTAATCAAGCTGCTTACAGCTTACAGTCCAGCCACTGAAAATTATTTGCGGCTATTGTCTCTCAGATAATGCATCTGCACTTCTTCCTTTTATACTTTCCTTTTATACTTTTACACTTCTTCCTTTTATACTTTTGTTTCCAGAATTTTGTGTTATTTTAATAGTGTCCAGCTTGCATAAGGGTTTTTTTTTCTGTACTATTTTTGCACTGATTGCACCTTCTGTTTTTTTGCAATACTCCTACAAGGTCAAATCTGACTTGTCTCTTTCTATTTACCACAATTTGAAATTCTTGGGTATAGACCTCACACTAGCCAAATTCTACAAAACACATACCGAAGTCTAAATAATTAATATTTTGGGAATAATTGGGGATATGGGGATGGGAAGGGTTTTGGGGAATGTGAGGTTGTGGTTTTGTGCACGCTTTAGATTAAACTTTCATATAGCTTTTAGATCTGTCTTGGCTGCTACTTCTACCATTCAATTCAGACCACAGAGAAAACTGGCACCATTCGAAAAACATGTCAAATTCTCACACTGTTAAAGGATCAAAGATATGTTACTTATGATTGGCAGGTAACATTGGCTTGACAGAGTTATTCATGAGAGGCTCAACTGCCATGCTTTTACAGGACATAGATGCTGAATATCATCTTGTGGACACATTGGTGATGCAACATTAGCTCCTACAAAAGGTTAAAGTTGACTTGGCTATGAAAATCGCATTTAATGCCAAGCCTATTTTATTTCTTTTTAGCTTTGGTGTTGAAGAGTCCACAGCCTGTCGCCTTTTTAGCTATAAATTCCAGTTCTGATATAAAACCATCTTGGGAATGATTCTAAAAATAACGATCACAAACATAATAAATGTCAGTATGCCTTCATTCTATAATAATAAACACAGTCACTACATATTGACATGTGCAGCAGAATAAAGAAACAAGACAGTTTAATGCATACTTACCCACCAACTGTCCCGGACAGTCCTGCTTTTTGGTCAGTTTCCCTCAACAGCTGTGTCTCAGGATCACAACATGAAGCCTACTGTGAGAGAAAAGGAGTCACCGCTCCAGGTGGATCTTGTGGGCAATTAGGGACCTCTCAGGAAACCAAGGTGCTGGCAATGCACAAGGCAAATGAAGAAGATTCGGGAGAAAATGGACAGCCGCACTCCAGATAAACTTCGGAAAGTTGTCTTTATTCAATAAAAGTAGGCATACACAGCAAGACACAGCCACAGAAAGGGACAGCCGACATATTTCGCACTACATTAGTGCTTAATCGTGGCTTACCATGATTCCAAGCCCCCAACTGTCCAGGTGAGTCCTGGACAGGCGGCAACCCTAATTGGACTGTTGTGTGCATATGGAGCTGCTCCATATGCTGGAGCAAAGAACTGAGTGGTGTGTGGAATTTCCGGGCTGACACATCTGCTGACAGGGACAAGGGTTTTCAAAATAAATGGTACAAAAGCTTGCTAAAGATGGTAAGACAGGAGTTGATCATGGCTTGTCTTACTTTTACCAGAATACAAAGCAGGCCTCTTTGATTTGCTCACTTCAAACTAGTTTGATGAGAGTAAGGAGACTACAATTTCTAATCTCTCTTAAAAAAAAAACAACTAATGCAGCCACTACGTTTAACCTTTTCACTGCCACCGATGTATGCCATACGCTAGCAACAGTAGCTGGGAATTATTGTAAATCTGACAAGCTGACTGTCTGGTGGAAGCAATCTGCCAGCGGTACAGTAACTGGATTGCTTCTACACACCCCCAGGTACTCTGTCCATCTCCACTCGTGCACACCCCGCTATGTTTCCTGGGTTCTGGGCTCCTATCAGCAGGACCGGGATGGTGTGTGCTGCTGAGTAGAGGGGAAGGAGACCATCTGTTCACTGATCTCGCCTTTCTATTAAAAACCCAGAAGTGATGTGTAAAATGGCCCAGGAAAGAGGCTAATGTAGCTCGATCTGCACTCCATTAGCGTCATTGCAGGGCAGGTGAACCATTAGATGACCCCTGATGTCTCCTCAAAGAGAAAAAAAAAAACACATAGCAAAAAAATATGTAGAAGAATACATATCGGCCTTAACTGATGAAGAAGTTTATTTATTTTTGTTTTTTTTTGGGGGGGGGGGTATTTATTAGAGCAAAAAGTAAAAAATATTGTTGTTTTTTTTCAAAATTGTTGCTCTTTTTTTGTTTATAGTGCAAAAAATAAAAACCGCAGAGGTAATCAAATACCACCAAAATAAAGCTCTATTTGTGGGGGAAAAAAATCGAATTTTGTTTGGGTACAGCGTTGCATGACAGTGGCTGACGTGGTTAAAGCGTAACCTGGAAAATGTATTCACAGGGGCACATTATTTTAGGATTTGACATGTTTGAGTATCTATTTACTGGGCATAACCTCATTGTCTATATCTTACCAAACAAATGGGTAATATGTTACATTTGTGTGCCCTAAAATTAACTTCAATGTATTTTTTTTTTTTTATCAATAACAGTTTTATATAGAAATTTTCAATACACATATACATGCAGGACCATTCTCGTAAACAACATCTAGTGGAGTGGTCATTAACATATTTGACAATATTCAAAGCTCTGTCTGACCAGTTATGTGTCCTCTCACGAGGGAGCGAATAGTTCGTACTGAGCATTAGCTACATAAACCTGTTAAGTGCATGGTACGAGATAGACATTTCAGTGCAACATTGTACTAGTGAACAATCTCGAATCACTAGTGGGCTCACAGGAAGAGATAAGAAGAAGATAAAGGATACAGCAAAAAGGAAAAAAAAGGGGGGGAGGGGGAAAGAAGAGGGAGGCAGGGAAGAAGGGGGAAAGGGAATGGGAAATCACCAGTGTTCAACTACCTGGTCAGGATACCTCCCCCAGGTGGTGCCAAAGCTCCCAAACCTTGTCGTGTGCCTCCAGTCTGTCTAGCATTCTGGCCGTCATCTTCTCCATTAGTTCCACATCCTTTATCCTGGCATATAGGGCCTCAGGGGGAGGAGGGGCGGAGCGCTTCCAGTGTAAAGCCACCAGACATCGCGCTGCTGTGAGGATATGTCTGTTCAGTTTCTTGTAGGGTGCTGGGATGTTCAGTGGGGGGTAATCCTAGTAAGTAAACTAGGAAACTAGGTTCCTCGTTGTTCATGGAGCGGACATTCTGTGGGTGAGGCTATCCGGGATTTTGGGGTTGCCGGTGAAAGAGGTCAGGAGGGAGCTGTCGAAGGTTAGCTTATGCTGGTGTATCAATTTGCGCCACGTACGTCTGAGCTGGGTCATAGGACCTAACATGCGACCGGGATCTACCTCCACATCCGCACTCCATAGTAAGTTGTTTGGATGTACTGGGGCCAGCCACAGTTTTTCTATTTGTGTCCATTTATTGTATGAACGTAACGTGAACCAGGAGGCTACTGCCTTCAACTGGGTCGCTTGGTAGTACTTAACTAGATCAGGGTAGGCCAGACCCCCCTCTGATCTCGCCGCCAGCAACACCGAACGGGGGATTCTATGACGTTTGTAGTTCCATGTGTACTGGAGCAGGTCAGTCTGAAGTTTTCTCAAATGGGCGTAGGGCACTGGAATGGGCAGGGTTTGAAATAGGTAGAGTATTTTTGGGAAAATCGCCATCTTTACTGCTGCCACTCTCCCCAATAGGGAGATGTGGTGCTTCCTCCATTTCTGTAGAAGGGCCCTAATGTTGCGGAAGAGGGGGGGAAGTTCTGCTGATAAAGGGTGGTGTAGGTGGGGGTGATGTGGATCCCCAGATACTTCAGTGAGGAGGATTTCCAGCTATAAGGGAAATTGGATCGTAGGTGGGCCACCTCCCCGTCGGGGATATTAATCGGTAGCGCTTCTGATTTGGTAGCATTTATTTTGTAGCCTGAGAGCGCTCCAAAGTGATCAAGCTCCGCGTGCAGTTTCGGGAGGGAGATCCTAGGTTGGGTGAGTGTGAGGATGATATCGTCTGCAAATAATGAGATTTTGAACTCTTGGTCTCTAACTAAGATCCCTCTAATATCTGGGTTCTGACGAATGGTTGCGGCCAGGGGTTCTACGCAAAGCGCAAACAGCAGGGGAGACAGGGGACACCCCTGCCTCGTGCCGTTAGTTACTGGAAACGTGGGGGAGAGGGCAAATGGGGTCTTGACTTGGGAGGATGGGCCGGAGTACAGGTGTTGGATAGCCCGCAGGAATGGCCCCCTAAATCCCACATGGCGCAGCATAGCGAACAGAAAGGGCCATCCCAAGCGATCAAAGGCCTTCTCGGCGTCCAGGCTCAGTAATATGGACCTCTGACCCTCCCTGTTCGCCACCTCCACCAGGTCAATTATTTTCCTAGTGTTGTCCCCCGCTTCGACAAATCCCACCTGGTCCTTGTGAATAAGGGAGGGGAGGACCGAATTCAGTCGGATGGATAACAATTCAGTGAAGATCTTCAAGTCCGAATTTAGGAGGGCGATAGGTCTGTAGTTGGTACACAGGGAGGGGTCCTTATCCGGCTTTGGAATCACCGTGATGAAGGAGCGTTGCATGTCCCCGGGAACAGGAGTGTCCCTGAGAAATGCATTAAACAGTTTACACATGCGAGGTAATAGGAGGGGGGAGGAATGTTTTGTAGTATTCATAGGGAAAACCATCTGGTCCCGGGGCTTTGTGTGAAGGTATGGATTTAATGGTCTGTTCCAACTCCTCCACCGAGATAGATGCATTCAGTGGGGCTAGGTCTGAGGGTTTGAGCCTGGAGACACCGCTCTGCTCCAGGTAGCAAGTCATGCGTTGAGTTCCGGAGATGGAGGGTTACTGGGGATGTCAGGGTTATTGTATAGAGTTGTGTAAAAGTCTGCAAAGGAGTGGACTGCGTCCTTAGGGTGGGAAACCAGGTCTCCCGATTTGTTCTGGTGCCTGGTGCGGGGTCGTGGCTTGTGCGCTGTCACAGAGTTTTCTGGCCAGAGTTTTCTGGCCAGGAGGGAATGGGCTTTGTTACCCCTATCGTAGAACATTTGTCTAAGCCTAAATAGTGCTTTCTCCACCTTACCCAGCGCTATCTCACCCAGAGTAGCCCTCAGCGTGGAGATCTTTTTTAGGAGCGATAATGTAGGAGATTCCTGCAACCGTCGTTCCAAGACCTTAAGTTCCACCTCCGTTCACTGTTTCAGTGCCTGAGCGTTTTTTTTCATGGCTGAGGACAGGCCCATGCATTTCCCCCTCAGCACCGCCTCATGGGCCTCCCACAGAGTGGACAGGGTTATATTAGAAGTGTCGTTTTCCTTGAAGTAATTCTTCAAGGTGGATTCCAATTCCGATTTTGAGGGGGGGGGGGGGGGTGCTGGAGGAGAAATGTGTTCAGGCGCCAGGTGCAGGGTTTGGTGACTGGGGAGCCTATTGCTAAAGTCAGCAGAACTGGGGCATGGTCAGACCAGGAGATCGGTTGGATCTGCACTGCCTTGACCAGCCGTACGGTTGGGTTGTTCACAAAAAAAGTAATCGATTCGGGAGTGTGTGCGGTGGGGGGCTGAGTAGAATGTGAATTGGCGATCGCCAGGATGGAGAACCCGCCAGGCATCAAAAAGTGCATAGCGTCTGAGCGGCTTCCCGTGGGCCCCACCAGCCCGCCCCCTGGGGGTCGCGCCAGAGGAGCCCAGGGGAACCCTGAAGCGATCATGCTGAACAACAAGACTGCAGAAGTCAAAGTCCAAAAAATCTGGGAGCTAGATAGGGACATGGGGGAGGGGGCATGAAAGGTCTCTCTCTAAAGTCTCGGCCGAGACTTGCCCTTTATGCTAAACTAGACTGAATTCTAGGGCGCGGGGAGTGGGTCATGCTACTAGATGGGTGTCCAGGGCGAGGTCCCTGGCCGGCGAAACAAAGCAGGGCGTCTTGTGAATTGGGACCCGTGCCAGGAGGATTGGGTCAGTTCTTCCTGTGGTGTCTGTGTGGACTTCTCTTGGGCCCCTCTGGGGCGTTTGGGCGGTGGGACTTTCTGCCACACTGAGGGTGGCGGGGTGGTGTGGCCACAAGATCCCATTCTGGCAGCTGGGGAATCCGAATGTCCAAGACTTCGCAAAACGCTTGCAGGTCCTCCGGGTATCTCAGGACAGCCGACTTGCCCTGAGTAGTCGCTGTAAGGCTGAACGGAAAGCCCCATCAGTACGGGATATTTTCTTCCTGCAGGGTGCGTAGTAACGGCTGTAGTAGCCTGCGTTTCTGTAAGGTGATCCACGAAAGGTCTGGGAAGAGCTGGACGGGGACCTCGTCCAAGGTTACTCTACGGGCGATGCGGGCCTGACGCATTATTTCCTCCTTCAGGGGATAAGAGCTTAGCCTGCATATTATGTCTCTGGGTTTGGAGGTAGCCCCTTTGGGGCGCAGCGCCCGGTGAGCTCTGTCCATATCTATGGGCTTAGTCGGGGACTCCCCAATCAGGTTGTTGAACAGGGTGTGTAGAGTGGAATGCACATCTTCTGGGCCCTCCGATTCTGGTATCCCCCGGACGCAGATGTTGTTCCTACGCCCCCTGTTGTCCAGGTCCTCTAAGTGGCGTTGCATGTCTGAGCAGTGTACGATGCTCCGTACCTTGCGTTTGGGTCCTGTGGATCGCCAGTTTGGTTTCCTGGATTTCCTCCTCCGCCATTTCCACTCGGTCAGCCAGGTGTTCGAGGCCCGATTGGAGGTTTTGGATCTCAGATATGCAGGTGGATTTCACGTCCATTATGAACTGTCTAAAGTCCTCCTTGGTGGGCATCGCTTGCAAGTATACAAGTCATTGTGGGGGGATGGGCTGGTTTGCAGCAGTGTCCGGCGGTTGTGGAGGAAAGGGAGGATGCAAGGTAGTCTGTGTATGAGCCTGTTGTGGGGGTCCCCAGGTAGGGCTCTCAGATCTCCAGACCTCCTGTGTGCCACAGGCCCAGGCCTGCGGGGACTGGGAGGCCTCCCCCTCCCTGTCTCGAGTTGAAGAGGGGGCGGGGGGGCATGCCATTTGGGCATAGGAGGCAGGTGGCGCTGGGTGGGGTGCAGCTTGGTTGGGGGGCCCAGGGTGATTTTGGTGCTGTAGCTCAGGGGGGGGGGGATGGTGTCCTTGCTGGTTCCTCACTGGGAGTATGAATCAGCCCTGCACTGGATGGAGCAAACGGATGGCAGCTGGGACGGGCTGAGTGTGGTAGTGCTGGGAAGTCATCCGCTCCTCCCGTGGGCTCTGGGGAACTGCATCCCTCCCTGCTGATGGCCTGGTCTGAGGTGGTCCGCAGCAGCTGAGGGTAGGCCTCAGAGCACTGTGTGTAGTGCTCCGGGTGTGAGGCCTCACACCCGGCTGTGAGGCCTCAGTGATGTGAGGGGGCCAGGCGGGAGGTGTCTGCTCACCCGACCAGCGGCGCCCGCTCCCGATCGTCTGCGGGATGGTCATCTGGTCGTCGGGTGTCCGTAGGAGCGCTGGGATTGAGTGGGAGAGCCGCGTGGGGGACCGCATGTCAGCCGCGTCTGTGTCCGGCGCCATCTTTGACTCCCTGTCCTGCGGGAGACCGGGCTGTGTGAAGAAGGCCCTGAGGTCCGCGGATGTTCCCGGAGGGGGCTGGGATGACCCCCTGGTAGTAGTGGACCTAGTCGTCCTGGAGTGGCCCATGGATGGTGGGTAGTCCCCAAAAACACCGGGAAGCGGAGGGCTGAGAGAGAGCTGCAAGGCTAGGCAGGCATCCGAGTCGGCTTCCGGTCACGCCCTCTCAATGTATTTTTTTATTGAATTTTGCACTTGATAAACTGTTGTGCGAAAATCATGTAACATAAAAGTCCTTTCTTTCAGAAAATATATAATGTCACCACCAACACCACCACCTCCACCATATACCCTGGACTTCCACACAGGCGATCGTTTTTTTTATCCATAGGAAAAATTTCAAACATGTTCTATTTTTTTTTACCGATGGAAAACAAACCAATGGGCCCCCACACATGATCGGTTTGTCCGATGAAAGCAGTCCATTGGTCTGTTTTCATCGGACAAACCGATCGTGTGTACAGGGCTTTACAGTGTCTTTTGATTTAACAGCTCTTTTTTACATCCCTGAAATTTGTGTTGAAATTGTGGATCAGTAGTGTAATTTCTCAATGAAAATGTATGTACCTTCATTATAGAATAACCAAATTTACAGGACAGATTTGGCTAGTTTGAAAAGAAAACAGAAAATATCAGAAGTAAATAGAAAACACAAAAAATTCCCCTTTACAAATAGGTCCCTTTGACTTTTGTATGATGCAGTTATACTATCACCTAGTGGTAGTACAATATAATGACACTTTATGCACAAACTGCATTTGTAGTTAACACAAGTATATACCATATTCTGTATTGAAAGGCATTTTTTGATTATGTATGTCCTCTATCTTTACGTTATAAACTTGAAACAAGCATGCAGCAACTGAAAGACAAGATACAGTCAGAATTTATCTTTATACCTGTTCTGGGTCAGGGACGTTTTAAATCTAATGACACGACGATCAGGAAAATTGCATTTTCTAAAGCAGTAAGTGATAAATGCCTTGCTTCTCTTTTTATCACTCAAAAAGAAAATTCACTGTAAATGAACAATTATATCTACATTGGTTTATTATAATGAATAGTTTACATAAAAAAAGATTGGGTCTAAGGTCCCCAAACCAAAGAGCCAAAAGAGAAGAGGGGCACGATTGGACTATTGCGGTACTGGTGAAATTAAATGTCAAGTGTACAAATGAAAATATAAAACAAAAGATCATTTTATTGGATACAACATCAATAAGACACAACAAAGGAGTACAGAATTAAATTAGTGACGACCATGCACAACACCGATATAATAATCCCCGAAGGGGGAAAAATTTGTGGGTTCAGGATGGACCTTGGATACAAGGAGATGAGTGATGCGTGAAGGGGGCCCCACTGTGGCTCTACCTAGCCCACAGTGTCACTGGTTGGCCTCATTACCCTGACGCCACCTTGGGTTCCAATGCGGTGTCTCTCCTTCACATATTGTTACCAGCATCGATATTTCTCACTCAGTTAACATGTGTTCCAGCTGGGCTCCTGTTCCCAGGGCCCCCTTCACGCATCACTCATCTACTTGTATCCAAGGTCCATCCACATATGTGTGCCCCCTGGTTGCCGCATGGGACCCTGTTTGGTGACCCCCCACCTCCCTCTCCTGCAGGGTCTTTTTATACATGCTTCTGATGAAGCGGCTTTTACCGCGAAACTAGTCAAGATGATTGTCGTGACCCTCAACCCACAAATTTTTCCCCCTTCGGGGATTATTATATCGGTATTGTGCATGGGCGTCACTATATTAATTCTGTATTCCTTTGTATCTTATTGATGTTGTATCCAATAAAATTCTTTTGTGTTTTATATTTTCATTTGTACACTTGACATTTAATTTCACCAGTACCACAATAGGCCAATTGCGCCCCCCTTCTCCTTTGACTCTTTGGTTTGGGGACCTTAGACCCTATCTCTCTATACAGTTTACATAACATATATAAAAACAAACAGTATTAGTATTAGTGCTGTGATGTGTATTTATTAAGTGTATCTACTGCCTTGCTATGCAGTGCGTTTATTTTGCCCTCTACAAATATAGTTGCTGTGCCATCCGCACTTTGTGATGAGGTCATCAAACGTGACCTGCTTATTGGAAAACATTATTAGGTATTGGATGCAGTTGCGGCTGGTGCTCCATCGGTCGGCGGGGGCGTCAGACAGGCCTGACCACAGACTCTACCCTGTTCCATTGCTCCAGCCCGCCACCCCACACTAATACCCCCACCCACCTTGTCGCGGCAAATGCAAAACTGTCCAATAATGACACTAATGGCAAACAAGAGAATCCAGCAGCAGTGGATTACTTACCTTTGAGGTGTGGGTGTCCTTCAGCTCTTGCGTCTCCCCTGCTCCTAGACTGAGTCGGCAACACAAAAGCTGTGTGCAGTGTAAAGCCTAGTACACATGCTTAGATTTTCAGATGACCGAATGTCCGTTTTTTGGTGGCATGCTAGTCTCATGTCGAAAGTGAAGAGGTTACTCACAATGCAAAATTTTTCGTACGACCGAATACAATGTCAGAAGTGACGTAATGTGTTGAATAGTTTTGTATGTATTCTTTTGTTTCTCAGCATGCGTAGTGAAAAAGTGAAAATTCAGTGCTGGGATATAAACCAATACAAATGAAATAGAGTAAAAAACAAATATGCAAGCCAGCACTGAGGATAAAATCATAGAAAATTCCCAAAGCATATATTAAAGTGAAAAAGTGCAGCGCAAAAATTAAATAAAATAATATAAATATATATAAGCCAATGAAATTAAATGTCCACGTGTCCAAAAATGTCCTTAAGTGAATATGAATCACACAAATAAATCCAACAGGAGTGAAGGTGAAGAGAAGACACCGATAGAAGATCCACCACCGCAAGCAAGATGGACTCTCACCTCATTGCTTCGACCCAAAAGAGTCACAAAGCATGTCAGCAATAACCTCAATCAGATCCGACCTCCAAACGAAATCACCAAACCAAGCAGATATCAACGGACCACCATATATAGGAAGAAACACAGAAGTATCTAGTGCTCTCTGTATAAACTGGTTTTAATGTAGAAAGGAATAAAACATGGGCACTAACATTTAAAAACACTCACTAGCCGAGTGTATGCTGTAACAGTATATGTCACGAATCTCAGCGGCGATGATCGAGGTGACGTCCTGCGTAGCTCCTCCCCTTGACGGGGGTTTAAACAGCAAAATGGGGGACATTTGACAGATTGAGAATGCTACACTCATTCAGAGAAGAGAAACGTGTAGAGTGACAGCTCATACAGAGGATTGAATTGAAAAGCACAAAGATAACTGGGAAGAGAAGAGGTAGAACATTTGCATCGTTAGGGGAGGAGCTACGCAGGACGTCACCCCGATCATCGCCGCTGAGATTCGTGACATATACTGTTACAGCATACACTCGGCTAGTGAGTGTTTTTAAATGTTAGTGCCCATGTTTTATTCCTTTCTACATTAAAATCAGTTTATACAGAGAGCACTAGATACTTCTGTGTTTCTTCCTATATATGGTGGTCCGTTGATATCTGCTTGGTTTGGTGATTTCGTTTGGAGGTCGGATCTGATTGAGGTTATTGCTGACATGCTTTGTGACTCTTTTGGGTCGAAGCAATGAGGTGAGAGTCCATCTTGCTTGCGGTGGTGGATCTTCTATCGGTGTCTTCTATTCACCTTCACTCCTGTTGGATTTATTTGTGTGATTCATATTCACTGAAGGACATTTTTGGACACGTGGACATTTAATTTCATTGGCTTATATATATTTATATTATTTTATTTAATTTTTGCGCTGCACTTTTTCACTTTAATATATTCTCAGCATGCGTAGTCTTGCTCTTACGATTTTTTTCTTTCAAAAACCATACTAATGAAACAAAAATCGGACTTTGAGTTCACAGCCGACAAAAATGTTATAGTCTGCACATCCAGCTTTTGTCTGCCGAAAAGCTAAATCGGCTGTCGAAAGCACCGTACTAACGATCCGAAAATCGTCGTACAAATCTTTCCATCCGATTTTTGTAGGGGCGGCTTCCCCCCCTCCGTCTCCTCTGTGTCCCGGGTGTTGCTTCTCCTCCCGGCAATCGGGTCTTTGGACTCCCGGGCCAATGGTGTCTCAGGACCTTCCTGATTGACAGGGAGGAGAAACTGGAAGATATTAGTGAATATTAATTTTGCTAATATCACACACCTTTTTTAATCCAATTGAAGCCAATTAGAGCCTCAAGCTCAGGCTCTGCTGAAAAAAAAAAATTATCCATAGAAATCCACGCGTCCGGCACCCTGCATCTGGATTAGGGGCCAGGCGCATGGATTAGAGGGGGTGGCGCCCATGTGCTCCTAATAAGCCTAACTGATTGGATGAAGAGGTAGAAGAAAGTTGATTTCTATTCATATGACACAGACTGCAAGATAATATAGCATCCCCCCACTGAAACATGGTATGAGGATTATTAAAAAGTATAAGTGCTCTTTCTGACAGGCAGTAGGAATGAGCTTCGAGTTCGAGTCAAACGCAGAAAACCCTGGAAAAGTCTATGGGAGAAATCTAAAGTGCTAATTTTAAAGGCTTATATGCAAGTTATTGTCAAAAAAAGTGTTTGGGGACCTGGGTCCTGCCCCAGGGGACATGTATCAATGCAAGAAAAGTTTTAAAAAACGTCAGTTTTTTCGGGAGCAGTGATTTTAATAATGCTTAAAGTGAAACAATAAAAGTGAAATATTCCTTTGCATTTTGTACCTGGGGGGTGTGTGAAGTATGCCTGTAACGCAGCGCTTGTTTCCCGTGCTTAGAACTGTCCCTGCACATAGTGTCATTTCTGAAGGATAAAAAGTCATTTAAAATCACTGCTCCCGAAAAAACTGCCATTTTTAAAACTTTTTTTTTGCATTTATACATGTCCCCAGGGGCAGGACCCGGGTCACCAAACACTTTTTAGGACAATTACTTGCATATTAGCCTTTAGATTTCATAGACTTTATTGGGGTTCTAAAGTTCACACAAACTTTTGGTCTGTTCGCAGGTTCTGGTGCGAACCGAACTGGGGGGTGTTCGGCTCATCCCTAACAGGCAGCTGAAAGGCAGAAAAAAGGTTCAGCTAAGCCATGGTTTTTACCATACCTCCCAGTTTTCTTTTTTTTTAAATTCAATACTTTTTTTTATTGTTTCCATACATATATAGCAGAGAAAGAAAAAATACAAATCCATATTCTATATTCAGTGCATTTATATGTGCATACAAAAAATTAATTGCATAGGTTAAAAATTTCCTTCAATCCCGTTCCCACCCCTCCCTCCCTCCCTCCTATCTTACTTTTAAAGTGCATACACGTTTTTTGGTTCTGTTCCTTTCCTTAGATTATTCTTTACCTAACTTTCCCTGATTAAAGTGAGCGGCCTATTTTACATAACCAGTGCTCCCATATTGCATTAAATTGTTTGAGGTTACCCCTTCTAATCCATGTTCCCCTTTCCTTCCCAATTGTGCTATTCATTACGTTAAACCATTCCTCTACTGTGGGTGGATTTTGTGCTTGCCATTTTAGTGCGATCAATTTCCTCGCCTGAAACAGGCATCTTATAACTGCTACTAATATATCCCTCTGCCCCATTCTCTCTTCAATGCATCCTAATAGACAAACCCTGGCTTCAAGTTCCAGAGTGGTTCCAAAGGTTGCATTTATAATGTCCAGAATCTTAGCCCAATATCTATGCAGTTTTGGGCATTTCCACATCATGTGGATGAGGTCCCCTGTATTTTGACATCTGGGACATTTGTCATCTGACTTCCATCCAAATCCATATAGTTTCTTGGGGGTATAGTAGACCCTGTGGAGGAGAAACAAATGAGAAACCCGTTGTGAGGGGGCTAATGAAACCACTGTCCCTAGTTCCAGTATCCTGTCCCATTGGTCATTTGTTATGAGTCCAATATCCTCCTCCCACCTCTGTTTATTCTTGCTCAGCTTCTCTTTTCCTATTAACTGATCGCTGATCCGTTCGTACAATTCTGATATAAGACCTTTCAAGACCCCCGTCTTGATTAGTCTTTGGAGATGCGTGAGCTTTTGCCATCTTACCGGCTGTAATTTAAATTGGGCTTGTAATGCGTGTCTAACCTGCAAATAGGCAAAAAACATAGAATTTGGGATTCCATATTCCCGACTTAGCTCTGAGAAGGGTTTTAATGTGCAGTCTGTATAGAGTTGTGCCACTCTGGTTATCCCACGTTTATCCCATTCTTTTAATTTTCCCATGGCCAAAATTTCTTTTAAGTTATTATTTTCCCATAATGGGGAGTATTCTGTTAATCCTTTATAGCCCAAGGCAAGTTTTCCCACTTGCCATATTCTTACCATCATCTTTACTGTTGGACTTTTTACCGAGAAAGAGTTGGCCTCTAAGGTCTCTATTACCGATCTATGAGGAGACCCTCTTAGTATCATTTTCCCACTTGCATTACCTCCCCCCTCTATGCTACACCCCCCCAAATGCTGCAGCTGCGCCGCCAAAAAATAGCTATACGGATGCGGGACCGATAGCCCTCCTCTGTCTGTTGGCAGTTGCAGTGTTCGGAGACTGATCCTTGCCTTTCCCTTTTTCCAGATTAAGGTCCTAAAGAGGGTCTCTATCTTTTTAAACCATCGGTTATCAATCCACACTGGGGAGTTGTGAAGTATATACAGCAATTGTGGCATCCAGATCATTTTAATAAGGTTGCTACGTCCGGCCACCGACAGTGGCAAGTGTCCCCATACATCCGCTTTGCGTTTAAGTTTGCCCAAAAGTGGCACTAAATTATTATTTATAAATTGTTCTGGGTTACGTGTTACCACGATGCCCAAATACTCCATCTTCTCCCCAATTTTTAATTGCGGGATTCCTATCCCATCCATATTGCTTACCGGATCCACTGGTAAGAGTGTTGATTTTTCCCAGTTTATCACTAGGCCCGAGAATCGTCCAAACGCTTCTACTGTTTGAACTGCAGTTTTAAGGGAGGTTGTAGAGTTGCCCAAGAAAAGGAGGATGTCGTCCGCATATAGCGCGACTTTTTCCTCCTCTGCTCCTCTCTGGAACCCCTGTATTTCCTGTCTAGCTCTAATAGCAGTTGCCAAGGGCTCAATTGCCAAGGCGAAAAGGAGAGGGGACAATGGACATCCCTGTCTCGTTCCCCTCTCCAATTCAAACGACTGTGAAACTTCATTATTTATTTTTATTTTAGCCTTTGGGGAATTATACAGTAGCTTTATCCATTTAATAAAGGATGGACCAAACCCAAACTTCTCCAGAGTGTACCAGAGATAGTCCCACTCCAGACTATCAAAGGCCTTGGTGGCATCTAATGATAGGATAGATCTATCCCCCGCATTCTCCGTCGGGGTCTGTAGGTTTAGGTACAGCCTTCTTATGTTTATACTTGTGGACCGGTTTGGAATAAATCCAGACTGGTCTGGGTGTATTAATTTCTGAATAAATTTGTTTATTCTCGTTGCCAGTACCTTAGCCAAGATTTTTACATCTGAGCAGAGCAAAGATATCGGTCTATAAGATGATGTATCTAGTTGATCCTTTCCTTCCTTCTGGAGCACTATAATAATTGCTTCTAGCATTGAAGTGGGTAGCCTTCCTCCTTCTATCGCCCAATTCAGCGTTTTTAGCAATTCCGGGAGCAGCACCTCACCGTATTGCTTATAAATCTCTGCTGGTAGGCCATCCGGCCCTGGGGACTTTTGATTAGACAGTCCTTTAACTGCCTGTTGTAATTCCAGTAATGTAATTGGGGATTCCATAGCATTTCTATCCTCCTCTGATAGAACTGGGGTTCCTATTTCTCTAAAGAATTCTTCCATTTGCACTTTAGCTTCCCCCTTTTTTGATCTATATAGCTCTTTATAATATACTGCAAACGTGTCCACTATTACCGATGTTTCAGATGATATCCCACCTCCTACCGTCCTAACTGCGGGAATGTTAGAGGGCGCCGTATTAGTTTTCGCTAGGAGGGCCAGAGTATGGCCCACACTTTCCCCTTCAGAGAAAGCGCTCTGCTCCTGGAATAGGCGCTTATTTTCAACTTTCTTGTTGATCACCAGCTTATATTCCTGTTGCTTCTCCAACCATAACCGTTGTTTAGTCAATGTTGGATTTTCCACATATTGCTTTTCTGCCTCTAGAACCTCTCCCCTGATTTTCTCCTCCCATTCCCTAGAGTTCCTCTTGATCTTAGTTACCTGCTGGATCAATATACCCCTAAGGAACGCCTTTAGGGCATCCCACACCACTCCCTCTGGTGCTGTCCCTGTGTTGAAATCCAGGAATTCCCTTAATTTGATACCAATTTCTTCTGATTTCCCTATCACTTCTAGCCAGAAGGGACTTATTTTCCAATTACTTGGAGCACGTTTTTTCCCTGTACTCAGTGACAGCACCAGGGGAGAGTGATCAGAAACCCCTCTTGGGTAGTAGGATATCTTACTAACTGCCTGTAGACTTGCACAGTTTCCCAGGGCCATGTCTATTCTTGATAATGTAGAATATGTACTTGAAAAGCAGGAGTACTGCCGCATATCTGGATATTTCACCCTCCAAATATCCCACCACCCAACCTCTTTCAAAAATTGACTTAGATGCCCTTCTCCTTCCCCTGGGCTCTGTGTCCCCGGTGGAAATCTATCCATTGTTCTATTTAACATGTTATTTAAGTCTCCAACCACTAATACCGGAATATTTACCTTGTTTACCACAAATTCTGTTAATTTATACAAAACCTCCATCTTAAAGGGAGGAGGTATATAGATATTCGCCAATACATATGGTACCTTTTCTATCAAACAGTGCAAAAAAATATAGCGACCCAGTTCATCTATTCTAGACTCTATACATGCAAATGATACGCCTGTTTTTACCATTATGCTCACTCCTCTAGAGTAAGAAGAGTGGACAGAATTTTTTATTGACCAATTTTAACTTTGTTTCTTTAGTCAAGTGGGTCTCTTGAATACATATTACTTCCACCCCATACCCCTCCAGAGTAGTGAAAATTGCGGCTTTTTTCACTGGGTCCCCCATCCCCCGCACATTCCAGGAGCCTATATTTATCATTTTAGGTCTCATACCCATCCAGGCATATCAAACAGAAAAAAGCCCTTAACATCATATATAAGAGAAAAAGAAAAAAGGAAGAAAGAAAAAAGAAAATTTGTATACAATTTTTGAATATACCTAGGGAAAAAAAGCATTTAAATGTACCTTCAAGTACATTTCCTTCTCTTGTGCTTAATAAGTGATACGTGATACCTGTGCTTTGATATAATTTTGCCCCCCCTCCCCCCTTGCCTATCTAGGCCAACCCTTAGGGCTATACCTGTGACCTCTTCCTTCCATCCTTCCCTTACATTACCCTTATCACCCATATCTGTTGTGGTCCCGCGCGAACACCTCCCCAACACCCGCTCCAAAAAAAAAAAAATTGTGTATACATATATATATACATATATATATATACATACATGCACATATATATATATATATATATAAAAAGAGAAAAATGTGTATATATAAATAAAAAAAAAAAAAAACTCCCAGTTTTCAAACTTGAGAATGAGCGACATTTCAGGAAGATAGTGACCTGTGGTCCACAAAAAAGTGTCTGCGGCCAACAGGGATGGGGCATGGCTTATCAAAACCTGGTCTTTCTTTAATCTATAAAATATGCTTTGATTACTGTGTCACAATCAAGAGTCTCACATACACATATAAACCTCAGAACAATTATTTAAAAAAAAGTTGTCTGAGCCTACATTAAAGAAGAAGAACTTCAGGCACTGCTCAGCAACCACTAACTGTTGAGACAATGAACTTTGTTGAGAAGTATATAATGTACTATATATAGTGTAGGAGTCTGTAAGGCAGATTGTAGGGATCAGGGCAGTGGCGGCCCATCCATATGAGGCGCAGGGGCAACGCCCCCTAATCCATGTGCCTGGCCCCTAATCTCCATGCAGGGTGCTGGACGCATGGAGGCTCTAATTGGCTAAAAAAATATTCGCTATTGTCTACATGGTTCTCCTCCCGGCTAATCAGGAAGCAGGTCCTGAGACCCGATTGGTTGCGAGAGGAAGTGTTCATATGGGAGAAGAGGTAGAGGAGGAGGAGATGTAGGGGAAGCCGTCGTGAAGAAGAGGAGGAGGAGATGCAGGGGGAAAGCCACCGCCTGGAGGAAGCACTGCTCGTGACCTGGATGGGGTAAGTGCTGGGTGTCAGGTCTGCCAGGAGGCTCTAACCGTCCTTCCAGTTTCCTGACCGGTAGTCTTGTTATCCCAGTTTCAGGTGGAAGGGCGGTTAAGATCCTGCAGCCGGAAATACGGGACATCAAAAGGGAAGTGCAATTGGACTAAATAAGTAACACCAAACAAACAACTCACAGTTGGAAGAGGGTGAAGTCAGCAAACCCTGATCCAAGTAATCCAAGGGAGTGTAGAGAATGGAGAGATGATGGACAGCCGCACACAAAAGAACTTCAAAAAAGTTGTCTTTATTAAATACATTTTTTTGTATATATATATATTTTTTAGATATATTTTTTCTTTATATTACCTGTATATTTATTTTCTTTGTAATACACGTAATCACTAGCAATACACATATGTATCTCCACATGGTCTAGTTATTTATGTGAATCCATGCATTTATGTCAGCGTGTAGGAATACATTTATATTGAATGATTGCGAATTGTAAACTGAGGGTATTACATTTATGTACATCTATACATTTTAATTTTCATATACTTTCTATATATTTTATCTCCCATGAAAGTGTGTATATCATGAATGCAAATAGTTTTATGTCTATATAAATGTATATGTCTGTTTTTGAATTTCTCTGAACACACATGTGATCTTGGTTGCCTATTTAAAATTGGGTGTGTTTTCCACCAATTTACCCCCTACCTGCTATTGGTTAACTGTGGTCACATGTGTCGTTTAGGTATGATATATATTCTGAAAGATTTTTATTGTATATTAGCCATGACCAAGCACTAATATAGTGCGAAACATGTCGGCTTGTTCTCCTCTGTGGCTGTGTTTTGTTCTGCATGCCGACTTTTATTTAATAAAGACAACTTTTTTTAAGTTCTTTTGAGTGCGGCTGTCCATCATTTCTCCATTCTCTACATTTGCCTTGTGCATGGCCAGCACCTGGGTGTCCTGAGAGGTTCCTCAATTGCTCACAAGACTCACCTGGAGCGATGACTCCCTTCCTCTAATCCAAGGGAGTAGTCCAAGAGGCAAGGTCGGGAACAGGGAGAGTCGGCAACAGTGATCAGTGAAGTCCAAAGGGGTAATCCAGAAGTGGAGTGCGGGTGATCCAGCCGACCGACTGACGGGGGAAGGGAGATGATGTGCCTGATCTGACCGACCGGGGGGTGGATTGTTTGTCGTCCCCCCCCAAAAAAAATATAGTACCAGCCACCACTCTGTCAGGGGTGTACAATTCACAAAGTGCAAGGGTCAGGATTGCGTAACACGCAGAGTGCTGCAGTCAGTGATGAGTTTGGGATACATAACGCAGTGTGCAGAGGCCTGGGGTGTATAATACAGTGTGTTCAAGGATCAGGAGTATGTAATGCACAGAATGCTATATTAAGTGCCAGGTTTAGGAGTAGAAGTAAAAAAATGGCACAAAAATTAACTATATGCTCAACAAAAGCTGAACTAATCCTGAATCAAGATCATTAAAGTAATTTCTGGTACACAAAAGACTAGCTATGTTCCATCCAATACACTCGCTGCAGCTCCTCTTAGAAACTGAAAGATATTTCCAAACTAGAAAGAACACCAGAGGGTGCAATCTAAGTGCAGTAAAAAATTAAATTTATTAGATCCAAAAGACAAATGACAAGTGAAAGAACCACAGTGAAAAGAGAGCATGTCATGTAAACATCTGAGCCGACTCCACTGTCATCCCAGGAGTACACTTGCACGCCCAAGTGAAAAACCACTATACTGTTGCCCCGGACACACGAGCGGTTATCCCATCGGAAAAAAAAACGATGGTTTTCCCAACGGAATTCATCTCAAGCCTGCCTTGCATACACACGGTCACACAAAAGTTTGGTGAACTTTTGACTGCCAAGAACGCAGTGACGTACAACACTATGATGAGCCAAGAAAATTAAGTTCAATGCTTCTGAGAATGCGTCGACTTGATTCTGAGAATGCACGTTTTTTTCCCGTCGGAAAATCCCGACAGGAAAAAAAAGATCCTGCTCTTTTTTTTTCCGGCAGTTTTCCTGTGGGAAAAAGTCAGATGGAGCATACACACTGTTGGGATTCCCGACTAAAAACTCTCAACAGAATTTTTCCGACAGGAAAACCGGTCGTGTGAACAGGGCCTATTGTTGTGTACAGATGACTCACCTGCAGACCCTGTGTAGATACTGGTATTCATATGTAAATAGAGATGTATCGGCAGCATTCATATGTAAATAGAAGCAGTATGCATATGTATATCATGCCCCCCTGATGGTCATTTCTACCATCACCTGAATGCTGCCCACTGGGGAGATAAAGATGCATGTTTAAAAGTCCTGCCTGCAACTGGCCATTAAAGTGTTACTAAACCCAGTAATATGAAACTAGTTCTGCTTGCCCACAGCTTATAAATCTTCTTTTTATATAAAAATATTGCTACATTATTCCTTTTTGGCTGACCTGTATACCACGGTCAGTTATAAACTTCACAGTTTCTCCAGTGCTGAGAGTTCAGGTAGGAGGAGATTTTTTACACTGCAGTCTGTATACACGCCCACATGTGTGATGTCAATATCATGTGACCTGGCTAGTTCAGCTCAGGGGCCCAAGATTTTTTTTTTGCCCAATCAATATTAAAGATGGCCTTGAAGACTGGGGATCCTCTGCAACCATGTAATAATCAGGTTAACCCGCTGTGCTAAAGAACCATAGAGTGTGGCTTAAGCTTAAAATATAGCATACAACTATTTTTAAAGTTGGAAAACACATGAGGGGTCACCAGCAGGGCAGGACTTAGGGTGGTGGTGTTGAAAGGGCCCCCTGGAGCTGAGAATTGGGGGGGGATCGAAGTTGTTGAGCGGGGGGGGCGCATTAAAGTTGTTGAGCGGGGGGGGGATTTTGCAGTTGTTGAGGGGGGGAGTGCCTCTCGCCCGGGGCCACAGACTGTCATTAGCCCGGCTGTCGGCTTTCTTCCCTTCAGCAGCCACAGTCCTCCACACACCGCTCCAGTTCCTCCTGCTTCCGTGCTGCCTCCTCTTGCAGTGCGGGAAAATTAACCCTTTTGCGGGACTGCGGGAAGAAGCTGTCTGTGCGGGAAAGTCCCACAGAATCCATGCGTGTTGGGAGGTATGCGCAGGGCCGCCATCAGGAATTTTGGGGCCCCTTACACAGCTTAAGTCATGGGCCCCCTGAAGCAGAGAACCTAGGGGGGGGGGTGCTGCCGCCTGAAATTGAGAAGCGGGGGGGCCCTGGGGACCTCTGGGCCTTTTAATAAAATTAAAAAATAAACCTCTGGGCCCTTTAATAAAAAAATAAAAAAAATAAACATTTATAAAAAATACAAGAAAAAAGAAGAGAAAGGGCCTGGAGATTGACATACGTGATGACCTGACCCCCCAACCACACAATCCCCCCCTAACCAACGCTACCCGGTCTACTGAGGGAAGAGCAGTCAGAAGTTGCCTCGTGGAACGTATCTTTGCACGTTAAACACACACATTCATCATGGCACAAGGACAATGCACGCATGCACACCACTGTGGTCCCTAGCACACACACCCCACATCCTCATCAAATTGGATTAGCCCAAGCCCACCATGCAGGACTTGGGAGCAGCAACGCCGTGCCAAGGCACCAATTATGTTGCTGAACATTCATACACCATTCACACGACCAAGGGTGACACCCCTTTGCCGGCAGGAGTGACACCCCCCCACATTCACACAACAGTCACACTGTAGTTTACACTCCTCACCGTGTGTAGGAACTACAACTTAAAAAATAAAACTCATACTTTGAGCATAATAAAATAAATAATCAAGCTCATACTTTGAGCATAATAAAATAAATAATCAAGCTCATACTTTGAGCATAATAAAATAAATAATCAAGCTCATACTTTGAGCATAATAAAAAACAAAAAAATTATCTGAGCAGAAGTTCACCAAAAAATAACCACTCATCTGCTCTTACGTTTGCCCAGGCTGGTGCCACGGGTGCCACGGCTCCGGCTCCTCAGTTGGCAAGAGGGAGCCTGGTGTGGGGGGGGAGGGGGGAGCATCATCCCATGCTCGGTCACTCCTGGCAGGTGGTGACTGCCTGCCCTCCATAGCGACGGCGAGGCGGGTGAGCACCGTGTTTGTCTGAGCGAGCATCCTCAGCTGACGGGTAGTATTGTGGTGCTGGTGCCCCCGGGTCTGCCTCCCCTCCGCATGCACAGCAGCAGTGTTGGCCTCTACAGCCCCTGCCAACCTCCTGACCTCCTCTGTGAGGACTGCTGTTGCGGCCTGCTGCTCCACCATGCACGTTGCCATCACCACACTGTTACAGTTCACTTCCTGCAGGCTCTCGGTCATTTTGCTGCCCTGATCAGCATGCATGGTGAGGGACTGCTGCAGTGTCGCTGCGCATGCAGCCTGGGACTTGGACGAGGAGGCCAGGCTGTCTGCCACACGCCGCAGGTCATCCACCATAGCCCCGATATGGCGGGTCTACCGGCCCTTCTCAGAGGGCTCCGGGTACACCACTCGTTTTCCTTAATGCCATCCTGGGGGAAGGAGAGGCTTGTGCCCGTCCAGATGGGGAAGACGGGGATGGGGTTACCCGGGATGGGGTAACCCTGGATGGGGTTACCCGGGATGGGGTTACCCGGGATGGGGTTGACCGGATGGTCGGGGAGGTGGTGGAGAGTCCAGGGATGCTGGAAACCTCCTCTAAGTAGATGGAGTCCTCCTGGTGGAGATCAATGGACTCCTCCACAAGATCCTCAAGAACTGACCTATGGGCACTCCCCTCCACCAACATGCCCAGGATTCCCAGGGGGGCCGACTGAGCCTCAGTATGTTCCGGGGATGGTGTGGGTCGCACAACAGCCAACGACGGCTCAGCTTCATCCAGCACATCTCTGGATGACACGAAAAAAAAAACACATGTTGGTGGACCCACACACTTGTCACATGTTCCCTTCCACCCCCTGACATGCTACACACCGTATAGGAGATAAAACACACTTACCTGTCCCCAAGTCCCGATCAGTGAAGTCATATCCTGGAATGCCCTCCACCTGCTCCTGCGACAAACACCTGGCAATGATCTCCTCCTCAGGAGTCAATCGCAGTGCACAGGCTGGTCCTCCTCCCGTGCCACTGGCATGCTTTTTAATCAGGACCAACTTGTCCCGGACCTGACGTCTCATGTCATTCAGTTTCTTCTGAATGTCATCCCAACTCCGGGTCTCGTTGCCAATGGCATTAACATCCAGGGCGATTTTTTCAAGAATTTCCCTCCTCTGTGCCTTGGTAGTATTTTTCCGTTGGGCACCATGCAGGGAGGCATCATATTGAATCAGTGCCGCCAGCATAATCTCCATCTCAACTGGGTTGAAGTTTCCTCTTTTTCTCCTTCTCCACTTGAGGAGGTGCCATCTCCATAACACACAAAATTACCTTGCTCAGGGGGGGAAAAAAGCAGATGTAATTTTGCGCTGGAAGGGCGCATGTCTGGGCGTATTTATGCGCTCGGCGTAAGCCGGTTGGCCGGCGTATCCCAGGAAGTTGGACCGGCGTAGTTGTGAGCATGCGCACAGGGAAGCAATCATACGTCCACGTGACTGCGCATGCTCCGTCTATGATACGCCGGGCGTAATCCACTGCTCCATGTTCAGCCCATCATTTGCATAAGGGCACACCCACTTACACTTACGCCAGCTTGCGCCTTCAAATTTACGGTACGCCGGCGCAACGTAACGAGCAAGTGCTTGGTGAATACTATACTAACCTCACAAAATTATGCCGGCGTAGCGCATCTGAGATACCCTACGCCGGAATAAGGATGCGCCCATCTACCTGAATCTAGCCCAGTGTTTATTGTGAAAATGACAATTGCAGTTTGGGAGTTAACCACAGGGGGCACTGATGGGGTTATGTGTGACCTGAAGTGTGTTTACAACTGTAGGGGGGTGTGGCTGTAGGTGTGACGTCATCGATTGTGTCCCCCTATAAAAGGGATCACACAATCGATGACACTGCCACAGTGAAGAACGGGGAAGCTGTGTTTACACACAGCTCTCCCCGTTCTTCAGCTCCGGGGACTGTTCGCGGGACTCCAGCGGCGATCGGGTCTGCGAGGTACGTGATTGTGCCCAGCGGTGCCAATCTGCCGACGTATATCGGCGTTAGGCGGTCCTTAAGTGGTTAAGGACTTGAGTTAATAGGGCTTTGCTCGCGGCTTCTCTCTCCATTCCTCCCTTGTGGACCTGATGAAGGATCCTATCTAGGCAGGTAACATACTCTGACAATGCTTCACCCTCCTGCGGATAAGTATGATCGAAAAGGAAGATTAACTCTGCATGATTTTCCACCCTATCACAGATTTCTCTGAGGGCCTCTAGGCATTTGGTGTCAGTGCATGTCTAAATGCTCAACGCGTTTCGCGGCTTTCAACCGCTCTTCAGGATCAGGAGCAGACGTGTCAACTATCTGCAAGGGAGAATAAGTTGGTCTGGGTAAGTTAGCCAAGTCACGGTAAAAGAGAGGGTGGGTAAACCCCCCCAAAACAAAAAAGCTGTATAGGACCAGATAACTTACGGATTGGCATGCACTAGATGACACAATGTCATACCGCCAGAGGCCATCCGAGGACACACCTTTTTTTGTTTGCAATTTTGCTGCTTTTGGCTGCGATTCTGCCCCCTAGTTTTCCAGCTAAAATTTTGGTTTTGGGATATACTCGCCATATAAGACTACCCCCTTCCTACTAGTCTGACAGGAACAACCGCTGACAGAAACAGGATTTTTTCAGCTTTTCTCAAATCTCACTATGCCATTACATTACATGCCTCACAGTGCCATTACATTACATGCTGCCCCACTGTGCCATTACATTACATGCTGCCCCACTGTGCCATTACATTACATGCTGCCCCACTGTGCCATTACATTACATGCTGCCCCACTGTGCCATTACATTACATGCTGCCCCACTGTGCCATAACACATGCTGCCCCACTGTGCCATAACACATGCTGCCCCACTGTGCCATAACACATGTTGCCCCACTGTGTCCTACCTTCTCCTGTTTGTCAGGCTGCGGGCGTCCATTATTCAAAAGCCGCGCCTCCTCCTCCATGCGTTTCAGTGATAGGCGGAACACTAATTTTCCAAGCAGAGCCTCTGTTCAGTGTTCCGCCTATCACGGATGTCCTCTCGCTCGAGACCGAGGATGAGAAGGCATCCGTGATAGGCGGAACACTGAAACAGAGGCTCTGCTGAGTGAGTGTTCCGCCTATCACGGAACAGCATGGAGGAGCGCGGCTTTTGAATAATGGATGCCCGCAGCCTGAACACACAGGTACCCAGCGTATAAGACGACCCCCGAGTTTTAAGGCATTTTTTTACATGCCAAAAGTCGTCTTATACGCCGGAAAATACGGTAGTTCCTGAAGCAGTGGTGTATTTAGATTTTGTGCTGCCCTAAGCCTGACTAAACTCATTCATCCATAATTTAAATATAACCACCCCTTCTTGTCAAGATCACCCCCCTTTCCGTTTAAGACCCACCATGTCATCTGTAAACCACACCCCTTCCTTTTTAGGCTCTACCTTTTCATCTTAGAGCTCCACCTCTTCCTCTCTCTACATTAAAAGTGGGTACCAAGTGTAGCCTCATCACTGTCCTTCAATGCAGCCTCATCAGTACCCATCAATGCAGCCTCACCGGTGCCCATCAATGTAGCCTCACCAGTGCCCATCAATGCATCCTAACCGGTGCCCATTAGCGCAGCCTCACGGGTGCCCATCAGCGCAGCCTCACCAGTGCCCATCAATGCAGCCTCGCCAGTGCCCATAATAGCAGCCTCACTGGTGTTCATCAATGCAGCCTTATTGGTACCCATCAATGAAACCTCACCAGTGTCCACCAAAGCAGCCTCATCAGTGCAGTTTTAGGCCCAGTACACACGAGAGGATCGATCCGCGGAAACGGTCCGGAGGTCCGTTTCCGCGGATAAATCCTCTGGCGGATTTTGATCTCATGGTTGTACTAACCATGAGATCAAAATCCCTGTGGAATTCCCTCCACGGTGACGTGTCGCGCCGTCGCCGCGATGATGACGCGGCGACGTGCGCGACGCTGTAATATAAGGACTTCCACGCATGCGTCGAATCATTACGACGCATGCGAGGGAGGGGAGCGGACGGATTGATCCGGTGAGTCTGTACAGACCATTGGATCAATCCGCTGGACTGGATTCCAGCGGATCGATTTCTTAGCATGTTAAGAAATTTTGATCCGCTGGAAATCCATCGCCGGGGAAAATATCCGCGGAAAAATATCCGCTGGATCGTACACACCAGGGGATCTATCCGCTGAAACCGGTCTGCGGATCAATTCCAGCGGATCGATCCTCTCGTGTGTACGGGGCCTAAGAGTGCTGCCTAATCAGTGGCAATCAGTGCAGCTTCAACCTCTTTAATGAGTTTGCAATGATTTGCATGCATGGAACACTTTGCACATGCTGAAATTAATGCAAACTCATTAAACAGACCACATTCAGTGATAGTTCGTTAATATACAGATCATGATATTGCAATGAAGTGATACATGCTGCAAACTCATTAAACAGTCCACCTTCAGTGAAAGTTCATGTACTGCAAAATTTGCACATGCACCTGCAACATGCTTAGTTGTGTATTTTTATGCTGGAGAGGACATTTCCTTGTTCTCAGAGCTAACCAGGTCACATGATATTGGATATTGACATCACACATGTGGGTGTGTATACAGGCTATAGTGGAAATCTCCTACCTGAACACACAACTCTGGGAAAACTGTGTATGGGGTCACTGTCCTGCTCTGGGCACAGTGTATTGGGGTCACTGTCCTGCTCTGGGCACTGTGTATGGGGTCACATTCCTGTCCTCGGCACTGTGTATGGGGTCACAGTCCTGCTCTGGGCACTGTGTATTGGGGTCACTGTCCTGCTCTGGGCACAGTGTATTGGGGTCACTGTCCTGCTCTGGGCACTGTGTATGGGGTCACATTCCTGCTCTCGGCACTGTGTATGGGGTCACAGTCCTGCTCTGGGAACTGTGTATGGGGTCACAGTCCTGCTCTGGGCACTGTGTATGGGGTCACAGTCCTGCTCTGGGCACTGTGTATGGGGTCACAGTCCTGCTCTGGGAACTGTGTATGGGGTCACAGTCCTGCTCTGGGCACTGTGTATGGGGTAACAGTCCTGCTCTGGGCACTGTGTATGGGCTCCCTGTCCTGCTCTGGGCACTGTATATGGGGTCACTGACCTGCTCTGGGTACTGTGTATGGGGTCACTGACCTGCTCTGGTACTGTGTATGGGGTCACTGTCCTGCTCTGGGCACAGTGTATGGGGTCACTGACCTGCTCTGGGCACAGTGTATGGGGTCACTGTCCTGCTCTGGGCACAGTGTATGGGGTCACTGTCCTGCTCTGGGCACAGTGTATGGGGTCACTGTCCTGCTCTGGGCCCTAGGGGTTATCATTGCTGGCCCCTAATACTTGCTGGGGTTTATTATCGCTAGTTCCATTTGGGCTTGTTTTAGCCCACCAATCAATTCTGTGTGCCGGAAGGACCTATTTTGTCTATACAATGTGAGACCATAACCCCCCCTTTTTTGGCCACACCCACCTTTGGTCACACCCACTTTTTGGGCACACCCAAAAGAGTTTGGCGTGCTAAGGGTGCTGCATTAACACCACCACTAATCCTTTTAGCGCCCACACAGCACCCCCCAAAAAATTGTCTGGGGCCGCCCCTGTTTAGTCAACAAAATAAAACAAGCTAAAGGACTGTTCATTGACTGGCAAAGTGTGTCGGAAGAGAATGCCTGGCCAAGCAGGGTGACGTGTGGAACTGCTACACACAGCGACCCTACGGGGCAACGCTACATATCGCATGACCATTTTGAATTGCACAGGTTTGTGATCAATGTACATTACACTTTTAATAGTTGTTATCACGTTTCTGATCATTTTACCTGATTTTCATGTATATACATACACATTGAGGGGAATTCAATAAAGCTGCTGCAACACTTTTCTGGCACAATCCATTTTTTTTTTATATATTGTGCCAAATTCATTAAGCATTTGTGATACTTTTGGTTTTTTAAGTAGTTTTAAAATGTGCCACTTTTTTTACATTGGGTTACATTGAACGAGCCACTTTTACATTGGGGGTTATTTACGAAAGGCAAATCCACTTTGCACTACAAGTGCAATTGAAATTGCACTGAATGTCGCTGTAAAATTGGGGGGTAGATCTGAAATGAGGGGAAGCTCTGCTGATTTTATCATCCAATCATGTGTAAGCTAAAATGCTTTTTTTTATTTTCATTGCATGTCCCCCTTAGATTTACAGTGACTGAACTTCCAAGTGCACTTTCAGTGCACTTTCAAGTGCACTTTGCACTTGTAGTTTATTGTCATGGGCGCCCGCTGAATTTTTTTCAGGGAGGGGCGCTTCGGCAGTGGCAATACGCAGTCACATTTAACCCTTTCTTCAAACGCTAGCGGGGGTTAAAAGCGGCCCGCTAGCGGACGAATAGCGCAGCTAAAACGATGGTAAAGCGCCACTTTACCGATAACGCAGGCCAGCTGGCAGTGTGAAATAGCTCTTGAGATAATTCAGCTTCACTCCATGCCCATATAAATATAGCCTAGAGAATGTACAGAACCCCCTTCAGCACAGATGGACCCCACCTTCAGCACACACTCCATTCAGCACAAATGGACCCCCCTCAGCACAGACCCCCCCATTACGCACAGACCCCTCCATTCAGCACAGACCCCCCATTATGCACAGACCCCTCCGTTCGGCACAGACCCCCCTTCAGCACAGATGGAGCCCCTTTAAGCACAGACCCCCTTCAGCACATACCCCCCTTCAGTACAGACCCCCCCTGCAGCACAGATGGACCCCCCCATTCAGCACAAACCCCCCTCCCCCATCCCATTAAGTACCTCAAATCAGCCATCAGCGAAGCACAGGCACAGCAGGTTCCCTCCCCCTGTGTACACATAAACACTAGAGGGGAGGCAGCGTCACTCTGCTCGCTGTGCCTGTGTGACATCCAACCCGGGACCATTGCCCATGCCCATTGTGTTGCACTGAATGCACAAAAATTTAATCATGGCGCTAATTAGGACCAACTCTCTTTTGGCGTACAGACAGAAAAACTGGCTGAGACAGATTTTGCTAAAGTGTCAAACATGCATTCTAAAAGTGGCGCAGCATGAGCCAAATTAAAGTACAAGTTCTAGACAGGCACATGAATTTGGTGCAATCTTCACCACTTTTTAGAGTGTATGAGAGACACTTTTGCAAACATTTGCCTGTGCCAGTCTTTACGAACTTCAGGATCTGTGGCCAAGGTTACTGACTTCATCAAGAACCATAAATCCGGAGCTCATTTCTCTATTTAGTAACATGTAAAGGTGGTTGAATTGTGGTGACAATGAGCTTTGACACTTTCTCTGGGCCTTCAGTGAACTATGAACTGTCCTTTTATCTAGCTGGAAACCTTAATGGAGTAGCAATGATGATACAAGATGGATGTGACCTGACAGCACTTTCTCCTTATTTACCTATGTGAGCTCCACATCTTCATCAAAGCAGCTACACAATATACATTCCAATTTCAAAATGACCCCTACAGGTGAATGTTAGTAGGAACGTATGTTTCTTTTTTTAAACATGAACATCTTCATAGATAAAACATATCACATGAAAGGACCTGCGATACTCTACAGTTACATGATCAATGCATTGTGATAAAAAGACACTTCATGTGGATAAAAATATTACACACTAGGGCCCGGATTCAGAAAGACTTACGTCGACATATCTTCTGATACGCGGCGTAAGTCCACGGATGCGCCGTCGTATCTATGCACAGTATTCAGCAAACAAGATACGCCTGAATTTTGGCTAGATTCGACCGACGTAAGTCTCCTACGCCGTCGTATCTTGGGCGCATATTTACGCTGGCCGCAAGGGGCGCTTCCATTGATTTACGCGTCGAATATGTAAATGACCTATATACGCCAATTCACGAACGTACTTGCGCCTGGCGCAGTAGTATACGCCGTTTACGTAAGGCATACGTCCAGCGTAAGTTTACCCCTCATAAAGCAGGGGTAAGTCATGTTAAGGTATGGACGTCGGAAACAGCCGTCGTATTTTACGTCGTTTACGTAAGTCTTACGTGAATGGGGCTGGGCGTAGGTTACCTTCACGTCGTAGGCATTGAGCCAGCGTATCTTAGGGCGTAAATTCAACGTGATTATGAGCATGCGCTTCATTTACATGGGGTCACGAATTATTTTAATACAACACACCCACTGCCTACTTTGAATTAGGCGGGCTTACGCCGGCCCATTTACACTACGCCGCCGTAACTTAGGGAGCAAGTGCTTTGTGAATACTGGCCTTGTCTCTCTAAGTTACGTCGGCATAGCGCATATGAGATGCGCTACGCCCGCACAAAGATACGCAGCTGTACGTGAATCTAGGCCTAGATATATACCTATAAAAGTACATATCAGAAACCTTTTATAGTAATTACTTGAAAATCATTTATCTCATATAGTATGTGACAATTAGACATGTACTGTATGTAAACAAAGCATGGAGTCTTTTTATTTAACCACTTCAGCCCCGCAGCGATTTACACCCTTCCTGACCAGAGCATTTTTTGTGATTCTGTGCTGCGCCGATTTAGCTGACAATTGCGCGGTCGTGTGACGTTTTACCCTAACAAAATTGACGTTCTTTTTTTCCCACAAATAGAGCTTTCTTTTGGTGGTATTTGATCTCCTCTGCGATTTTTTTTTTTTGCGCTATAAACAAAAAAAGAGCAATAATTTCTGAAAAAAAAGCAATATATTTAACTTTTTGCTATAATAATATATCCCCAAAAAATATATAAAAAAACAAATTTCTTCCATAGTTTAGGCCGATGTGTATTCTACATATTTTTGTAAAAAAAAAAAAAAAAAATCGCAATAAGTGTATATTGATTGGTTTGCGCAAAAGTTATAGCATCTACAAAATGGGGGATAGAGTTATCGCATTTTTATTATTGTTTTTTTACTAGTAATGGCGGCAATCTGATATTTACGGGGACTGCGACATAATGGCGAACACATCGGACACCTTTGACACTATTCTGGGACCATAATCATTTATACAGCTACAAATAGCCATTGATTACTGTATAAATGACACTGGCAGGGAAGGGGTTAAACACTAGGGGGCGATCAAGGGGTTAAGTGTGTCCTAGGGAGTGATTCTAACTGTGGAGGGATGGGCTCACTACAACATGGCAGGGATCACTGCTCCCGATAACAGGGAGCAGTAGATCCCTGTCATGTCGCTAGGCAGAACAGGGAAATGCCTTGTTTACATCAAGTTTGCGTGACCCGCGGGCACACTCCCGCGGCACGAGTGCGTCCGATAGGCGTCAAATTCAAAGGGACATACAGGTACACATGTTTGCCTGTCTGTGCCATTCTATCAACGTATATGTGTATGCGGCGGTCAGCAAGTGGTTAACCACTTAAAGTGATTGTAAACCCACTTTTTTCACTTTTGCCTACAGGTAAGCCTATAATAAATTGCAGCGGCGCATGCGCAGGGGGGATCCTCGGCTGAAGGGCCGGCCCTGCCGAACCAAGCCGCAAAGGAAATCTCCTGCGCGCAAGCGCCGGAGTGACGTCATCGCCGCTCCAGCCAATCAAAGCGCTGGAGCGGCGATACCCGGAAGACACGCCGAGGCTTGGCTCGGCGTGGACCAGGTAAGTTACCTACCTCGTTCCGAGGTAAGTATTTCATAATGAGCTAATATGCGGTGCATATTAGCTCATTATGGCTTTTTCCTTGCAGGTGTAAAAAAAAATAAAAAATTAGATTCGGGTTTACAACCGCTTTAAGGACCGCCGCACAACTATATATGTCCTTAGTTTGAAGAGGGATATCTCGGAAACGGCAGCAGCTGCTGCCAAAACCGAGGTATCCATCTCTTCAGGCAACGGTCCTGTAAACGATAATGGTGGTCTCTGCGGCGTATTTGCCGTGAGATCACCGATATCGGCAGCAGGAGAGGGCACCCCTCCCGCCACTCTCCCGCGCCCTTCGCAGCTTACCGGAGCCAACGGCAGCGGCGGAGCCGATCGGATCCTTTGGCGTGCTGGGCATGGATATGAGTGAGGGCAAGATGGCCCTCACTTGTATCCATACCATAGCAGGGCGGAAGCGACGTCAAAACTTCACTTCCGCCCATACGTCTTAAAGAGCCAATTTGTTTTTGTCATTCTTCAAATAAATGTTTTTCTTTTTGACCCCAGATCTCATATTTAAGTGGACCTATCATTCTTTTTTCTAGGCTTCCTTTGAGCAGGCCTCAGCACAGGTTTCCTGCTTGCTAAAAGTCACAGTTTCAAAAGACCGATGCACGCCTCCCCTTCCTTTAAGTAGCTTCTCCCAGAAGGCCGTGCATAACGCAATGCACTTTGGGTAGCACAGTAGCACTGTGGGCATCGTAGTCTGTTAAACACCAAAGGCAATGGAGTCTCTATCTCCCTGTACTTCAAGTTCCATAATGCATTGTTGTGATGTAATAAAACCGAACAAGTGGTGGCAGTATAACAATTGACCACCGGAGGGAGCTGAGTTCCTTCTCATTACAAATCTATCGGCCACATTGCAAAGTGACACCTTGCTACACATACTAGCCCATTATGCTTTTCATTTGCAGGCTTTGCAGCGGGCTAAAGAGGAAGTAAAACCCATCAGGGTTTACTTCCTCTTTAAGTGGTTAACACATTAAAACCATACTATTTGGAAGAAAAAACTTTTATGAAGAATTTTAAATAACAATGTGTTTTGTGAATCTTTTATTTATTTTACATAACTGAATAACATATATTTATTACAATACATCATAAATGCCCATACCTTTAGAAGAATTGAAAAAATATTTTAGATCAATTTCAATCCCCCCACTAAAAATGGTCTATGGGGTTTTGGCAAACAAATTTTTTTTTACAAACTTACAGTAAAAAAAAAAAAGGTGGAACATCTTTAAAAATGTAAGAAAATAAAACTGCAAATTAGATTTGATTGTTATTTTCACCTCAGTCAAATGTGATGAAAATAGATTGAAAAGGGCAAAGATAAGCTTTATCAATAAGTGAATCTGTTATCAATATTTTCCTTGAGAACTCTTTCAAAATATGACCCCATACAATAACATCTTACCAATAGCCCACCTAAGTGGATTACACAATTAACCACTTCATTACTGGGCACTTAAACCCCCTTCGTGCCCAGACCAATTTTCAGATTTCAGCGCTGACGTATTTTGAATGACAATTGCGCTGTCATACAACACTGTACCCAAATTATATTTTTATCATTTTTTTTCCCACAAATAGAGCTTTCTTTTGGTGGTATTTGATCATATCTGCGATTTTTATTTTTTGCGCTATAAACATAAAAAAACAGAACATTTTGAAAAAAAACACAATATTTTTTACTTTTTGTTATAATAATATCCCAATTTAAAAAAAAAAAAAAAAAAATTCCCTCGGTTTAGGCCGATACGTATTCTTCTACATATTTTTGTTAAAAAAAAATCGCAATAAGCGTATATTGATTGGTTTGCGCAAAAGTTATAGCGCCTACAAAATAGGGGATAGATTTATGATTTTTTTTTTTTTTTTTACTAGTAATGGTGGCGATTTGCAATTTTTTTGTCAGGCCTGCGATATTGCGGCGGACGTATAGGACACTTTTGACACAATTTTGGGACCATTCACATTTATACAGCGATCAGTGCTATAAAAATGCACTAATTACTGTATAAATGTGACTGGCAGTGAAGGGGTTAACACTAGGGGGTGGATGTATGCTGGCGATTTCGGGAAGAGAAGGGTACCCTTCTCCACGTTTTTTGGTCCTGTTCCCGCTTGCGGGGATTCTGGAGCGAAGTACGCCGAATTACGCAAATGTTTACTTACCGGGAAATACCGGACGACCCAGCCCTGTTCCTGCTTCACGCGACGGATATCCCGTTATGGGTGTATAAGAAAGCAGTGATACGCCACCTCCTTGACGCAGCCAGGGCATGCATCCCACTGATTCGGAAATCCCAACACCCGCCCACTCTGGCCCTCTGGCTTAATAAGGTAGACAACATCAACCGCCTGGAGGATCTCATCCTCACCAGCCAAAACAGACAAGAAAAAAACACCTGGCAACTGTGGAATGTCTTTAGGTTCTCCTCGGAGGGACAGAGCCTCAGGGAGGAACAGGCGGGCATCACCGCCTAGGACATACCGCTGACCCTCAGCCCGCACCCCCCCCCCCCCACCTGAATCCCCCCCCGCTGTCTCCCTCTTTCTTTCTTCTCTTACGGCACACCAGCACCTTTCACTCTTTCTTTCTTATTATCTAAAAAACATGGAAAAAAGAAGGAAGGTTAGCCCTGTACGGGCCCAAATACCCTGGTCACCCATGAGAATACATCAGGAGCGCTTTAGGAGACACGTTTTGGCTGATCGCGACCCCTTGCACCTGGTTGACGCTACTGATGAAATGTATAAATCCCCCAGTCCTGAACTGGAATGTCAATTTTTGAATATCCTTTACCGTTATTGAGTTCGTAACCTGATCTGTGATATTGCACTAACCATACCGTTGTATTATTATGCCCTGCACAGGCTGATCTTTCTGTTATAAAAAAATAATAATAAAAAAAAAAAACACTAGGGGGTGAGGAAGGGGTTAAATGTATTCCTTGGGTGTGTTCTTACTGTGTGGGGGGAGGGGACTGACTGGGGGAGGTGACCGATGCTGTGTCCCTATGTAAAGGGACACAGATCGGTCTCCTCTCTCCCTGACAGGACGTGGAGCTCTGTGTTTACACACAGAGCTCCACGTCCCTGCTGTCACCGACGATCGCGGGTGTCTGGTGGACATCACGGCCGCCAGGCACACGCATCGGCTCCCGAGCGATGCGCCGGGCACGTTGTTTCCCCGATGCGCGCCCCCAGCGGCGCGCACGGGGAATGACAACAATAGGACGTCCAAAGACGTCCACTCGGCACTTGAGAGCCACGCTGTGAACGTCTTTCGTCCATAGCGCGGATCCCAAGTGGTTAAAGCCCATTAGAATACTTACCAAAGATAACAGTAAAAATATATTGTTTACAAGAGTCTCATATGCCAAGAAAAGATCCTTTAGAAATATGTTCCCATAAAGAAATTGTACTTTTTTGTTAATTAGTGCTTTAGAATGCTTTTTAATCTTGCTCTGTGTAGCAAGGTCACCCAGTTTGGATGACAAACAATATGAAGACAAGTATGCACCTGACAACTTCAAACAGGACTAATTATTAATACTTTAGTACTTGACCTCTCTCTAGTGTTTAATTGAAAACCTACACTAACAGTGACATAACATCTGCTATTTTTCCTCAAATTAAGGAGCAATGTTTGGTTAAAGCAGTGCATTGCTTTCACACACATATCAAATTATTTACAGTCTACATATTTGTTGAAATTGCATTAGGCATGCAGCATAAAATGTAGTGAGCTAGAAAGTCCAGTCTATTACTTCCTGTATGCAGTTGTTTCTTCTCTTCTCCTGAGGTGGAAAGTTCTCAGTGTTGTATTGTAAGCCAAGAAAAAGGTGATGATGCTCCCCCAGGGTGTATGTTCGTGATACCATGGGCTCATCGAAAGTAGATTGAGTGACTGATAGAATAATAATGACACGTGGGAGAAGATGCAGAGTATCAGAAACCTTGGGTAAAAGGAGAAGGCCAAGACTACGGTGAGAGATAAGAATGCAGCCTTTAGCTCAGGTGATAAGGTTGCCAACTGAAGGCTAATGCAGACACCCCAAACTGCCAAAACTCATTTTAGGAAGGTGGCAAACTCATTTCACGAAGGTGGCTCTCCACACCCCTGCTCCCCTGCACCAATTTAACACAACTAGAGGATGATTAAATGAAATGCAATCAGTATACACAGGTTTACTTCTGAGAGATATTACAGGAACACTCTAACCACCATGACCACTTCAGTGATTTGAAGTGTTAATGGTGGTAGGAGTCAGTATGTGCAGTGTTTCTGCTTTAACCAGGTGGGGGCTGAGAGAGAAAGAGAGAAGTGGGTCTGAGAGAGGGGGGCTGAGAGAGGGGAGGGCTGAGAGAGGGGAGGGCTGAGAGAGGGGAAGGCTGAGAGGGAGGGGGTTAAGCAAGGAAGGGCTGAGAGAGAGGGGGGTTGAGAGATGGAGGGCTCAAAGAGAGGGGGGGTGAGGCGAGGCTCAGAGATAGGGATTGAGAGAGGGGGTTTGAGAGTGAGGTGGGTTGAGGGGGTGCTGAGAGAGGGGAGGGTTGAGAGAGGGAGGGGAGAGGGTGTCTGAGAGAGAGAGTGAGGGGGGAGATGACAGAGACCCCTATCCCTATCCCTATCTGCCGTCCCTCCTCTGTCCCATTGTACCAGAGTCTGGCTGAAGATCTGCAGCCTGCAGACCTGTGTGTGTATGATGATGATGATGGTACGGTACCTTCCATTCCATACCACTCTGTCTTCTTGTGAAGATCTGTTTTGATTGATTCAGCAAGTAAGCCTGTCCTCAGAGGAAAATCCTTGCTCCGGCCCTCACGTGACGTTAGAGAGCGGAGGAAGTTGGAGCAATCCATGCTGCTCTAGAAGCGTGGGATACTTGCTGCTTTTCACCTCTTTGGGGGGAAGGGTCAAGGAGGAGGAGGCGGTGCCGGTGGAGCTCTACCTCTGAATCCCTGGCTCTCTCAGGCCCGCCCACCTCTCTGCCCTCGGCTCTCTGATTAAATAATTTGTGCTAGAGCTTTAGTTTATATGGGTTTTATTTTGTTAGGGTCTTCCCATGAGGGGGGCGCACAACCTTTGTGTCCACAGGCACCGGGAACATGTCAGTAGTGTGTTGGCCAATCATGGCTCAGGGGGCTGAGTCCATGCCCCACACTATGTTAGGCTGCTTACATATCGGCAATACATAGTTTTATGAATGAGAGCAGCAAAATTACATTTATAAAGGGAAAAATTTCATTTAAAACTGCTCGTGGCTGTAATGTATTGCTCAATTCCGGCAATATAGATAAAAATCATTGTAAAAAAAAAAAGGATGGTCCCCCTCCAGTCCATTACCCTTTGGGTCCCCCCCCAGTCCATTACCCTTTGGGTCCCCCCCCAGTTCATTACCCTTTGGGTCCCCCCTAGTCCATTACCCTTTGGGTCTGGTATGGTTATTAATGGGAATCCTACACTAAAATTTAAAAAATGGAGTAGGGTTCCCCCCTAAAATCCATACCAGGCCCTTTAGGTCTGGTATGGATATTAAGGGGAACCCTGCACCAAGATTTAAAAAAACACGTTGTGGGTGTCCCCTCAAAATCCATACCAGACCCTTCAGGTCTGGTATGAATTTAAAGGGGAACCCTGTGTCAAAATTAAGAAAAATGACGAGGTACTTGACAGTTATGCTATGTGAATGGGGACATTCAACAAATATAAAGTAGGTGTTATCCCAATTTGCCTGCAAAAGTAGAAATTTTAAAAACACAACTGTAAGATAGCTTAGCAGATGGACATTAAAATATATCGCACTTGTAAATAAGTTAGTACCCTAGAAGTCTATGGGGTTGATTTGCTAAAGGCAAAAAGACTGTTCATTTTGCAAGGGGAGTTTCACTTTGCATGGGAATTTTCCCCAGAGATTATTGAATGAGGTGAAACTCAGCTGACATCTATCATCCAATATGTACAAGCATAAATGCTGTTTTTTATTTTCATTAATGTGATTGGGTAAAATTTTATTACAAAGTGCAATTTTTTAGTAAATCAATCCCTATTTGTCACTCTTTATTTAAGTATTTTGGTTTATATTTTCACATTTTGTTACACACTGAAATTAATAACATGATTGATTTCCTAAAGGAATTCATATTAACCTAGTGATCTGACCTTTACTGTAATATAAGTAAAAAGTTGTCATTAACAGAGCTTGCAGAACCAAAGGAACCAATTTGTCTTTATTATCTCAGGATATGGCTAACTGTCTCAAGTTGAATAATTCAATAAGACGTTTATTTAACATGTTTGACTGATAATCTAATGTGTTACTCATGATTTACTCAGAGGAAATAAAATAGCCTGAAAATGACTTCTTTCGTTTCTGTCTTCTTTAGAGAGACAAGGTGAAAATAGACAAAATGCAGTGTCAGTCTGTCCTCGTCATTACATACTATCATGGCTAGAACAGTAGTGTGTCTAATTCAATCTTTTTTTGTGCAGTAGAATGGAGGTTTCATTGCGCAGGAAAAAGATTACTGTAATCATTTTGATTAGGATATATGCCATGGCTAGTAGCATTTTGCGCTGTCCAAAATATAAATTCCCATGGAAATATACAAGATTTAGTCAAATTCTAGTGATAGCCAAAATAGAATGGAATAAAGAGAACCTGTATTTTGGTCACACAGATTATTACGATGTGATGAAGGAATAATTTGTATTTTTCAAATAAACATATAAAGCTTAAATTTAATTATAAAAATATAAATGAAAACAACTGAAATAATGTGTTAAAAAGAATAAGAAATATTTGCTTATCGATATATTATTGATAATACACTACGACAATATAATTTATTAAAAGTTTGACATTTGGAGTCTTTGAGGTTAGTTTTGTTTGTTTTTGTTGTATTAAAATAAAATAATTAAAAAGCAGCCTTATCTTTATGTATTTTATACTACAGAATTCTATTGCATTCTATTTTATTGTGTGTGCCTCTGTTGATTTCCCCTTATACTTACTTGAGCCCCATTTTGTTCTAGTAAAGTGCAATTGAGCAGTGGCTCTCCCGGGTCTCTGTCTCCTCATTGGCTTACACAGCAGTGGGAGCCATTGGTTCCTGCTGCTGTCAATCACAGCCAGTGAGCCAATGAGGACAGAGTGGGGGACTGGGCCAAGCTGTGTTCAGTGTGAGAATGGACAATGTCCATTCACAGGAGCGCGGCTCAGGAGCGAACCTGCTCGAGTGCACTCATAACAAGAGGCAGGGGGGAGGAGCCAGGACTGCCAGTGGGGGACTCAAAAATAAGAGAATTGGGGCAGCTCTGTGCAAAACTATTACACAGAGCAAGTAAAAATAAACAAATAACCACCTTAAAGCAGAACTTTACCAACCGATGAAAGGTAGTTGAAAATGTCTGCTTAGTTGCTGTTGTTTACTATTTTGCAAGTTCTGTGTGAGAGGCAACTTGAGTGTGCAGCGCTCCTGAGAGATGGACTTCAACAACTTTATTTCTTCTGCTGTGAACTCTAATACCGCGTACACACAACTGTTTTTCGGGTTCTAAAAAATGACGTTTTTTTTTAATGTCATTAAAAACGATCATGTGTGGGCTTCAGAGCATTTTTCGGGTTTTAAGAAATGGGCACGATTTTTTTCGAACATGCTCTATTTTTTCACGACGGTTTTAACGTTGTCGTTTTAAGGTTGTAAAAAATGGTCGTGTGTGGGCTTTAACGTCGTGAAAAATCCGCACATGCTCAGAAGCAAGTTATGAGACAGGAGCGCTCGTTCTGGTAAAACTACCGTTCGTAATGGAGTAAGCATATTTATCACGCTGTAACAGACAGAAAAGCGCGAATCGTCTTTTACTAACACAAAATCAGCTAAAGCAGCCCAAAGGGTGGAGTCATCCGAATGGAACTTCCCCTATAGTGCCGTTGTACGTGTTGTATGTCACCGCGCTTTGCTAGAGCATTTTTTTTCCACAATCATGTGTAGGCAAGGCCGTTTTAACGATGAAGTTGAAAAAAACTTTGTTTTTTCTAGAGGCTGAAAAACATTGTTTTTTACAACCCGAAAAATGATTGTGTGTAGGCGGCATAAGGCTAGGCTCCATGCACACTGACGTTTTTTGGAGTTTGGGTGTTTTCTTTTTAACAGCCCATAAACTCCCCTCCATGTTATCCTATGTGTCCATTGACACATGAAAGTTTTTGGACATTTATCAGCAGTGGAGTTTATGGGCTGTTTTCTGAATGCCCTACAATCGCGTTCAGGAGCAAAAAATGGTTAAAAACAATAAATGTGCATAACCGCATGTTTATGAGCGTTTAGCTTTTTTGTGATGTCAAAGCTTAAAAAAGGAAGGAAATCATGTGCATACAGGAAGCAAAGTTTGACCCATCCTACCCTATTGGGCAGACCACCTCCCCTCTTGCTGCACACACGTCTGCCGAGACCTTTGCAAAATGGCAACGGACGTTTCACAGTCACAGCTCATTGCTGCAGTGCAAATGCACCCTGCAGTTTGGGACTTGTCTCACTCTCGACATGTGTGTATCTAAAAGGTATAATTGGAATGAGATCTGCCGCAGCCTAACGAAGGACTGGGATGAAATGAGCTATAGGCAGAAAAAAGATCGAAATAAGTGCATATGTGTGCATGAATGTAATGTTTTTATGTGTATATAGTTGAAAAATGCTTTATAAGTCCCTTTTTTGGTCAGTTGAGGCTTTGCAGACTTGATGGAATTTACTAGTTGACCGAATAAGGAGGGAAGTAAAAGATAAGCTGCTTGCGGAGTGCAGTGGAGCACCTTCAAATATTTTAAAGATATTTTTTGTTACTAATTTTTTTTTTTAACTCCTTCCCACCGAGCGTACGCATATATGCGGCCGTGGCTTTCTGGGGTTATATTGGGATGATTCCTGCAGCTGCAGGCCTCATCCCAGTACCGTTTTTTATTCTATTTTATTCTCTAGATTCTCTGCTAAAAAAATTATATATATAATGTTTGGGAGTAATTTTCTAGCACCAAAATACAGTTTTTAACTTGCAAGCAACACATGTCAGAATTAGGCTTAGTCATGAAAGGGTTAAATATTTAAAAAATCAACTAATATTTAAAAAAAAATCTAAACTAAACTAAAACATTTTTTTTTTAAATTTAAATGTTTAGTTTTTAAATTTAGTTGCATTTAAAACAATAAATTTCATTTTATTAATAAATTATTTTAAAAAATCGAATTTGTTTTAAAACGTTTTTAAAACATGTATTGAAATGTTATTAATTTTTGTATATATTTTAAAATATTCAACAAATATAAAAAAAAAAATGTAAATTACATTTTCAATTTATTAACTTTTTTAGAGCTTTGTTTTGTCAATTAAAAAAAATATTATGTAATTTCTTACCAAAAAATTAAGATTAATATTTTAGAAATAACTAAAAACGTTGCTTTTCTTAAAACAGTTTTAGTTACTGTAATCACAACATTTCCATTATCTTTATTAGAACCACATCAAACTGGAATGTTGATACAGAGATAGTGTCAGGTCACCTGAGTCCAAGTGACAGATGCACTCCGTAGGAGTCAGGAGTGCACCGCTAAGGTAGTGGACCCTAGGACTGACTGCTGCAGATTGAACTCTGGGAGGTTCAGGAAGGCAGGTCCCCTGGAGCACCAACACAGATCCCACTGGGAGCTAGAGCATAGATTCCCCAGGGCGCAGAGTCTAAGAACCAGCAGGTGTTCACCAGAGCCTCTAGTGGTGAGGATGGACTGCGCTGCAACTGACTCCAGGTCACGGCCCCGAGGGTCTCCCAGCTCACGCTCACGGTAGACTACAGGAGAAAGAGGGAGGAAGCAGCAGCCTGGAACAACTAGGATAGTCATGAGATTAGCCAAAAGGTCAGGGCAACAAGCAGATAGGGATAGTCGAAGAACACGGAACAGGCCAATAGTTGGGGTATGAAGCAGATGAGGACAGTCAAGAACAAGCCAAAGTCTGTAAACAGGATCAAACGTAGGACACCGAGCAATGAGTACACGGAAGCCAAAACACAATATTGATCAGCAGGGCTGGCTTGCAGTGCACGGGTTAATAGAGAGTTCTCTGATAAGGGCTGGGGTGGAGCCATGCTTTGAGGTGAGATTACTTAAGGAGCCAGGTGAGAGCGGCTGGCCTCTAATGCTAAACACATGGAGGAGAGGTAAGCTGACAGACAAACATTACTGCATAACCATGACAGGCAGATGTGGAGGATGATCAGAGGGAAGGAAGTGTTGCACAGGTAACTGTTTCCCCAAATCTTGGCACTGCTCCCCCTGGGCCACCAGTGTACCACCACTCCACCTATGCGCCAGGTCCCTCTTCCACTGCTCCTCCTGGGCTACCCATGTACCACTCCACCAACGTGCCAAGCCTGTTTTCTAGCAGCCCACACACTGGTCAAGGTTCCCCTTCTGCCTACTCATACAATGTGCCAGGTCTCTCCTCCTACTTACAAAATGTGCCTCCTGCAAGCATGCTACCCCCACCTCAACACCAGGGACATCGATTTGTCACCTCTAATCCCTCCAATTCACCACCCCAGGAATCACAGAGTGAATATCCTGTTTATGAACATTTATGATTTATTTTGAGTAAATTTGTGTTTTTTGATTGTGTCACCCATTTTATTGACATTAGATAAAAGTTATTGGACAGTTGATGGACAGTTGTTATATTGGCTAACAGGTTTGACCTCTTTTTTTTTAAAGTTCTTTAATGTGTCACCAGGAGACGTTCCTCAGGAGACATCTGGGTGTCCATTCGAGTATGACGTGGTCGCAGTCTCTCTAGAAGATTGTCAAGTTAAAAAACTTTTCAGGATAGTTACGCAGCTGAATGTATAGGCTGGTGAAATATCTGAAAGATATGCGTTGGTCCATCAACGGATGTGTCCAGCACCAACAAACTCTGGTCCTCTCATGCAATTCTCTTTGTCTCTTTGTCTTCAGGGCTCGATCCATAGTGAACGCAGCTAGCAATGGTAGATAGCTCCCTGCTGAAGACAGTGCTCTCTCTGCTCTCCTAAAATGGCTCCTAGGGTAAAATTCTATTTTTTTTCAATGCATTGTGGGAGTTTCTCTCATATTTGTACCCTTCTTAGTGAATTTGTGGACTTTAATTCATGTTTGATTTCACATACACAATTTTTGATTGATGGGTGTAAGATTTCTCTGACAGTTTTTTTTTCCCCACACATACAGTATATTTGATTGATTCACTAGGGTAAAATTGTAGCATGTTACATTTTATTTTTTGCATTGAATTCAATGGGACACAATTTTGCATTGAAGTCAGTGGGACACAATTTTGCATTGAAGTCATTGAGACGCAGAATTCCATTATAGGCACTCTATTTTCGGACGATCATTATTGGTGCCCGATATATTGGTGCATCCCTAGCATCTTCTCTTTGATTATGGCACAGAAACCCCAGAACACCATGTAAATATAAGTATGGAACTTCTTTTTGTTTTCTAATGATTGTTGCTTCTCGTGGATATTCAGCATTTTAGTAAGGGTTCACTAAGAGCTAAGAATTAGGTTGAGAAAGGCTGGTATAGAGGTTAATAATTTGGAGTATAGTAATTTATTAGAATGTACACCCTGGGCACTGTAACATGTGGTATCTAGCTAGCCAGTTACCAGGATCAGCAGACCAGTAGGAGTAAATAATTGTTTTGGAACAAAGCCCATATTGAGGGTTAAGCCCCCATTATATGGCCCGACTAATCGGGTCCGCCTTTCAGTTTTTTAGGCGGACCAGTTTGGATCATTCATTGTCCTTTATGGAGCGGCGGGTGTCAACAGACATGTCTGTTGACACTCTTCAACATCCAATCCAATCCTATCCGCCAATAACAAATGGATGTGGATCTGTTCCCCATCCGTCTAGCGTAACGGATCAGTCCATTTACGTCACCCCAACCTATAGAGGACAGCTGTGTCTGTGTCCACGCTGCATAAAATATATTTTGCAATGCTCACCAACAAATATCAGAGAGTTCAGGGAACTTTAGGGCCCAAGCCTCTTCCATATGGGGTGGACTCCTCCAGTCTGTTCTGCAGATTCCTTGCTAAGAAGATGGGCTCCTGGCAGAGTCCACCCCATGTAAAAGAGGCCTTAGGCCCCAAAGTTTCCCGAAACCTCTGATATTTGTTGGTGGGCATTGCAAAATATATTTTACATTTGTCTTGACTGCTGGGGGATGAGACATATTAGAGTATTAGTATTTATTAGAGAGGTAAACCAAAGAGAGGAAATTCAGTAAATGTAATATTTTTTTACAGTGAAATTGATGACAATAATATGTAAAGTAATAGGAAGTTATGCAATAGAATTTTATTTTTGGGTTACAGAAAATGTGAAGTTTAGATGAACTTAAGGCCTTTTATATTTTTACAGAGTTACATTGTTCCAGTTTGAAAGCTGGAAATCACTGTAGGAACTGCTACCTAATTGATCACTACTTGCTTCCATGTTCAGTGCTGAGGAGCTGCCTGATGCATTATGACTACAGGTGGCTGGCCACTGGGCATGGGCGCCATTCAGAGAATACTTTGCTTATTCTGAATAAATGCAAAGCCTTCTCTAATTGGATGAGGTAGATAGTGTGACATCACCATCCCACCTTGTTCAATCAGTGAACGCTTTGCATGCATTCAGAAGATGCAAAGCTGAGCCAGTGTAACTATGTAAAAATCATAGGTGTGCGCAGCCCATTGCATTAGGGTGTGCACCCCAAAGCTCAAACACACATGCGTGCGTGTGTGTGTCTATATACTGTATATATGGCCCTGGCACATTGACCTCTAGTGAAAGAGAAGCACGTAAGCTCTTCTCTTATGGCAGAGACGGAAAAAAGGAGATGTTTCCCATTTCCCTGCTGCTACACAGAGTGATAATGCTAATGTGCACTAGGTGATTAGGGTGTGCCCAGGCACACCCTGTGCGCACGCCTATGGTAAAAATAAATGTTCCTTCTTTAAAGCCTAACTCCACTTTTATTGAAACACCCCCCGGTGATCTATGCAAGGATTATACCAACCTTTGTTACAGATTCCTACCTTTGGTTATTCTGAAGAAATCCTTATGTGTTTGTCTGTGCCTCTGTAGGTCTAATTGGAATGGTTTCATAATTATCAGTCAACTGTGGCAGCTGAAGCACACTAATGAGGAAAGCTGCTGGGCCTGCGTCCCTTTTGATTGGAAATATCTAATTAAAAATGAAATTTTTCTTGCAGGGGATGCCTGAAATCTGACTTGTATCTTACGGCAGACTTCTGGGAAAATTGGTCAGCCAATCACACAAGCAGGAAATTATGTTTCTGGGGAGTGGGCAGTACACATTCTGTGTACAGAACAACTCCACGTAGCCATTTAGCATTTCATTTATAGAAAATTACAGCGTCTGCAGATTGAAAAGGAAAGGTCATTTTTAATAACATTCAGTCACAATATGACTTGTATCGCAATTGTACGCGCTATATTCTCTCTTTTTTGTTTGCTATTTTTTCCCCCACAAAAGTGGAGTTACCCTTTAAACCCCCTTGCAGTATTCCCGAGTCTGACTTGGGGTGAGATTTTTTGGCTACGATTGGTAACCCCGAGTCAGACTCGGGCTCGCCTCGCTGAATCCACAGGCTTGGTTTACTTACCTTGTCCCTGGATCCAGCGATGCCACCGCGCTGTGTGAGCGAGCGGGACCTCGCTCGATTCACACAGTGTCCTCCTGTGCCGCCGATCTCTGTTCCCTGCGACGTTACGACGCACGGGAGCGGAGAACGGCACCAAATTCAAAAAGGTAAACAAACACAATACATACAGTATACTGTAATCTTATAGATTACAGTACTGTATGTAAAAAATACACACCCCCCTTGTCCCTAGTGGTCTGCCCAGTGTCCTACATGCACTTTTATATACCGTATTTTTCGCTGTATAAGACACACTTTTTCTTCCCCAAAACTGGGGGGGAAAAGTTGGTGCGTCTTATACGGCGAATACACGGTTTCGCCTGACCGCGCACCGCCGCCTTAGGAAAGACTGCGGCTTTGGCCTAGCTCCGGAGCGGTCGGCCATCTTAGTACACCCGGCGCGCTGACGTCATCACTGCTCTGCTCGTGGATCTGTTTATTCCTACCAGAGCGCACGCCACGATTTTGCCATGCATCTGCAACAACAGTGAGTTGTGGGGGCAATGTTACTGGCTATTATTACTATGTGGGGGCAATGTTACTGGCTGCTATTACAAATGTGGGGGCAATGTTACTGGCTGCTATTACTAATGTGGGGGCAATGTTACTGGCTGTTATTACTATGTAGGGGCAATGTTACTGGCTATTATTACTATGTGGGGGGCAATGTTACTGGCTATTATTACTATGTGGGGGCAATGTTACTGGCTATTATTACTATGTGGGGGCAATGTTACTGGCTATTACTAATGTGGGGGCAATGTTACTGGCTATTACTAATGTGGGGGTGGTGTGATGACGAGTGGGGGGCAAATATTTTACTACAGTATTTGGTTCAGAATCTTTTTTTTCTAGATTTTCCTCCTTTAAAATTGTGCGTCTTATATGCCGGAGCGTCTTATACGGCGAAAAATACGGTAATAAAAACTGTTCTTTCTGCCTGCAAACTGTAGATTGTCCATAGCAACCAAAAGTGTCCCTTTATGTCAAAAATGGTTTTAGAGCAGCTAGAAAACAGCGATAATAAATTATAATCACTTGCAGAATTGTGCGATAGCGATTTGTGGGGAAATTCGTCATAAAAAAATAAAAGTAATGACAGCGACAATTCTGCAACTGAGCAAATTTCAGTGATTTTGAGTTGATTACATTATTGAATAAATTGAGATTTTCCTAGCTTGTGACGGAAAATATTAGTTATATGAAGACAGGAGGCGAGTATCTTATGCATTATCTTCCTTTAATAATGCGCACAGCAGAAATACAACTTTCAGTGAATTTCAATAATAAAAGAACTTTTTATAAACAAACTACAAGTCCCAGCAGTCCTCTGGGTATGCCGACCAATCACACGGCAGATCAGGTAGTATATAAGGGACTGTCTCTTTAAACACCTCCTCTTTCTTGGAGCGAAATCAGTAAGGACTTGAAACCGAACAAAACTTCCACCGTAACTAGTCTTCCGTCCGTCAGGAATCGGATCCGGCGAGTCGAGCAGGTAAACGTCCCAACGGGGAACAACAACGGAGAACACTCCGGAACTTCTCAGCCCATGGCTCGTGTATTTCGTTCATCAGTAGCCTGGAACAACATGAGATAAAACCGTGATAGGGTTGGGTCGGGTGGGAAGATACTCGCCTCCTGTCTTCATATAACTAATATTTTCCGTCACAAGCTAGGAAAATCTCAATTTATATATCAGACAGGAGGCTCATATCTTATGCAAGTTCAAAGTCATACATGGATATACATACAGTGTTAAACTTGACTAGTCAAAATAATAATAATAACATCATCACAGAACTGTCATAGATACGTGGTCCTCCGGTCTAAAGTAAAATTGGCGAAAGGTGGTCTCAGAAGACCAGTCTGCTGCCATCAGAAGATCCGAAAGTGAGCCACCCGAGGTGATTACCTTGGTAGCCATGGCACCCCTTGAAGAATGGGCACCGAACAGAGTGACGTCAATCCCGGCCATGTCCATGGTGAACCTCACCCACCGGGCCAGCGTGGCCGATGACACCGGAAGATGTGGGCGTATGTAGGAAATGAGAAGTTGTGACAACGACGGGGATCGTAGCGCCGCTGTTTGTAACTCATAAGCCTGTAAACAGCGAACCACACATAAGCGTGGGTGTGATGGAAAAGACGGGTAGAAGACCGATTGTATTCTTGTTTTTGTACGACGTACAACCGAGAACTGAACGCCCCGGGGTGAAAATTGGCGCCTAGAAATGTCTAGGGCTTTGACATCAGATACTCGCTTGATGGAAATTAAACATAAAAGAACAGTAAGTTTAAAGGATAGTAGTTTTAGCGAGAGAGCGTCATTGTCCTCCCATGTAGAAAACATGTTCAACACTAATGCCACGTCCCAAGTGTTCTGATATCTGGGATGTGGTGGACGTTGGAACCTAACACCTCGTAAGAGGCGGCACACCAAAGGATGTTTACCAACCGGAAGGGAGTCTACCGGGCAATGGTACGCCGAAATGGCTGATCGATATACGTTGATGGAGCTATATGATCTCCCGGATTCAAATGAATCCGCCAGATAATTAACTACCACTGTTACAGGTGCGTGAACGGGATCAATTTGCCGTTGATCACACCAACGTACCCAGGTTCCCCAGGCTGATCGGTACGCCGATCTAGTCCCGGGGGCCCAGGCCAGGGCGAGGAGGTCCCTAGCCGTTCGTGAAAGGTTGCTACCCGAGTCCGGGACCCCGAGACCAACCAAGCGAGGAGATGAAGATCGTGACCCACTAGCAGGGGATGGGGTTCCCCTGTTGGGTTGGATAGGAGATGTGGAACCCGGGGAAGCAGCCTGGGGAGATCGACAGTCATTCCCAGGAGCAGGGGGAACCACGGTTGTGCTGGCCACCAGGGAGTGATCAACACGACTGAGGCTCCCAGGTTTGCCACATGTAGGAGAACCCTGAGGATCATTGAGAAGGGTGGAAACGCATAATGCGTCCCTTGTGGCCAGATCTGGCGAAGGGCGTCTATCGCTTGGGCCTCGGGGTCCGGTCTCCAGCTGAAAAAGTGCGGGAGTTGCCGGTTGAGGCGTGAGGCAAAGAGGTCCATGGAAAAGGGACCCCACAGTCGTAGCAGGGAGAGGAATACCAAACGGTCCAGTCGCCAGTCGCTGGAATCGGTGAGATACCGAGAATTCCAGTCCGCCACCAAATTCGAGGTGCCTGGGATGTATTCTGCTAGGGGAACGATGTTGCGTTCCAGACAGAAATGCCAAAACTCCTTTGCTAGAATTGCCAGGGTTCTGGATCTGGAGCCGCCTAGGCGGTTGACATATTGGACTGCGGTCACGTTGTCCATGCGTAGTAAAACACAGCAATTGGATACGTTCGGCAGGAGACTCCTGAGGGCGAAAAAGGCCGCCGTGAGTTCCAACGCATTGATGTGTAGTATAGACTCCTTTGCGGACCAGGTCCCTCCTGTGGTGGAAGGTCCGCAGCGAGCACCCCAGCCGTGTCGGCTCGCATCCGATTCGATAATGTAATCCGGATTGGAACTGAAAATGGTTTTCCCATTCCAATCGATGGCGTGTTTTAACCACCAGCGTAACTCTACTACCGCCTCCGCATCCAGTGGTATCTCGTCTGAGTAACGAAGGCCCTGGCGTAGGTGAAGCGCTTTGAGCCTCTGCAGGGCTCGATAATGAAGGGGTGCCGGAAAGATGGCCTGTACAGAGGCCGATAAGAGTCCTACTATTCGTGCTAATCCGCGTAGGGACACTCGTCGTTTGTACAATACGGAACGAATCTCCTTGCGGATAATGGCCAGTTTGGTCTTGGGCAAGCGAAGGACAGCGTGATTGGTGTCCACTAAGAATCCCAAAAATTCCATCTCTTGAGATGGGGTCAGGATGGACTTTTCGCGGTTTATGACAAAGCCTAGTTCCTGGAGTAAACTGACAGTCCAGGAGGCATGTATGTTTGCCAGGTGAATGGAACGAGCCATAATGAGTAGGTCGTCCAGGTAGATAATTAATCGTACACCTCTGCTCCGTAGGGCCGCCACCACTGGTTTCAGCAATTTGGTGAAGCACCATGGGGCGGAGGATAGGCCGAAGGGAAGGCAGGTGAATTGCCATACCTTGTCCCTCCAGATGAAGCGTAGAAGGTGTTGGGAGGAAGGGTGAATGGGGACTGTGAGGTAGGCGTCCTTCAAGTCCACCTTTACCAACCAGTCCCCGGGACGCAGGAGGTCCCTCAGATGATGAATCCCTTCCATTTTGAAGTGTCGATAAACGACGTGTTGATTGAGGAGTTTTAAATTTATAACAGGGCGGAATCCGCCATCCTTTTTCCTGACCAGAAAGAGGTTGCTGAGAAACCCTGGGGAGAGAGGGTCCACCTCTATGACGGCCTGTTTGGAATGAAGAGCTAGGAGCTCTTGGTCTATAAGTATCGAGTTTTGGTTTGAGAACCGGATGGGGTGAGGTACCACATTCAGTTCTGGTAAGGAATACAGTTCTATCTGATATCCCGTAACCGTGTTGAGTATCCAGGGGTCTGCCGAAATCGCAGACCAGGCGTGGATAAAATGTCTCAGTCTTCCCCCTAGGAGAGTGTGAAAAGAATACTGGTGTATGGCACTCACCGGTAGCAGGTCTTGAGCGGGGGTAGCCTCTCCCTCCGCGTCCCCTCCAGGGACGTCCGCGTGGCGGAAAGAATGGTGCTGGTTGAGCCACCGGGATCGGATATGACTGTGGAGCCTGGCTGTACTGAGCGGGAGCTCTATAGTATTGCCTGTTTGCGGAGTAGCGACCGGCAGAACGGCCCCTGTTTCTGCCGGCCCTAGGAAAAATTTTGGCGGTCCCTGATTTCTTCAGTGAAGATTGGGCCTTGTCTAGACTCGTGTACAGTCCGACCATTTTATTAATATCCTTGATAAGGGAATCTCCAAAGAGCATCCCTTCGGCTGACGGGCCAGGTTCTGAGTCTGCGAGGTGGGATAGTTGAGGATCCAATCTCATTAAAATGGATCGGCGACGCTCCGTGGAGCAAATGGTATTTGCGCTGCCTAGCAGGCAAACCGTTCTTTGTGCCCAACCTCTGAGTTGCTCCAAGTCCACCGGATTATCCGAGGAGGAAGCTTGCTCAGCAATGTTCAAAATTTTGGTGACAGGACCAAACAGGTCGAGGATGCGATCCTGGATGGAGCGAAAGGATCGCTCGATACCCTTTTTAGAATATTTGCCCTGCTTAGTAAGGTACCTGAGCAGTACCGGGTCCACCTCGGGGGTGCAAACCGCCTTTTTTGGGATGCATGGGCGAGGACACTCCGCTCTCAATTTGTTGCGGTTGTTTTTATCCACGGACCTGCGGGCCCAGTATTGGATATATTGGGCAACCTCCGGAAGAGGGGCCCATTCTCCAGAGCGGGGGTGAGAAATCCCTTCTGGGTCGAAGAAGGGTTCTCCCCTAGCGTCTAGAATTGTTTCGCCCTGGGTTACAGGGGTGGCGTTGTCAGTGGGCGCCATATGCCCACTACCCTCATAATTAATATCATCAACATCACCATCAGACTCGTAGGCGTCTGCCGCCTCAGATTCCGCGGACGAATCAGACGTGTCCACAAAGGAATCAGGTTTGGACCGTCTTGCGGACCTTTGCCCCTGCGTTTGCTGCTCCCCGAGGCTCAGGGGTCGGTGAGAGTCTGGGAGGGTAGTGGGTCGGCAGACCGGGTTGGGTGCTGCCTGGGGCACATTATTTACTTCCCCTGCCGGGGAGTCGCATGTTGTGGGAACGTGTTTGCGCTTGTGAGTCGCCTTGCCCTTTTTTGTGGGCGGTTCACCACAGCCTGGGGGACCAGGTATGACCGGGGTAGCCCAGTGTGTCATAGGGGCTGAAGCCATGGCTACTTGTACTGATTGATTAATAAGTTCCTGGATCTGGGCAGCAGTCAGGAACATTGGGCTATGAAGAGAATGGTCACCTCCATTAGGGGTGACAGGGGATTCATTATGCTCTTCATCAGCCATGTTAATTATAAACTGAGAGTACAATCTGTTAACAGAGATAACTGACAATCAATTTAGGGCCAAAGGGACAAGCAGGTGGGAAGACTTTATATCTCCTGATCACAGAGCACCGTGAAAATTGGAGTTCCCAAAAGTATATATGTATATATATACCCGCTTGATATGGTAACCTATCTCTTATTAATATAATTAATAACGCTCCAGGCCCTCAGGGACGTCCTACCCGTACAGCCGACTTCTCCACACTGGAGCAGCGGCGAACGGTAGGCGTGTCCCCGCTCAGGAGAGCGTAATCTCGCGAGATTACGCTTCCTGCGCTGTGATAGGCCGGCGTTGAGGTCCGCCGAGCCCGCCTCCCGCAGCGCGCGACGTGCTGATTGGAAGGTGCGCGGGAATGCTTCAATACGCCCCCTCAGAGACGGGACGCTCTGAGGGGGGAGCGCGCGGTGACTAAGACACTGACAGGAAGGCGCCAAGATTTCGTAAAATGGCGCCGACCTGCAACGAATCTACCTCAGAGAGGGCTGAAGTCTTGTAGGAAAAAACCCCGCTGCGCCAGGCGGCAGCAGCAGGTACCAAATCATATCACATTACATGTTATAAATATCTATACAGATTAAATAATAATATCAACAGTATATAATAAAATATTATACCAATATCATACAAATACTGGATAAAAAATTTGTAAAGGGGGGAATATAATGGGAGCAAGTCCCAAACGAAGTCCCCTTTAATATGAAAGGAATCTTATTCAATAGTAAAATTATCTGATAATAATATACTCATCTGATTTCATGCTGTGAGCAGAAAGAAAGAGGAGGTGTTTAAAGAGACAGTCCCTTATATACTACCTGATCTGCCGTGTGATTGGTCGGCATACCCAGAGGACTGCTGGGACTTGTAGTTTGTTTATAAAAAGTTCTTTTATTATTGAAATTCACTGAAAGTTGTATTTCTGCTGTGCGCATTATTAAAGGAAGATAATGCATAAGATATGAGCCTCCTGTCTGATATATAATTGTTATTATAATTATATTATTATTTGTTATAATTATTTATAATTATTTATTATATTATAATTTATAATTTTGTTTTTAAAAAAAAATCATACCCGGGATGCCTACTAGACTCTTGTTTGGTCAGATTTAAATGAGTTATTCCTAAGAATTACAGGCCTACAGTATAAAACGCCAAATTTCCTTGCAAATAATGGTACTGCTTTCAGCACCTTTTTTCTGAAATAATCATACCGCCAGGGAGGTTAAGTGGCTAATTTCAAACTTGATTAATTGAACTGCATAGATTGATGGATAGCATGTTGAGATTGAAAGCAATTTACAGTACCTTAGGGCCAGATTCACGTAGAATCGCGGCGGCGTAACGTATCGTATATACGTTACACCGCCGCAAGTTTTCATCGCAAGTGCCTGATTCACCAAGCACTTGCGTGAAAACTTACGCCGGCGGCCTCCGGCGTAAGCCCGCGTAATTCAAAGGGGCGTGTGCCATTTAAATTAGGCGCGCTCCCGCGCCAGACCTACTGCGCATGCTCCGTTTTGAAATTCCCGCCGTGCTTTGCGCGAAGTGACGTAATTTTTTCGAACGGCGACGTACGTAGCGTACTTTCGTATTCCCGGACGTCTTACGCAAGAAGAAAAATTTTTGAAATTCGATGCGGGAACGACGGCCATACTTTAACATGAGCTGTGTAAAGTTAGGGCAGGTAAAACGACGACTAACTTTGCGACGGGAAACTAGACTAGCAACGACGTAACGAACGGGAAAAACCGTCGTGGATCGCCGTAACTACTAATTTGCATACCCGACGCTGGTTTACGACGCAAACTCCCCCCAGCGGCGGCCGAAGTATTGCATCCTAAGATCCGACGGTGTAATTCAATTACACCTGTCAGATCTTAGGGCTATCTATGCGTAACTGATTCTATGAATCAGTCGCATAGTTAGGACGACCCTAAAACAGAGATACGACGGCGTATCAGGAGATACGCCGTCGTATCTCTTTTGTGAATCTGGCCCCTAGTTCATCTGTCAATTTAGTGGCCCTACCATGTGTTTTTTAAACTGACAAAAAAATAATAATATCCTTAATCATTTAACCTCTATGTTAAAATAGGCCACTAGCGATGCCTTGCATAAAATCCACTTTTAATGTTTGGACTTAATTAAATAACCCAGATTATACAGTATTTTTATTCTGGAGCCTTTTTTTATACATAAGTATCCTATATTGCTAGCGAGCCTTTAATTGTAAATGTAACAATACCAGGGTATCTAACTCTAAATATATGCTTTCTTATATGCACAAATCCTAACATCAATGACAACTTGGTCATCATACACCCAATTTACTGTAAAATTTACGCCATACCAACAGAACAATGTCATGACTGTGCTGTAAAATGCTCATTGTAGCAATTGTTCACTTTGAAATTACTTGTAATGGATATAATGCTATCACTCTAACAAGTCACAATTCCTTACAGTGCTCAACAGTTGCTTTCTTACTGACTAGTCATGAATATCAATTTCAGATTATTGTTAATGTAGGAAAAAGCAATGCATATTGATAGCTTTAATTTATCTATGATCTTAACAAAAAAAGATGGTCCTATTTCTTTACACCACCATGCCTTTCTGGAAAATTAAAAAAGCTGCCTACCCTTCCACAATGTGGGGAAGGGCAGGCAGCAGCAAATGGAATAGGGGCAGCAGCAGCAGCTGGAGCAAAGACTAAATGTACAGTTCTACAGACCTAGGCTGCCCACACTTCCCCAAATCTTGCTTCAACGCGTAGCACCCCCTGACCCCCAGCATTAGGGAGGGCTGATATTTTACCTCAGGGTGCTGGTTCTTAGGCATTGTGGGCAGTGGCGGTGCATCTATAAGGGCGCACAGGCGCCACCCCCTTTCTCCTACCGCCCCCTCTTTCACCAATAGATAGATGCATGCATTGCATGAATCTATCTATGGCCGCCGCTGCCAACCCCTATTTAGGCACCCAACCCCTTTTCGGCGCCAGACGCCTGAATTGCAGCGGCGGGGGGTGTTTTTGAAGCACCCGATTAGAGCCATAGGCTCTAATAGGCATCAAAAAAGGTAAACAGCGAGCGCCCTGCTTGGCGCTCGCAGTTCACTCAGCTGTGTTGGAAAAGCGAATGAATATTCGCTTTTCTAACACTGAACTGCCTCTCTGCCAATCAGGTGCTCGGGTCTGTTACCCGGCACCTGATTGGCAGAAACGACAGGCGCTGTGATTGGACATCTATCAGGTGACCAATCATAGCAGAGGATGGGAAGAGAGGATGGGAGTAGACATTGTGGTGCATGGAGAACACCGCTCGCTGCCCACTGCTGTCACCCGCTGCCCCACGAGAGAGGGTAAGTGCTGGGCAGACGGCGGATGGGGGGGCACTTTGGCTGCGTTTGATGGGCACAGTGGCTGTGTTTGATGGGCACAGTGGCTGCGTTTGATGGGCACAGTGGCTGTGTTTAATGGCACAATGAGGCTGCAATTGATGTTTTTTCCCCCCAGGATTTTTCAGTTTGTTTGCGCCCCCCAAAAAATATTTTGAGCACCAGCCGCCACTGATTGTGGGTGTGTGGTTGGTTGCAGAAAAGATGAGCGCCAGTCACTTTTACGATGGACAAAAGTGAGTTTATTGCTCTCAACAGAAAAATGTATGCCTACGGTCCAGGACACCCTTGGACAGTAGGCATACAGATCAGCAGACTACGAAAACAAAACAGCCAGGTAGACAGTAATACTAAACAAGGGCCTTAAGCCTGCACCCAACGTTCTGTACCTACGTAGCAACAGCTGTCTCCTATAGCAACCAAAAACTCACAACACTGTGCAGGGTTTCCTTGGATGAGTCCCGCTTGACGCTTTCCCAGCCTCTCCACAGTCCCCTGCTCATGGAGATTAACCTCTGTTACTTCATCTCAGAACTCCATCCTTCTCCTGATGCCTCCAGGCAACACAAGGCTCTCTCTGGCAGAACCTCCCCTAAGCACTCAGGCAAAAAACAGGCTCTCTCTGGCAGATCCTTCTCCCAGCATGCTTAGTGGCCTGAAACTCCTAATGATTGGCTGAAACAGATATACATATTCATAAGTCTCACTGCAGCTCATCATACTAATGCCGAAGGCATGGGTGCCACCTATTGACTGGAGGGGGAACCATAGTTAAACCAGGCTTTGGAGAAAACCAAATGATCACACAGACTACAAATCCGCCAGGTTAGTTACCACTTAGCACAGCTAAATTTACCAGTAGCCCCTATTTAAAACAAGGGTGATACAAACAGTTTCAGTATATATCAAACAGGTGCGATGGGAAAACTGCAGAGCTGTTCTTTTCACCATACCAGTAGGGCCGGACTGGGAATAAAAACCAGCCCTGGAAAAAAAATGTATACCAGCCCCACAGCATTATTATACCAGCCCAACAGCATAACGTCATTATTTTCTTGTTCATGAAAGGGAAAACCATACATTTTAAAGCACATTTGAAGAGTGCATTATATATAGATAAGACCAGGGCTTTTTTTCTGCCGGAACGCAGCGGAACTGCGTTCCGGATCCTTTGGCAGCCCTCCCTCTCCTCTCCTGCCTGTCTTTTAATACTGAAGCCAGTAAAGGAAGTTTTCTGCACAGCGCACTTCCTGTACTGGCTTTTCTGTGCTAGTTCTGGGTACTCCAGGCTGCTGCCCTCGATCACTAGTGAATCCCAACATTTAGCTGCTGCAGTGATTCGCGAGGAAGCTTCCATCCCTGACTGCCGCCGCTAATCAGCCTTTGTAGCACAGAGCGCACAGATGGAAACTCCACTTTAACATCACAAGAAACTTTCTTCTGCATTCCAGTTGAAGACCTGCTTGACTGAAGTTTCCTCTGGCTACAGATCCTGCTTGCTGTTCCACTACCTTTATTGCTGGCTCTTGGACGACTACCCTATCCGGTTACTGAACTCCGGCCAGATGTCACATTAATCTATATACCCAGATCCTTACTGAAGGCTGGGATTAATTTTTGATTTTTAATTTCCAAATTTGAATTTCATCTTCAACAAAGGAATGTCACGCAAATATTAGTGTACCACACTCCTTTAACTTACACTTTGGTATTCCATCTCCTGACCTGTTGAGGGTGGGCTATTAAATATGGTGCATAACAATACCTTTCCCCTATGAGTTATGCCAATAATACACACCTCCCCATAAGGGTTTTACCAAATGCATTATGTATCATGATTTAGGGATATAATACAGTGGACAGCGATATTGCACACGCTAGTTGTCAGTATAGCCCGATGTAATGCCAATGTCTTGCTGCTTAAATCACTGTTTAAAGTACTTGCACTATGTTTGAGGATGTAAGCGCCAACATGCGGACACAGGAACGCCCACGGAGACATTTCAAAATATCCTAATTAGATGGGATTCCCCAACACCTTCTGATTGGCTTTTACCGCAGAGTGGGAGGGACGCCTGCATGGTGACGCTTGCTATATAAACTATTGGACGTGGTATGCGTGTACCCGCTTCAGAAGACGTAATCAATACGAAACGTGAGTAAAGCGGCTACACGCACACCCACACGCACTCCCGGACCGATCAGCTGTTTCCCAGTGGAGCGCACGCCGTTCCCCAGCTGGAGCTGACACATTCGATTCACCGGCCAATAGTGCCGTGGTGGGAGGCTTATGCTATCGCACAGATAGCTGCCTGCTATTTTGTTTTTATCAATTTGCCCTTTTCTTTTATTTCATTTTATTTATTTTTTATCTCATATGGAACCTGGTTCTAGAAGCTTTTTGTAACTGCCTGCTTTGTTGCACATGCCTATCTGGCAGTGTTAAATAAAACTTTTTTACTCTGAACATACTGCGCTATGAGATTATCTTTTTCCCTGGAGGATTCTTGGATAACCTAAAAAGAAGTGGAGCCATCCAGACCAGGAAACCCACGCACCCATAGGACCCAGGAAGACGAAATCGCAGCTGCTGGAGAGTAATTATACTTGCACTTTACCCCTGCAGGGGTGAGTGCCTTCGGTGAGTAGGGACCCAGGAGGGGGAGCACCGGAGCACTGTGCGAATTCACACAATTGTACTTTGTGATTTATCACCCAGAGTGGGTGCACCGGCTCACGGACATTTTTATTTTTATTTTTGATATTTATGTGGACTGATGAGCTTTTTGCTGTACCTTAGCCACTGGACCGCTACATATATCTATATATATATTTGTTTATAGTTTCACAATTTTCACTGTTGTGCTATACACTCATTGGTTATTCACCACCACGTTGGTATTTTTTGATTCCACCTATCACTGCAAGGCAATCTCTGTTATGGTTTACTTTATTTTATTTTATTTTATTTTTCTCACCTAATACCATAGCCCCTGGTGGCTACTTTATCTAGTAGTTCACCTAGTGGCCGACCACCCTTGCGGCCAAGTGCCACTATTTATTTATTTTGCATTTTCAACACTTGTTGCATATTACACAATATGCTTCCATCACATGTATGTTAGAGTGTACAATACATGCCAATTAGGATTTCACGTATTAATACACTCAGGCACTTGTATTTATTTCACCCATTTTGGATCACATACAAATTAGTACCGTACCTCTCTATTGGTACACTCAGCCTCTAGTTCAGACAGCGCCACGACCCCTTCACTTTTTTATTTTTATGTTTTGACTACGCTTACTCTGTTTACCTTTTTATTTTTATTATTAAACAAGTGTGATTTAAGAGTTGTAAAGGAAACATTTTTTTTAGCTGAAATTACTGTTTACAGGGTATAGAGACATAATAGTTAACTGATTCCTTTTAAAAATGATTAAAAATAGATAAAAATCAATCATATAATGTACCTACAGTTTCACTTTCGTTTTTAATCTAGTTTCATGTTTCTGTGAAGGACAGAGACACACAGAACAAAAACAAACAAACACAGGGCAGTGTTTGTTTTTAAAATGAATCTGATGGTTCTGAGGGGTTTTAGACACACAGGGCCAGATTCAGGTAGATCTGCGGCGGCGTAACGTATCGCATTTACGTTACATCGCCGCAAGTTTTACGGGCAAGTGCTTGATTCACAAAGCACTTGCCTGTAAAGTTGCGACGGCATAACGTAAATTCCCCGGCGCAAGCCCGCCTAATTCAAATGATCCGGCTAGGGGGCGTGGATCATTTAAAATAGGCGCGTTCCCGCACCGATCGTACTGCGCATGCTCCATATCGAAATTTCCCGCCATGCTTTGCGTGAAATGACGTCGCAACGACGTCATTTTTAGAACTTTGACGTGATTTACGTACATTCCTATTCACGGACGACTTACGCAAAAAAAAAATTAAAATTTCGACGCGGGAACGACGGCCATACTTTAACATGGCAAGTCTATCTATACGCCACAAAATAGCAGCTTTAACTTTACGCCGGAAAAAGCCGACTAGAGACGACGTAAGAGAATGCGACGACCGCGCGTACGTTCGTGGATCGCCGGAAAAAGCTCATTTGCATACACGACGCTGAAAACGACGCAAACTCCACCCAGCGGGCGCCAAAGTATTGCATCTAAGATCCGAAGGCGTACGAAGCCGTATGCCTGTCGGATCTTACCCAAATGCCGTCGTATCTTGGTTTGAGGATTCAAACTAAAGATACGACGCTGGAAATTTGAAAGTACACCGGCGTATCAGTAGATACGCCGGCGTACTTGCTTTGTGAATCTGGCCCACAGTAATCACACCTCCTTGATCAGGGACCACAGAGACAAGCTCCCATGAGTTTTTTTTATAAAGAAACAGACAAGCAGGAAGTGTGAAGATCAGAGAAGGATTACAGCAACTTAAAAGCAAAAACGAACAATGAGGACATGAAGCCAGGATTGCAGTAAGGTAAAGAAAGCTATTTAGCTAAAAAAATGTTTTCCTTTAGTGACCCTTTAACTGTACTTCTGTCTCGGTCTGATTCATGGTTTCTGACAACTTAGAGCATGAATAAATAAATGGAGGCATATATTAAAATGAATTTTATTCCTGTTTAGATTGTACCGGGTGATCACTGCGGAGGTCAGCTTGAATCCTGTGTGAGGACATTGTGTATATTGTCATAAAGGTGCAACCTCACACGGTGACATGCTTTCTAGTTCCATTAAATGTACGTTCCGTGGTCCAGGGGAAGTGGGAGTGTCTGTAGACACAGCTGACGGCCGTAATGACGCCTGAAGGGTTTATATATAAATCATTAGGGGAGTCGGCCCGCCCATCTACCGATGAAAACCAATCAGAGGGCGACACGCGTATAGAGGGGAGGAGCCAAGCCCGTGACGTCACACAGTCACTGTGAGTCCATGGTAGTGGACGTATATATTTATGCTGTTTTTATCCTTGGATCTTGTAAGTGTGCCTTATTTTGGGGCTGTTTTTAATAAAGTAACAAGCAGAGAGCACTATGGCGTTTATGTTTGTTATTACATGTGAATGGTCGATTTGAGAGAGAAACGGAGCTGAGCTGTAAACGGTGATTACATGTTAATGATTGATTTGTGAGAGAAGCTGAGCTGCAAGTGGTGAGGAAAGGGAAAACGGCCTTGATTTAATCCTTGTGAAGCGGTCAGCGTGAGCACACTGCTTGGAGAGCGTAGAATGATCTGCTGTTTTGGCATGGAGGAGAGGAAAGGAGTGACCATTGTATGAGTTTTTTACTCATCTGGTATGCTCATGGGTGCTGGCAATCAAAGTCAGTGAGACAATGAGGAGAGAGAGTCGGGGCAGGGTCGAGCCACGGCTCCATGTCTAAATGGACACACAGAGCAGCAGCTCGGCTCAGGTGCCCCATAGCAAGCTGCTTGCTGTGGAGGATGCAGGGAGGGCTCAGGAGCACTAGTGGAGGACCCGAGAAGAGGAGGATCTGGGCTGTTTCATGCAAAGCCATTACACAGAGCAGGTTAGTACAGTGGGGAAAATAATTATTTGATCTCTTGCAGATTTTGTAAATTTGTCCACTTACAAAGAAATGAAGGGTCTATAATTTTTATCAAAGGTGTATAATATTTGAGTTGCAGTTCAGTGAGTAAAATAAATACTTGATCCCCAAGCAAAACATAACTTAGTACTTGGTGGAGAAACTCTTGTTGGCAAGCACAGACGTAAAACGTTTGTTTCTTGGTCCACTCTTTTTTACAGATCTTCTCTAAATCCTTAAGGTTTCTTGGCTGTCTCTTGGCAACTCGAAGTTTTAGCTCCCTCCATACATTTTCAATAGGATTATGGTCTGGAGACTGGCTGGGCCACTTCATGACCTTAAAGCGGAGCTCCACCCTAAAGTGGAACTTCCGCCAATTGGATCCCCCCCCCCCCCTCCGGTGCCACAATTGGCACCTTTCAAGGGGGGACAGGATACCTGTCTTTGACACGTATCCTTTCTCACTTCTGGGAGTCTGGTCGCGGCCGTGTTGGCATTGTATTGTATTGGTGCGTCCATGTCTGCTATAGTATGACTCAAGCTATGCTCCTTTTTTTTAGGTGCACACCATGTGTTGGAAGATTGGTTAGTTTTCTGTCAGTTTAGGTACATCAAGAGGTCTTCTATTCAGCAATACTTTTTGTAGCTCTGCCACAATGATGACCAAATGGACCTTTTCTTTCTGATTCATAATGAATATAACAGTTTGGCTAAAAACAATGGAAGAATATATAAAATTATTTTTAAATATAAAAAAAAAATAAAAAAATGTCAATACATTTTACAAATATACGATACAATCAGATATTTTTTTAGAAAAAAAAAAATGAAAAATCGAAATATATATAAATACACAACACAAGTTAGTGGAATACAATTAAAATACATTTATTTGTAACCAAAACAAAAAAACATTTGACTATTAAAAATAATGAAAAAAAAAAAAAAAACTTTAAATGAGAAAAAAAAAAACATAAAAAAAAATAAAAACGTCAGGCTACAATGCTGTGCAGTTTGAAAAATATAGGCAAACATAACACATCAGCTAATACTTACTGTTATAGTCCAGGAGTTCAAGTGCTAGGAGATGCAGGGCACGATGGAGGCAAAGCAAATAGAGTCTGTGCGCTGTTCGTTCTCCGGTGCACGCTGCTGTGAGTCTCCGTATGTACTGAGGATCAAAACAAAGGGCTATGCCAGTTTTGAAAACGGCGCCAAGCTATTGAGGGAATCGCATCACTTCCTGTATAGTAGTAACTCGCACTGGGGAGGCGCACGGCATCATGTGTCTTCAGTTCCCAGGAGCATTAGCGACGAGAGGAGACGAGGGAGCTGACGTCATTATCCTCAGTGAATAGGAAGGCAGATTTCTTGGGACTGCATAGCAACAGGCATTTCGAGGTAAGTAACAATTTTTTTTTTTTTTTTTTTCAGGTCTAAGCTACAATATAGCAAACTTATATTTTTGATGGAAACTCCACTTTAACATCACAATAGACTTTCTCCTGCATTCCAGTTAAAGACCTGCTTGACTGAAGTTCCCTCTGGCTACATATCCTGCTTGCTGTTCCACTACCTTTATCGCTGGCTCTTGGACATGGGCTTGGCCGACTACCCTATCCGGTTACTGAACTCTGGCTATGTTTTGACTACCCCTACTCTGTTTACCTTTTTATTTTTATTATTAAACAAGTGTGATTTAAGAGCCAGTTCACACTGGGGCGACTTGCGATCCGACTTCATGTCGCCTCAAGCCGTCCCAAGTCGCGCTGTAGATAAAAACAATGGAAGTGAATTGGAGCGGTGCTAATACACACGACTCAAGGCGATCCGACTTCAGAAAAGGTTCCTGTACTACTTCAATCCGACTTGTAGGCGATTTGTACCCATTGATTTCAATGGAAGTCGCCTCAGAAGTCGGATCACTGTCTTAACTGAAGCGACCTTCCAGGAAGATAACATACATTTCTCAGGCAAACCTCTCCTGCCCCCCTCCCTCCCCCTCCCTCTCCCAGAGCTGATTGTTGTTTTATTGGCCACTGGAAAGTCTCCTGTCCTTGAGACGACTTCAAGTTGTGTTGTAAATCGCCCCAGATTGCCCTGTGGTTCATGTTCAAGTCGTGTCGGAGTCGCCTCTGAAAGTCGCGCTGGAAGTCGTGTCGCCCTAGTGTGAACCGACTCTTACTGTACTTCTGTCTCGGTCTGATTCATGGTTTCCGAGCAGTGGCTCCGAGCGCGTAGCCCAATCAGCCCCTTGCTTCTCCTGTGTGAGTCAGCACTCTGAGGACAGCTGCCACCATCCACCAGCCATACAGGAAACCGTAAATGAATGATGCTGCTGTATGGGCTGAGCCACGTTGTTTTACAATTTTTACAACAGGGGCGGGCAGATAATCACCTTCCCGTTTTTCCACTTACAAATAAATGAAGGGTCTATAATTGTTATCGTAGGTGTATTTTAAATGATAAAGATATCAACCAAAAATCCAGAAAGAACACATAAAACAAATGCTATAAATTAAGTTCCAGTTCAGTAAAATAAGTATTTGATCTCCAAGCAAAACATGACTTAGTACTTGGTGGAGTAACCCTTGTTGGCAAGCACAGATGTAAGACATTTCTTGTAGTTGGTGACCAGGTTTGCACACATCTCAGGAGGAATTTTGGTCCACACTTTCTTAGGTTTCTTGTCTGTCTCTTGGCAACTAAAAGTTTCAGCTCCCTCCATAAATTTTCTGTAGGATTAAAGTTTGGAGACTGACTAGGCCACTCCATGACCTTAATGTGCTTCTTCTGGAGCCACTTCTTTGTTGCCTTGGCGGTATGTTATGGGTCATTGTCATGCTGGAAGACCCATCTTCAGGGTTCTGGCTGAGGGAAGAAGGTTTTCACCCAAGATTTTACAACACATCCATTAGCCCCTCAATATGGCAAAGTCGGCCTGTACCTTTAGCAGAGAAACAAAGCATAATGTTTCCACCTCCGTGCTTGACTCTAGGGATGGTCTTCTTTGGGTTACAGTCAGCATTTTCTTCCTCCAAACAGGGTGAGCCTTTCTGCTTCATGCCAGGAACACTACTGAGAATGCACGAGGCCCTGCTCCTCTCTCCTATTAGCCCGGCGGCCAGGGGACGAGGAGGAGGGAGCCCTGCGGTGCCGTCACTGCTGCTACATGGCCGCGGCCAGACTCCCGGAATTGAGACAGGTATTCTGTCCCCCCTCCCCCTTGAAAGGTGCCAATTGTGGCACCGGAGGGGGGGGATCCGATGAGCGGAAGTTCCACTTTAGGGTGGAACTCTGATTTATGGTCATGAAGTGGCCCAGCCAGTCTCCAGACCATAATCCTATTGAAAATTTATGGAGGGAGCTAAAACTTTGTGTTGCCAAGAGACAGTCAAGAAACCTTAAGAATTTAGAGAAGATCTGTAAAAAAGAGTGGACTAAGAAACAAGAAACATTTTACGTCTGTGCTTGCCAACAAGAGTTTCTCCACCAAGTACTAAGTTATGTTTTGCTTGGGGATCAAGTATTTATTTTACTCACTGAACTGCAACTCAAATATTATAACATTTGTATCGTGTTTTTTTCTGGATTTTTGGTTGATATTCCGTCTCTATCATTCAAAAAACACCTTTGATAAAAATTATAGACCCTTCATTTCTTTGTAAGTGGGCAAATTTACAAAATCTGCAAGGGATCAAATAATTATTTTCCCACTGTACTTACCTGCTCTGTGTAATGGCTTTGCATGAAACAGCCCAGATCCTCCTCTTCTCGGGTCCTCCGCTAGTGCTCCTGACCCTCCCTGCTTCCTCCACAGCAAGCAGCTTGCTATGGGGCACCCGAGCCGAGCTGCTGCTCTGTGTGTCTATTTAGACATGGAGCCGTGGCTCGACCCTGCCCCCTCTCTCTCCTCATTGTCTCACTGACTTTGATTGCCAGCACCCATGGTGCCCCGCTGCTTCACCAAAAAAGCACAGTTCAAATCAAAAACAGCAAAAGTGTCACTTTTAACATTTTATTACACATCTGCAATGCTAAATTATATAATATATGGAAAATATAGAAGTAGAACACTGAACATGCAGGTTTTTTTTCATCCAAATTGTGAATCCAAGTACAAAAATACAACAAAGGTACATTGCTATTTACAATGCATATGTATTACTAAATTGATTTCTTTCTTAAAACTGAACACTGAGACCTTGAAACATTAATGAGTCACATGACACCGGGGAGGGGAAATGGGTAATTGGACCCAATTTGGACTTTTCACCTAGCGGTGTACTCACGTTTGTGGCCAGTGTTTTAGGCATTAATGGCTGTGTTGAGTTATTTTGAGGGGGCAGCAAATTTACACTGTTATACAAGCTGTACACTCACTACTTTACGTTGTAGCAAAGTGTAATTTCTTCAGTGTTGTCACCTGAAAAGATATAGTAAAATATTTACAAAAATGTGAGAGGTGTACTGTAGCCTGTACAACGAGCAGAGGTGTGGGCCCATCCACTACATGGTACCTGTTAGGGGATGGATAAAAGACCAATCATCCTGCACTGATATGTCTTGATTACAGAAAGCCCTGGAGAGCATTTCTTGCTTGACTACTGCACACCAAGAAAGAATACAAATCTTTTGTATTTAGGCAATATTTGCTTATCCTGGAGCTTTAACTTTTCTGAATTTTAAATGACACATATACAAAATCAATTCAATGCATTTGTATGCTCATTTTTAAATATTATCATTCAAAGTTTATTAAAGAAAAAGAAGTATAGTTGTACAACATAGTTATTGCAGATGCAACTGCCCGGTTTAAAAATGTATGATGTCAATTCAGAAATATGGTATGCCGGTCTAAAGTATACGAACCCTGACAGCAGACAAATGATCTAGAGCAGACTTATGAAGTATAAAATTATAGTCACTGGTGATAGCATTACATGCTTATGAGTAATCAGGCATAATGTTTGCTGTTTGCAATTACCCTTTATTAGCAAGAGCAATTTGTACTAGGAAAAACATTTAACTGAAGAATATAATCTGTTCTGACAGTGACCATTTTCTATTACAAATTTACAACAAAGACTGCTGGCATCTTTTAAAATTTCCTGGTACCATCAGTAAAGTCTCAAGGAGGGATGTAGGTACTCAAGCAGATGTTATATGGGGTAATGAATATGCTTTATCAGCTTTTTATACAAGACAATAAAATATATATTTAACATACTGTAAATGGATGCTGTATGGTTCTCTTCATTGATTCAAGTACCTGTGATGAAAGTATGGTATCTAAGTAGATACAGTTGTGTTCAAAATTATTCAACCCCCCAATGCTGTAAAGGGTTTTAGGGAATTTAGTGTACATTTGTAATTGTATTCAGAATGAAATCCTACAAGGACTTCTTAAAGAACCATATGCAACTAAAATGGCATCAATTGGTTTTGTAATACAGTAGTAAATGTTTATTTTGTGAATTCTTCATTTACACAATTATTCAACCCCTTAAAGACTACCACTCTGAAGAACAGAGGTTCATTGAAGTGTTTTCAATCAGGTATTGAAAACACCTGTGGATGTCAGGGAGCAGCAATAAAGCCTAATAAGCACCAATCAGGCAGCTTTAAAATGACTGTGATACTCAGCTCCTTCTAGACATTTACTGGTGTGGTTACAAACATGGTGAAGTCAAGAGAATGGTCCGGGAAGACAAGAGAAGAGGTGATTACTCTTCACAGGAAGGGCAATGGCTATAAGAAGATTGCAAAGATGTTAAACATACCAAGAGACACCATAGGAAGCATCATTCGCAAATTCAAGCCAAAGGGCACTGTTGAAATGCTACCTGGTCGTGGCAGAAAGAAGATGCTGACTTCGACTGCTGAGCGCTACCTGAAGCGTAGAGTGGAGAAAAGTCCCCGTGTGACTGCTGAGGAGCTGAGAAAAGATTTGTCAGATGTGGGTACTGAAGTTTCTGCTTAGACAATACGGCGCACAACTTGCGTAATGAAGGCCTCCATGCCAGAACTCCCAGGCGCACCCCCTTGCTGTCTCCAAAGAATAAGAAGAGTCGACTGTAGTATGCAAAAATCATGTGGACAAACCACAGAAGTTTTGGGATTGTGTTCTGTGGACTGATGAAACAAAATTAGAAGTGTTTGGGCCCATGGATCAACTCTATGTTTGGAGGAGGAAGAACAAGGCCTATGATGAAAAGAACACCTTGCCTACTGTGAAGCATGGCGGGGGGTCAATCATGCTTTGGGGCTGTTTTGCTTCTGCAGGTACAGGGAAGCTTCAGCGTGTGCAAGGTACCATGAATTCTCTTCAGTACCAGGAGATAGTGGATAACAATGTGATGCAGTCCGTCACAAACCTGAGGCTTGGGAGACGTTGGACCTTTCAACAGGACAATGATCCCAAGCATACCTCCAAGTCCACTAGAGCATGGTTGCAGATTAAAGGCTGGAACATTTTGGAGTGGCCATCGCAGTCACCAGACTTAAATCCGATTGAGAACCTCTGGTGTGACTTAAAGAAAGCAGTTGCAGTGTGCAAGCCTAAGAATGTGACTGAACTGGAGGCTTTTGCCCATGACGAATGGGCGAAGATACCCGTAGATCGCTGCAAGACACTTGTGTCAAGCTATGCTTCAAGTTTAAAAGCTGTTATAACTGTAAAAGGATGTTGTACTAAGTACTAAGATTGAATGTCAATTGGGGGTTGAATAAAACTGATAATGATGTGAGCACAGAAAAGACATTTGTAGTTATTTCATTATAAATGTTATGTTATATTTGTCTGACCTACACGTGCCTCTTTGATTTAATTGTAAGCAGGATGACAGGATGATCAAAATCAATGTCAAACTGGGCAAAACAATCAATTTCAGTGGGGGTTGAATAATTTTGAATACAACTGTACATGTTTCACCCAGTAGGAACTATATGATTAAGTCCCTACTGGGTAAAACATGTTGGAGAGGGTTCTCCCATGGGTAGGAGACCAAGCTAAAGCCATGTTGTACTATACTGAAGCAATGTGCAGACAGGCACCATTTTGTTATACATCTACTTAGATACCTTATATTTGTCACAGGTACTTGAATCAATGAAGAGAACCATTTACAGTATGTTAAATATATATTTTATTGTCTTGTATAAATAAAAAAAACGATAAAGCATATTCATTACCCCATATAAGCCCCCCACTGGGTGAAACATGTTAGATAGGGTTCTCCCATGGGTAAGAGGCCAAGCTGAAGCCAAATGTATTATTAAGAGGAGCTCACTATATGCCGAGGCAGTGTTCAGATGGTTGCCATTTTGTTGTAGTCCTCAATGTGTTTGATGAAGCAAAATTCAACCTAATCAGCACCTGTAAACATTGTGGCCAGTCAGCTGGGATAATAGATTGGGACATTCAAGTCATATCAGTTTTATTTGTTTTTTGATCTAAGTATTGCTGCATAAACAAGATCCGAAAATCCGACAAGAAATCTGTGTATTTTTTTCGGACTGAATTTTCGGCTCAAACTTGTCTTGCATACACACGGTCACACCAAATTCCGCCCGTCAAGAACGCGGTGATGTAAAACAGGTACGACGGCACTATAAAACAGAAATTCCATTCCGCGTCCTCCACCCTTTGGGCTCCTTCTGCAAATCTCGTGTTAGTTGAAGCTTGGTGAGAGATGATTCATGCTTTTCAGCCTTCGTGCTTTTAAGTCCGTTACTGCTGTTCAGTTTGTGCTTGTGGTTTCGTATCTGGTTTCCGGTTGGTGTAGTCAGTTTGTATCTGGTTTCCAGTGCGTTCTTGTCCGCTCGTTTCTGATTTTCAGTTCATTCTTCCCAGGCCTTTCTGTTCTTCAGTGCATTCTGTTAGTTTGTTCTGACCAGCTGACCGTTTTCAAGCGATGTTGCAGCTACGTAGTCGTCATAGAGTTCGCGCTGTGCAGGGGCTTGGTGTTAGGGTTTTTGCTTTGACCCTAGCCAAGTCCATGAACAGGGTGGGGAGGAGTTCATAGACAAAGAATTGGTTGCTACAGCGTAACCAATTCTCGCATATGACTTTGCTTCAAGAGATCCAGGAGAATAAGGCTAGTCGCCATGTTGCGCTACTTGGCGACAGGGAGAAGTCTGTAGGACATCAAGTTCACAACAGGCATCTCCCCCCAGGCTCTGGGGATCATCAGAGACCTGTTCTACCATCATACAAGTCTTGCAGAAGGACTATATTAAGGTAAGTTTTCTCTTTTAACATCACATTCTATGTATTCAATGTATGCTAATGTATTGTATTACTTTCATCATTCCCTAATAACCATGATTGGAATATGCTGTGAATGTCCCCTTTGTCCTCATGCATGCTGTAAGCTTTTAATGCTCCTTTTTTGGCCTACATGCATATTTGCCTTCACTAACCTCTCCAGCATACTGCCCTGGGCCCATACACACCTAGCCGAGTCACTTAACAATGTATTTTGTCAGCTCCATTGTAGTGCTTTACCCTAAACACCCCCTAAAATGTGTACAAATGTTATTGTTGTCATTAAATTTAGGCAGAGTGCAGAGGTTTTTTTTGGCGGTCCCAAACTCATTTAGAACCCTCCCTCCCTAAAATGTTTACAATAGGCCATCAGAGGGGGTGAGGAATCTGATAAGTGGACCTTATATTTTTGTCTTTAAATACTCCTTAAAAAAAATGTATACTGATGTTGGCCAAGAATGTTTGTGTCTAATCTGCTTGCAATGTTTCTGGTTTGACTCCACAGTTTCCTTCAACGCCACAGAAATGACAGACTGTGGCTTCCCAATTTGATCACAAGTAAACAATAATGATGTTAAAGCGGAGCTCCTCCCTAATTGCAACATTAGCCTATTTGTACTGCCGACATTAAAAATGTTTAAAACAGAGGTTTTTAATTTTCAGATCTGTACAGTGCATTTAGTTTGATGAGGCTTCCGGTCTGCACAACTGCGGGTATTCTTCGGGCATTGTATCACTTCCCGTACCAGGCAGTGTGCTCTGGGAGCTTCTCTCATAGCTCTCATTGTTCATTGTGGAGCTTTTTCTTCCCTATTCTTGCGATTTCCGAACCAGAAAGTGAGCTGTGAGTGGTGAGGTTTTACAATATTCTGTGTTTACATCACAACAGGGCGGTAACTTTGCATAACGACGCCTGCCGTTGTGATGGCAACACAGTAGTTGACGGTGCTACTCCCCATAATTAGTGCGCATGCGCGGGATTGAGCGGCGCAACCAGGAAGTGGCTGCTTGTGGGCTTCCAATGCCCACAGTTAAAATGGGAATGGTGCTGCAACCAGAATATAAGTGTAAATCGCAGACGGAATCGGTAATAAGTGGACTCTGCACACCAAATAAGTGAGTTCTTCTAATCTTTACTATTAACGATTGACCTATTAGAAAAAAAACAAAAAATGTATGGACGTGGGAGATCCGCTTTAACTAGATGTTATTAGTGATAACAAATTAATGATTTAACAAAAAGTGTTTTACATATCAATAGACAGTCAATGATTGGAACAAGAATGAAAACTGCTGGGGTTTTTTATACACAAGAAAGGGTAGAGAAAAAAGAAGCGCCACCTAAGTGCAGTATTAAAAGATTCTTTTAATGACACAAATATCAATCACACTTATACCTCGTATACACGACCATTTTTCTCGGCAGGAAAAAAAACGAAGTTTTTCACAACGAGATGCCTCTCCAGCCTGACTTGCATACACACGTTCATGCAAAAAAACATCTGACCAAAGCGTGGTGATGTACAACACATAACACAGGACTATAAAGGGAGAGTTCCTTTCAAATGGCACCAACCTTTGAGCTTATTTTGGGCTGCATACTTGATTCTGAGCATGGGCGTTTTTTTCCCCTCGTAAAAAGCATACACACGACCGTTTTTCGCGACGAGAAAAAGACTGACGGGAAACACGATGAGAAAAAAGAGAGCTGGTTTCAATTTTTTTGAGGGCAGTTTTTTCGTCGAGAAAACTGCTAGGGAGCATACACACGACCGGTTTTCACGACCAATATAAAAAATGGCAGTTTTCTCGTCATGAAAACTGGTCGTGTGTACAAGGCATTACAGGAAAGGAAGGCTCATCTGTAAAAATCCTGTAGTCCTTGTCCCGGATCCATGGGCTGCACAGATGTAGAAGATGCAGAGTCTGTTTTCCTCAGGCTTGGCAAATAGAAGGAGCAGTGGCTCTGAGCGCGTAGCCCAATCAGCCCCTTGCTTCTCCTGTGTGAGTCAGCACTCTGAGGACAGCTGCCACCATCCACCAGCCATATTATCCACCAGCCACATTATCTGATTTTTAACCCTTGAACTGCCTGTTACTATTATTATTTTAAACGGACTCTTTGCTATATCCCCATTAACTTATGCACTTTGTGTTTGCTCTAACAGTTACCTTTTCCATTGTATGCCTTTTTTATACACAGGAAGTCCTCATCTAGGACAAGGCTCTGGAATGTGGCAGCCAGGAGGAGGCGGGGGTAATTTGCAGCCAAGAGGACGCCAGGCCATGTAGCCTCGAAGAATCCCAGGTGCCTCCCCTCCGCCTTCCATCCAAAAGGGCCAGGAAGAGGAGGAACTTGGAGGAGGCAGCACTGGGCCTCAATAGGGAGGCTAATGCTGCCCTGAGAACTCCCCCTGCCCTATGGCTGTGTCAGGAAAGGTTCCATCCGCTGGTAATATCTATCATTTGGCATGCCTACTGAGGTCCACCATCAGGTGTCTCCTAGCAGTTTTGAACTGTCAGGGGAACTTCTCCCTGCTGGTGTTATGTCATCCTTGGGCCGCAGTACTGGTGTCCACCAGTGGATTGATCCTGGCAGTGTGGAGCAGACAGCACCTATTGCACTCAGGTGTGACTTGAGGCCAATTACAGGCATTCCTATAAATACCCGGCAAATGCAAACATACCTTGCCCTGGTATCATCCTTGTGCCCTGATCTGTACCTGCTGCCTGATTCTCTGAACCTGTTCCTGAAACCTGCTTCCTGAGTTCTTGATCCTGTCTCCCTGTCCTGACCATCCATCCTCTCCCTGTCCTGTGTTCCTTACCCCATCTGCTGATCTCCCTGTGTATGACCTTGGCCTGGCTAACGTTTATGTTTCTGGAATATGCCTTTGTCCATCTGCCGATCTGCTGTGTATGACCCTGGCCTGGCTATTGTTTATGATTCTGGCATTTCCCATTTATTGTACATATCTGTCTTTTGTTATTTGTGGTGTCTGTCTGACTGTCTGTCTGTTGGTTGGTTTGTTGTACTGTGTCATATTGGAGGTGGTTGTATTTATATTTTCACTTATATGTGTTTGGTGTTCCTCTGTTGCTAGCCACACAGTTCTGGTCACACCTGGTACATGACAGGCTGCTTGGTATCAGCTAAAATGCAGAAAATGGAGAAGGGCCAACGTCTCTTCTGTAAGGAAATTATTTTTATGGCCCTTAATAAGGGGGTGAGGGGTAAACTGGCACCAAAAACCCACTTATGTGAGCTCGACCATCCTCCTCCTCCTCCTCCTGCCACAACTCCACCTCCAGAGCCAAAGCCTCTAAGGAAGCATGTAGGGAAGGCTGGAGGGAATGCTGGAGGGAAGGCTGTAAAGAAGACAAGAAAGTGATGGCCTGGGTTATGTCTGGTCTGACAGAAGACTCAGGCTGTTGTAGTACCACAGACTGGGGACATATATGTCATCTGCTGCTGTTCCTGATCTCTCGGAGTCCTGGACCAGATTGTGCTCCCTATTATATGGACTTCTCAAGCTACAAATTTTGTTTTGCAAATAGCTGATGCCTGCCCTGGGGTACAAAGGCTTTGAAAATTCCAGCAGTTTCCCTATCATTGCCTTCCTCTTTCTTTTATTATGAGCCAGAATAAATGGATATTTTTTTTCAGCAAATACTTGCCTATGTGTTTTTCTTCAAAAAGGACAGTTTGTTTGTGAGTAGGCAAGTACATTTCAAAAATATAATGTCAAATTAACAAGGGACACCAACCAACCTCCTTGAGGTTAAAAAATACAAGATAATAATGTTGTTGTGGTAACTTGGCACACGAAAAAAAAAAAAAATTTGGAGATCACTAGAAAATATACAGATGATCGGAGTGTACTCCAAGAATTTTTCCTGTCGGAAAAATTGAGAACCAGCTCTCAATTTTTTCTTGGCGGAAATTCCGACAGAAAAATTCCAATGGAGCCTACTTACGGTTGGAATTTCCGACCAAAAGCTCACATCGGACTCTTCTTGTCGGAATGTCCGATCGTGTGTATGCAGCATAAAGCCCTGTACACACGATCGGTTTGTCTGATGAAAACAGACCGATGGACTGTTTTCATCAGACAAACCGATTGTGTGTGGGCCCCATCGGTGAAAAAAAAATAGAATATGTTTTAAATTTTTCCTATGGATAAAAAAAAAGATAGAAAAATCCGATCGTCTGTATGGAACTCCATCGGTCAAAAATCCACGCATGCTCAGAATTAAGTCGTTGCATGCTTGGAAGCATTGAACTTCATTTTTTTTGGCTCTTCGTAGTGTTGTACGTCACCGCGTTTGGACACGATCGGATTTTTGAATGATGGTGTGTAGGCAAGACTGATGAAAGTCAGTTTCATCGGATATCCGACGAAAAAATCTATCGGATTAGATTCCATCAGATATCCGATCGTGTGTACGAGGCTTAAGAGTGCTAAAGTTTGTTAGATTCCCACTGTTAAAGAGACAAACATAGTAATACAAATTCTCCCTTTAACCCTTGTCAATCCTCGCAATATCCTCCCACTAACCTTCATACTAACGTTTCCTGTCTCCTTCACACTGGCCCTCGTTTATGAGAGCTTAACTACTGCCACCATGTAGAGTGGACTCTCAGAATAGAAGTTGCAGTTTTAGAGCATTACAATTTTCAATATTAATGTGCTACCAAATAATACTAGTTAAATGATACAGATGGCTTCCCATTAAGGTTCTGAATTCAGTTTTTTTTAATGAGTTTTGTGAAACTTTAATCCAAACTCTACTGAAGTCAGTCAGGGGTGAATCTTGAAAATCAATTCTGGCCATTTACCCTTGGCTAATAGGCAAAGGATTGTTAAACAAAAGAGATAGGGAGCTGGGTAGTGCCATGTGGGACATGCACCAATTGAAAAAAAGAAAAAAAACAATTTTAAATGTGATTCTAATAGCTCACTTAAAAAAAATAAAAAAACAACAAATATTTTATACTTACTTGCTCTGTGCAATCATTTTGCACAGAGTAGCCCTGATCCTCCTTTTCTTCAGTTCCCAGCTTGCACTCCTGCCCCCTCCCCCCCTGCCGAGTGCCTCCATGGCAAGACAGTTGCTATGGAGGCACTCATGTATGCTCGCTCCCAAGTTTGTGCTGTGTGTCCATAAGACACCTCCGGCTCCCTCCTCACTGGCTGTGATTGACAGCAGCCAATGGCTCCTGCTGCTGTGTCTGGGCCAATGAGGAAAGAGAGAGCCTCTGCTCTTGTGAACATCACTGTATTGAGATCATGCTCAGGTAAGTATTTAGGGTGGCTGGGGACAGGTGCTGCTTGCAGATTTTTTTTACCTTAAAAGTTCCACCTAAAAATTGAACTTTCGCTTTAAGTGACGGTGACAGGGAGCCGATACCCTCTTTTTAGAGGCATCCAGCTCCCACTTCCTCCCCTGGCTCTGCGGCGCCGGAAGAAAGTTCACCTCTCCCTCCCTGCAATCTTGTGGGACACGTCACAGGACCCAGAAGATTGGCCGACAATTCACAGCACGCAGCATGGCTCGCGCATGCGCAGTGTGTTCCCGGAAGAAAGTTCACCTCTCCCCTCTCCCTCCCTGCAATCTTGTGGGACATGTCACAGGACCCAGAAAATTGACTGACAATTCACAGCACGCAGCATGGCTCGCGCATGCGCAGTGCGTGCGTGCCTGGCTGTGAAGCCACAGCCAGGTACCCACAGTACAGATGAAACTCGAAAAATTTGAATATCGTGCAAAAGTTAATTTATTTTACTAATGCAACTTAAAAAGGTGAAACTAATATATGAGATAGACTCATTACATGCAAAACAAAATAGTTTAAGCTGTGATTTGTCATAATTGTGATGATTATGGCTTACAGCTCATGAAAACCCCAAAGACACAATCTCAGAAAATTTGAATATTGTGAAAAGTGTCCCACTCTAATCAGTTAATTAAGCCATAACACCTGCAAAGAGTTCCTGAGCCTTTGAATTGTCTCTCAGTCTGGTTCAGTAGGAATCACAATCATGGGAAAGACTTCTGACCTGACAGTAGTGCAGAAAACCATAATTGACACCCTCCATAAGGAGGGAAAGTCTCAAAAGGTAATTGCAAAAGAAGTTGGATGTTCCCAAAGTGCTGTATCAAGGCACTTTAATAGAAAGTTATGTGGAAGGGAAAAGTGTGGAAGAAAAAGGTGAAAGGGCCATTCAAAAGTGTTGGGGACTTTCACAAGGAGTGGACTGAGGCTGGAGTCAGTGCATCAAGAGCCACCCTACACAGATGGATCCTGGACATGGGCTTCAAATGTCATATTCCTTTTGTCAAGCCACTCCTGAACAACAAACAACATCAGAAGCATCTTACCTGGTGTTGCAAGGAAATAATATCTGAGTTTTGAACATAGTCTGTTTCCGGTCCCAACGGTCAGATAAGCCCCCTGCAGGAATGTAAGCTTGTACACCCGAGGGGGCGTCTCCAAGATGGCGAGGTGAGCGGACGCTTCTGACCTGAGCTCCGCCGGGACACTTGCTTTTATCCGGACCTGAGCTGCTGGACAATCCTCTCACCCCTCCTGCTGTACCTGGATGGGACGCCGGACCTCAGGCACGCCGTCCGGTAGGGGGAGGAAGCTTCGTTTCCCGGCGGTGGTAGTGGAGGACCCGCCACCCGCTGCTCCCGCACACGTGGAGTCTCGCGCCACTCGAGGCTCCTGCAGGGCCTCGCAGGCCGCGGTAATGACGGACCCCGATCCCAGACCCCCCTGGCTGGCGGAGGTCATGGGAGCCATAGCCACTTGCCAGGCCACCCTCACGGCGAAGATAGAAGCCGTTCAGCTGGATATGGGTCTCCTGAGGCAGGACATTGATAAGCTGCGGTCTCGCGTGACAGAGACGGAGCAGCGAGTTGGGGTGGCGGAGGATGAGGTGTTTGAACACACGGCGGCGATCCGGACTCTGCAGACCAAGGTGAAAGCCCTAGAATACCGGGCCGAAGATGCCAAGAATAGAAATCGGAGAAATAACCTCCGCATAGTAGGCCTTCCTGAAGGGACAGAGGGACCGCAACCGACTACATTTGTGGAGGACTTCCTGCGCTCGCTTCTCCCGGAGGCTCGTCTGTCCCTACAATACGTGGTCGAGAGGGCGCACCGTGTGCCTCCCAAGCCGGGACCCCCTGACTCTCCCCCCAGTACATTCATCCTCAAGCTGCTCAACTTCAGGGACCGGGACGAGATCCTCAGGGCATCCAGAACCCTTGGAGAACTCAGATTCCAGAATACCAGGCTCCTCATCTTCCCTGATTACTCCGTGGAGACGCAGAAGCTGAGGAAGTCCTTTGACCAGGTCAAGGCGGCCAGTTGGGGGCCGCTGAGTTTTTGGGGTTACTGTTTTTTTTTTTGTTGTTTTTGTTTTTATTTCATATACAGATAATAGATATGTCAGCATTACCTGGGGCTGTGAGGTGCATGTTCTGGAGTCGGGGGCTGAGTCTGGGAGCCGGCCTTGTGCATTGTTCTGATTCCCCTGTAGCATTCCCGAGCCATGTCTTCAGTTAATATTGTGTCCTGGAATACCAGGGGACTGAACTCTCCCACTAAACGCTCTCTGGTGTTCCAATTCCTTAAATCCCACAACCCCCACATTTGCATCTTACAAGAGACCCACCTGGTGGGGAGTAGGTTGCTGTCCCTCAAGAAGCCGTGGGTGGGGCACCACTACCACTCCACATATTCTAGCTTCTCTAGAGGGGTTAGTGTTCTAATTCATAAATCTCTCCCGTTCCGACTCCTGGACCTAACCCTTGACCCTGACGGCAGATATGTCATTGTTCATGCAGTACTGTACTCTATGACTTGGACAATTGTGGGCCTCTACCTGCCTCCCCGGCTTCCTTACTTCTACTAAATCAGGTGACCGCCAAGATGGCTGAGTATGCTTCGGACAATACGGTTATACTCGGGGATTTTAATTTAGTTCCTGACTCGGGCCTGGACCGGTTGACACCTTCGCAGACCCCATGCTCTGGACTGACGGACTGGGCCGAGACGTACAGACTGACGGACGTGTGGAGGTGGAGACACCCTCGGACTCAGGCCTTTACGTGCCACTTGGCCTCACATAGGACGTTCTCCCGCATTGATCTGGTATATGCGGGGGGGGGCCTGTCCTGCCGAGGGTGGCTGACGTGCGTATACTCCCCCGGGGGGTCTCTGATCATGCTCCAATGCTTTTGACGCTCGACCTTTCCGTGGGTTCCTCTGTTAGACTCTGGAGACTCTCCAGGTTTTGGGTTACTGACACAGAAGTTGACGCTCAGTTTCAGACCGAACTGACGGGCTACTGGGCGACTAACGCTGGCACAGCCGATGCTGTGACGGTGTGGGACGCCTTCAAGGCCTCTACTAGGGGGCACTACCAGACCATCATTGCCAGGGTCCGCAGGGAGCGCAGGGCCGAGTTGGTGCGGGCGGAGAGGGGGGCAGCCGAGGCGGAGGAAGTTTTTGTCAGAACCAGGGACCCACAAGATTATAATCGGCTCCAGCTGCTCACGGGGGAGGTTCTTGGGCTCCGCACGGCTCTCACCCAGAAACGACTGCTAGCTCAGTCTCAAAGGATTTTTGAGCAGGGAGAGCGGTCCGGGAGACTGCTAGCCCGGCTCTCTAGGGAGCAGGCGAATGGGATGTGTGTTTCAGGCGTTCGGGATCCTGCGGGGGTGCTTGTATGCTCGTCGGACGGAATTAGTAAGTGCTTTGCTGACTTCTACAAGCTCCTTTATACCTCCAGGGCTGACTACGAGGTCTCGGACCTCCGGTCATACCTGGCTGACATTGACATACCGGTCCTTACCTCGACGTACCGTACCAAACTTGACGCCCCAATCACGGTCGTGGAGATTCGTCGGGCGCTTAAGTCCATGCAGGTGGGGAAGACGCCGGGACCCGACGGACTCCCTGTGGAGTTTTATAAACATTACGCTGAGGATCTCGTAGGTAAATTTCACTCCCTCCTGGCGGATTCACCGCGTTTGGGGAGGCTCCCTGACTCCATGAGCGAGGCTGTGATCGTGGTCATTCCCAAACCGGGAACCATCAGACGCCTTCTTACCCACATTGACAGGGCTGGGGAGGACTCGGCAGGGGTGGTGGCCTCGCTCGACGTGGAGAAGGCCTTCGATTCCGTCGAGTGGGGCTACCTGTGGGAGGTGCTTTCCAGCTTCGGATTCGGGACGTCCTTTACAAATTGGGTGCGCCTCTTATACAACGGCCCCTCAGCCAGGATTAGGACTAACGGATGCCTCTCTGACACATTCCAGCTGGGCAGGGGTACGAGGCAGGGGTGTCCCCTCTCCCCGGGCTTTTTTGCCCTGGCGGTGGAACCCCTTGCCATACTCTTGAGAGCGGATGGGAGGGTTAGAGGACTGCGGATAGGCCCTGTGGAGGAGAAACTGTCTCTATACGTGGATGATACCCTCCTCTACTTGGCGGACGCCACCTCCTCGCTGCAGGTAGCTTTGGACCTGATTGACCGGTTTGGTCGATATTCGGGCATCCGCGTTAATTGGGATAAATCGGTCCTGTTCCCGCTGCACCCCTCCTTCTTGCGACCCTCGACCCCCACGCCGCTCCGATGGGTGGATGAGTTTAAATATTTGGGCATTAGGGTAAGCGCTGGGGCAGGTGAGTACTTCAGCAAGAATATTCAACCACTTCTGTCTCAGCTGACAACTAAATGTGCAACGTGGCGATCCCTTCCCATGACACCGGTGGGTAGGGTTAACTTGTTGAAAATGGTCTACCTTCCAATATTTTTTTACTTTTTCCGTAACATCCCCTCCTACATACCCAGGTCCTTTTTCAGACGGTTGGAGAGTCTGCTGTTGTCTTTTGTATGGGCTGGACGACCCCCCCGAGTGGCGAGGCAGATCCTCTACCTCCCTTTATCTGGAGGTGGGCTGGCTCTCCCAAATTTTTTGATCTACTACTGGGCGGCGGTGCTGGTCACGGTACGGTGGTGGTTCTCCCGGCCCAGGCAGAACCCGGCAGTTACGTTGGAGGCGGCCATCTGACGATCAAGTTGTCTCAGATAGTTCGGGAGGGCAGGCTCATGCCCTTTGGGGAGTTGAGACAGGCATACGCCCTACCAAGCTCTTTCCAATTTCGGTACTGGCAGCTTGCACATGCATTCAGAGCCCAATTCCCTGACCCTCTGACCTTGGAGCCAGACTCTGTTGAACGCCTGCTGGTCTCTAGTGTGATGACGCGCCCCTTATCGTCCCTGTACCTCCGTCTAACGGTGGCGCACGACACCAAACTTACTAAGTCCTGGGAAGCATGGAGGACAGATATCCCCTCCCTGGATGAGGAGACCTGGGAGGACTGTATTTCTTCTTATGTCCCTTCTCTAATTGCTGCAAAGGACAGGTTCATACAATTTAAATTCCTCCACAGGGCTTACTACACCCCAATTGTCAGAGATGTAAGGTGGAACTGGGGACATTTTGGCATATGGTCTGGGCGTGTCCTAGGCTCCAGCCTCTAGACTGACTGATGTGACTGGGACGGCTATTCCAGTTGACCCAACAATCCTGCTACTTAGCCATCTGGAGGACGTTGTGGGGGACAGGTACTGTAAACTGAGACTGACATTTGCACTCTTTTATGCCAGACGTGAGATACTGTTGAGATGGAAATCGGAGGACCCTCCCACTTGCGCATCTTGGCAACGCACTGTGACTTCGGTCCTGCCCCTATACCAGCTGACCTATGAGAATAGGCAATGCCCGGACAAGTTTGACAAGATCTGGTCCAGTTGGAAAGAGGCTCGGGCGGCTCTTGACCCGACCCCGTGAGCCATCGTTCAGGGCGCGCCCCCCCCCTCCCCTATTACGCTCCTGTACTCTCATGTTTCAAAGCTTGGGTGGGTTGGATGAGTGAGGTTTGCTGGGATTCGATTGTTTACCATCCTTTCTGAGTGAGAATGGGCTTGGGGCTGCTCCCTCAGCCGGATAGCTATTCATGCTCCTGACACTGGACTTGTACATTGATGTATTTACTATAGTGTAACTGTGCTGTAATGCTGATTTGTCTAATAAAGTTTTCCCTGTTAAAAAAAAAAGCTTGTACACCCGACTCCGAAATGTCTACGAAAGTCTTTGATTAGCCCCTTGGCAGACAATAGAGAGGTGCGACCGTCAACATAGGTGCAATGATGAAAGGATTAGCAATCTGTTGGAGAGTATATGGACAATATCGCCCCCCAGAGGCTAGGTATGGCACAACAATCACGAACAAGGATGTGAGTCATGGAGTGCAACGATTGGTCGAACATCAGATGGGCGGGCAAATGGGAGGTAGTGTGAATGAGTAATGAGTAAGGTTTTGTAAAAAGGAGTTTTAAAGACAGAGCTCAGTATATTCTCTTGGGAGCAAGCTTGCAGTGAGGTTGTGGCTCTGTTGTCTGAAGGCCTATGCTGAGACCACATGGACTAGGCCTCATGGAAGATGTGGTCAAGGCCTAGCTCTTTGAACACCTGAGCTCAGTCATGAGGAGATAGCTGAAAGGACGTGTTAAGTATTTTTCTTTATCATCACCAGTATTGTTTATTAGGCCATAGATGTGTGTTATTAGAACGTGATATTCCTACTTTGGAGGAAATAAATGTAACTGTTTTTACTCAAATGCGTCTGTCTTTATAACTAGCATTATAGCCTAGCCTAATACACTTTGGTCATATATATTAGCAAACAAGGGACTCATGCACTTTAATACAGATGCAATAGTTATATAGTATAGTATAGGATATATATATATATATATATATATATATATATATATATATATATATATATATATATATATATATATATATATATATATAATATTGCATGATTTTACACCTGGGCTAAAGAAAAACAGACCTGGTCTGTCGCTCAGTGGTCCAAAGTCCTCTTTTCTGATGAAAGCAAATTTTGTATCTCATTTGGAAACCAAGGACCCAAAGTATGGAGGAAGAATGGAGAGGCGCACACTGCAAGATGCTTGAAGTCCAGTGTGAAGTTTCCACAGACTGTGTTGATTTGGGGAGCCATGTAATCTGCTGGTGTTGGTTCACTGTGCTTCATTAAGTCCAGGGTCACCGCAGCCGTCTACCAGGAGATTTTGGAGCACTTCGTGCTTCCTTCCGCAGACGAGCTCTATGGGGATGCTGACTTCATTTTCCAGCAGGACTTGGCACCTACCCACATTGCTAAAAGCACCTATGTACTTTATAGTACTGGTGCTAGTTAAATTTAAGGGTAGATCAGAGTATAGTTAAACCCCTGACAGATCTCGGAACCCAGGGGCAGTTCGTCCTATTTTCCAGCGGCAGCGCCGAGGCCCTCGGACTGTCCTGCCCCCAATGTTCGGAGCTGGCCGTCCATCTGTTGCCTTTTTCCAGATGCAAGAGATGCCGGAGTTACTTATTCCAAGTGGAACCACTGACTGAGTCTCATCGGGAGTACAAGGTGGACTGGATCACTGGGACTGTGACTGCGGAGGAGGAGGCCCCATGGCCGGAACCTTCCCCAACTACAGTTGTCGCTGATCCGGAGGTGGTGACCGTCTCATCCAAGCTTACCCTGCCATCGGCTGCTACCCCAATCATATCACTGGAGGTAAGCGATGTGGATGAAAAAGAGTGCGTGCCTAGCATGGAAGCGGATGCCGTACCGGAGGCAACACCAACTAATGTGGTCTCCGTGTGGCACGCTATTGCTAAAATGGGCCCCGCACAGGCTTCCCACGGCTGTGGTCGAGGCCTGCCTGTAAACACAAGTGATTCAACCAACATCCTTGTTGGGGGGCGCACCTGCCTGCCAGCGGAGGAAAGTGATTCATCGGATTTGGACTCTGTCTGAGGATGGGAACGATAAATGGTTCAAACCGAAGTTTCCCGAGTCGCAATTTGGTAAAAGCTCCCAAGCCAACAGGTCCCGTAGACGCAAGAAGCACTCCGGCCATGCTGCACCACTTGCAGGGCTTCCCCAGTTAACATGGGAAGCTTGAGTGCCGAGCACCGGTGTCGCCAACCCTATGCCTGCTCTTCTGCCTGTATTGAAGAGAGCTCCTGATGCTATCGTGCTAGACCCCAGTACCTTGCCTAAACTGGCCAGCCTACAGCGCATTTTAATGAGAAAGGTGGCTACTGACTACGGGTGGGAATATCCTTATGTGTCTCCAGGTACCAAATGTTCACCGCAATACGGAGTATGCATTCGTCTGTGTTGGTCAATGGTTCAAAGATTGCTTGAGAGATTGGAGCCCTGGTTTTCAAGTGTCCCGGGAAAGTGGATCAAGTTTTCTGTCACCACTACAATTTACAGAGGGGACATTGTCACTCTGCCGGATCCACGGTTCTATAAGTAGGTCCCTTGCCTGCGTTGTCACCTTTGCTTTTTGCTTTAAAGAAGTTACGGACAATAACTGTTGCCCCTTTCCAGTTTTTGTTTTCATTCCACCGGATCCACACTTTATTGTTTGTGCAGAACTTTGGGGGGGTTGATAAGTTAGTAAGGATAGGATCTTTCCGGCTTCTTCACAGCACCAGCAAAAAGAGAGAAGGAGAAGAGTTTTTTATATCCCCCTTTTCCTACTGATTGTTCTGAGTGAGCAATGGACTGCCCTATCCTGGTAGTACCAGCACGCTGACCACTAGGGACAGTGTTCTGCAACTTCTACCAGCGCAGAAAACTCTTATACATAACCATGTTTTCTTCTTTAGCCTTGCACCAGAGAAAAAGGAAGGGAGGAAGGGAGATTTTGCTCTCCAACAAGAGGGTGCAGTTTCACTTCCAATCTTAGTGACTGTATATATCCAGTTTTTCTTTGATGATGCGTCCCTCTGGGAGGAAAGGGAGTTTCACCTTATTGGCCGGAGGTGCAGCTCCAGTTCACCCCTCTGGGACCAAAAATGTATAATAGTTAATGTATGTCTGTACATATGTTTTGGTTTCTTCCAATTTATTTGACCAGCTATCAACATCTGTCGGAGAATGGGGCAGAATATATAGTCAGGATTGTGGAGATTTATATGCATCACTGTATATAACTGTTTGCATAATAATGTTTTAAAAACTTTTGTATTTTTCTATTCCCTTCTTTTCTGCTATCCTTTTCTGTTATGCAGATTCAGGTCGGGTATTCAGGAGTGAATACCCTTTCTTAGGACAATGAGGACAGTGTCTATTCAGGTGGGGGGAGTGTGTAGCGCCTATGTACTTTATAGTACTGGTTTTAATTAAATTTAAGGGTAGATCAGAATTTAGTTAAACTCTGATCCAGATTGTTGGTTGCGGGATGCAGTCTCTGTCTCGGTTTGGCTGTGCTGTGGGCCCATTCTACTGTGCTGGAGTGTTCTTCCAGCCACGGTGCTGCGGGTGGCAGCAGTGGAGTCAGGGTTTGGGTGCTCTTTCCCAGCAACCAATCACCAGGGTTTGTCCTCGCGGTGCATGCTGGGGAGGGGTATTTATGGGGCGGACACAATTGGTTCTGGGTCTTCTTCGTCCAGTGTGGCACCCACCTTTAGGGTGGCCACATAACGGCCCCCCGCGTTATGGCCTAGCTTGCCAGGGTGTGCGTGCCACGTGGTGTTCCTGGTTCCGGGACCATGCTGGCCTGGAACATCTGAACAGCGACAGGGACCCAGTGAGTGACTGGGTTCCCACCTTTGATGATCCCAAGCTATACAGCTGTTCGGTGGGGTGTCAGTCTGAGGAGCGCCATTGAGAGGCTGGCGGTCCAAAAGGGCCTGGACAAACAACCGGGGATCGAGGTAGCCGGACACTGAGGGATTGATCACCTGTCAGTCGGTACCTGGGCAACAAGTTGAAGGAGATCCCGATGTAACTCAATTAAGGAGGCATATCTCCAAGAATTCAACCCAGAGGGGACCTGTGGCAGAGGTATCTTTCTGAGGCTCATTGGGAGGGGTCTGTGTCAGAGACTTTCTTCCAAGTTTCACCAAGGAGGGTCTGTGGCAGAGACTTTATCCTACAATTGTCCGAGTGATACTCCGCCTGCCATGTCAGTGAGTGAGGCCTGTCCGGGTACACTAAACCCACTCCGGCGGGAGTGGTGCAAAGAAGTGTTACGTTTGGGAGCAGGACTGTTTCCTATCATTACGCCTGAATCTTCTATTCTCCTATCTTCTTCAACTTTACTTTCCTCACCACAAGATTACTGTTTTTACCCAGCTGGGTAATAAAGAGCACAACAAAGAGCACCTGTCGTGGACATTCCTTTACTTCTACTATATGCAATATGCATCATTCACCCCTAGGAATTTTGGAGGGGCCACGAGGTAACACTCCGCCCAAAAATCCAGCAGCTCACTGGGGGTTATTCTACACACCAAAACCTGGTTCAATGACCATGAGATTACTGTGCTTGATTGGCCAGCTAACTCGCCCGGCCTGAACCCCATAGAGAATCTATGGGGCATTGCCAAGAGAAAGCTGAGAGACATGAGACGAACAATGCAGAAGAGCTGAAGGCCACTATTGAAGCATCCTGGTCTTCCATAACACCTCAGCAGTGCCACAGGCTGATAGCTTCTATGCCACGCGTTATTGAGGCAGTAATTGCTGCAAAAGGAGCCCAAACCAAGTATTGAATACATATGCATGCTTATACTTTTCAGAGGTCCGATATTGTTCTATGTACAATCCTTGTTTTATTGATTGCATGTAATATTAAAATTTTCTGAGATTGTGGATTTGGGCTTTTCATGAGCTGTAAGCCATAATCATCACAATTATGACAAATCACGGCTTGAACTATCTTGCTTTGCATGTAATGAGTCTATCTCATATATTAGTTTCACCTTTTAAGTTGCATTAGTGAAATAAAGGAACTTTTGCACGATATTCAAATTTTTCGAGTTTCACCTGTAGTGATACTGGCGCCGCAGAGAGGAGGGGGAGAGGAGCGGGGCTTCGTTCGGCCACATCGCTGGACACTTTTTGCAGCTGCTGACTTTTAAATGGGTGGAACTCCACTTTAATGCATAGAATGCATTAAGATAAAAAAAAATACCTTCTGCCTTTAGAACCATTTTAACCCCTTCTATACAGGGCATTTTCACCCCCTTCCTGCCCAGACCAATTTTTAATTTTCAGCGCTGTTGCACTTTGAATGACAATTGCGCGGTCATGCAACACTGTACCCAAATGAAATCTTTATGTTTTTCCCCCCACAAATAGAGCTTTCGTTTGGTGGTCTTTGATCCTCTCTGTGGATTTTATTTTTTGCGCTATAAACAAAAGAAGAGCGACAATTAAAAAAAAAAAAAACACAATATTTTTTTATTTTTGATTTAATAAATACCACCATTTAAAAAAAAAAATGTTTCCTCAGTTTAGACCGATACGTATTCTTCTACATATTTTTGGTAAAAAAAACAAAAAAAACAACAAAAAAAAACGCAATAAGCGTATATTGATTGGTTTGCACAAAAGTTATAGCGTCTACAAAATAGGGGATAGATTTCTGGCATTTTTCTTTATTATTTTTTTTTACTAGTAATGGCGGCGATCTGCGATTCTTATTGTGACCGTGACACATTTTTGGGACAATTCACATTTATACATCGATTCGTGCTATAAAACTGCACTGATTACTGTGTAAATGTAACTGCCAGGGAAGGGGTTAAGACTAGGTGGCGCTGGAGGGGTTAATATGTTCCCTAAAGTGTGTTCTAACTGTAGGGGGGAGGGGACTCACAAGGGTTGGAGACTGATGTGTGTTCCTCTGTACTGGGAACACAGCATCAGTCTCCTCACCTCTGACAGGAGGTGGATCTGTGTGTGGATCTGTGTGTTTACACACACAGATCCACACTCCTGCCATGATCACCGGCAATCGCGGGTGCCTGGCGGACATCGCGGCCGCCGGGCACGCGCACCGGGTCACGGGCGGTGCCACGCGCGCCCTAGATTTCCGGGAAGAAAGGACGTCATATGACGTCCACCCGGATCGAGGGAGGGTTCCTGCTGGCGTCATTTTATAATGGCCCGGTAAGGAAGAGGTTAAGGAATACTGTTCAGTAGGGAGAAGGTTCTCCATTTTATGCCACTTCGGGAAAACACCAATCCTTATGATGAATTGCTTGGGAGATATCTTTAAAAAGGAACCTCACCTGGATTTATACGGTAGTACTGTAGCTGCTGACATTTAAGAAACTGATACTTGCTAGTTTAGAGGCAGAAAAAAAATAAACACCGCCAGGACATCCAGGAGCAGCAGCGTTTTGGCAGAAAAAATATTTGACAAGTGTAAATGCATACTAACGCATCTAAATGTGCTTTAACATTAATGAGCTTGAGTGTTAATTCATTTAATTGGCCAGAATAAATTATTATTGTGCCCAATGTAATAATAATAATAAACTTTATTGTATTTTGCGCCTTTAGGCTGGATTCACACTTGTGTGGTGCGAATTCCAGCTCCGTTATCTCTGCAAAGAGATAAGAGAGCTGTTCAGCAGATCATCTCCGTTTTAGCTGCGAATTTGGAGACCAGGGAGAGGGGAGGGGGTAGATGCATTGAGGAGAATGAGAGAAATCCGGATGAGAAATTAACACATCTGCGAATCAGATGCGTACCCATAGAAGATAATGGGCCAGAATTCGCACCTGAGCTGCACCGCAATGCCTAGAAAGCGCACAAGTTTTTTGGGCAATGCACAGTGCGAATGCATCGCACATATGTGAACCAGCCTCATTAAAATCAATGTATTTTATAATGTTATGTGAATTGGATGTGGTTTAAGCCGCACTCAATTCGCATAGGTGTGAACCCGGCCTCAGGCGCAATTTTCATTCAAAGTGTGTCAGTGCTGAAAGCTGAAAATTGGTCTGGGCAGGAAGGGGGTGAAAGTGCCCTGTAGGCAAGTGGTTAAAAATGAATTAACGCACAAGTGCTGGTTGCCCCTAAATGCGTCTAGATGGGTTTACAGGCGTCAAGCATTTTTGTGCCTTTTTTTTGTGCCAGGAGGAAAGTAGTTTAGGAGAACTGGGCAAATGCCCTGTGTGCATGACACTGCCTATCGTGAAACCTGTATATTCAACCTATTACAAAATGCACCTCAAACACTCATCACACTACACCATGTACCGTACCTTGTTAGAGTTAGCACGCTGCTACATATAACCCAATATAATCATTCACCACAATACATGCAACACATTGTGCCATACACCCCATTATTAGCATGCACCCAAATACACTGATGCATGCACCTTAAAACATATGTCAGAACAGCAAAAACATATATTTAGTACATCTCTGCAAATTCATTCAGTCTACATTTTCCCATTTTGTGTCCCACTAAAGACCTTGCAAGTTCAGACAAAATCTATTAATCAGAAATAGATTCAGCTTCTAATTTCTTCATGTGAAATGACACACCATGCCCTTTTGTGGACTAAAATTGCAAGACTTGGTGTCAGCCCTGCCCAGTTGTTTGTTGGTAAACTACTGAATCTCATCCCCACATTATAGAGATCGATTGTACTGTAGTACAAAATAACCGTCTCCTTGAGATAACAAAGACAGTGTTAAGAGGGCACAGGACTGCCCTGAATAGCTGACATGATCAACAGGTACCTTTTTGCAAAACACTTTCCCAAAGGTAGCAAATAGATGTTCGTTGTTAGGGTTTATATACACTTTAATACATTCAGCAGTCCTCAGCATGCACCTTGTTGCACTCATTTATTGACCTGAAACAAACAGGCAGATCAGGAAAGTCAGACATGTCAAAAGTCATTGGGCTAGATTCACATAGATCAGCGGATCTTTAGATCTGCGTGATCTATGTGATTTAAGATCCGCTGCCGCAACTTTGAGAGGCAAGTGGGTAATTCACAAACCACTTACCTCCAAACTTGCGGCGGCGGATCGTAAATCCCCCGGCGGAATTCAAATTCTGCGGCTAGGGGGAGTGCACTATTTAAATAAGGGGCGTCCCCGCGCCGATTTAAATGCGCATGCGCAGTCCGCGAAATTTCCCGGCATGCATTGCTCCCAATGACGTCGCTAGGACGTCAGTGGTTTCGACGCTTACTCTAATGACGTCCATCCGTATTCGAGAACGACTTACGCAAACGACGTAAAAAAAACAAAAATCGACACGGGAACGACGGCTATACTTAACATTGGCTGCGCCTCATAGAAGCAGGGGTAAGTATATGCCGGGAAAACCGCTACGGAAACGTTGTAACAACACTGCGTCGGGTCCGCGTACGTTCGTGAATTGCCGTATCTCGCTGATTTACATATTTCTCAGTGTAAATCAGCGAGAACGCCCCCCGCGGCCATTTTTTATTTGCAGTTAAGATCCGACGGTGTAACACAGTTACACCTGTCGGATCTTAGGCATATCTATGCGTAACTGATTCTATGAATCAGTCGCATAGATACGACGGGCCGAAGTCAGAGATACGACGGCATATCAGGAGATACACCGCCGTATCTCTTTGTGAATCTAGCCCATTCTCTTCATACACTTATTGAAGCTAGATCAGCTTGATAGCCAGGCAGCCAGCATTTTCAGTAGGAAGAGTCAGCAATAGCAGCCTCTTTGGAAAGGTTTTCTTTAAGAATACATGTGATTTTATTTATCGTGTAATTATTCTATACTGTAGTAATAAATCTATGTTATAAATGACATAAAATACAAATATTTTCAACTGTATATATTTTTTAATATTAGCATTCACAGCTAAGACTATGCCTCAGTAGTCAAAATATATATAAAAAGATCGCCTACTCAAACCGTATTTACAAATGAAATTTATTCATACGCACAAATATAAATGAGTAAAGTGTTAATAAATTGAATGTTTCATTTTCAGTCTGGGCTGACAGGTCTTAAAATTTTCCTACTGAGTAATTATTATGTATTGACAGAGCAAAGAAAATAAAATTAACTTAAATGGTGAAAATAAAGAATAAATAAAGATGAATATAAAGGCATTGCTAGTGTTTATGGCCTACAAATACCACACAGTGCCCTGGAACTGAACCTTGTTTTGCATAATTACTTAATGGAAATATATTGTCTCTAAGAATTTGAGTGTTACCATAGAAAATATCATAAAATGAGAGAACACATGGCTGGTTTTCACTGAAAATGTACTGAGATATTATTTAAGAATAAACCAATTAACTTTGCTAATTAGCATGTATTGCTAACTTAATTAATAACAATTTCAACGCAAAGCAAGAACTCTACAAAAATGGTTTCAAATTTAAACCATGCGTATTCTGAGCATTTATAAAGCAGTTTTTTTTTATAAGATTAACTTACGAAAGTGTTTCTAAGCCCAAGAACAAAAAACATGTATATATTACAGCTTAGCAGTGTTTAGATGAAACAGTGGTATTCGTTTCCATTTTTACGGCTAAGTACATTTTCTGCAAGTACAAAGTAATACCTGTTGATCCTGTAAGAAATTTGGAATCCTTGTAACTTCCCGTGCACTATGCTGAAATCTCAAACAATGCTATCAGCTTGCTCAGCAATCTGAACTACAAACTAACTCCCCTCTTCATAAAATAAATAAAAACAATATCTTAGGTTGACAACTTTTCATTCCATACATACAGAGCAATGATTAAACCTTGTCAGCCTAGGAAAGAAAGTGTGTCATTGGCAAAATTAGCAGAAAAAAATAAAGGAAAAAAAAAATCCTAAAAAAAAACAGAAACTAATGTAGCCAGTGCCACCACATTTTAAAATGATGAGCTGCAACATATTACATTTTGGTTTTAGGTTTAGATATACTTGAGGCTAGGTTCACACATGTGTGATGTGAAATTCCCCTGTTCAGAATTTAGATGTGGTTCTAATGCAAATTTTTGGAGCCGGCGGCCACTGGTGTATTTAACACTAGCTGGTTGTTAAAGAGCGTGCCTGAAATCTTGCCACCGCACCCCTAACAAGGGATGATTCATTGACGGGGTCCCTCTCTGACAGCTGAATGTAAAAAAAAACATTGCTGGCAAAAATGGATCGTGAAAAAAATGGCGTGGGGTCCCCCTAAGATATACCAGACCCTTATCCGAGTGAGCATACCCCTCCTGAACCATACCATGCCACATGCACTCAACATGGGGGCCCCCAACCCAAAGCACCTTGTCCCTATGCTGATGGGGACAAGAACCTCTTCCCCACAACCCTGGACGGTGGTTGTGGGGGTCTGCAGGCAGGGGGCTTATTGGAATCTGAACAAGGGGGTCCCCAGATCCCGCCCCCCATGTGAATGAGTATGGGTATATTATACCCTTACTCTAAAAAGGTGTCAGAAAGAAATAAAAACACAGACACAGTTTTTGACAATTTCTTTATTAATAATATAAAAACAATGTCCCCCAATGTAGATCCATCATCAATTACAAAGTCCACCACCACCGCCGGACCCCCAACAAAAATAAGCTCTGCCCACGATTAAGGCTACCGCCGCCTGCCTGCTCTGCCATGTGACAGTTCTTAAATAGGTAAGGGGCAGGGGCACCCGACGATGCCACCTGGTGGCACCTCCTCTTTGTGACAACACTGACCCACCATGCACTGAGAGGGAGCGCTCCAAGCAATGAATATGAGTAGAAGAGTATGAGGACAGTTTCATGACGCATATGACACACCTCAGTGTCCCATGCTTCTAGTGCTGTTTTCCCTTTGCCTTGACTAGAACACCCCCTTCCATTTTTCAGTAAGATGGTGATCCTGCAACGTGCCTCCTAGAGAGGTAGGAACATACTTGTGGCTTCTTGCTGCCTCTTACATACAGAAAACACCATTTAAAAAATAACAGAAGCAATGAATATGAGTGGAAGAGTATGAGTACAGTTTGATGTTGTATATAACACACCTCAGGGGCCCATTCTTCTGATGCTGTTTTCTGCTTCCCCTTAGCATGGACTTGGCCACCCTCTTTCTTTTTTCAGTAAGCTGGTGACTTACTGGAACATGTCTGCTAGTGAAGTTTGAACATATTATTGACACCTTGCTGTCTCTCACATACAAAAAATCTCATGTAAAAGAAATTTAAGTTTATATCACCAATGTGCATATTACAATACTTCATTACTAATTCTACCCCCTGTGTACTTCATGTAAAATCCCATCTCCTTGCTTTTTGTCAATCAATATAGGGATAGAGCTAATGACTACGTAATTTCCTCATATAAACTCCCACAAACTTCCAAACCCCCCCTTTTCTTATCAGTATTTAATTAGGGATGGAAGTACACGGTATGGGATATTTATTGTAAGAGTATGCTCCTGCCCAGCATTTACTAGTCCCTCCATTTTTTTCTTTATTTTTACGATGCCCACTATGCTATTTGTTAATTCATCAGATATGTTCCTTTTTATCAAATCTCTGTCCTTCTCAGGTTTTCCTCTGATCCGGTGGCTGTGATGCGCACTGGTGGGCCTCCCTTTCCCCACCCGATTTGCGGGTGGTGTGGACGTCCATGCCTTGCGTGTCGACGTCATGCCCTTAACACCAGGCATGATGCGTCATGCTGTTGACGTTGACATGCCGATGTATTTCCAACTACGAGCGGTATGGAAGGTGATTTGCCGTCAAACTACCAGGTGGCTCTTTTGCATTGGTGTAGGCACCTCCCCTTCCTGTGTGCTTGTGTGCATAATGTTGATGGGGTTTTCCCACAGCAGCGTTTATAAGGGCACCACCCATGGGTGGTTCAGGCATTTAGCGTCTTCCTACTCAACAGGACATCATACACTACATGCCCTCCAATTTGTTTGGCAGGTACCTCCAGTTTATCACTTTGTTTCTGTTTTACCTTCACTTAAGTTCTTTTTAGCCCCATTTCTCTGACTCCCTTGGCTCCCTTCTTGGGGTTTCACTCACCCATGTCAACACCACTTTCATTCACCATACTCTTTCCTTTTTTCTTAGTATCACTTGTCTAATTTAGATAGAACTTCCCATGCACTATTCAGTCTAACCTATATCATATGTTTTCACAGCCACAGTTTTTCCTCTGGCATTATGCTCACTCATTCTTATTGCCTGATGCTTGTCCATCCTGGGCGGGGCCAGTGGGGGCTGTCGGTCGTGGAATACGCCATCTCAGCTCCTGGGAAAAGATGTTCCCCGTGTGTGTGTATTGGGGGGACACAAGACCCACAATACTATATCATCAATACTAGATACCTTGTAAGTAATATATCAGTTTTTTTTTTCTCCATCTCCCCATTCTCCATTTAATTATTTGTGAATATACTGGATCAACCTGAAACTTTTCTATATGTCATTACAGAGACACATTACACGCTTTCTCCTGATGAATGACAATAAGTCATGAAACGCGTTGAGCTAACATATGTCATGTTTCAACCATGTGTTTTACCAGTGTATCCTCCAGTGTATAAAATGTTTGTAGCTAAAAGATATTGGGCTTCGTCCTTATGTGTTATTTAGTTCCCATGGAGTATTTATGCATTTTGTGTCCATCAATAATTATTGAGGGGCTGGGTTGCTGCTGCACAGAGAATGTTTTTTACCTGCATGCATACAGGTAAAAAAACATTGAGCATTTAGAAGGATTTTAAAGCAATAAGACAAACCATTTAACACTGACAGAGGGCTTACAGTATTACAGATTCATTTTTAACACTACCTTCTAACACTATCTTCTCCCCAGGTTGATAATGCTGCTGTCCAAAGGTGTCTTTGTGGCTCCTCCATCCAAAGGAGTGACACCGTAGGACAGGAAGTATGTCACTGGTTAAATCACCAAGTGAAAATGAAAAAGACTAAAAAAAGAAAACAAATGCAGCCAGCACATTTACAAATTGGTGAGCCATAATATAAAACAAGTTGTCTTGGGGTTTAATACCAATTTAATATCTCATTAAAACCTAAAAAATAAGCAATTTCTGCAATCTTCAGATTCAATCGGAAACTGTTCCTCACAGCACTTTTTTCTGCCACTACATGTCCTCAGATGTCTTGGTTGAATGACAACCATTGTCAACTTCCTCTGAACCTAAGCTGTCATGGACCCAACCCAGCACGTTTATGTAAATAACAACAATACTGTACTTTTGTGCAGGGGATTTTGGGAGTCAGAAGACTGATTCACTATGGTTTCAAAATGAAATTAGTTTTTATTAAGAATGGAGTGATACAAAAGTAGTGCTTCGTCATTGATGTCTGCCCAGGGATGTGTAATGTCTATATCGTATATAGTGTAGGGGGATCAGACTCAAGGCAGGGACAACTCACACTCTCTTTAGGAAAACACCATGTTTAATGCACAGGATATTTCCAACAGAAGAAAAAGGGCATCTTGCCATCAAAAAAACTAAATAAACTTCTGCTCTACCAAGCCTTACTTTATCCGTAGTCTGGACTGTCCTTTGGTTTTGTAGTAAGTTTCCTTACAGTTGCACAAACTTGAATCCAAAATTAGGGATAAGCAGCAATGCTCCAATATGCCTCCTTACACAGAGACACACACTCTCTCACTGAGCGCTAGGCCCAGCTGCCTTGATCAAGACCTGAAAGGCAAACGATAAACTGCGGATCCACGGACTAGGGAGTCTGTCCCACCCAGAGCTCTATCAGACTCCCAATTAAACCAGCCCCCGGAACGGACTTTAACAACACAGTGTAAAGAACTAGCCTTCTTTTCTCTGCTGGAATTATCTTAGATTATAAATCTAAGAATCCGTGGAGGAACATATATCCCATCAATCACTTCTCCTGTTATTATAACTTGTTTTACAGACACCCGCTACAATAGCTATACAAAAGTGATTGATAGCTTCAGTGAGCTGAAGATTAGGTGATTGACAAGAAGTGCTTCTTAGCAAAAGCAAGTGATTTAAATCATTAAATTATTATTCCTGCTACCTGGCCACACTTTTTGTTTTCTCATTTTGCATTTATCTGAAAAAAAGTACCTCCAACTCTTTTTCCTCTGCAGTTCTGGAAAACACTATACACAATTTCACATCAGTACAAAATAAATGAATGCAAGCCATTTATAAAAATGATCACTTGTAACAGTGATCATCACTGTTATAAGCAATCATAGTGTGTAAAAAAAAAACTTCCAGATCACTTTCACAAAGCGGTACAGTGTCACCATGGTATTCTACATACGGTCACCTTTCAGCGTCCCTGATCACCCCCCATGCCAGTCATATGGTGGCGCTGTACTGCTCTGGTGACAGTGACAGTATGCAAAAAAAGTTGTGAAAAAATAAAACATTTTATTGAATTTCTTTATTTTCCCAAAAATTTTGAGAAAAAAAATCACAACTTCCAAAAATGTACCATGCAACTTACTAAATACCTTTAACTGTCTACTTCCAAAAAGAGGTACTGAACTGGCATTTTAGGGCCTCAAGAAATGAAAGACCGTCAGTATATCAGGATTTATTATTTATTCTTAATCAGTTTTCAAATATATATATAAACCATAGTCTGTGCACTGCATAACATTCCTACAGACTTAATACTATACACTTATCTGGGTTATTTTGACCAAAGGAATGCAGCAGTATACAATTTGGCCTACATTTATGAAGAAATATATTTTCTTGCTAAATTGTATAACAGAAATAAAGAATTTATTTTTTATTTTTTGCAAATTCTTGGGTCTTTTTTAATTTATTTAGCAAAAAATAAAACCCCAATGGTGATTAAATACCACCAAAAGCAAGCTCTATCTGAAAAAATAAATAAAAATTTAATTTAGATACAGTGTTGCATGATTGAGTAATTGTGATTCAAAATGTGACAGCGCTGAAATCTGAAACTTGGCCTGGGCAGTAAGAGGGTGAAAGTGTCCAGTATTGAGGTGGGTAAAGACAGCATCAATCACATGCTGTAGGAAGATGGACAGCAATTACAGTAAAACCTTGGATTGCGAGCATAATTCGTTCCAGAAACACGCTTGTAATCCAAAGGCACCTCTAATGCCGCGTACACATGATCGGTCAAACCGATGAGAACGGTCTGATCGACCGTTTTCATCGGACCAAACCGATCGTGTGTGGGCCCCATTGGTTATTTATCCATAGGTTAAAAAAAGCAATCTTGTTTTAAATTTAACCGATGGATACCTAACCGGTAGAAAAAAAAACGATCCTTTGTAGGCACGTCCATTGTCTTAAAATCCACGCATGCTCAGAATCAGACCTATTTCATCGGATGGACCAATCGTGTGTACAGGGCTTAAGTGTAGCAATAAGTTGCTTAATATTGTACCTTCTTTAAATGTAACCATATTGCTACACGTGCAGGCTCTTCTTTTCACTTTTATACTTAGTTGTGACATGACGCTACTCTTATATCAAGACATCGCTTGTATATCAAGGCAAAATTTATTAAAACATTTTGCTCTTCTTGCAAAACGCTCTCAAACCAAGTTACTCTCAAACCAAGGTTTTATTGTAATTGCATCTGGAGTTTAGGGAAAAAGCACTGCACCAGAGTATGGAATTGCTCAATGGGCGCAGGCCGCTGTTATCTCATAGTCCTCTTCCCCAGGGCCGTCTTAATAGCATTATGGGCCCCTGGGCAAAGTAATGCTCTGAGGCCCCCTACAATGATGACAGTGCAGGTAAACAGACATCAAGTAGGTAGGAGGCAGTCTGCCTTTCCTGTATATCTATCACTCTCAGTGCCATCATGAGGCCCCCAATTTTGGGGCAGCATGGGCTCAAGGACCAGCTGCTTTGGGTGCAGCTGGGTCCCCTGGGCAGTGCCTAGGTGTGCCCTCTCATTAAGACAGTCCTGCTCTTCCCCCTCAGCTGTGTGGGCCTTTTTTTAAACATGTGGTGCAGACAGTATCACCTCAGGTTATAAGAAAAAACTAAGAGCATAAAACATGTTAACCCTCCCCCCACACTCACTGTGTTTATTGTCTTTATTATGAATGAATAAAAGTGGTAAGGAGTGCAGTCATCTGGAGTTTCTCATTTGTAATGTTATTGACATATGTGCTGGCTCTACAGCTGCTTTCATTCTAACTAGTAGAATTTGCACTCTTTTTTGGTTTTGTGGCAGGTCCATCATTTTTTAACCTGGAATGTCATTCCTGCCTTCGACCATTATGTGGAAGCTAATTGTGTTTTATGCATTAGGGTAAAAAAACATTCTGTGCGCAGCATTCCCCTCGTCTCCCTAATACTTACTGTAACGGCTACCCAGCTAGGGAGAGGGTCTCAGCCGTTGGAGAAGTCCTTTTCCCTGGCAAGCTGCGATATGCAAGTACAGCCGGTATCCCTGTCCAATAGATCCAGAGAGAGCGTTCCCCTTCACGAACGAGACAAGGCTACGTTGAAGGGTCAAACAAGACTGACTTTAATTGCACATTTCACCTCGCTTTTTATATGGTTACAAAGACTGTACAGGAACAATGACACTCTCTGTTCCCCCCCCTCCTGACACAGGGGGAGCTTCAATACACATGCTTTGAAATAATGACATCTCCTTGAATCAATCAGTCTCTAGACGTTCCGGCACCGAAATCCACTTAACATGACCTGGCCAGGCACATTCCTTTCTCAATAGAATTCAATTAACCTTTAGAACAATACACTCACAGATCATCACGTTAGCATACACCTGACAGGAGGCTGTTAACTAGTAATACACAACAGAGCGTCAATTAGCATTTAGCAGTGAAAAAGTCCCTCTACAATTAACCCTTTGAGCTCAGTAACAAGTCATGCAGTCCTCTGTAGGCAGAATAGTTCATAAGTCCGTTATACTGCTCCCCTTTTGTGTAACACTCCGGCAGACCCGGATTGATCCTTTTCGTGTCAACTTGGGGATGTCCGGTCTGCTGTTAACGTAACAGTTCCGTTTGCCTGGACAGTCCGTCGGCATTCCCATTGGCTTACCAGGTCGGTAGCTGATGGTGACGGTGAATAATATAATTCAGTTCTGGAACAGTCACTTGCTTTGCTCTCTCAATGGCTCCCAAAACCTGTTGCTGATGCTCTTGGGACAGATATGACACCACCTGGATGCAAATCCCATTTAATCTTTTGACAATTTCCGCCTGTTTGTGCATTTCAATGTTCAAGCCACGGGACATCTCATAATACATGACATAGTGTTGTTGCATCTCTGATTTCTCGCTGGCCAACTTGTCACATTCCCATCTTAGACTTTGATATTGTGCCGGATCTACAGTACATGTCGGGGAAGGTAGTCTTACCCGGTTCTCAGCAGCAAGCGGGTTGATTCCAGCAACGCGGGTGGTCCCAGGACAAGCAGCAGCAGGTGTAGGTAAATAAACCGAAGTCAGAGGGCCAATGTCGTTGCCCAGCACCACCTCGGCAGGTAGGTTGTCCATGATACCAACTGTGGTCTTTCCTGACCCGGCTCCCCAGTCTAAGTGCACCCGGGCGGTGGGTACGCGAAATACAGCACCCCCTGCGACCCGGACGGCAACTGTGCGAGTGGACACGTTCTCTGGCTTTACCAGATGTTTTTGAATCAGAGTGATAGTAGTCCCGGAATCTTTTAGGCCTTGTGCTACTTGTCCATTCACCCGTACCTCCTGACGGTGATGCTGACGGTTATCCGGAGAGGCAGCTTGTATTGGGTCTGCCTCATACCAAATTCCCAGACATTCCTCAGGGCCCCCCTCGGTCTCCAGGCAGTGGGCCGCAGAGGGACGTGATGGAGTGACCTCTGTGTTGGGTGTTGTGCGTCTCCAGTTGTTATTTGTAGCTCTCAAAGGGCAATAACGAGCAATATGTCCCGTGTCGCTGCAGTGATGGCACGTCACCCTAGGCGAATCCCGGGGGTAGTTGCTAGGCCCCTGAAGACGTGGTGGGACTGGAGCCTGAAACTCTGGGCGTGGGGTGACGGTTGGAGTACGCGGTTCTACCTTCTGAGCCAGCCGCGTAGTACCCTGGCTTACTTTCCTTGTCTCCGCGTACTCATCTGCTAGCCGAGCCGCCTCGTTTAAGTTAGCGGGACGGCGATCTCGTACCCAGTCTTGTATGTCTGCGGCCAGGTCTTGGAAGAAATGTTCCATTAGGAACAGCTGCAATACTTCCTCCCCGTGTTGGCCTTGCACCCTTGGACCCAAAGGAATGCCACCCTTTGTAACTGGTTGGCCCATTCCATGTGGGAGTCCACAGCCTTCTTCTTGGACTCCCGGAAGCGCCGGCGGTAGGCTTCTGGCGTTACGGCATATCGGGTTCGCAGCGCCTTTTTAACTTGCTGATATTGTAAAATATCCTCTGGAGCGAGAGCCCGAAAGGCTTCATTGGCTTTGCCCGACAATTTCCCAGACAAAATAGTGACCCATTGGTCTGGTGGTACCTGGTGTAGTGAGCACTGCCTCTCAAAATCCGCCAAATATCCATCGATTTCCTCCTCACTTTCTACAAAAGCTTTAAATGCAGTGAACGGTATTTTCTTTCCTGTAGTCATGGGTGGGGGAGTAGGAACTGCATGTGTAATGGGCTGTCTCGCTCTTACCAGTTCCAGTTCTTGTCCCCTCTTCGTTTGTATCTCCTCCCTTGCTTCCCGGGAACAGCTGGTTGATTAGTTCCACGGACGTTTCTGGATACAAGGATAATCTCAGCTGTACAATCCCAGTAATTACATCTTCCTCGCTGACAGGTGCAAGGGGCTCCGTTCCTTCCATGGATCCATCCATTTCGTCCAGCTCCAGCAGGTCAGTTATCAGCTCCCTCCGTGGTCTGTTGCTGGTGCTCCTACCACGACTCTCCAATAGATCTTTTAGTGTGGATCTTTTCAGCCTGGCGTACTGCGACTCCATTCAGCACTTGCTCTTTGGATAAAAGGACCATCCCACTGCTGCTACCAATGTAACGGCTACCCAGCTAGGGAGAGGGTCTCAGCCGTTGGAGAAGTCCTTTTCCCTGGCAAGCTGCGATATGCAAGTACAGCCGGTATCCCCGTCCAATAGATCCAGAGAGAGAGAGAGAGCGTTCCCCTTCACGAACGAGACAAGGCTACGTTGAAGGGTCAAACAAGACTGACTTTAATTGCACATTTCACCTCGCTTTTTATATGGTTACAAAGACTGTACAGGAACAATGCCACTCTCCGTTCCCCCCCCCTCCTCACACAGGGGGAGCTTCAATACACATGCTTTGAAATAATGACATCTCCTTGAATCAATCAGTCACTAGACGTTCCGGCAGCGAAATCCACTTAACATGACCTGGCCGGGCACATTCCTTTCTCAATAGAATTCAATTAACCTTTAGAACAATACACTCACAGATCATCACGTTAGCATACACCTGACAGGAGGCTGTTAACTGGTAATACACAACAGAGCGTCAATTAGCATTTAGCAGTGAAAAAGTCCCTCTACAATTAACCAGTAACAAGTCATGCAGTCCTCTGTAGGCAGAATAGTTCATAAGTCCGTTACACTTACCTGGGTCTCCTCTGATCCGATCGGCAGGCTGGGACTCTCCCTCCTGATTGGCTGAGACAGCAGCAGAGCGCCAATGGCTCCCACTGCTGTCAATCAAAAGCAGTGAGCCAATGAGGAGAGAGGGGGGTGGAGCTGGTATCACTTTAATATTTGCATTCCATTATGTTGCACCAGCATTAAAAGAGCACAACGCTTAAAGGGGTTGTAAAGGTAAAAAAAAAAAAAATCCCTAAATAGCTTCCTTTACCTTAGTGCAGCCCTCCACTTACCTCATTCTTCGATTTTGCTTTTGTATGTCCTTATTTCTTCTGAGAAATCCTCACTTCCTGTTCTTCTGTCTGTAACTCCACACAGTAATGCAAGGCTTTCTCCCTGGTGTGGAGAATGCCTCTTGAGGGGGGAGGGGGCGAGCAGGAGTGTCAGGACGCCCACTAACACACAGCTCCTTTCTCTATCTGCAAAGTAGAGAGCGTCCTGACACTCCTGCTCGCCCCCTCCCCCCCCCCGCATTAGGCTCGAGCAAAGCGTGGTGACGTACAACACGTACGACGGGACTATAAAAGGTAAGTTCCATTCGAATGGCGCCACCCTTTGGGACGTTTTTGCTAATTTCTGAGCATGCAAGTTTTTTTCCCCTCAGAAAAGAATACACACGAGCGGTTTTCGCGACAGGAAAAATGACGAGAAAAAATAGAGCAGGTTCTGTTTTTTTTGCGGGCAGTTTTCTCGTTGAGAAAATTGCTATGTAGCATACACACGACCGATCTAAAAAAAAAATCGTCGTGTATTAGTCTGCAATTAGTATCAAGAAATGGGCTAAAAAATAGTCAGCTGATTGTACCACATCCCAACAATTTTACATCAAATATACATTTTAGTGTCTGAGTTATGCTGTAGATGTGAAAGCAACTGAGATCCTCCCCCCCCCCGACACATTTTTCAGACAGAGGGTCTGACTTCTGATTTTGGAAGTTGCAGTAAAGAAGAGGAATTGTGGTTCACCACCCTCCCGGACATTAATCATATTGGGTTGCTGCTGCTGTGTGTAAGCCAAGGACCAATGGGAGTAATGTACTAATAAACAATAATATTACACATATAATTTATGTGATGTTAGAATACAATACAGCTTTAAGGCACCCCCCAATCATGTTATTTGCCCTTAAGATACAGTACCTCCATTTGTTTTTGCATTGTCATATGCCCTCCAGGGCAGTACCCGGTTCCCATATTCATTGTTTTGACAATTTCTTCCGTCACCTTTTTTTCTTGGTGTCAGGAAATATTTTTAGAAAAGATTCATGCTGATAGTAGAAGAACAGGCAGCAGACAGAAAGTACACTTATGCTGCGTACACAAGGTTGGAATAAAGTCCGATGGGAGCTTTTCATCGGGTATTCCGACCATGTGTATGCCCCATCAGACTTTTTCCGTTGGAATTTCCAATGGACTTAGATAGAGAGCAGGTTCACAATTTTTCCGCCGGAAAAAACTCATATCGGAAAATCCATTCGTCTGTATGGAATTCCGACGGGAAAAAAAATGTACATGCTCGGAAATAATTTGACGCATGCTTGGAAGCATTGAACTTCTTTTTCTCGCCTCATCGTAGTGCTGTACCTCACTGCGTTTTTAATGCTCGAAAGTTCAGAAAACTTTTGTGTAACCGTGTGTATGCAAGCCAAGCTTGAGCGGAATTCCGTCTGAAAAAACATCCAACTTTTTTCCGACGGAAATTCCGCTTGTGTGTACAGGGCATTAGTGCTTTTATTTGAGACACTACAGAGGGATGTGTTCATATTTCATGTGTGATGTTTACAATCACTTTAGGGTGGTGCCAAGGTTGTATTTCCATCACTGCCCATGTTTTCTTCAACATGGCTGGGAAGGGTTTACAATGGAAAAGAAAAAATTAATACATAAAAAAGTAAAGTTCTAAATACAAAATATTGCCAATGACAGCTGATCGCGTAATGTAAACAGAAGCTCAGAAATCTTTTTTTTTCTCCTCATGCTGATAGCGGGAGGAGAAAAAAAAGCTGATCGCCGACTTCTGTGCAAGGGTCATCGGTCCCCAAGAGGAAGAGGCACATCTGCCTCATCTGTGCCAATCAGTACCGCCTGCCAGTGCCACCTGGCAGTGCCCATAGTGCCACAAATCAGTGCCCACCAGTGCAAAACAATGTCGCCTATCAATGCCCACGAGTGCCACCTATCAATGCGCACCAGTGGTGCCAATCAGTGCCTCATCAGTGCCACCTAGCAGAGCTGCCTATCAGTGTCGCCTACCAGTGCCAATCAGTGCCCATCATTGCCACCCATCAGTGCCCATTACTGCCATCCATCAGTGCCCATCACTGCCACCTATCAGTGCCCATCACTGCCATCCATCAGTGCCCATCACTGCCACCTATCAGTGCCCATTATTTCCACCCATTAGTGCCACTCCTCAGTGCCCACCAGTGCCACCTATCAATGCTCTTCAGTGCCACCCATCAGTGCCGCCTATCAGTGCCCACCTGTGCTGCCTATTAGTGCCCACCAGTGCCAATTTATCTGTGCCCATAAATGCAGCCCATCAGTGCCTATCAGAGCTGCCTATCAGTGCAGCCTCATCAGCATACATCAATGAAGGAAAAAAATTACCTGTTTGCAAAATTTTATAACAAAATATAAAACGGTTTTGTTTTTTGTTTTTGTATAAATCTGTCTTTTAAAAAAAAAATACATAAAATAAAAACCGCAGAGATGATCAAATACAACCAAAAGAAAGCTCTATTTGTGGGAAAAAAAATTATAAAAATTTGGGTATAGTGTTATATGACCCTGCAATTGTCATTCCAAGAGTGAGAGTGATGAAAGCTGAAAATTGGTCTGGGCAGGAGGGGCGTTTAAGTGCCTATTTAGCAAGTGGTTAAATCTGCCCAATTAGACACAGATGGAAATACAATTCTGTAAGTGGTTTAACCATTGTGCTATTCTAAAAAAAATTAAAATGGATTTAGGATTACAGTACTTTAAGCATTCTTAATATTTTTTATACTATTCTATTTTACTGTAAGTAATTTTTTTCATGATAGTTCCCCATTGGCTATGTTTAGTACTTGCTTCGAATGAGCAGAAAATTGTTCAATTTTCTCCCAATCTGATATTGTCCTGTAAAGTCTTCTATCTACCTTATAGGCATGGCACAGGTCTTTCATCTCAGCAACTAGCTCATTTTTACACGTAATGGTTAAAAATAGCCTAATTAGACCTAGAAAGTCTGGGTTATATGTTACATGGGTACAAGTAGGATCTAGCATGGTCATTTCCCATGATTCTGTTCCTTTATGTGCACTTGTACAAATGTTGCCATTAGCAGGTCTATCAGTCTAATAGCTGTATCTTCAAGTTAATTACCTTAGTTACTTAAATGTAGCTAATGCACATTTATATAAAGAAAAAGGCCAAATAGCAAACATAATAATGGAGTTAAAATGTTGAAGATGTATAACAGACTTAAAGGAATTGTAAAAGAAAAATGCAGCACTAGATTCCTAAAAACAAAAAAAAAAACACCTTTGACGAATACAATGAAGCGCTTCTGTCACCACTAGGAAATTAACCATATCCTGTAAACTATAGTACCTTTACATCATTTTCTGGCAGCCTGTATCTTCAAATGTAACCCATTTGCTGCTCCCCAGCGGGCGGCTGCAGGTATCTAATACTTCTGGGTGTTTTGAATACCTGACCCCCCTGCCTCACACTGTAATTCATATTGTAAGGTAGTCAAAGCAAGTGCGAGTAAATACAGCACTCAGTAAAAGGAGTATGTATTCACACACTCTGAAGTGTGAATTATCCACAGCAGTCAATGATCAGTAAAAGGGTGGAATTTGAAAACGTGCTTTTGGAAAGTACAGATACTATTCTTTAACAGGTTAGGGTTCATTTAGAAGAGACCTTGCGGTGACAGAGTACCTATAGGCCGGGCTCACACTTGTACGACACAACAGTCGTACAACTGTGGATCTGACTTGAAGTCTGAAATCCATCCGACATCAATGAACAGGGATCAGACTTTGATCCCGACAATACCAGGCACTTTGTGTCTGGTATGAATCTTATGGGGAAACTTCGGTCTGGTATGGATTTTTAAGGGGAACCCCAACGCAAAAAAACGTTGTGGGGTTCCCCTAAAATCCATACCAGACCCTTATCCGAGTGAGTATGTAGCTCAGCAGGTCAGGAAAGGGGGTGGGGATGAGCAAGCGCCCCCCCCTCCTGAACCATACCAGACCACATGCCCTCAACATGGGGGTGTGTGTGCTTTGAGGAAGGGGATAACGCAATGACATCAACAGGGCTCGTCTTACGCATTTTGTCTAAAGAGACATCATCTGGGGAACAACATTTGTATGATGGCACATGGACTTTAGATTGGATATTTCACAGGTGCAGTTGCACTTTAAAGCCCATTTCCATCCATTTTTGTAGTTACATTTTAGATAGACAAACAGCTAACGTGTTCAGTACATCTATATTTTTGTCTGTGACCCCATTGGGGAGATATTCCCCTCACTTATTATACCTTTGATGCCCATACAAGACATACAAGATGCCCATACAAGACATGAGGTGTGCAGAAGAAATAAAAATACCAACACAATTTTTATATTGTCTGTGTCCCCATTGGAGAGATTCCCCATCAATTCTTGTCCCAACAGTAAATAAATAATAACATGAATAAAATCCTTTCAGAGCCTCTAACCCTTCTCTACTCTATCCAAAATTAAATAAGTTTAGGTTGGAGATGGTGTTAACTAAATAGTCATAGGTATCATATGCATTTTAAATGTCAAACGTGTTTTACTATTTCTAAGGTAAGAAATGGTCTTTATTGCTATGAATCTTTGAAAGTGGACAGGGGCCAATGAAAAAAAAAATAATAGTTTTGAGATCCTATAATATCAGACTTCTTCCTCCTAGAAATTATGGACCAGATCCACAAATATCCTGTGTAACTTAAATCTTCCGATTTAAGTTACACCGCCGCAAAATTTCTACCTAAGTGCCCGATCCACAAAGCACTTACCTTGAAATTTGCGGCGGTGTAACTTAAATGTGTCCGGCGCAAGGCGTGCCGAATCTAATGGGGCGAGTCCCATTTAAATTAGGCGCGCTCCCGCGCCGGACGTACTGCGCATGCTCTGTTGGGTAACTTACCCGACGTGCATTGCGCTAACAGACGTCGCTCCGACGTCATTTGCTTAGACGTTAATGTAAATGGCGTCCAGCGCCATTCACGGACGTCTTAAGCAAATGACGTAGAGTTTAAAATTTCGACGCGGGAACGACGGCCATACTAAATAGGGCTTAGTCAAATAGGACTTAGCCCTATTTTTACACGGCGTAACTCGACGTAAACGACGTAGATTTAGCGCAACGGGCCCAGTCGAAACGTTTGTGGATCGCCGTAAGTGTGGCCTCGCCACCTAGCGGCCGGCCTAGAATTGCATCCTTAAGATCCGACAGTGTAATTCAATTACACATGTCGGATCTTCTGCCTATCTATGGTAAACTGATTCTGTGGATCAGTTCCATAGATAGAAACAGGGATACGACGGCGTATCAGTAGATACGCCGGCGTATCCCTTTTGTGGATAACCCCCTATATACATGTAGAAAGTACAGTGTAGGGATTCAATTTATTTCTTTTTTTAGTAAAACATTTTTTAACTTCTACGCTTTCCAAGTATATAAGAAACAACTTTCTGAGTTGTCTAAACTTTGGTTTCCAAATATCCTAGGTTTTAACCCCTTTGCCCAAGCTTGAAAAGAATACCAACTCATATCTTACCATAATTTAAAAACATAGAAGAATGATGGCAGAAAAAACAAGTGGTTCATTCATCTATGCTACAATAGCTCACTTGTTATCAATATCAATATAAAAGGACTTTTTGGTTGCTGCTTTTCTAAATCTGTAGCAGTGTTATCTATTTTGACGGAACCGTACCAGCACCCTGCTTTAGTTCTTCCATCAGTATACCACTTCCTCCAGTCTAGACATAGATATCAGATATTATAGCTGACCACACAAGACTAGCCAACAAATAGCTTGTATGAAACTGGAACCTTTTATTGAACAAACACACACAAAATACTGTATATATCCCACCAGGTCAGGTGAGCCTGATTACATTATCTTATGCAGATGAAATTGTATACAGAAATATAATTAACATAACTAAAGAACAACCAACACAAACAGTATACTACTTCCCCACAACTAATAGCTGACAGAGATGTAATTAACTAGTCACTTAAACCAGCCTAGTAGACTCAGTGCCCATCCAGACAATGTTGTGATTAATCAGACAATAGGTGACCCAATTAACATGGGACCCAATGGGACAGACATGCTTAGCAGAAACCACATAACACCTTAATAAACAGACAATAGTAGCAGACTACCAGTAACAGACTGTTCGGCTGCTACATTGGAGTACAATATACATTATTATACATTTAAACACATAGCTGAGCAGACAGGCAGAACATTTAACACAATTAACAATTAGAGAGGCATACATAGAATAACACATATTATTGCAGGCGACCCAGTGGTTTGAGCTGATTACATTAACATCTACAGTCATTGCTGGTTTGAGTCATAGAGGCCCCAAATATTAATATGGAACCTTCAGTCGTCAGAGTTTGTAGGAAGGCCACCATATCCACTCTGCATTATAACCTGTACAAGATTAACATTACCTCTTTCCATCCACTCCAGAAGGGAAGCTTTATTGTCCTTATTCAGAGAATTAATCTGAACCACACTCTCAGCATCCATTAGGTAGTGATCCATAATTTTCTCGTTCACCCTGTGCCCCTAATAGGCACAGGGCCACTTAAACATAAAAGGGCCTGTGGAGCTAAACAAGGAGTTTCCTGACCTCTTTAAAGTAAGCTGGGTTCCACGGGCCCCCCACCCAAAGTTGCTCCCGTCACATCTATGACTTATGGCTAACCCAATAAGCCTGCTTTACTTTTTCCCTTTGCTATATATATTTATCCATTTGAATCTGCTGTCACAGTCTTTACACTCATCTTTGTTCACAGCTGATTAGAGTTGAGCGGACACCTGGATGTTCGGGTTCGGACCCGAACCCGAACTTTGAAAAAAAGTTTGGGTTCGGGACCGAACCCGACCCGAACTTTGACCCGAGCCCGAACCCCATTGAAGTCAATGGGGACCCGGACTTTTGACTACTGAAATGTCTCTAAAAAACTAAGGGAAAGGGCTGGAGGGCTGCAAATGGCAGCAAAATGTCGGGAAGAGCATGGCAAGTACTCTGAAAATAAATGTGCATAGGGAAATAACTTAAAATAACATAAAAAATTTTAAATAAAATAATTTTGACCTAGGAGGACAAGGTCCATATGTAGTAGGAGGTTGAGGTGGATGTGGCGGTGTAGGTGGAAGCGGCGGTGGAGGAGGAGGAGGTAGCCAACACAGCAGGTTTTGGTTTTTAATTGATTTATTTTTTAAATTAGGGTAAACCCCAAAAGAGTGAGAAAGATCTAGGGTTGCTACCTCATCCCTTTAAACCTGAACACAGAGTAATTGCACAGGTTCTGGGGCTAATTTAATGTCGATAAGGCACCAAGTGTGTTTAATTAGCAGCACCTTAATCAACCAGAGAACCTGTGTAATTAATATGGTTTTGCTTTTAAAGGGATGAGATGGCAACCCTAGAAAGATCAGAAAAAAAAACAATGGCTGGGTAAGGCCGGCCCAGTGTCTATTCTGCACAAGGTATGGACAAGTCCTCTGGGATCGATCCCTATAGCAAGAAGCAGGAACCTAGCCCTAAACAATGTACTGGACAGACAGTATATCACAGGGGACAGGTGCATTGCTGGTGAAATATGCAGAGATTCACCTATATATTTCTGTCCTTATAGCAAGAAGCAGGAACCTAGCCCTAAACAATGTACTGGACAGACAGTATATCACAGGGGACAGGTGGAGTGCTGGTGAAATATGCAGAGATTCGGATTTGGCGGCGTGCACGTGCATGTGCACGTGAGGACGCGCGCTCGTAGGTGGGGAGAGTGAAGCGCTGGGAGCCTGAGGGGGGATGAGGACGGACCGCGTCCAATGAGGGAGAGGAGCTGGCAGCTCCCCGTCTGTTAGCCGCACGCTGCACGCCGATCGCGGCTTCCGCAAATCAGCTGGCCAGGTACAACAGCAGCGCAGAGGGGGACGGCTCCCTGCACGGACCGAATGATCCTAAACAGCACAAACGACGCCATGTCAAAGATGCCATGAAGCAGGTCAGTGCAGAGGAACACAGCAGGTGAGAGACGGAGACAGATGGGATAGGAGGAGAGGAGAGCGCTGCCGGAGGCTTGTATCTTAAGGAACGTGGTAATAACAGCTAAGCACACCCACCACCACCAGAGTCAAGGTCGGATTTTTCTTCTATGTTTGTATTATCTGTGTCCTCTCTCTGCCTACCCTATTGAGCACTTGGAGGAGGAAGGAGAGGTAAGACAGAGGACTTTTAAGGACCCCTAAGGGGAAAGGATCAATTATGAAGAAAGGGTTAACGCAGTAAAGTTTTGGAAAAAAAAAAAAACTGTGATGTTACATGACTGTTGCCAATGTACTGGGAAAGTAAATAATGCACAAAATATCTTCTGATCCAATGATATGTATATAGTAATAACCTGTTGCCATAGCAAGAGTGACTGACTCATATAAGGGGTACCGCAAAGGCCGGTCTAAGGAGACTATACTAACCCTCAACCTTAATCGCTAATTTTTCAATGAGGAGGAAGGTTTGTAGAGGAGACCCTTATAAAGCGGGGGAAAACTGCTGAAAAAAACAGAGGAGTAGCCCAAGTGACCCCCCCCTCCCTCCCGGATATAATGTTCTAAATCCCACAGGGTTTACAAAGTGACTTTTAGTAACGTGATAAATAAACATAGGATAAGATCCCAAATCCTTTGAGAACTCACCCAGGACTCCTAGGGTCAGGAAGACAAACACATAAACAACGACATCTGGGATTATCCCCCCTAGAACTGAGGGGAATTTATATACGCTGGATTTGTGTGGTACCATTACTTAGAGTATCTACATAACTAGGGGTTTTCTGAAAAACTTGGAAAACTAGGATCTTACAAAAAAAAGGGAACAGACACCCCGCCTAGTACTTCCCCCCTCGCCACCTGGAAGGTAGGGGGGGCTAGGTGGAGAGTAAAGAGGAACCCGGGGGAGGCAGTTGAAGGTCAAGCTGGGGAAAAGAATTAGAAAAAGGGAAAATATGAGCAGAATGACGAGTAGGTCTACAAGGGGGGGACCTCAGACAACCCCGAGTAATACATTAACAACAAGCTCTATAAGACCTTTCATTACTAAAGGGGTAAGTCCGCAAACACAAGGAGCCCCGGGAGGGACAAAGCAACAGCAGTCTAATAAAGACCAAAAGTCTGTAAACAAAAAACCCCAGGGGGAAAACACCAGCGAAACATCAATAGAGTCAAGAGAAGAAGGCAATATAGAGCATGGATCGGAGGGCAATGGGAATAAGGGACACCGATCAGATGCACAGCCCCCCTATAACGGAGAAATTGCAGAGATGCTACAAAGGATGGAAATGGCGATTAAGGAGGAAATCAAAGGGGAAATACAGAATCTGCGTACAGACCTCGGACATTTTATGTCCAGAATTGAAACAATAGAAGAACGAACAGAGACGGCAGAACAAGAAGTAAAAGGGTTAAAACATCAAATTGACCAGACACAACGACAACAGAGACTTATCCTCTACAAAATAGAAGATGAGGAAAATAGAAACCGTAGACAAAATCTAAGGATAAGATCGATCCCAGAGGAAAGGGGAGAAGATCTCAGGAAAAAAATGCAGATGATATTTAATCCCCTCCTGGAAAAACCAATAGAAGAACCCATAAGGATAGAAAGGGTCCATAGAGTGGGGAATCCACAAAGAGTTAACCCAGAGCGAACAAGAGATGTGATAATCAGATTCCGACTTTATGAGGATAAAGAAATAGTGTGGAAGAAACTGCGGGGTCAATCTCCGATAGTGCTGGATGGGATAGAGTTACAGATATTCTCTGACCTATCCGCCGAGACCCTGGCAAGGAGACGAGTACTGAAGCCACTCCTAAAGCAGATGATAGACTTAAACATTAAATATACTTGGGGACATCCGGCATGCCTAATTGGCACAAAAGACGGAAGATCGGCAACACTGAGATTTCCGGAAGACCTAGAAGAATTCTGCAAAAAATTAGATATTCAGATACCCGACCTACCAGGATGGGAATAGAGGAGTAGGAGATAAGGGAGGAAGGAAAAAAAAAGAGTCAATTCATAATGATCTAATTTTTTAGAAGATCCGTTTTTTTATTGTCCTGACTTTTGCGGTGGTGCTGGGTGCGTTGGGGGATCTACCTATCCCCCCTCCCCCCGCACAATGAATGGAGCGGAGGAGAGGCAATCCCAGGACCCCACCTAGAGGAAACTGGGCCAGACATGGAGGATGGTCCAGAGGCCAAAAATTGGCCGAAAGGGAAGGGAGGGGGAAGGGGGGGGATTGGGGAGGGGATGGGAGGGGATGGGGGGGAGGAGGGAGGGAGGAGGGGAATGGGAGGAGAGGGAGGGAAGGGGGGGGGGACCTATCTCACCAAAAAAATCAGAAAGAAGGGGAAGATTAAAAGATGCCACAAATCAAATGTATATCTTATAATGTGAAAGGTCTCAATAGCCCGACCAAGAGGCATAAGGTTCTCAAGGAATTAAAGGGTTACAAAGCAGATATATCCTTTTTACAGGAAACTCATATTACCCTAGGGTCAAATATTAGACTATATGCCCCAGATCTCCCCACTTGGTACTATGGGGATTCTATCTCCAAAAGAGCAAGAGGGATAGCAATCGGGATCTCAAAAAGGGTACGGTTCGAACTAACCGATAGACTGACAGATCCAGAGGGGAGATTCCTTTTCCTGAGAGGAAAATTGGAAGGATTAGAATGTACTCTAGTAAATGTCTATGCCCCAAATGACTCACCGACAAAATTTCTTTTGGGGATACTAGGGAAATTGACAGACTTCAGGAGGGGAAGAGTAATCATAGGAGGAGACTTCAACCTAAGTATAAACCCAAAAATAGATAGGACATCCCAGACATCGAGCGTGCGGGGCGTACAGTTAAGAAAGCTCAGGGACGCTTTATTTAGGAGTCAATTGATCGACGCCTGGAGAGTCTTTAACCCGGACAAACGAGACTACACTTTCTACTCCCCGGTGCATGGGACTTATTCTAGGATCGACCACATACTAGTCGATCACAGGACCCTAGACATCGTGGTGGAGACAAAAATAGAAACCATGACGATCTCTGACCATGCACCGGTTAGCACCACAATAGACATTTCAGGAAATCCGAGGCCGAAACAAAATTGGAGGCTAGACGAACATCTGTTGATAGAGGAGACCAGTTTAACAAGAGTAAAAAAAGAGCTGGAAGAGTATTTTAGGTTAAACGAGATGAAGGAAGTATCGGTGGCAACAGTGTGGGACGCCCATAAGGCAGTGATAAGAGGAACTTTGATCTCGGAAGGGGCAAGGAAAAAAAAAGAAAAAAATAGGAAAAAAGAAGAATTAATAGAAGAAATTTTCCTTCTAGAACAAGAACATAAAAAAATAGAGAAACAACGGGATCTATATTTAAAACTGGTTAATAAACGTAATGAACTGAAAGATATTATGGATCAAGAAACCCGAAAGGAATTTAATTTAATCGCTAGGGAAAGATATACGTGGGGGAATAAAACCAATAAACATCTAGCAAGAATGGTGCAGAAAAAGAAATCAAAAAACTATATAGACAAAATTAAAAACGAAAAAGGAGAGATGTTACATACAACAAAGGAAATCGCGGAGACCTTTAGGCTCTATTATGAGAGACTGTACGCGGTGGAACAAAGGAAAGGACAGGAGGGAGAAAAAATAAATAAAACTGTAAATTTCCTAAGGGAAGCAGGACTGCCAAAAATAAATAGAAGTGAATCTGTGATAATGGATAGACCAATATCGGAAAAAGAGATTAATTTTGCATTAGCGAGTACAGCATCAGGTAAAAGTCTGGGACCCGACGGTTTCACCAACCTGTATTATAAAAAGTGTAAGGAGATCCTTCTACCAAAATTACGCCAATATTTTAATGGGTTGGGCGAAGATTTTTTTTGAGCCGGGAGGCCTCGGAGGCTATCATAACAGTTATCCCCAAGGAGGGTAAGGATAAAGGAGATTGCTCAGGGTATCGACCAATATCTCTGCTAAATACAGATGTAAAACTGTTTGCAAAGGTCTTGGCCGAGAGAGTAAAACAAGAAATGGCAAAGATGGTACATCCAGACCAGACAGGGTTCATCCAGGGAAGAGAGGGGAGGGATAATGGAGTCAGAGCAGTATTGATAATGCAAAAAATGAAAATAACCAGAGTCCCCAGTCTACTCTTGTCGATAGATGCGGAGAAGGCATTTGACAGAGTAGACTGGGGATTCATGCTGCGTACCCTGGATGAAATGGGGTTTGGCCAAAGGATGAGGAAGTGGATAACAACTTTGTATCAGGAACCAAGGGCAAAAATAAAAATAAATGGAAGCCTATCCCAAGAATTGTTAATGAAAAATGGAACTAGACAAGGGTGCCCCCTGTCCCCACTCCTGTTTGTGCTCTCCTTGGAGCCATTATTGGCCAGGATACGTAAGTGCCCCGACATAAGAGGAGTCAAAATAGGGGAGGACGAACATAAACTCTCAGCATTTGCTGATGACGTCCTCTTCTATTTGTCAGACCCTAAAACCTCAATCCCAAAATTATTAGATCTATGCACGTCATACGGAGAAATATCAAATTTCAAAATTAAAGTAGCTAAAACCGAGATCCTAAGTATCAATGCCAACGGACGAGAGGAAAGGGATTTAAAACAGAAATACTGCTTCTCCTGGGTAAAAGCACTCAAGTACCTTGGTATTTTCCTAGTCCCATCAATAAAAAAAATGTATGAGAAAAATTATATTCCTTTGCTAAACGAAATTAGGGAGGAAATTGGGAGGATAAAAAATAGACCAATATCCTGGATAGGACGAATAAACTTTTGTAAAATGGTAATCCTACCAAAGATTACCTATAAGTTCCAGATGATACCTATAAGTTTACCCGGAACACTCTTCTCAGCGCTTAAAAAACAGATTATGAACTTCATATGGAGAAATAAGAAACATAGAGTATCCCTCCAAACCCTAAGACAACCCAAAATTAAGGGGGGACTAGCAGTACCAGACATTAAAACATACTATGAGGCTGTGGTTTTGTCGAGGGTGGTGGAGTGGGCTAGGGCCAGTAAGGAAAAAAGATGGGTTAATATCGAAAACGAAATGGCAAAAGCCAGCTTGGACAAGATTATATGGAACCCACCACAATATAGGACACTAGATAAGAATTCACACGAGATAACTAAAAATGCACTAAAAATCTGGGACACTAAATATAAAAAAATAGAAAAGGAATTTAACTCACTATTACTGGCACTAAAAAACAATGACTATTTTGCACCGGGCAAAACACAGATTGGTGGAAATTGGATAAAAAAAGACACCACTCAATTAAGGGATGTAATAAAAGACGGGCACATTGTAACACTACAAGAATTAAAGGGAAAATTTTTTTTTTTGGAAATTGACGAATGGAGATACCATCAGCTAGCCCACTTTATACAAAGACTGCCACACCCACTGAGGTCAGGGGAGCAGTTAACCGATTTAGAAAAATTATGCACATCGGAAAAGGTCAAGGGAACGATCTCAAAATTATATAAGATTCTGATAAAGGTGGACGAGCGGATGATCCCTCCTTTTGTAAAAAAATGGGAGAGGGAACTTGGATCAAAGCGAGATAGGACCTCAATAGAAAAAATGCTGACACTGGTCCATTCCTCGGCAGTAGACAGCCGTACAGCTGAGATGAGCTATAAATGCCTGACTGGATGGTACATGACCCCAGATAAACTATCTAAATTCAACAAAGGACAAACGGGAGAGTGTTGGAGGGGATGTGGGTCCCCGGGAACTATGGCTCACCTGTGGTGGAAATGCCTTAAGGTGGAGGAATTTTGGAAAAAAATATTGGGATGCATAGAAGAGATCACAAAAGAAAAAATTAAGCTGGACCCGTGGGTAGTATTGTTTCATGGGGGTGGGGAAAAAATCAAAAAATATAAAAAAAACCTGGTCCCACATCTATTAAATGCCGCCAAAAGAATAATACCGAGAAATTGGCAGGAAGTAGACTGCCCCCACATTTGGGAGTGGATAGACTCCGTGGAAGAAACTTATAGAATGGAAGAATTGAGAGAAGGAGTGGAAGGCAATGATATAGTTCAAGATAAGAAGTGGGAACATTGGAGGATTTTTAGGAGATCCTGGAGCTATGCCGAAAAACTTAGGGGCTGAGACCTAAAGATAAAGTAAAATAGAGATGTAGGCATCAGGAGAAATTTTCTGGATTGCTTATGGTGAGATAGGGGGAGGGTGGGGTGGGAGAGGGGGGGAGGGAGGAATGGGGATAAGGCAAAGGAATTGAAGAATCGTCTTACCTGAGACTACTAATAAACTAAAAAAGGAAGGAGTAACACCTTAAACCCAAAAAAAAATAAAAAAAATATATATAATAAAATGTTTCACATACTGTGGCAAGAGAAAAACAACGTAAGAAAAATAACTACACTAATGATGCGAAACCTGCTTAGAGACGCTAAGGGCTGGCAAACGGAACATGAGCGTATAAGTGTACACTCTATGAGGTTGAAGTCTGAAGTGAAAAAAAAAAAAAGAAATATGCAGAGATTCACCTATATATTTCTTTCCCTATAGCAAGATGCAGGAACCTAGCCATAAACAATGTACTGGACAGACAGTATATCACAGGGGACAGGTGGAGTGCTGGTGAAATATGCAGAGATTCACCTATATAATTCTTTCCCTATAGCAAGAAGCAGGAACCTAGCCCTAAACAATGTACTGGACAGACAGTATATCACAGGGGACAGGTGGAGTGCTGGTGAAATATGCAGAGATTCACCTATATAGTTCTCTACCTATAGCAAGAAGCAGGAACCTAGCCCTAAACAATGTACTGGACAGACAGTATATCACAGGGGACAGGTGCAGTGCTGGTGAAATATGCAGAGAGTCACCTATATATTTCTGTCCCTATAGCAAATAGCAGGAACCTGTCCCTAAACAATGTACTGGACACACACAGTATATCACAGGTGACAGGTGCAGTGCTGGTGAAATATGCAGAGAGTCGCCTATATATTTCTGTCCCTATAGCAAATAGCAGGAACCTGTGCCTAAACAATGTACTGGACACACACAGTATATCACAGGTGACAGGTGCAGTGCTGGTGAAATAGGCAGAGAGTCACCTATATATTGCTGTCCCTATAGCAAATAGCTGGAACATCTCCCTAAACAATGTACTGGACACACACAGTATATCACAGGTGACAGGTGCAGTGCTGGTGAAATAGGCAGAGAGTCACCTATATATTGCTGTCCCTATAGAAAATAGCTAGAACCTCTCCCTAAACAATGTACTGGACACACACAGTATATCACAGGTGACAGGTGCAGTGCTGGTGAAATAGGCAGAGAGTTACCTATATATTGCTGTCCCTATAGCAAATAGCTGGAACCTCTCCCTAAACAATGTACTGGACACACACAGTATATCACAGGTGACAGGTGCAGTGCTGGTGAAATAGGCAGAGAGTCAACTATATATTGCTGTCCCTATAGCAAATAGCTGGAACCTCTCCCTAAACAATCTACTGGACACACACAGTATATCACAGGTGACAGGTGCAGTGCTGGTGAAATAGGCAGAGAGTTACCTATATATTGCTGTCCCTATAGCAAATAGCTGCAACCTCTCCCTAAACAATGTACTGGACACACACAGTATATCACAGGTGACAGGTGCAATGCTGGTGAAATAGGCAGAGAGTCACCTATATATTGCTGTCCCTATAGCAAATAGCTGGAACCTCTCCCTAAACAATGTACTGGACACACACAGTATATCACAGGTGACAGGTGCAGTGCTGGTGAAATAGGCAGAGAGTCACCTATATATTGCTGTCCCTATAGAAAATAGCTGGAACCTCTCCCTAAACAATGTACTGGACACACACAGTATATCACAGGTGACAGGTGCAATGCTGGTGAAATAGGCAGAGAGTCACCTATATATTGCTGTCCCTATAGCAAATAGCTGGAACCTCTCCCTAAACAATGTACTGGACACACACAGTATATCACAGGTGACAGGTGCAGTGCTGGTGAAATAGGCAAAGAGTCACCTATATATTTCTGTCCCTATAGGAAATAGCAGGAACCTGTCCCTGAACTATAAAATGCAGATCTCACAGAAATAAACAGTGCTGGTGTAGATTTCTCAAGCAGGATAATCCTATCTAACACTCTCCCTCAATCAGCAGCAAACCTGTCCCTACCCTAGCTAAAGCAGACTGACGAGCCCTAAACGATGTAATGCACCGTCCCTAAACTATAAGATGCAGATCTCACAGAAATAAACAGTGCTGGTGTAGATTTCTCAAGCAGGATAATCCTATCTAACACTCTCCCTCAATCAGCAGCAGCCTGTCCCTACCCTAGCTAAAGCAGAGTGACGAGCTGTGCTGTGTGCCTCTATCTGATATAGAGGCTGGTCACATGCTGGGTCACATGCTGCACTGGCCAATCACAGCCATGCCATTAGTAGGCATGGTTGTGATGGCTTCCTAGTCACACTAGTAAAACAAATGGCGATTGGCTGCCGTGCAGCGCGCCATAACATAGCCGAACGCCGAACCCAAACTTTTTCCAATTATTCGGGTTCGGGTACAAAAAAAAAACAAAGTCCGTACCAAACCCGAACTTTACAGTTCGGGTTCGCTCAACCCTACAGCTGATTAAAAAAAAAAACCTTACCGCTTTTGTTCGTTTTTTTTGTTTTTCTGTAATTTTCTAAGGTTTTAGAACCTTTCAGACTCATTGTCCAATCATGACAATCATCCAAACAGTTTTCTGTTATTCCTACAAAATTATAATCTACCTTGGCACTTATTTCTTCTGTACCACACTTTCATTCCCATTCTCACTACAGAAGTCATTCCCCTGATTGATAGGGACATATTCAGATGCAACACTGCTATTCCAAATCTTACACCCCCCAAATCAGCCAAGTAGGCAAATTTATTAGGATGCATCGGTTAAAGTAGTTCTTCTCTGTAGAAAAAAAAATTAAAAGACAACAGCAACAAATCCTGTCGCTGCTGACTTTTAATAAAAAGGACACTCTCCTGTCCTGAGAAACAACGCCATCCTCACCCAGGCTAGCTCAACGTCTTTGCCCACTCTAGTCATTGATGGGCAGACATCCTGCCACACGAAGTGATCGATACAGGCATACAAACTGTGTACATTCCATATTGTATATGTTGTTCAATGTTATATACTATTCAAACCTGTTCTATACACTAATATATGTTGTTGTTTTAAATAGTTTGCCTTCTCCATTTGTTTGGGTCCTGAAGAGGCCGAGTTGTTGGTGAAACGCATTGATCTTTCAGGCATTAGGATAAGTCATCTGAGTCTGTATATGGGTATTAACGGTAAAGCCCTGTACACACGATCGGTCCATCCAATGAGAGCAGTCTGGTGGACCGTTTTCATCGGTTAACCGATGAAGCTGACTGATGGTCAGTCGTGCCTACACACCATTGGTTAAAAAAACGATTGTGTCAGAACGCGGTGACGTAAAACACAACGACGTGCTGAAAAAAAACGAAGTTAAATGCTTCCAAGCATGCATCGACTTGATTCTGAGCATGCATAGATTTTTAACCGATGGACGTGCCTACAAACGATCGTTTTTTTTTCTATCCGTTAGGTATCCATCGGTTAATTTTAAAACAAGATTGCTTTTTTTTAACCTATGGATAAATAACCGATGGGGCCCACACACGATCGGTTTGGTCCAATGAAAACGGTCCATCAGACCATTCTCATCGGTTTGAGCGATCGTGTGTACGCGGCATAATAGTGATATACATTTAGTGTTGTTTTTATTTTCTTCCTTTTAACATTGTATAAATAAAGACTATATTTAATTGTATTCGTTTCTGTCAGATTGCTATAGTCCTATTTTTATAGGCAAGAAGATTATACTCCAGTTGATACCTATTCCTTTTTCAGTTTTCCTTAATATAGTAAAACAATGTAAAAACTCAGTAGTTTTAAATGTATTGTAGTTAATAAAAAATAGAACTATAGTCAAAACTTGTTTTCCATTTTCCACAACGTAAGATAGGGTTTTTACCCTGGTAATTTTGTATTTATTTTTTTGCCATCTGTGTCCTATTGGAAATATTTCCCTTCACTTCCCACCCCATAGCCACAATAGAAAGTGAAAGAAAATCCCTCTAAAATGACGGAAACCCCAATTGTCACTGGGTTTACCAGAACTAATGCCCCCATTGGAAGATTTCCCATCTATTGCTGTTCTGAGGGCAACCCAAAATTCTAGATTTTCTTTTATTTCATTTTCAGTAATAATAGTAAAGAGGACAAATAGAGAGAGTGATTCTCTCCAGTGAGGACACAGGAATCAATAAAAACCTGACAGGTGTTCTAATTTCACTCCACTCTATCCAAAAAAAAAATGTGTCTTTAGTTATACAGCTCCATTTTGTAAATCTAAAAAAAATATATATAACATTCATTTGGGTGTTACATGACCAAGAAATTGTCAGTCGGACTATCATATTACTGAAAACTGAAAAAAAAAAAAAAAAAAAAATAAGAATGAAAAAACATGAAATAGCCACAAAAGAACAACACAAGTTTTAAATAGAAAGTGATTGGGTTTGCTGTTCTAAATTTAAATTTGCTATTTTTGTCTTTTAAATTTACTGAATGAATCCAAAATATATGTGTAAAATAGAAAGAAAAAATTGAAAAAATGCAAATAGGATGTAATTATGGTTATTGCAATGTGAATAATAACAAGAGAAAAGGGTCAAAGGCAGCCTAATGATTCATTTATATTTTAAACCTTAAAAAGAAAATTCATCCTAATGAAACCAATTACACAATTTGGCTAGGAATACATGCGTGTTATTAGTTTCATTATCAAATATGTAAACCCTAACAATAAGGTACAGAGTTTTTATAAATATTACTTCAAAAAACATTGTTTTGTTTGTTACAATGCAGCCTAGTTATAAATAGAATTGTCCATGCTTACGCAAATCGCGAAGTCTATGAGTTTTAAATTAAAGTCGTATTTTTCCTCATTTACAAAAACGAGAGAGAAGGATAAACTATTGTTCATTCCAACTAGATAGATGGTAATGTGAAGTAAGAAACTGACAATTAGAAAGTGATTGGTTATGTATTCACTATCTTTTTTTTTCCTTTAGACCCATTAGACCTTTTTCACACTGAGGCGCTTTTGAGGCGTTAGTGGTGCTTTTTTTTTCTTAAGGTCACATGACTCAAAATAACTATTTTGAGCTGCTTTTGATGAGCTTTTCAGGTGCTTTTGAAGCACTTCCCATTAATTTCAATGGAGGGGGCTTTTTTGAGGCGCTTTGTTAAGAGCTCCAAACATGCTCCAAAGATGCTGCTTGCATAACTTTTTTCACAGCCCCGCTATCGCACCGCCCAGTATGAAAGAATCAATTGATAATAATAGCAAGCAGTTTTTATGTGCTCTTTTTTAGCTCTAAAGCGCCTGAAAGGTGCCTCTGTGTGAAAGAGGTCTTAACTGTTCAAGCAGAGTGCTTTTTTAAATTCCTTACATGTAAAAAATGTTGTGATAAGTTTAGACGTTTATCAATAAATGAATATCTGGGAGCTTATATTTGCATGTGGATAACATTAGAAGAGTAGTATGCAAAAATCAGATATCAAACACTAAGACCACTTTCACACTGGGGCCGCCCGTGCATTAGCGCTAAAGCGCCACTTGTTTTAGCGCCACTTTTTGGCTGCTAGTAGGGGACTTTTAACCCCCGCTAGTGGTCGAGAAAGGGGTTAAAACAGCCCGTGTTGTGGTGCTTCTGAATCTCTTTTCAGGCGTTTCGGAAGAGCTGCCCATTATTCGTTGTATACAGCGCTCCCAAACTGCCTCAAAGATGCTACTTGCAGGACTTTTTCTAACGTCCGCAAGTGCACCACCCCAGGCAGTACAGTGTGAATTGCAGGCACATAATCTTTAATGGGAACGCATCTGATTTGCAGATGTGTTCTGTTCTGAACAGGCATTCTCTCCCTCTCCTCCTACAACTCCCCCTCTCCCTGGTCAGCTGATCCGCAGCTACAATGGAGAGGAACCGCTGAATGAATTCATTTTCGCTTAGCATTGAAAACTGAGCTGCAATTCTCACCGGACTAGTGTGAACCCAGCCTTAAGCTTTTTTTTTTATTTTACATTTCATCAGTTGTTTCCTGGTCTTTGTCCTCGGCTAAAATGATGTCCTACATCCTAGGAGTCTTTATGGCATTTTTTCCTTCATCTGGAGGTGGAAAGGAGGAGCTTTTTCAGCTAAGCACACCCTCCTGTCTGCATGTCTGAACTAAGGGCAGATGGATTCCAGGAAATACATTTTACATGAATTATCTGCTCTTACTCAAGATGGCCACAGCCACAAATGCTAGGGGGAGTTTTTCAAAGTGATTTCTCAACAAAATAAAGCATAGAGATGGATGGGCGAGTTTGCTCGAAATATTAAAAATGAATTAAATAGTATTTTCAGTCTGTGCTGATACAGTTTAACCACATGCTGACCGTGCTATACCTAAATGATAGTTACAGTGCGGCTGGCTAGTTCTGGGAGGCCATCATATGAAAGCCTTCCATGCTTGCGCTTCTCATGTGCCCCTTAGGGTGCGCATCTAGAAGTGTCCTTGACCGATGGGTCTTCGGGACCTAGCGCATCACAGATCAGGGTAAAGGGCCAATCCCAGCGGCCCTTTACCACGTGATCGCTCCATCCAATGATGGAGGGATCACTTTGTCAACAACTCGGGGTCATGACTGGTTCAGCTCTCTCCTCTCCTCACACCGATACAGCGTGTGAGGAGAGAAGAGAGAAATACCACAACAGAGTGAGTTGGCTTGATCCTGTGTACCCTACAGTGCTCTGATCAGTGCCACTACAGTGTTCATCAGTGCCCTTAAAGTGCCACTAGTGCCATCAGTGGCCATCCGTGCCACTACAATGCCCATCAGTGCCACTACAGTTCCATCAGTGCCACTACAGTGCTCATCAGTGCCTGACAGTGCCACTACAGTGCTATCAGTGCCACTACAATGCTCATCAGTGCCCTTCAGTGTCATCAAAGGGCCCATCAGTGCCACTACAGTGCCCATCAGTGCCCTACAGTGCCACTAAAGTGCTCATCAGTGCCCTACAGTACCCATTAGTGAGTGCTTATCAGTGCTAACAGTGAATATCAGTGCCATCAGTGTGTGCTTATCAGTGCCCTCAGTGTCATCAGTGTGTGCTCATAAGTACCACTACAGTGCTCATCAGTGCCACTAGAGTGCCTTATTAGTACTCATCAGTGCCCAATAGTGCACATCAGTGCCCATCAGTGAGTGCTCATCAGTGCCACCCTATCAGTGGATCCTCATCAGCTCATCAGCTCATCACCTCATAGAATATACATAGCAGTGTTTGCTTTCCAAAATGGGGTAATTTTGTGGGTAGTTCTATTGCCTAGTTCTCTGGGGCCTTAAAAAGTGTGATATGTAGTCAGGAAATTAGATGTGTAATTTATGCTCCTAGAACACTTGACGGCACTCCCTACATGTTGGGACTCTCTATGTGTCCACGCTGTGTAAAAAAAATCTCACACATGCGGTATCACCATATTCAGGAGTAGCAGGATTAGCAGAAAGTATTTTGGGGTAAAATTTTTGCTATGTACATAATGTGTGCTAGAAATTCTTATAAATGGACAACTTTGTGTAATAAAAAAATCGTTTTCATTTTCTTTCCACATTTTCCAAAAACTTGTGGAAAAAAATCACGCATTCAAAAGACTCATTATGCCTCATAGAATATACGTTGGGGTGATTGCTTTCCAAAATGGTAATTTTGTGGGCGTTTCCATTGTCCCGGTGCTCCAGATGTGGCTGTTGGTCGTCAGAGAGCAATACATTATAATGCCAGCGAGAGGGGGAAGCAGTGAATGACACTGCCTGACAGGGGGAGGGGGAGCTAAGAGAGACACACAACACGCACTCGCTGACAGGTCCCCCTTCCTGCAAATAGTTTGTGTCTCTTTGCCCTCCCTTGTCAGGCATCAGTGTGCACTGGTCTTAACCACTTCAGCCCCAGAAGGATTTACCCACTTCCTGAGCTACCCTTATTTTGCTTCAAAGTACAGTATTTCAATTTTTTATTTTTTTCCTGAAACGTCCCTCTTAAAATTAGGGTGCGTGTTATATGCCGATAAATATGGTAAGTGGAAGTCATGCTCATCAAAAGTATGTAGTCCTAGCAGTTTTACTGTGTCCCACAGGCTCCTTGCACGATCCAGGGAAGCTGGGAAAGGTTCTGGTGTGATGTTGTGCTGAATTGCTGTACTTTCAGGAAAGCCAGGAAGTAGTCAGCTCCATGCTCTCCAGCTTGAACCAGAAGCAGAAATTATGTCACCAGGGGACGGGAGGAAGGGGTCAGGACTGCTGGTGACATAATTTCCGGTTTAAGCTGGACGGCATGGAGCTGACTACTTCCTGGTTATTAAGAAAAATTACTAATTTGCTCAATTATATAACAGAAATTAAGAAAATGCTTTTTTTTTTTTTTTACATTTTCAGTCTTTTTTTATTCATAGTGCTAGAAATAAAAAACCCAGGAGTGATTAAATACCACCAAAAGCAAGCTCTATTTGTGTGAAAAAAAGGACACAAATGTCATATGGGTACAGTGTTGCATGACTGAGTAATTGTCATTCAAAATGTGAGAGCACTGAAAGCTGAAAATTGGCCTGTTCAGGAAGGGGGTATAAGTGCCCAGTAGGCGTGTGGTTATTCCACTTTAAGCACTGCATCCAGGGCTCTAAGGAAGGGGTGGAACTTTCTTGTGATGATCAGCAGCATCTGCTGATGCCACATACCCCAGCTGCATCACTCAAAATTTGCAGGGCTGGGTGGATGTCAGCAGCAACTTGACCATGCCCCTGTATCTCCAATTTAGAAAGGAGAGATTCTCACTGGTCATTCCTTGTGATGATTGGCAGTTTTTTTCTATATCACATCCCAGTTGCTTTTTCTTAATCTGCACAGAGGGTGTCAGCAGAAAACTGACCACAGGAGCACAGGCATAGACACGGCATAGTGCTGCTCCCATTTAGAAGGCATAGATACAAAATGGCTATGCTAAGAGAGATCTGCTACTGTCTTTGGCTTGGTCAGTTTAACCACTTACCCCCCGGACCATATTGCTGCCCAAAGACCAGAGTACTTTTTGCGATTCGGGACTGCGTCGCTTTAACAGACAATTGCGCGGTCGTGCGACGTGGCTCCCAAACAAAATTGGCGTCCTTTTTTTCCCACAAATAGAGCTTTCTTTTGGTGGTATTTGATCACCTCTGCGGTTTTTATTTTTTGCACTATAAACAAAAATAGAACGACAATTTTGAAAAAAATGAATATTTTTTACTTTTTGCTGTAATAAATATCCCCCAAAAATATATAAAAAAACATTTTTTTTCCTCAGTTTAGGCCGATACGTATTCTTCTACATATTTTTCGTAAAAAAAAATCGCAATAAGCGTTTATTGATTGGTTTGCGCAAAAGTTATAGCGTTTACAAAATAGGGGGTATTTTTATGGCATTTTTATTAATATTTTTTTTACTAGTAATGGCGGCGATCAGCGATTTTTTTTTTGGTATTGCGACATTATGGCGGACACTTCGGACATTTTTGACACATTTTTGGGACCATTGGCATTTTTATAGCGATCAGTGCTATAAAAATGCATTAGATTACTATAAAAATGCCACTGGCAGTGAAGGGGTTAACACTAGGGGGCGGGGAAGGGGTTAAGTATGCCTGGGTGTGTTCTTACTGTGGGGGGGGGGGTGGCCTCACTAGGGGAAACACTGATCCTCGGTTCATACAGTGTATGAACCGAAGAAAAGCATTTCCCCTGCTGACAGGAACGAGAGCTGTGTGTTTACACACACAGCTCCCGTTCCCCGCTCTGTACCGAGCGATCGCGTGTGCCCGGCGGCGATCGCGCCCGCCGGGCACACGCACGGGAGTCGGGGGCGAGCGGGGGGCGCGTGCGCGCGCCTCCGGCGGCGCGCGTGCGCCCCTAGTGGCGGCTAAAGGGTAGGACGTCATAATACGTGATCTCGCCTAGGAGAGCCACCTTGTGGACGTATTATGACGGTGCGGCGACGGCAAGTGGTTAAAACATGAAAGAAGTTATATGGGGCGACGTCATCAGAGCTAAGGAACAAAGACTGCATGTAAACAAAGACACATATGTGAAATATCAAGTTTTAGGATAACAAACACTTTAAATCAAGCAGACTTACCAGTACTGGGTCTTCCCAGTATTTAATACACAATGCTATAGATGCTGGCTAAGCGGTACTAGAGACTGAGAGACTATGTTTTGTTTGATTTATTTGTAATTTATTTGTTTATCCATTTATAAATTTTTGTTCATTTGAAGTCATTGAAGGCTTATGGTGTCTGTTGAAAGTTCTAAGAAGATTAGACAAGCAGCTAAACTGTACGACGCCGCGATCGTACATTTCCAGTCAAATGCTCCACCCATAGGCTATAGAAGAATTTGAATGTTGGTTGACTAGTAATAATAATTTATAAATATAATTATTACTAGTGTCATACAGCATTAGAATTCTTTTATAGTTTGTAGGCTGAACATTTGACCGGAAATGTACAATTGCAGCGTCGTACAGTTTAGCTGCTCCATCTAATCTTCTTAGAACATTCAACAGACACCATAAGCCTTCAATGACAGATTCGACTTTAATTAATTTGGATTTTTGGACGAATGCATTTTTTATCGAAACAATATAAATAAAAACTAATTTCGGGAGTAACTAACTAAATGTATTTTTCGGACGAAAACGAAATTCTGACACAAAATATTTCAGTGTGCACATGTCTAGTGATTGGTAGCAGAGGCATCTTTGCTAGCATAAGGAAAGACCTTGTGCAAACACCATAGAAACAATTCGTCTTCCCTTCTATGTGGTGGGATACAACTGGACATTCTGGTTTTGTAACATGGATCTGAGGGGGTGATAAAAGGCCCTTAGAGGGACCTTCCCTAAAAATAAGACTGATGACAGATCAGAGGCAGAAGGCCCTTGTCATTGTCTGCAAAAAATAAATCAATAAATAAAGCCACATGGGAGGGTTGCTAAGAGTGGGGGCATAAACTTTAAAAGGACAATTGGATAAAAATGTATGTATCCTTAAAAAGGATGTCCAAAGATGTAGAGGGGGTATTTAACACAGCTAACTGAGTTAAAGATTTTTCTTTAAATTGTCTCTTTACCCAAATTACTGATCCACACAGTAATTTGCTAATTTGTTAAACTTTCAAGAGTTATCCAAATTGAAGTGCCGTATTTTCCGGCGTATAAGACGACCTTTTACACCGGAATTTCAAAGCCAAAAATCGGGGGTCGTCTTATACGCCGGGTTAAGCAGCTGCTCGCTCGATTTCAGCCTGCCAGGCGCTCTGTAAGTCTGTATTCTATATTCTGCGCCGCTCAGCCAATCCCGATGGACTCTGTTGATGACAGAGCATGCTAAGCCTGCTTGGATTGGAGTAATAACCTCTGCCAATCCGAGCAGGCTTAGCATGCTCTGTCATCAACACAGTGCATCGGGATTGACTGAGCGGCGCATATACAGACTACATACAGCACCCGGCGGCATTTTCGTTTTTAAAAGGCATTACATACAGCCTTACAAAGCACCCGGCGGCGGCATTTTCGTTTTTAAAAGGCATTACATACAGCCTTACAAAGCACCCGGCGGCGGCGGCGGGGGGTTGTCTAATACGGTGAGTAGACCACAAAACCACAGTTTTTAGCAGTATATTAGGGGGTCATCTTATATGCCGAGTCGTCTTATACGCCGGTAAATACGGTAAGTAAATTATTCCTGGAAAGCCTTAAATCTTAAGAGCAACTAATCTTTAAAAACCTGTTATATGACAAAAAAGTACCTAGGAGATTCAGGGCGATACAGACATGTGCAGATCTAATCATTTATCATCAGCCATTAAATTATAGAGGTAGACATCTGTTATTGTGTGAAACGAAAAAAAATAAATTGTAGCATTTTTACTTCAAAGTACCGGTGCTATTTAAATTTAGAGGGAGAGCAGAGTGTAGTTAAACTCTGATCTGGTTAAAATGTTCAAATTGGGTCTCTGTCTCAGCTTGTCTGTGCTGTGGGCTCATTCTGTTGTGCTGGGGTGGCACAGTAGATGGCAGCAGTGGAGTCAAGGTTTGGGTGCTCTTCCCCAGCAACCAATCAGGAGGGTTGAGCCTCGGTGTGCATGCTGGGGGAGGGTATTTATGGGGCAGATGCCATTGGTTCTGGGTCTTCTTAAAGTTACTTTAGGGTGTCTGCACCATGGCGCCCCGACGTTGCGGCCTACCTGGCCGGGGTGTGCGTGCCACGCGGTGTTCCTGGTTCCGGGGCCATGTTGGTCCGGAACATTTGAGCAACGGCGGGACCCAGTAATTGACTGGGTTTCTACTTTTGAAGATCCCAAGAGGTAGAGCTGTTCGGTAGGGAGTGCGTCTGTGGAGCGCCAATGAGAGGCTGGTGGTCCAAAAGGATTTCGACAAACCACCGGGGATCAAGGTAGCCGGACATTGAAGGATTGATCACCTGTCAGTCGGTACCTGGGCGACATTAAGAAGGAGATCCAGGCGTAATTCTTCCAAGGAGGGCTGCCTCCGTATTTGCAATCAGAGAGGGCCTGTGGCAGAGGTGTCTCCCTGTTCATTCCAAAAGGGTCTGTGGCAGAGACCTTTCCTCAAATCCAAGTTCATTCCAAGGAGGGTCTGTGGCAGAGACTTTTCCTCAAAGGTTCGAGCGATACTCTGGCTGCCAGGTCAGTGAGAGAGGCCTGTCCAGGTACGCTATTCCCACTCAAGCAGGAGTGGCGCAGAGAAGTGTTACACGTGGGAGCTGGACTGTTTCCCTATTACTACGCCTGAATTTTCTATACTTCTTCCTTCAACTTTACTTTCCTCACCACAAGTTTTTATTGTTTTTACCTGGCTGGGTAATAAAGAGCAAAACAAAAGAGCACCTGTTGCGGACATTCCTTTACTTCTGCTATATGCACCATTCACTCCTAGGAATTCGGAAGAGCCACCAGGTAAATGGGCCACCCAAAACAAACCAGCAGCTCCTCCGGGGGTAGTGCTAAATTTAAAACAAATATACATAAGAAATGATGCTACCAAAATTAGTGTGTGCTGTAAATTGCCTCCACCATTGCTCCTGTTTCTTCTTGCCAAAGGCTGCCAATTTGCTGAAGCCCAAAGCCCCTATACAGCAGTAAATCTTTAGAAGATCGGCCTCTAGTGGCTCAGATTTGTTTGTACAATACCAGAATGTGGAGAGCAACTAAGCATGTGCAGAGCAGGGTGGAATAATGGGTGCAAGGCACTTATTTTTAATGTTTTACATAGCTATACCTGCAAAGGGGGCCAGTCTGAAGTTATTTAGCAGGACTTAACTTTCTGACTAAAGTTCCACTATAATAGGCAAGTATGCACAATGTACTTGCACAATATGGCACACCTACCTACTACAGTGCTGAGAATCTTTAATGACTGGTTCGGGATCACATATCAATGTGGTATCTAAAAAGGGATCAAAGTTTTTAGCACGTAACTACAAAAAGACTACATATAAGAGTTTTTCTAAATAAAAAAAGTTAAGCAATAGACAGCATGTATTCATAAACGTTGTTAAGCAAATGTGCTTTCTTTTTACGAGGAAGTAAACAAAAACTTAGATAAAGGAGTAGCTGTGAATATAGTATAGGTGGACCTTGCAAAAGCATTTGACACAGTTACCCACATAATGTGTAAGTTAAAGTCTATGGGCCAGATTCACAAAGAGATACAACGGTGTATCTACAGATACACCATCGTATCTCTGACTTACACTGGTCCTATCTATGCGCCTGATTCATAGAATCAGATACGCATAGATAGGGCTAAGATCTGACAGGTGTAACTGTGTTACACTGTCGGATCTTTTTTTCAATTTAAAAATGGCGCCGGGGGCGTTCCAGCTGATTTACCTTGAATAATATGTAAATCAGCGAGATACGCAAATTCACGAACGTACGCGGACCCGACACAGTCTTCTTACGACGTTTCCGTAGCGGCTTACCCGTCGTATACTTACCCCTGCTTTTATCAGGCGCAGCCAATGTTAAGTATAGCCGGCGTTCCCGCGTCGAATTAGAATTTTTTAACGTCGTTTGCGTAAGTCATTCTAGAATACGGATGTCCTAGCGACGTCAGTGGGAGCAATGCACGCCGGGAAATTCCCCGGACGGCGCATGCGCTTTTAAATCGGCGCGGGAACGCGCCTGATTTAAATAGTACACTCCCCCTAGCCGCGGAATTTGAATTCCGCCAGGGGATTTAGGATCCGCCGCCGCAAGTTTGGAGGTAAGTGTTTTGTGAATTAGCCACTTGCCTCTCAAACTTGTGGGAGCGGATCTTAAATCACGTAGATCGAGCGGATCTATAGATCCGCTGATCTACGTGAATCTGGCCCGATAGGCTTAGGAAATGTGATTTATAAATTGATAGATAATTGGCTAAAAGACCATATTCAGAGGTAAGTGGTAATGACTCATACTCTGAATGTTCTAAGGTATTAGTGGTGTACCCTAAAATTTAGTGTTGGGACCCTTACTTTTTAACCTATTTATAAATGATATAGAGTTTGGGATTGAAGGTACCATTTCTGTGTTTGCAGATGACACCATGCTGTGTAGTATAATAACGTCCTTACGGGATGTCTCCAACTTACAAGTAGACCTTAATGCACTATTTAATTGAGCAACTATGTAGAAAAGTTTAGTTGATACATGTAAAGTTATGTACTTGGGAGCTGAAAACATGCATACACCATACAAACTAGAAGGAGAACAACTAGGGAAGTCAATGATCACAAAGGATCTGGGTATTCCGGTGGATCATAAATTAAATAATAGCATGCAATGTTTCTAAAGCAAGTTTCTGCAGTTGCAAGCAAAATATTTTGTTAAAATGTCTATGCCTTTTTCTTTATTAAAAGAGGCATAGACTCCAGAAAGAGAGAGACATAATTGCCCATGTACAAAGCATTATTAATACCTCATGTAGAATATGCAGTTCAGTTTTGGGTACCAGTTCACAAGATTATATTGGGGAACTGCAAAAGTGCAGAGAAGGGCCTCCTAATCGACAACAGGCATTGAGGAGCTGAGCTATGAGGAAAGATTAGCAGAAATACTGTATTCTCTCTTAAGGAGAGGCAATTTGGGGGGAAATAATCATCATGTTTAAATACAGTACTGTGCAAAAGTTTTAGGCAGGTGTGGTGAAATCCTTTAAAGTTAGGATGCTTTCAAATATATATATATATATTAATTGTTTATTTTTTTATACATTTTCAAAATGCAAAGTGAGAAAACAAAAGAAGAATCCAAATCAAATCAATATTTGGTATGACTATCCTTTGGCTTCAAACCAGTATAATTTCTTACAATTGCACACCTTGTACACTTGCACAAAGTCAGGGTTTTGTAGGATTAGAGTTAGGTGTATGAATAACCAATTATACCAAGCAGGTACTAATGATCATCAATTTCATATGTAGGTTGAAACAGTTATTAACTGAAACAGAAACTATGTAGGAGGCTTAAAACTAGGTGAGGAACAACCAAACTCTGCTACTAACTAAAGTGAGGTTGTGGAAGAAATTTTCATGTCACAGGTCACGCACCAAGACAGGACAGAGCACACCAACAAGACACATCAACAAGGTAGTTAAATTGCATCAGAAAGGTCTCTCCCATGCAGGGCTGGTGCAAGGATTTTTGATACCCTAGGCAAAACCTCATTTTGCCCCCCCATGTATACCCCGCCTTTTTAATGAAGCGCACAGCAAATGCAGCCTCACCAGTGCCCATCAATGCAGCCTCACCAGCGCCCATCAACTACAACCTACTAGCGTCCATCAATGCAGCCTACCAGTGCCCATCAATTAATGTTTGCTTGCTTCCATTCATTCGGAAGTCGTGACATAGACACAGTCCTAAGCTGCTGCTGCGCCTCTGACACATTGGGGCTGATTTACCAAGCCTTTACTCCATGACTCATGGAGTAAAAGCAGGAGTAGCAGCCGTTTTGCCATTTACTAAAGAAATACGCTGCTAGTGCAGTGTATTTCCCTAGTTACTAATGTGCTCCATGCGCCCAGGAGAGGGTGCATTGTGCACCAGTACAGACCTGGCGCACGGCACATTGAAATGTAAATATCGGGGATTTGGGCGGGAGTTTATTAGGGGGGGAGGTGGGGGGATGCAGGGGAAGTGAAGTGACATGTGTTTGAATGTGTTTGGCGGGCCGAATTGAAAGGGAAAGTGTTTTTTGAAAACAGATCCCCTTAGGCCCCATACTCACGAGCAAACATGTCTGCTGAAACTGGCCCGCAGGCCAGTTTCAGCAGACATGTTTGGTCGTGTGTGGGCGCGAGCGGGCCGAATTCCAGCAAACATTTGCCCGCCGGGCCTTTTCCCAGCAGACAAATATTCCTGGACTTGTTTTAAAACAGTCCGCTGGAATTCTGCCCGCTCGGACATGTACGGTCGTCAGTACAGACCTACCGTACATGTCCAGGCGCCCGCCGTCCCTCGCATGCGTCGAATGACTTCGACGCATGCGTGGAAGCATTTTAAAGGCGGGCCGCCCACGTCGCCGCGTCATTGTCGCGGCGACACCGCGTCATCGACGCGGCGACACCGCGGACACGCCCCGCGTATTGTTTACGCGCGGACTTCTGTACGATGGTGTGTACAACCATCGTACAGAAGCCCTCTGGCAGACATGTATGGTGAAAACGGTCCGACGGACCGCTTTCACCATACATGTTTGGTCGTGAGTACCCGGCCTTACGCTTGCACAGTGCGCCTGAACCTCGGGAGGTTCATTTGCATACTGGGCATGCGCAGAGAGAAATTTTGGCGCTTCCCGTGCGCCTTGTCAGTACGCCGTGAAAATCTTGGTAAATACCAAGCGGCGTACCCGTGAATGCGCTGCGTGACGCGGCGCACGGGAATCTCTGAGCTGTTTTCAGCCCTGAAGGGGAACTCTGCGCCAAATTTCAAACTTGAAATCGGCGCGGGTCCCCCTTCAGGGCTACATTAGGCTCTTAGGCTTGGTCCGGAACGTGAGGGGTTAACCCCGCGCCGATTCGGCGCGGGGGTCCCCCCCAGATCCAAACCAAGCCCTCATCCCAAGCATGCAGTCTGGCACGGACAGGAATGGGGGTGGGGACGAGCGAGCGCCCCCCCCCTCCTGAGCCGTACCAGACCGCATGCCCTCAACATGGGGGAGTGTGTGCTGTGGGGGAGGGGGGCACTGCCCCCCCACCCCACAGCACTCTTGCCCCCATGTCGATAGGGACAAGAGCCTCTTCCCGACAACCCTTGCCATTGGTTGTCGGGGTATGCGGGCGGGGCTAATCGGAATCTCGGAACCTCCCTTTAATAAGGGGGCCCCCAGATGCCGGCCCCCCACCCTATGTGAATGAGTATGGGGTACATCGTACCTCTACCCATTCACATGGGGGAAATGTAAAGTAAAATAAAACACCACACAGAATAAAATATTTTATTAATCTGCTCCGGAGCCCCCCTTTCTTCTTTAGCTCTCTTACAAGGGGGGGTTTCTTCTCTCCCGATCTTCCGCCGGGACCCTGGGCTTCGGTGATTTCTGCTGGGGGTCCTCTCCGGAGCCTTCCGCCGGATGCCCCCACCCCATTTAAGCTCTTTTACATTAGGGAGGGGCATCCGGACTTCGGCGACTTCTGCCGGGGGATGGCGCCTATCCCCCCGTCTTTCCGGTGCCTTCCGCCAGGGTTCCGGTCTTCCTGGTCTTCTGCCGGGGGTGCGCCAACTCCCCGGTCTTTTCTCTTCTGTCTTCTCTGCTCCCTCTTCTGCCTGGCTCCCCCGCGGAGCCAGGGCTTTCTTCCGTCTTCTTTCTTCTCTCTTCCTTCTTCTGCCTGTCTCCTCCGGGAGCACAGGGCTTGTCTGCGCTGTCCTCTCCCTTCTCTTCCATTGGATGTTGACACGACGAGATTCCGCGCTGACATGCCGTGTTAGCGGCGGGCATGGACTTATATAGGGTAATGCCACCATGTGACCTCAACCCATGTGACATCACATTCCCTGGGCATGATGGGAATGTGATGTCACATGGGTTGAGGTCACATGGTGGCATTGCCCTATATAAGTCCATGCCCGCTGCTCAGACGGCATTCCAGCGCCGGACCCAGTCGTGTCAACATCGAATGGAAGAGAAGGGAGAAGACAGCGGAGACAAGCCCTGTGCTCCGCGGAGGAGACAGGCAGAAGCGGAAGGCATCGCAGAAGCCCGCGGGTGTCGCCCCCCGGCGGAAGACACCGTACAAGCCCGGGACCCTCCCCCAAAGGCAGGAGCCTCACTGGTGAAGGGGGTCCCGGTGAATTACGTCGCTGAAGACGGGGGTGGGGTGCCAGTGCACCCCCCCCGCAGAAACCGTCGTAGAAGCCCGGGACCCTCCCCCAAAGGCAGGAGCCTCACTGGTGAAGGGGGTCCCGGTGAATTACGTCGCTGAAGACGGGGGTGGGGTGCCAGTGCACCCCCCCCGCAGAAACCGTCGTAGAAGCCCGGGACCCTCCCCCAAAGGCAGGAGCCTCACTGGTGAAGGGGGGTCCCGGTGAATTACGTCGCTGAAGACGGGGGTGGGGTGCCAGTGCACCCCCCCCCCGCAGAAACCGTCGTAGAAGCCCGGGACCCTCCCCCAAAGGCAGGAGCCTCACTGGTGAAGGGGGTCCCGGTGAATTACGTCGCTGAAGACGGGGGTGGGGTGCCAGTGCACCCCCCCGCAGAAACCGTCGTAGAAGCCCTGGACCCTCCCCCAAAGGCAGGAGCCTCACTGGTGAAGGGGGTCCCGGTGAATTACGTCGCTGAAGACGGGGGTGGGGTGCCAGTGCACCCCCCCCCGCAGAAACCGTCGTAGAAGCCCGGGACCCTCCCCCAAAGGCAGGAGCCTCACTGGTGAAGGGGGTCCCGGTGAATTACGTCGCTGAAGACGGGGGTGGGGTGCCAGTGCACCCCCCCGCAGAAACCGTCGTAGAAGCCCGGGACCCTCCCCCAAAGGCAGGAGCCTCACTGGTGAAGGGGGTCCCGGTGAATTATGTCGCTGAAGACGGGGGTGGGGTGCCAGTGCACCCCCCCGCAGAAACCGTCGTAGAAAGACGGCGAAGCCCGGGGCCTAATGGGGTGGTGGTGGGGGGCCCCGGCAGAAGACCCCCGGCAGACTAATACATTAATTTATTCATGTGTGGTGTTTTATTTCTTTACAGTGCACCCCCCCCCGCAGAAACCGTCGTAGAAGCCCGGGACCCTCCCCCAAAGGCAGGAGCCTCACTGGTGAAGGGGGTCCCGGTGAATTATGTCGCTGAAGACGGGGGTGGGGTGCCAGTGCACCCCCCCCGCAGAAACCGTCGTAGAAAGACGGCGAAGCCCGGGGCCTAATGGGGTGGTGGTGGGGGGCCCCGGCAGAAGACCCCCGGCAGACTAATACATTAATTTATTCATGTGTGGTGTTTTATTTCTTTACATTTTTTTCCCCAGGTGAATGGGTAGGGGTACGATGTATCCCCATACTCCTTCACATAGGGTGGGGGGCCGGAATCTGGGGGCCACCTTATTAAAGGGGCCTCTCAGATTCTGATAAGCCCCCCGCCCGCATACCCCGACAACCAACGGCCAGGGTTGTCGGGAAGAGGCTCTTGTCCCTATCGACATGGGGACAAGAGTGCTTTGGGGTGGGGGGGCAGTGCCCCCCTCCCCCACAGCACACACTCCCCCATGTTGAGGGCATGCGGTCCGGTACGGCTCAGGAGGGGGGGGCGCTCGCTCGTCCCCGCCCCCATTCCTGTCCGGCCAGACTGCGTGCCTGGGATGAGGGCTTGGTTTGGATCTTGGGGGGAACCCCACGCTGGTTTTCGGCGCGGGTTTAACCCCTTATGTTCCAGACCAAGCCTAAGAGCCTGGTATGCACCTGAAGGGGAACCCACATTTTTTTTTTTTGGTCTGGAGTTCCCCTTCATGAACAGCGATCTGTCATATACCCATGTCAGTCCCCCCCCCCTTCAGTTAGAACACACCCAGGGAACATATTTAACCCCTCCCTCGCACCTAGTGTTAACCCCTTCCCTGCCAGTGGCATTTTTAGAGTAAGCAATGCATTTTTAGAGCACTGATCGCTAGAAAAATGCCAATGGTTCCAAAAAAGTGTCCGATGTGTCCGCCATAATGTCGCAGTACCGATAAAAATCGCTGATCGCCGCAATAACTAGTTAAAACAAAAAAAAGCCATATTTTGTAGACGCTATAACTTTTGCCAAAACCAAACACTAAACGCTATTTGCGATTTTTAGGAACCAAAAAGATGTAGAATACGTATCGGCCTAAACTGAGGGTTTTTTTATTTTTTAGAATATATATTTTTGGGGATATTTATTATAGCAAAAAGTAAAAATAATTTTTACATATGTGGGCGGGACTTACGCAAGTCCCGCTCACATATATAAACATCGTTCAAACCACACATGTGAGGTATTGACGCGTGCATTAGAGCGAGAGCAATACTTTTACCACTAGACCTTCTTTGTAACTATAAACTGGTAACCTGGAAAAAAAAGAAAAAGGTCGCCTATGGGGATATTCACGGAATTAATTTTGGCCCCATTGCAGGAGTGTTTCCAATAGTAAAGTGTGACATGTAAGGTATCTATTTACTCGGTGTAACATCATCTTTCACATTATCCCCAAAAATTGGGCTAACTTTTGTGTTTTGTTAATTTTTAACCACTTGAGCCCGGACCATATTTCTGGTCAATGACCGGGCCATTTTTTGTGATTCGGCACGGCGTCGCTTTAACTGACAATTGCGCAGTCGTGCGACGTGGCTCCCAAACAAAATTGGCAACCTTTTTTTTCCCACAAATAGATTATTAAATGTGCGTGTTTACTGTCTTTAACACCTCACCTTCAGGCTGGAAAGCATCAGATCAGGGAAAAAAAAAAAAAAAAAGCTCTCATTCCATTGCAGCTTGGTTCCTACATGTGTGATGAACTGAGCATGCTCAAACACTTAGAAAAAAATTATCATTTCTTTTTAAAAGGTGAAAAACACTTGGATGCTCATAGAGCGTGGTTTGGCTTAATTGCAGGTGTGCCCAATTACAAGCTCACCCAAACTAGAGACTGCAATTTGTTCATGTGATTTCAATTGCTTCATTACTAGCACTGTTATAAAAAGCAGGGATCGATCAGTCCTCAGCTGCCCTCAGAAGGGGCAGGCTGGCAGAAATGCTGTTGCGAAACACAAATGTGGTTTGTTGCATGGGTTTTGTTTTATTTTGCCAATGGTTTTGGTTTATTTTTAAATGATGTTCACTTTGATGTATTTGTCTATGTGGCCTTATTTTATGAAAAATGTGTGAAGATGTTAAAGCTATGGTTATTTAGAATTTTGAAATGTATTTTTGTTTGTGTTTGTTTGTTTGTCTTTTTTTGCTTTCCTTGTTTTGTTGACCAATAAAAATTACTTTAAAATTTTTAAGTTTGTCTTTTGTTACTTTTTCATGCTACATATGTTGACAGCTGCAGCTGAAATCGGTTTGGGCCTAACAAATTATGTGTGATTTTTGTCTAAGCTTCTTTCCTGGTGTGTGATCATGAAATGTTTGCCATGTTTATTCTCCATGACTTTAAAGACAAAACTGGTAAGTATTTTCTTTTTTCTGCAGTGGTCCTCAGCCCTCAAGTACCCCCGACAGGACATGTTTTGTGGATTTCTCTTATCAAGAATTGCTGTCCAGACTGTCTTTTAAAGCACATGTGCAAGATGAAGGAAAACCTGCAAACATGGCCTGTGTGGGGGGGGTTTGCTATTGGTGGACAGGCTTGACTTGCTGATTTACAGCACTGTGCTTAAATCTAGCGCAAGGCAATCCTATTCAAATTGTGGGTGTTTGAGGGAAGCCAAGTGAGTGTTAGAACCCCTGCTTTGTGTTTTTTTATTTTTGGGTTGAGCTTTGTGTCCCTTTTCTTAAAATTGGCTTCACTTCCTGTCACACAGCTGAACAGGAAGTGAGGTTAAAACCCTACCAGTGTCATTTCTTGGGGACACAGGTCAATCTAACTAGTGTCCCCATTAAGCAAATTGCACTCCAGCACTGCTGTGTACACCCCAAATCATGGGTCTTCAAACTACGGCCCTCCAGTTGTTCAGGAACTACAATTCCCATCATGCCTAGTCATGTCTGTGAATGTCAGTGCATTACAAGGCCTCATGGGATGTGTAGTTCTACAACAGCTGGAGGGCCGTAGTTTGAGGATCCCTGCCCCAAAGGATTATTTAGTTTGGGGTTTAGTAAAGGCAAAGCCACTCTGCAGTACAAGCATAGTTGCTGAAAATCAGAGAGGAAGCACTGATGGTTTTAACATCCAATCCTGTAGAAGTAAAGTTGTTTTGTTTTCTTTCTTCCTTGCTTTGCACTTGTAGTGCAAAGTGGATTTGCCTTTAGTAAATGGACCCCAAAGTCCAAGATCCCTAATAATTTGGGATGTACACAGCAAAATGCTAGAGTGCAATTTACATAATGGGAAACTATTTTGATTGATCTCTGTGTCCCCAAGAAAAGATATTAGTAAGGTTTTACCCTCACTTCCTGTTTGGCTATGTGACAGGAAGTGAATGAATTAGAAAGGGTGAAGACACCTCACAAATGTTGTCACTATCAGGGGTGCAGACATCCCCAAAAAAATGAGCAGATAATACTTATTTGCAAATTAATAATTTTTTAGTTAACATTGGGTAGGGTGCTCTAACACACACATTCATACATATTAGCCACGCTGTATCCTGGCCTATTGGCATGGTTATATTTTCTTAGGGCTCTCAATAAAACTCTATGAAATTTGTGCTTAAACTAGACAAGAACTATAATCAACAAGTTTTATTTTCTTTAATTTTGGATAGAGTGAGGGAGGGTTATAGGCCCTGTCAGTTTATTTTGTATTATCTGTGTCCAATTGGGGAGATTTGCCTTCACTTCCTGCCCCATAGCCAAACAGGAAGTGAGAGAAAAACTATGCAAATTAACCACTTCCCGCCCAGCCTATGCCCGATTTACGTCCGGGAAGTGGTTACACAATCCTGACAGGACGTCCTGCAGGATTTCATGCCGCGCGCGCCTGTGGGGGCACGCAGCGCGGCAATCGGTGATGCGGGGTGTCAGTCTGACACCCTGCATCTCCGATCTCGGTAAAGAGTCTCTCACGGAGACGGAGACTCTTTACCACGTGATCAGCCGTGTCCAATCACGGCTGATCACGATGTAAACAGGAAGAGCCATCGATGGCTCTTCCTCACTCGCGTCTGACAGACGCGAGTATAGGAGAGCCGATCGGCGGCTCTCCTGACAGGGGGCGTTCGCGCTGATTGTTTATCAGCGCAGCCCCCCCTCGGATCACCACACTGGACCACCAGGGATGCCCACTCTGGACCACCAGGGTGGGCAAAAAAAAATATGGAAAAAAAAAAACAAAAAGCATTAAAAAAAAAGAAAAAAGATGCCAATCAGTGCCCACAACTGGGCACTGACTGGCAACCTGGGATAATCAGTGCCACCCCACAGTGTCCATCAGTGCCACCCCACAGTACCCATCCATGCACAGTGCCCACCTATCAGTGCCCACCTGTGCCACCCATAAGTATCCATCAGTGCCACCCATAAGTGCCGCCCATGAGTGCCCATCTGTGCCGCCCATGAGAGCCCATCAGTGCCGCCTATGAGTGCCCATCAGTGCCGCATACCAGCGCCGCCAATCAATGCCACCTCATCTGTGCCCGTCAGTACTACCTCATCGATGTCCATCAGTGCCATCTCATCGGTGCCCATCAGTGCCGCCATATCAGTGCCCGTAATTGAAAGAGAAAAACTTATTTACAAAAATATTAACCTAAAAAAATAAAAACGTTTTTTTGTTTCAAAATTTGCAGTCTTTTTTTAGTTGATGCGCAAAAAAAAAAATCGCAGAGGTGATCAAATACCAACAAAAGAAAGCTCTATTTGTGGGGAAAAAGGACGCCAATTTTGTTTGGGTACAGTGTTGTATGACCGCGCAATTGCCATTCAAAGTGCGACAGTGCTGAAAGCTGAAAATTGGCTTGGGCGGGAAGGTGCGTAAGTGCCTGGTATGGAAGTGGTTAAGGGAATCCAGTGCCCCCCTCCCCCCCAGAACTAGTGTGTGGGTCCCCTGAAAATTCCTGGGCGGGTCATACAAAAACAGGGTGTGACCTTGACAGGAAGGGGTGGGTAATTTTTCTATTAGGAGGTGCAGATATGTAGTCAGGCCTAGGGCAGAACAAAACCTAAATATACTACTGCATATTAGGGCTTATTTAGACCGGATCCGATTTACAGCGTGTTTTTATATTGTGGGAGGAAACCCACGCAGGCACAGGGAGAACATGCAAACTCCATGCAGATGCTGTCACGGGCGGGATTCGAACCAACGACTCTTTTGCTGCTAGGTCAAAGTGCTATACACTACACCACTGTGCTGAACGAACATGATTGCAGCTGAAAGCATGAGATCTTTTATTTCCTGGGCGTCCTACGGCGGCACACAATGGGTTAAGCTTTCCATCTAACCCCTAAAGGAAGAAAACTTAAACAAGCAGTGAGACAAGTTAAATCAATTAATCAATTAATCAAGCACAGCAAGTCCACCTGTCCTGAAGCTATAAACCTCCCCCAAGAACACACACAGACGTATTTTTTTCTTTCTTCTTACCACAGATGAAGAAGACGTGAGGCAAGTGCTCACACCCGGTGCTTCTGGGTTGCTGAGCTTAGGGGCGGCTGTATACTGGGTGCTATCCTCGGTCTGCACCCCCACATCCCCTGGTCCGGCAATAAAGGACGTTGTTTTCCTGAGGAGGCCGCCATGTATTCCCCGCTCAGCGGCTGAATGGATACCGGGGATGTTTGCGCTCCATAGGCCGGAAGTCGCCGCAGAGGACCGCGCAGACCTATGACGCACTTCCGGGAGTTCCGGGATTCGCGTCTAGGACTGGAGGAAACGGTAACCGCCGATGGCAAATTAAGTACTAGTTTTTGGGTAGCGATTGCTGACCGGCAGCTCGCATGAATATGGTGTACAGTATAGGCGGCTGGGGGCCGGAGATCCCAGTGCTCTGCCGCGTCACTCCCGGTCCGGGTCCCTGGCTTATTTCTGACCGGCGGGATCTGCAAATGGCTGCACTCAGCCTAGGCAGCAGATCCCTTGGCCGGTCAGAGGTAGGAGGCATGGTCCTTATTTTTTTACTTATGTTATACTTAAAATCTGCAGCAGCATATTATTTAAGTGGCAACTTATGCAACAAATGTGAACAACCACTGCCAGAATCATATACAAGTGACACCTGCGCATCTTGTTTGAATCAATCTGATAATGCTAGTTCTTTCCTGTCATTTTTTAAGGGAGAAATGTGTAACCCATTCAAAGAAATTAAAGACTCTCTGGTGCCCAAAAAGGAAGTACCAGAGATATATCCCCTGCTGCATCTAACTCCTCATCTGGGGAACGTAGTGCCTCCTCATCCAATCCGGAAGTTGTTTTTGATGATTTGGATGACGACTTGTACTTGTTACCCAAAGATAAGATTCCCAAGTTACGGTCTGCGGTAATGAATACTATAGAATCTTCCAAAGATGTATCGGCTAGACTAAAGAAGGATCAGCTATATTATTTTCCTCAGATCCCAGATATGAGATTCCCTTCTCATCCCATTCTGAGTGACTGGTTCAAAAAGGTCTGGGCCAATCCTGACAGAAAATCTGATGCGGGGGCCCGCTTTAAATCCTCTTATAGGCTGGACTACAAATTTTCATCTGAGTGGGAAAATCCACCTAAGCTGGATCTGGCAGCTGCCCGGATGGTTAGAAGTCTCTGTTTCCCTCAGAAGAATCCTCCAGATTGTCCGAACCTTTAGAGCGCAAGGCAGATAGCTTGGCTAAAAAGAATTACCTAGCGGTGGCTTCCACCTCAAAAATTGCGGCTTCCTCAGTTCCGGTAGCCAGAGCCCTAAGGATCTGGCTGAGTCAATTATCTCTAGATATAGAAGAAGGGGTGTCTTGAGACTTTTTGTTGAAAGGAGTTGACATGATGAAGTCGGCCGCAGAGTTTTTATGTGATGCTCCTGTGGATGTTCTAAAATTTTCGTCCAGATCCCACGCCTTGTCCAATGCGACCAGGAGGGCGCTTTGGATAAGGCAATGGTCGGGTGACATATGATCAAAGTCAGTTTTGTTAACATGCCTTTCCATCCTTCATCCATGTTTGGCTCTCATCTGAAAGATATTCTCAAATCTTACAATGAGGAGAAAGATGCTGCCTTTCCCTTAGAGAGGAAAAGGTCGAGTAAGCCTGTTTACGGGAGTTCCAGATACTCCCCAAAAAGGAACTATTTCTTTCGGGGCAGAAGGTCCTACTATAAAAAAAGGCAAGATTCAGCGACAGCCAAGAAGCAGCCTTTCAATAAGCCCAAAGAAGCCTGACGCCATCAGCGCCTCTCCTCCAGTGGGAGGCAGGCTGAGGTTTTTTTCTCAGATCTGGCAAAAGACGTCGTCGGACTCCTGGGTAACGGACATCGTCTCAAGAGGGTACTCTCTAGAGCTGGGGTCTTTTCCACCACAGAGGTTCATGCTCAACAAGCCCTCCAACCCAGTAGTTCTAGAGTTGGTGGAAGATTTCATAAGAAAGGTTCCAGATCAAGAAAGATTCCAAGGTCTCTACTCCCCGATATTTCCAGTACCCTAAGCCTCAGGAGGAGGGAGGCTAGTAATAGACCTGTCTTACCTAAATCAGTTTTTTGTCAAACGCAAATGCAGAATGGAATCAATTCAGTCTGCCATTGCGAACATAGAAGAAGGAGACTTCCTAGCGTCAGTCGACCTTCAGGACGCATACCTGCACGTCCCTATTCTCAGGGCACACAGGAAATATCTACGGGTCGTTCTCCTCTTCAATCTCCAGATTCTCCATTTTCAGTTCACATGCCTGCCATTTGGCATTACCTCGGCACCTCGAGTTTTTACGAAAGTGGTGGTGGTCCTGACTGCAGCCCTGCGGCTACAGGGGATATGTGTGACACCCTATCTAGACGACTGGCTAGTCAGAGCTCCCTCAGAGGCCATGTTGAAACAACATCTTCACAAGACTCTACAAATGCTGGACGCCCACGGTTTCATAGTAAACGTAAAAGTCTTCTCTGAACCCTACTCCAGTCATTCCCTACCTAACAGGCGGTACAAGATCTCTTGCAAATCGATCACTGCTCAGTGAGGAAGGCAATGAGAGTACTGGGAATGATGACATCTTCCTTGGAAGCTGTTCCTTGGGCAGGGCTCATTTCAGAGTGCTACAGGACTGCATTTTGACCCAATGGGACAAGAGCCCAGACTCTTTGCAGAGGACTATCAACAATTCTCTGGCCGTGAAGCAGGATCTCCTTTGGTGGATACACCCACAACGTTTCCTGCAGGGCAGATCCCTCAAGCCTCCGACTCAGATGGTCCTCACCTCGGATGCCTCAGGCTTAGCCTGGGGTGCCCATGTGGAGGATCATTGGGTACAAAAAGCCTGGTCGCAAAGGGAGCTTCTAATGTCTTCGAACTTGAAAGAGCGCACGGCAATCAGGAAAGCGCTCGTCCGTTTCAAGTCCAGAATTCTTCACAAGGCGGTTCAGGTACAATCAGACAACCTACCTGCAGTATTCTACCTGAACAAACAGGGGGGAACACGAAGCCCCTCCATGCCGAAGGAGTGTGCCCGCATCATGCTCTGGGCGGAGGAAAACCTCCTTTCTCTAACGGCCATCCACATCAGAGGAGTGGACAATGTAAGAGCGGATTGGCTCAGCAGGAATTCGATCGGCCCGGGAGACTGGGAGCTGAACCCTCTGGTCTTCAAAAAGATCACCTCCAGGTGGGGTCTGCCAGATTTGGATGCGATGGCCAACTCTCAGAACAGGAAGCTTCCCCAGTTCTGCTCCCTATCCAGAGTGGGGAATCCGCTAGCGATAGACGCTCTGTCGATAAGCTGGAGGAAGTTTTTCGTCTATATCTTTCCCCCAATTCCACTGATCCTCAAAGTGCTGCAGAAAATTCGGGACGAGGAGGTGAGAGCAATAGCAACCCTGCCATTTTGGCCCAGGAGGGCATGGTTCGCGCTAGCCTTGAATATGGCAAAGAATCAGGTCTGGAAGTTACCCATCCAGAAGGACCTTCTTCTCCAATCGGAGATACTCCACCCAGACCTCGAGTAACTCCAGCTGGCGGCATGGAATTTGAACTCAAAGCCTTGACGGCTCAAGGCCTATCTCAGGAGGTTATTGCTACCCTTCTAGCCTCTAGGAAGCCTGCTACCTTAAAAGTCTACAGTAGAGCGTGGACCCTCTACTCGGCCTGGTGCGCCAGGAATTCATCTTCTCCTGAGCAAGTGGCATCTCTCTTGCAGTTCTTACAAGAGGGCTTCCAAAAGGGTCTGAAGCCGAACACTCTGAGGGCACAGTTGACCGCCATTAACTCCTGCCTGAACGGAATATTTTCAAAAACACCTCTCGTCAGCAGGTTTTTCAGAGCAATTAATGAATTACGACCATCCTTCCATAAGCCTTTACCAGCTTGGAGCTTACCTTTAGTGCTAAAAAGACTAACATCACCTCCCTTCGAGCCTCTGGAGCATTCATCCTTACGGTTCCTGACTTTCAAATGTATCTTCCTAGTGGCAATTACATCCGCCAGAAGAATAAGTGAGCTTCGGGCCCTCTCATCCAAAGAACCCTATCTCAGGTTTCTATCGGATGCAGTTATTCTAAGGACTATGCCGGGTTTCCTTCCCAAAGTTTCCACGTCCACGAATATCAATCAGGAAATTGCGTTGCCTGTGTTTGAAGATGATTCTGAGGATGACCTACACCTCTTGGACGTAAAAAGAACCATCTCTACCTACTTACAGAGAACCTCGGGGTTCAGACAGTCCGAGGCACTGTTCCTACAGTTCCAAGGGCCAAACAAACGGTAAAAAGCGAGTAAGTCATCGCTAGCAAGATGGATAAGGGATACCATCAAGCACTGTTATTTTCTAGAAGACAAAGAATCCCCTCTTCTCTTAAGAGCTCACTCCACAAGGTCTACAGCTACGTCCTGGGCTGAGAGGTATCATGTTCCAATGGACCAGATCTATAAGGCAGCAACGTGGGCTTCACCGAACACGTTCATAAGACACTACAGAATCGATGTAGTTTCGTCCGAGGGATCGGCCTTTGGCTCGAGAGTGCTTCAAGGTGCCATAAACCATTGATGTCCCTCCCTTTCTTTCTTGCACTGCTTTGCAAATCCCATTGTGTGCCGCCGTAGGACGCCCAGGAATAGGAAAATTTATTCTTACCTGAAATTTTCTTTTCCTGTAGTCCGTAGGCGGCACAAGTTTACCCTCCCATTAAAATTACTCTATTGCTGCATAAGATACGTCTGTGTGTGTTCTTGGGGGAGGTTTATAGATTCAGGACAGGTGGACTTGCTGTGCTTGATTAATTGATTAATTGATTTAACTTGTCTCACTGCTTGTTTAAGTTTTCTTCCTTTAGGGGTTAGATGGAAAGCTTAACCCATTGTGTGCCGCCTACGGACTACAGGAAAATAAAATTTCAGGTAAGAATAAATTTTCCTATTTTTTTTTCAATACCATGCTTTCCAGCCTTATTGACCCCGCCTCTCTCCATAAAGAGGACCTGTCACACACTAGTCCTATTACAAGGGATGTTTACATTCCTTGTAATAGGAAGAAAAGTGATCCAAAATCAAAAAAAGTGTCAAAAAAGTGCAAGAATAAAAATATGAGGTAAAAAAAACAAACAAAAAAATAAAATAACGCCCCTGTCCCTAGAAGCTCGCACTCAGAAGCAAATATGCATGTAAGTCCCGCCCACATATGTAAACACCATTCAAACCACACATGTGAGGTATTGACGCGTGCGTTAGAGCGAGAGCAATAATTCTAGCCCTAGACCTCCTCTGTAACTCTGAACTGGTCACCTGTAAAAAAAAAAAACAAGCATCGCCTATGGATATTTTTATGTCCCGAAGTTTGGCGCCATTCCATGAGTGTGTACAATATTAAAGCGTGACAAGTTAGTTATCTATTTACTCGGTGTAACATCATCTTTAACATTATCCATAAAAATTGGGCTAACTTTACTGTTTTTTTTTTTTAAATTCATGAACCGTGTTTTTTTTTTGGGCCAAAAAAAAGGCGTTAGAAAAATTATTGCGCAAATACCGTTGGAAATCAAATAAAAAATGACCGCCACTTTATTCCCTAGGGTGTCTGCTAAAAAATTATATATAATGTTTGGGGGTCCTGATTAATTTCCCAGGAACAAAATATAATTTTTACATGAAGGAGAGAAGTGCCAGAATAGGCGCGGTATGGAAGTGGTTAAAGTGAAATAATAAAAGTGAAATATTCCTTTAAATTTCATACAGGGGGGGGAGGGGGGTACACGCATGTTTCCCGTGCTTAGAACTGTCCCTGTACAAGATGTAATTTCTGAAGTGAAACAAAAAAAAGGAAGTTTAAAGTACTCATGGCTATAAAGAATACAGTCATTGCTCATTAAAAATAATAAAAATAAAAAAAAAAAAAAATGGGGGTCCCTCCAAATTAAATTACCAGGCCCTTCAGGTCTGGAATGGATATTAAGGGGAACCCCGCCGTAAAACCCCCCCAAAAAATGGCGTGGGGTCCCCCCAAATATCCATACCAGACCCTTCAGGTCTGGTGTGGATTTTAAGGGGAACTCCACCCCAAATTGAAAAAAAAAATGGCGTGGAGTCCCCCTAAAAATCCACACCAGACCCTTATCCGAGCACGTTGACCTGGCCGGCCGCAGAAAAGAGGGGGGGACAGAGTGCGGGCCCCCCCCCCTCTCCTGAACCGCACCAGGCCACATGCCCTCAACATGGGGAGGATGTCCCCATGTTGATGGGGACAAGGGCCTCATCCCCACAACCCTTGCCCGGTGGTTGTGGGGGTCTGCGGGCGGGGGGCTTATCAGAATCTGGAAGACCCCTTTAACAAAGGGGACCCCCAGATCCTGCCCCCCCCCCCTATGTGAAATGGTAATGGGGTACATTGTACCTCTACCATTTCACCCCCAAAAAAATGTCAAAAGTGTTAAAAATGACAGTAGCCGGTTTTTGACAAATCTTTTAATAAAATCTTCTTTTCTTCTTTCCTTCGGGTTTCTTCCGCTGCTTCTTTCTTGGGTCTTCTCGTCCACATCTTGCCCGACGTGTTCTTCTATCTTCTCCGTCCGTCCTTCAGCCTTCGGGTCCCGCATCTTGCCCGACGTCTTCTCCTGTCTTCTTCTCCGTCCGTCCGCCAGCCTTCTCGTCCACATCTTTTTCTTCCCCGGACGCCGCGTTTGAATTTGATTTGGCCGCCGTGTTCCCGCTCCTGGGACCCGCCCCCCTCTGACGCCACAAGTAAACTCATATGAAAGTCCGCGTGTGGCATATGTGCGTCAGAGGGGGGCGGGGTCACATGAGTGTGACACGGCGGGAACTTCTTCTCCGGGCGGCGCGCTTGAAATTGAATTCCCCCGCTGTGTGACGCTCTGTGACCCCGCCCCCCTCTGACACACATGACCTTCTAAGGAGTTTACTTGTGGCGTCAGAGGGGGGCGGGTCCCAGGAGCGCAACACGGCGGCCAAATCAAATTCAAACGCTGGTTCCGGGGAAGAAAAAGATGTGGACGAGAAGGCTGGCGGACCGAGAAGAAGACCGGAGAAGACACAAGATGCGGACGAGGAGGCTGGCGGACGGACGGAGAGAAAGACAGGAGAAGACGTCGGGCAAGATGCGGGACCAGAAGGCTGAAGGACGGACGGAGAAGATAGAAGAACACGTCGGGCAAGATGTGGACGAGAAGACCCAAGAAAGAAGCAGCGGAAGAAACCCGAAGGAAAGAAGAAAAGAAGATTTTATTAAAAGATTTGTCAAAAACCGGCTACTGTCATTTTTAACACTTTTGACATTTTTTTTGGGGTGAAATGGTAGAGGTACAATGTACCCCATTACCATTTCACATAGGGGGGGGGGCCAGGATCTGGGGGTCCCCTTTGTTAAAGGGGTCTTCCAGATTCTGATAAGCCCCCCGCCCACAGACCCCCACAACCACCGGGCAAGGGTTGTGGGGATGAGGCCCTTGTCCCCATCAACATGGGGACATCCTCCCCATGTTGAGGGCATGTGGCCTGGTGCGGTTCAGGAGAGGGGGGGCCGCACTCTGTCCCCCCCTCTTTTCTGCGGCCGGCCAGGTCAATGTGCTCGGATAAGGGTCTGGTGTGGATTTTTAGGGGGACTCCACGCCATTTTTTTTTCAATTTGGGGTGGAGTTCCCCTTAAAATCCACACCAGACCTGAAGGGCCTGGAATGGATATTTTCCGGGAACCGCGCGTCTTTTTTTTTTTTGGTTTTTACGGCGGGGTTCCCCTTAATATCCATTCCAGACCTGAAGGGCCTGGTAATTAAATTTGGGGGAACCCCTACACATTTTTTTGTTTGTTTTATGAATGAATCCCTTTAGAATTGTCAGAGCCGACAATTCATTATAGCCGCGTGTGAATTTTTAAATGACTTTTTTCCTTCTGAATGTCATTTTGTGCAGGGGCAGTTCTAAGTGCGGGAAAAATGCGCTATTTCACATGCTGACATTACACCCCCCCCTAGGTACGAAATTTAAAGGAATATTTCACTTTTATTGTTTCACTTTAAGAATTATTAATTTCACTGCTCCCGAAAAAAACGGCCGTTTTAAAAAATAAAAAAAACATTGATACATGTCCCCTGGGGCAGGACTAAGGTCCCCAAACACTTTTTAGGACAAAACTAGCAGATTAGCCTTTAAAATGAACACTTTTGATTTCTCCCATAGACTTCTATAGGGAGTTCGGCGCGGCTTTACATATTACTTTCAATGCGCCGGCTGCTACGCTGGTTCATGCGCCCAATTAAGCCTCCACCCGGCGCACTAATTAAGGCATGAACCAGCGCAGCGCACAGAGCATAGTAAATCAGGCCCCATGTGTGAACAGAGCAGTGGCTGCCTGCTGATTCTGAAACTTAGTTGCTTGCTGCAGAGAAAAACTAGTAGGAATACCAGTGGCCGGGCACCCTAGGCAGCATTGCGCCCTAGGCGGCCGCCTAGTTTGCCTAGTGGTAGCACCGGCCTTGCTCCCAGGCAAAGATTTCGAAGCTGACTGGGGATTTAAGACATGCTCTTTTAAAGAAGCACAAAGAAGTGGGCAGCGTTGAGGAAACTTAATGCAGCAGATAAAAGACACATCATTCTTACTTCCCATCGAAAAATGTCCAGCAGTGTCATTAGCACAGAACTAGTGAAAACCAGTGGGACCCAGGTACACCCATCTACTGTCTGAAGAAGTCGGGACAGAAGTGATCTTTATGGAAGAGTTGTGGTAAAAAATCCATACCTCTGACATTGAAATAAGGCTAAGTGAATCAACTATGCATGAAAATATAGAAACCGGAGTGCAGAAAAATGTCAGCAGGTGCTCTGGACTGATAAATCATAATTTGAAATATTTGGCTGTAGCAGGAGACAGTTTGTACTTGAAGGGCTGAAGAGCGGTACAATAATGAGTATCTGCAGGCAAAAGTGAAGCATGGTGGAGGTTCCTTGCAAGTTTGGGGCTGCATTTCTGCAAATGGAATTTGGAACTTGGTCAGGACCAATGGTGAAACTACCTTGCATCTCAGCACCAAAAATGCTATTTTATAAATTGTTATTATTCAAAGCAAACCCACCCATCCATCCCAGTCGTTATGCTTTATTTTGTTGAGAAATCACTTTGAAAAACATCCCCTATCATTTCTGTCCGTGGCCATCTTGAGTAAGGGCAGATGCTTCATGTAGCATTTACTTCCTGGAATCCACCTTTCTTTAACACAGGCATGCAAACAGGAGAGGGTGTTCTTAGCTGAGTAAGCCCCTTCTCGCATACTGAAGTCTCTTGGGATGTATGTCATAATTTGTCTAGGCATGAAAACCAGGAAGTAACTGAATAACTATAAAAAAAAAAAATAAAACAAGGAAATATGATATACTTTCCTATCCATTTACACATGCTAGCAACATATTGATCAACTAATCAAAATCTCCTCCACATCCCCAAGTCCCGCTACAAATCTAAATGAGAGAATGAAGATTCGCAGTCCAAGGACCATGGCTATGGAACGCTCTACCCACGAACATCCACATGAAAGAAAACCATTGGGCCTTCAGGAAAAAACGTAAGACCCACCTCTTCTGAGTGATCTGGACAAAATTGGACAAAAGCACCTTCAGGTGATTCAGTTCACATTTGTAGCACTATACAAGTTACTCACTCACTGACTCACTCACTCACTCACTCAAGGTTTAAAAATAGTCAATGTTGATTGAGAGAGTGAAGTTCTGCTTTAGGAGTCCTGGAAGCGATGTTTGGCCCCCACACAGCCCTGAACGCAACATCACTGAGTCTGTCTGGGACTACATGAAGAGACGGAGGGATTTGACGCAGCCTACATCCACAAAAGATCTCCGGTCAGTTCTCCAAGTAGTTTGGAACAACCTACCTGCCAAGTTCCTTCAAAAATGGTGTGCAGGTGTACCTAGAAGAATTTATGCTGTTTTAAAGGCAAAGGGTAGTAACGCTAAATATTTATTTGATTTTTGCTTCTCTTCTGTTCATTTACATTTTGTTAATTGATAAAAATAAACTTTTAACACTTACATTTCTGAAAGCATTTGCAGCACCCAAATAAAAATTTTAAACAGTTGTGTAAGTGGTCCATATAGTGGTCTCAGTGTAGATGTATTCATTTTAAGGTCATTACAGAGGATAAGGGGGTTCTCTTAATGTCTGGAGTGAAAGAAATGTAACCTTTACATATGGAAACACTTCATATAGTACTCTCTATTTTAACCAATTTATGAAAAGATTAAATAATCCAAATGGCATTTGGATTGTTTCTTCTTTTAATAAAGTGGTTAAAATGGAGAGCACAATATGCTTTTTAATTGTTCTGAGGGATCTATAAATAATGATCTGTCCCATTTGGAGGTTACAGTAAGCTATACCTGGGATGAGCTGCTAAAGCTAGAAGTGTTAATTACAATTATTTTACTTATCTGGGCCTGTTTAGATCTCTTAAAGTTTGGAGGTCAATAGTAATGTGAGCAGATTCATAACACTTTCGATGTGGAGGTGCAATCATCATTTCATCAGAAGAAGCGTTGTTCCACACAAGGAATGTTTATACTTTTTTTTATATCACTTTTATTTATTATTTATGTGTTTTAAAATGTTCCTATCCTTTGTATAGTTCTGGTTACATTGTAATTGTTTACATCAGGCTTAGATATGCAGTGTGACATAATGCAAAGTACAATACTATATTTTTCAAGGAATGCATGTGTGCCTAAATCAAATAGGATGTAAATTTACTCATCACCCAAAAGCTGCATCTTGACAGAATGTCCAATGATTTGAGAGTCTACAAGACAAATATAACTACAGTGATTGTTTGAAACTGCCTTCTCAGCTAGGGTCCCTCCAGAGGTTGTTTGGGGTCCCTTGAGAAGTGGCAGAATGTAAGGGCTACTTGTACACTGATCCTAATTTAAGGTCACATTCTTCCGCCAATGTAAATGGGCTCTTCTACATTGGACACCAATGTAAAAGGCTACTTCTCTCCTCTCCACAAATGTAAAGAGACAGTTTCCATGTCTGTTTTTGACTTATAAAATGGGTAAGAGTGTGCCAGAAATCCCCTGCAGGTATCAAATATGTTATGTACACCACATTCCTTTTCTTTGTATTTATTTATCTGCAATTTAGTTTCCTAATGTACTGTGAGATAAAGATGTAATAATTTTAGTAGGAGTTCCCTTGGTCCGGAAAATTATTTCAAAGATTCCTACATGGTAAAAAAATAAAAAAAATAAAAGACGTTTAGAGTGCAACCAGATCACCTTTAAGCATAATTGATAGTCTGCCATTTGAAAATCATCAATGTGCCAAGCTTAATCAATAGCATCCAACACTGTTCTTTAAAACACATACAGCTAAGAGTAAAGTAACAGAAGCATTTAAAAGTATATTTAGCTTTGCATATGTAGCGCCCTGCTCCCAAATGACTGGGCGCTATGTTTAATTTAGTGGGTGTCTGAGCCGATAATGTGGCTCAGACTGTATGTTTTATTCTAAATTAGCCTCTGTTCTGGCAGTGGCTGTGCCTGATAGCATTTTCCCACTGTTACCTGTAGGTGGCGATACCCCCACAGGTCAGTGTTGGTACCCGGGTAAGTCATAGGTCATTGAGTGTCTTTTCTCGGGAGAAGCCCAGTGGGAGTGGTGCCCTGCTGTGCATGCCGGAAAGGGATACTTAAGGGGCAGACGCTATGTTTTGGGGCTTTTCGCCTCGTGGCCCTCCTGGCACGAGGTATGTGTTGTGTGATTTCCAGCCCGGGACAACGTTGGCCCGAGGCTGCATCTCTGCTAGTAGGCCCAGTTATGGTGGCTGGGGTCTACGAATCAAGAGGGATCCTAAGCTGTCCATCTAAGTGAAGGAAGCTGCACTTAATGAAGGAAACCGGGGGAGGACCTGCCCTGGAGGAGACCAAGGGGAAGGCTTATGTTTTGGGATAGGCCTGGTGACTTTATTAAGTCTATGGTCGGCTTAAAGGCTCTTTAACTGCACGGCTGGAAGTTTGGGCATTATATCCTGTGGCAGAGGATTCCGGACTATTCAATTTGTTCTCAATCAGCCTGTGGCAGAGACTGTTAGCGAACTGTTCATGCTTCATTACGGCTGCTAGGCCAGGTGAGAGGGGTCTATCCGGGTGAGCAATACCCACTCAGGAGGGAGTGCCGAATGACTTTGAAGTTTGGGGGTTTTACCCAGTGATCTGTACTGTGTACCTGAACCTTCCCTTCCCCTTCATCCTTCTACCTTCTCTACAAGTTCAAGCAAAAAAAGAATAAAACCTGACAGTTATAGGTTTTACATCTTGTGTGGACATTGGAATTTTTTCAGACTTTCTTCCCCTAGACAACAAGTGTTGAGGTAACGTGCAGGCCTAAAACTAACCAGCAGCTCCTACGGGGGTAGGCATTGTCCTTCCATGCTATCAAGTAAATGCATATGCTTCAATCACTGCATTTATGGTATATAACATATGGTGGCGGAGTAGATGCCTGTTATGTTCTGCTTTCTTCTAAATGGGCACTGATAACAAGCCTGGTGTTCTGCAAATCCAAGGCACTAGGTTCATTTTTAGAATAGCCCATTTTTTTTTTAAATCTATGGTTTGGCTAACCTTCTGTATGTAGGCCATTTAAACTTTTAATACAAATTGGCTTAACCTAAAAATCTAGAATAAAGACTGCTGATACTGATGTTTTTTTTAAGTTACATATATCCTAAAGGCAATTCATTGCATTTTCCTCTTTAACATAATTAAACCTTTGACACAAAAATAATTTGTGGCTAAACCATACATTTCATCTGCTACTAAATTATATGGTTTCCAAAGCACATTTTCACTACAATCACAGATAATAATGCTTTTATAAAAATGAATAATAATCCATTTATTTGTCCACTGAAAAACGAGGTGCATCGTGTTTGATGTCAATATAACAATATTCAATACAGACTACACTCAAGTATTTATCATGTAGCAAATGGATGCCAGATTGTAACTGGGTCAAATACATTGTGTATCTTTACTAATGCACCATTACAAATGTGTCTTTAATGATGTACATAGAAGATGACAGGTTATCTCACTGTGTAATGGACCACATTGCATGTTGTCAGCGTGAAAATTTTAATCTATCTTGTAGTGTTATAAGTAAATTACAAATGAATATCCCAAATTAACTTGCATTCAGTCATACCTATCCTTAAATATAATCACAATTATATAACACAAGGGTATTAATACTGCATTTTAATGTATTGTACTGTACCTGTTGTGAAATGTTGTTCTCTGCTTTTCTGTTCTTTATATTTTTATATAAGTTCACATTTCTGCTTCGTTATGTTCACAGCTGTTTTGTCAATTAAACAAAAAAACTTCTTCTTTATCAATGGTCGATGCTGTATTTTCCAAAGGTATAGCAGATGCCTACTGTAACTTTCAGCTGCATGTCTTGTGTTGAGGGTAAATTTCAATGCATTTCAACATTTTCTACAGTCCAAACAGCCCCCTTACATCAGAGTCTGCACAGAGTCCCCCTTACATCAGAGTCTGCACAGAGCCCCCCTTACATCAGAGTCTGCACAGAGCCCCCCCTTACATCAGAGTTTGCACAGAGGCCCCCCTTACATCAGAGTCTGCACAGAGCCCCCCCTTACATCAGAGTTTGCACAGAGACCCACCTTACATCAGAGTCTGCACAGAGGCCCCCTTACATCAGAGTCCACACAGAGGCCCCCTTACATCAGAGTCTGCACAGAGGCCCCATTACATCAGAGTCTGCACAGAGGCCCCCTTCTTACATCAGAGTCCGCAAACAGGCCCACCTTAGTTCAGAGTCTGCACAGAGGCCCCCCTTACATCAAAGTCCGCACAGAGACCCACCTTACATCAGAGTCTGCACAGAGGGCTCCTTACATCAGAGTCTGCACAGAGGCCCCCTTACAACAAAGTCCGCACAGAGACCCACCTTACATCAGAATCTGCACAGAGGCCTCCTTACATCAGAGACTGCACAGAGGCCCCCTTACATCAAAGTCTGCACAGAGCCCCCCCCCCTTATATGAGAGTCTGCACAGAGGCCCACCTTACATCAGAGTCCGCACAGAAGCCCCCCTCTTATATCAGAGTCTGCACAGTAACAAAAAATAAAAACCGCAGATGTGATCAAATACCACCAATAGAAAGCTCTATTTGTGGGGAAAAAATGATAAAAATGTCATTTGGGTACAGTGTTTTATGACCACGCAATTGCCATTCAAAGTGCATCAGCGCTGAAAGCTGAAAATTGGTCTGGGCAGGAGGGGGGTTTAAGTGCCCAGTAAGCAAGTGGTTAAATGTAACCCTATTGCTACACTAATGCCCCGTACACACGATCGTAATTTCCGATGCCCTAAAATTCGATGGAATTTTTCGTCGGAATTCCGTTTTACTATAAATTATGTATGTATGTAACCTAGGGAGACAAACTATAAACCCCCAAGAGTTTATTAATAATTAATGTGAATAATAAAAAAAAAAATACAGTGATTGTATTGTATTAATGTTTGTGTCAGGGAAGGGACTCTGTCTAATGCCCTGTACACACGATCGGCATTTCCGATGGGGTAAAATCCAATGGAATTTTCTGCCGGAATTCCATTCAAGCTGTCTTGCATACACACTGTCAGACCAAATTCCGACCATCCAAAACGCGGTGACGTAAAACAATACGAGCCAAGAAAAATGAAGTTTAATGCTTCCGAGCATGTGTTGACTTGATTCTGAGAATGCGTGGGTTTTTTCTCCATCGGAGTTGCACACAGAAGAAGGAATTTTCTATCGCTTTTCTTTCCATCGGAAAAAAATAAAAAAAATTCTATTTCTAAAGACAGACAGAAAAAAGTCAGATGGGGCCCACACATGATCGGAATTTACGATGAAAAAAGTCCATCGGACTTTTTTCATTGGAAATTCCAATCGTGTGTACGTGGCATTAGAGACACCTCTCTTCTCTTTTATACTCAGTTGTGACGTGACGCTACTCTTATACAGGGACGCCATCAGGAATTTTGGGGCCCCTTACACAGCTTCAGGCATGGGCCCCCTGGAGCAGAGAACCAGGGAGGGGGGGTTGCCATCTGGGGCCCTGGGGACCTCTGGGCCCCTGGGGACCTCTGGGCCTTTTAATAAAAAAATATAAACAAAAATAAAAAAATAAACATTTATATAAAAATAAAAAAAAGGGGGGTTGCCACATGGGGCCCTGGGGACCTCTGAGCCCTTTAATAAAAAAAATATATATATAAGAAAAAAAAAAATATATATATATATATATATATATATATATATATATATATATATATATATATATATATATATAAAAAACATTTTTATAAAAGAGGGGGGGTTTGCCATCCGGGGGCCCTTGGGGACCTCCGGGCCCCTTACAGGTGTACTGCCTGATTACAGTGGGGGAGATGTGGATATTACAGTGGGGAGATGTGGATATTACAGTGGGGGAGATGTGGACATTTAAAGTGGGGGAGATGTGGACATTACAGTGGGGGAGATGTGCCCCACTGAGCCATTAAGCCATTAAGATTAAAGATCTTTGATTATTTGGTTCTCAGACTTAGAGCCGGTAGGGGACAGAAGCAGTATTAGACCAATGCTGCATCCACCTAGGTATGTATGTATGTATGTATGATTTAAAAAAATAAACTTCTCTTTTAAAAAAAATTGATTAATAGAGTAACTGTTTCCCTATATTCATACTTACCTAGGTGGATGCAGCACGGGGCCAATGCTGCATCTGTCCCCCACCGCCTCTGCACTGAGAACTGAGCCATCAAACATCGCTGATGGCTCAGTTCTCTCAGCTCCCCGAGCAAAGTGCTGCTGCCTGCCCATCAGCAGCTCTCCTGATTTGCTCCTCCATGCTCAATGGAGAGCTGAGATGTGGAGGGGCGGGGTGTGGCCATCCTAGCCTCTCAGCGGCTCGCTGAGAGCCTAAGAGGACCATCAGTCCAGGCACCTGGTGGATCCAGACTTCCAAAGTCAGGATGATGCGGTGCCTAGACCGATCTGTGTGACATCAGCAGAGAATGGTCTGAAGTTTGCTCTCTGCTGATATCACACAGATCAGTCCAGGCACTGCATCATCCCGACTCTGGAAGTCTGGATCCACCAGGTGCCTGGATTGATGGTCGTCTCAGCAAAACGAATTGCACTCCTGTGACCTGTAGGAAAAGCCCAGCCAAACGAGCTCAGGCTGGACTTCTTTATGTATCTCTCCCTGCCCTCCGGCACCTTTCCTTCCCCGCTCAAACATTACTTAAAGAATCCTTGACTAGACCCCACCTGTTTGAATAACTTACCGTATTTTCCGGCGTATAAGACGACTGGGCGTATAAGACGACCCCCTAAATTTCCTGAAAAAATGTTGGTTTTGGGATATACTCATTGTATAAGACTACCCCCTTCCTACTTGTCTTTCTGGAAGCTGAGGGGTAGCCAGAACCGCTGACAGAAACAGGCTTTTTCAAATCTCACTGTGCCATTACATTACATTCCTCACTGTGCCATTACATTACATGCCCCCACTGTGCCATCACTTGCCCCTCACTGTGCCATCACTTGCCCCCTCACTGTGCCATCACTTGCCCCCTCACTGTGCCATCACTTGCCCCCTCTCTGTGCCATCACTTGCCCCCTCTCTGTGCCATCTCTTGCCCCCTCTCTGTGCCATCTGTGCCATCACTTGCCCCCTCTCTGTGCCATCACTTGCCCCCTCACTGTGCCATCACTTGCCCCCTCTCTGTGCCATCTCTTGCCCCCTATCTGTGCCTGAGCTTGCCCCCTCTCTGTGCCATCACTTGCCCCCACTGTGCCTGAGCTTGCCCCCACTGTGCCTGAACTTGCCCTCCAGTGCCATCACTCACTTTTTTTTCAGGCGATGCGGTGCGGTGACAGTCTCCGTGCTGCGCGCGTCAATGATTTAAAAGACGCGCCTTCTCCTCAGACTGGCGGAACACAAATCTTCCCAGCAGCGCCTCTGTTCTGTGTTCCGCCTATCAGGGACGTCTTCTCATCTCGTCCGAGGATGAGAAGGCATCTGTAATAGGAGGAACACAGAACAGAGGCGCTGCTGGGAAGATTTGTGTTCCACCTATCACAGAACACGCTGAGAAGAAGGAGCGTCTTTTAAATCATTGACGCTGGCCGCACGGAGACTGTCACCGCACCGCCTATTCAGAAAAAAGGTGAGTGATGGCAGAGACCGTACCCGGCGTATAAGACGACCCCCGACTTTGGATGCATTTTTTTGCATCCAGAAAGTCGTCTTATACGCAGGAAAATACGGTAAGACCCATCTCCCTGCTCCCGTTTGCCTCCAAGCTCATGGAATGCCTTGTCCATGACCGAATGAGTCACTACCACTTACAACTCCAGCGCCTCTTCCTCTTTCTGTTGGGGTACACCAAGGCTACGTCCTTGGGCCCCTCCTATTCTCACTCTATACCTCTTCCCTGGGCCAGTTGATAATCTCCAATTGCTTCCAATACCATCTCTATGCCGACCACACCCAGATCTATCTCTCCACTCCTCAATTGACCCCCTCCATCTCCTCACGGATCTCAAACTTACTGAATGACATATCGTATGGCTGTCACACCACTTCCTCAAACTCAATCTTTCTAAACCTGAGCTTGTTATATTTCCTCCTTTCCCCCCCATGACTTTACCATTAATATCAACAACACAACCATTGGTCCCTCCACACATGCCTGGGTGCTGGGTGTAATCCTTGACTCTAACCTTTCCTTCAGCCCCCACATCCAATCACTGGCTAAATCCTGCCACCTTAACCTCCACAACATCTCCAGAATTCGACCCTTGCTGACTAATGACACCACAAAGCAACTTCACTCCTTGATTTTTTCCCGCCTTGACTACGGCAACTTTCTCCTTAATGTCCTACCCTTACGCAGGCTATCCCCCTTCAGTCTATTATGAATTCTGCTGCTAGATTAATACACCTTACTAACCAATCCATGACTGCTGCTCCTCTCTGCCAATCCCTTCACTGGCTTCCCCTACCCCACCATGTAAAATTCAAAATGCTAACCTCAACATACAAGGCCATTCACAACATCGCCACATCTACATCACCAACCTCATCTGCAGATATTGCCCAAATCGTTCCCTCCACTCCTCCCAGGACCTCCTGCTCTCTAGCTCCCTTTTTACCCCCTCCCATGCTTGCCTTCAGGACTTCTCCAGAGCATCTCCCATCCTCTGGAACTCCCTGCCCCAGTATGTCCAATCAGCCCCTACCCTGTCCACTTTTAGGAGATCCCTGAAAAATGTATTCAGGGAAGCCTATCCCATACCCACCTAACAACTGTCCCTGAGCCACCCCCATCAAATCATTCTCTGCAGCTATTACCTTTTGTACCACCCCCCCCCTTCCTTTAGAATGTAAGCTCTACAAGCAGGGGCCTCCTGTTTAATAATAATAATAATCTCCTTATAACCTACAATTTTTCAACCTTAGAAAAATATAGGAGCAAAAATGTATACATTTTTTACTATCTTAGCCCTTCTCTTTCACTGCTAAACCAAATTTCACTGCTAAACCAAATTATATACGTACATTACCAATGATATTACATAAAATCCCAGGCACCTAAAAAAATTATATTTTAACAACCTCAATACTGGACACTTTCACCCCCTTCCTGCCCAGGACAATTTTCAGATTTCATAGCTGTCACACTTTGAATGACAATTACTCAGCCATTCAACACTGTACCCGAAAAGAGGAGGATCGGGGCTCCTGGCCCCTCCCTCCTATTAAGGGTTCGGACGGGCGAAATCTCTCTCTTCCAAAAGGCATCGCCCAAAGGTTTGGGGGCAAAGGTGTGAATGCAGGCTTAGTTTTGCTAGTTATAGAAGGATGTCGTGAAGGTGAGGTATAGTCTAAGATAGTTATGTTCCATCACATTTTGAAATATAAAACGGCATGCTTTGAAAAAAGGCTGCTCCAAAAACATATGGTTTGAGCAACAAAGGAATGCAATGAGCACACCAAAATAAAAATGCCTATCAACATAAAAAACAAGTTGCCCCATTTAATGAAAAAGCCTAAATTCCTCATCCAAAAATAATGATTTTTTTTTTTTTTATTAATTTCATTTAAATAGGACCCTTTTAGCAAAAAAATAAATAAAAAGGCTTTGTTATGGACAGCTTGGCAGAAAAAAAGGAGCGATTGCCAAGGCGCTAGCAATCAAAGTTATTCAGGCATAAAATAGTCAAGTAATTCTAACTTTGGGCTTGTATAATGAAGATCTGTAAACATGAAGGGGGGGCACAATCTAATGTACTCCAACACTACAATACACATAATTATAGCACAGTGTTTGGTCTGATTCATCTAATCTCTCCCTATGCATTTTGTAAGCTTCGGCTACAACAGCTCCAACACACTGACATGAGTGCTCTCAGCCCACACTTTTATAGAGATGAGCTGGGTTATCAAGTTACCCCCAACTGTTAGGTTGCTGAAGACTGCACAGAATAATATGGGTGTCCACCAAAATTCACTCACCAAGAATTCACCGAAAATGTGCCTGTTCACTGGCTGAATCCGAATCTCATCATTAATAGTACAATTCGAAGCTTACCCAACGTGTACCTTTAAAGGTACTCCTTTCCTTGACAGTATTATGTAGTAAATTAGCTTTGCTTATTTTTCCTGTTCTGTTTATATTCTTAATAACAGCCCCTTCTTGATTTTACAATTGACATTCTTTCACTAAAATAATTTGGCCAAAGATTTAATATCTCCATGAAGGACAGTGCACAAATAGCAGGCACCACAACAGGTACTGGAGACTGTTCCTTGGATCCTTCACGTCAGTCACGATGTTCTGATTTTTTGTCCTCTGATAACTATTGTAAGGGACAATGTACTAGTTTATAGATCTCAGGAAAATGCTGTCAGTGCCAATATTCTGATTTATGATCACGTTTTATTTGCTTTCTGGACAACATCACTTTATTAGATAAGGTATTTGTCATTCTGTTTTTTTAAGGATACGCTTGTTCAAACAATTTCAAAGGTTACATAATTAAAGTTGAAATTGTTATTATTTTAGATAGAGTTGATTTAGGAAATTACTAGAACTAGGGAATAGTTTTGGGTTTAGAAAAGCCAGTAATTGGGGCCAACCCAGTCCCTATAAAAGTCAGGGTTCCCAGCATCCTTTTGTCAGTGTGTGTGGAGACTTGAAGTAGATAGGGACAGCTGTCAGAATGTTTGCAGGGAGCAATATTTGCTGTTTATAGTGCTAACCTGTATTTTAAACAGTACTATAAAGTGTTGTGGGCTACATATTCTGTACCCTTCCTTCCTCCCTCTCCTGTGTTCACTGTTCTGTACGGTGATACATAACTTTAAACTGCAGTAGGTTAGCATCCTATATTATTGTGTACCCAACCCTATGTTCATAATGATTAAACCCAATAGTCCTTGCTAACTGCCTAACTGGGAATTTATGTCATTACTTTACATTAAATACCAGGGTTATGGCTACAGCTAGATGCCATAACCCCGGTATTTTCTTTTCCCTTAGGTGGCCATCTTTCAGATAAAAGTACTTTGCCACGGTATCAGTTTTAGAAGTGGCGGGAGAGGTGCTCCCCATCCCACCACTTCCCGGTGGTTCCTGGGCTTATATTACCTATCATTGCACCGCCAGTTTATTGCCGGTAAGCTACTGCTCACCTCTATGCCATTGAAGGACTGGAGCGACGACATGATGTTTTTTTTTTCTTAAAGCAAATGATAGTTTTTTTAAACTTTTGCTTTTATGTGTAGAGTAGAGATTTTGGGTATTTTAGAAAAAAAAGTAATAAAATGAATAATAAAAACAAGTTAAAGTGCCCCATCCCCACGTGCTCGCGCGCAGTACTGAGCGTATATGTAGGTCACGCCCACATATGTAAACAGCATTTGCACCACACATGTGAGGTATTGCCATGAACGTCTGAGCAACAGCAATAATTGTAGCAGTAGACCTTCTCTGTAACTCTAAACTGGTAATCTGTAGAAATGTCGCCACAATGCTTGTGCTGTCTAATCTGCCCCTTTCTAAGCTGTAAAGAAACTGGCTGATCCTACCTGTTCCTGTGCCCCCCTCTGTGTGCTAACCACGGTAATCATGGCTGCTGGTCCCTGATTACAGTGGTCAGTTTACGTGCCTCCTTCAGCTCATGTGTATGTCTCTCTCAGCCCCCCTCCTGTCACTATTAGTATGTGCAGTAAAAGTAAAGAACAATGACAGCCAGATCATCTGTCATAGTAATCTTTTCTGCAGTGTGTAATTATTTTTGTAAAACAAAGTCTGCAAATACCTTATCTTTTATCTCCTCTTTCCAGTTAAATCGGTCACATGACCTTCCAGGCTGACGTCGGAGAGGGAACTCAGCCCCTCCCTCTGCGACATGTATATCAGAGGACTAGAAGAGCAGCTCACTTACCCCCTTTCTGACCAGAGCATTTTTTGCAATTCGGCACTGTGTCGCTTTAGCTAACTTTTGCACGGTCTAATTTTTGCCCTTGGTTTAGCCTGATGTGTACTCTTTTACATATTTTTGGTAAAAAAAAATCGTAATAAGCATATATTGATTGGTTTGCGCAAAAGTTATAGCTTCTACCAAACAGGGGATAGATTTATGTCATTTTTATTTTTTTACTAGTAATGGCAGCGATCTGCAATTTTTATTGGGACTGCGACATTAGGGCGGACACAACGGACACTTTTGACACTATTTTGAGACCATTGTCATTTATACAGCGATCAGAGCTACAAATAGCCATTGAGTACTGTATAAATGACACTGGCAGGAAAGGGGTTAAACACTAGAGGGCGATCAAGGGGTTAGGTGTGTCCTAGGGAGTAATTCTAACTGTGGGGGGATGGCCTCACTAGAACATGACAGAGATCACTGCTCCCGATGACAGGGAGCAGTTGATCCTTGTCATGTTGCTAGGTAACAGGGAAATGCCTTGTTTACATAAGCATCTCCTCGTTCTGCCTCTCCTCACCGTAATCGAGGGCCGCCGGCGAACATCGATTTTGCGGGACCCGCTGGCACGCTCCTGCAGAGAAACAGAGCAGCAGAAAGACATTTGACTTAGAGGTTTTGAGAGAGATAAGTAAGCACTACAGATATAGTGGGCCCAGGTCAGATTTCATGAATGGGGTTTAGAACCAATATAAGCTTTCATTTGCTGTTTAGCAGCTGGGCTCCCTTTGCAGTTTAATCCTTTTTTTTTTTTTTATTCTTGTTTGTTTTGGGTGTTATTTATTTTTTATTTACGTTTTCATATATCTTGTTTTCCTTCAATTAGGTTTACAAAAAGAAATTGGTTGCTGTTTGGAGTTTATAGTTTTTGAGTTGGAGTTTAGTATTTTGAGCTTTTTATTTAAATATAATTTTAGGGTCTTCTTATTTTTTCGCAGACTGGTTCTTTATTGCATGTCTCCTGCAAAAAAATAAACATACCTGACTGTTTGCAGTCTTCTTTGGAATGTACACTGAGCTGCACAAAGCTCAGTTTGCATTCCAGCTCACATCTTTTATGCTGAGATGACTGAACTTTTGTGCATGAAGTGTATGTTATGCCGCTTGCTCAAAATGTGGCCTACTACAATTGCCTAAATACCGTGTATGGAGTCAGCACACTATTTAGCTGGCTTACCTCTTTGATCTTTTTAAAAAAAGCTGATTGCTGTCCCTCCTGATCAAAATGTGGTCAACTAAAATTATCTGAATACTATCGGGGCTCTCCGAGATGGGACAGGGCGGATGGTAAACTCACCTGACAGCATTATGAGGGAATTGGTAACCTTTTACTCAGATTTATATCAATCCAGGCAGGAGTATTCTATTGAGTCTGTACATGCCTTCTTACAGGAAATAGAGCTGCCTAGTCTTTCTACTCTACCACGATACTTACTGGACTCCCCTATAAATTTTGAGGAATTGCAAGTGGCGGTTAACTCCTTTAAAGCGCCTGGAGATGACGGCCCCCCTATTGAGGTTTACAAACAGTATGGGACAGTTATATTACCACCCCTGCTTAAGGTGTTCAATGCAGCTAGGGAGAAACGTTGTCTCCCCTGCTCTATGACAAAGGCCAACAGCTCATCATATCTGTAATGTACCATGTCTCAAAACAATAAAAGGTATTCAGCGCTGGGAAAAAAACAATCAATAATACAGAAATTTGCAAGCCAGCACTTAGGCCCCATACACACGGGAGGATTTATCCGCGGATACGGTCCAGCGGACCGTTTCCGCGGATAAATCCTCTCGAGGATTTCAGCAGATTTTAATGCGATGGAGTGTACTCACCATCGCATTGAAATCGGCGCCGAAATCCTCTGGCGATGACGTGTCGCGCCGTCGCCGCGATTATGACGCGGCGACGTGCGCGACGCTGTCATATAAGGAATTCCACGCATGCGTCGAATCATTACGACGCATGCGGGGGATCCCTTCGGACGGATGGATCCGGTGAGTCTATACAGACCAGCGGATCCATCCGTTGGGATGGACTCCAGCAGATGGATATGTTCTGCATGTCAGCGAATATTCGATCTGCTGGAATCCATCCCAGGGGAGATATATCCGCGGAAACAGATCCGCTGGCGTGTACACACCATAGGATCTATCCGCTGAAACCCATTTGCTGGGATTTATCTGCGGATGGATTCTATGGTGTGTACGGGGCCTAAGGATAAATTCATATAAAACGTCCCATAAAAAATCTAAATATAAGCAGTGCAGCGCAAAACATAGAATAAATAAAGTCCATAAGTGAATGTGAAAAAGAAGCAATCCAATATATTTCCAATCGCGTGGTGCAGATAATAAAAAGTGACCAAGTAAATATCCTCCACCGTGAATAAGGCCCCGTACACACCATAGAATCCAGCGGATCTTTTTCCGCGGATATATTTCCCCTGGGATGGATTCCAGCAGATCGAATATTTGCTGACATGCAGAACATATCCATCTGCTGGAGTCCATCCCAACGGATGGATCCGCTGGTCTGTACAGACTCACCGGATCCATCCGTCCGAAGGGATCCCCCGCATGCGTCGTAATGATTCGACGCATGCGTGGAATTCCTTATATGACAGCGTCGCGCACGTCGCCGCGTCATAATCGCGGCGACGGCGCGACACGTAATCGCCAGAGGATTTCGGCGCGGATTTCAATGCGATGTTGAGTACACTCCATCGCATTAAAATCTACTGAAATCCTCGAGAGGATTTATCCGCGGAAACGGTCCGCTGGACCGTATTCGCGGATAAATTCTATCGTGTGTATGGGGCCTAAGGATGGCCTCTCACCTCAATCATTCGACCTTAAAAGGTCACTACGCATGGTAATCAATCATAGGATCCAGATAGGATGAGTCAAAAGAATTTTCTTCGGCAGCTCAGTGGAAAACCAAATCAATGACAGCAGCAGTGATCCAACATAAAAGGACACAAAAGGAGAGAGATCTAATGCTCTCAGTAGCGACAGTTTATTTAAAAAAAGTAAAAACAGGCAATTCACATGCTGGGGCACTCTGCGCCGAGTGCCAGCTGACAGGCGTGTATTGTGATCAGTATGAAGTACTGCGGCGATCGCGGGTGATGTCAGGCGTAGCTCCTTTCCCCGTACGTGTTACGTCCTGTGGGCGGGACTTCTTCAGCGTGGGGCAGGAAGATACCTGGGCAGACCCAGAAAATAAACTCTTCTTTGCAGCTAATAATAAGAAACCTCAGATACCTGAGGTTGGTGGTGGAGTGGATGGAAAGGAGTATAATTTCTAGAGCAGGACTCTTTCTTTCAAGCTATCCTTGTCACTGAGGATATTTACCAAAGTCCTAGCAGAAGCTGAGGTTGAAGAAGATGACTGTAGTACTGTACCTAGATGACCTACTATTCGTAGCACCGTCAGAAGTACAGCTGGTAAATGACCTGGCAGAAGCTCAACTATGGCTGAAGTCATTGGGCTGGATTTTAAACATTCAAAAAATCCAACCTATGTTCCACACATAACATCTGATTTCTAGGATATCTGCTCTGCTCCATAGAGCAGAAGATGTCCCTACCAGAGAAGAAGATTCCAGGACTCGTTAAGAGAGTAAGATTTGTACAGAATAACCTCCCGATAGCCATCAGGGAGCTGATTTTGGTTCTGGTTCTGATGACCTCAACGATACCAGCAGTACAATGGGCCAAGTATCATCTAAGGCCCCAACAAGTCTTTCTCCTAAGAAATCAACAAGAGGATCTGAAACGGACGCTCTTACACCCAATATCCATGAAGAGGTCGCTCTGGTGGTGGAAGATCCACACAAATTTAAACCAAAGTCTGGCTTGGTCTTTCCCAACCTAACGGAAGTTTACCACAGACGCGAGCAGTTGGGGATGGGGAGTCCACCTAGCAGGGCAACCTGCTCGGGGGAGATGGTCCCCGCAAGAAGCCCAGGCGTCTTTGAATTGGAAGCCATAGAACACTTCCAAGACCAACTGAAAAGTCATCACACTCTGATCCTGCCGGACAACGCCACAGCAGTAGCTTATGTGACCAAACAAGGGGGCACGAGGAGCCACTCCCTAAGCCACATCTCAAACCAGATCTGTTGATGGGCAGAGGGTAATCTACTGTCGCTGGGAGCGGTCCACCTAAAGGAGGAATACAATCAAGTGGCGTACTTCCACAACTGCCAAGAGATCTCCCAATAGGAATGGGTATTACATCCAGAGGTGTTACAGCCCATTGGGGAATACCAAATATAGATCAATTTGCATCCCGGAAATACATCAAGGTGAAGCGTTTCTTCTTGCTAAATCAACAGGACCGGCCTCTAGTGATATACGCACTCAAAAACCTGTGGTATTTCAAAATGCGCTACGTCTTCCCTCCGGTACATCTGATTCCTCGGGTGGTGAAGAAATTCCTGCAGGAGCAAACAAAGCTCATACTGATAGCACCATATTTGCCCAAGAGAGCCTGGTTCTCTCAGCTCCCTCAGTCTCAGCAGAAGAGCCGTGGCTACTTGTCACGGAACCATGAACCAGACGTACAACAAGAGATAAGTGAAAATAAGAAGGCTTTATTGAAAATCAAGCTGTAAAGCAAAAGTCCAAACGGATGGTTAAACAGAGTCTTGCGAAGCCAGAGGTCAGGAACCAGAAGGGTAGTCGGACGAAGCCAGGATCAGGAACCAGCAGGGAAGTCAGACGAAGCCAGGATCAGGAACCAGCAGGGAAGTCAGACGAAGCCAGGATCGGAACCAGAAGCAGCAGCAGTCTTAGAAGCATGTGAACACAGGAGGACCAAGCAAGGAACTGAAGCCACAGAGCTCCTATATATGTGAGCCAGGCATCCAGCTCCTCCCAGTGGAAAGGAGGAGCCGCAGGGTGGGAGGCTACAAGAGTCCCAGAAACCAAGATGGCCGCCAGCACATGTCAAACGAAGGAGACAGGAGAGAGGTAAGACCATGACACTACTTCCTCACAGGGATGACCTAATGTGTCAGGGACCTCTAACAGGCCTAAGACAAGAAAGCTTCAAATGGACGGCCTGATTACTGAGGAAGACATCCAACGATCAATAGGACTCTCAGATAAAGTGGTAGTGACGCTTCTGAGTGTTAGGAAGCCGAACAACAGGGCCATCTACAGAAAGACCTGGAAAAAATTCAACAGCTGGTGCGCTGAGAATAACACACAAACGATGGCTACATCGACCATCTTAGAATTCGTACAGCAGGGTGATGATAAAGGTACGCTGAAGGTCCAGATAGTAGCGCTGTTGGTGTATCTAGAACGGACTCTTATTTTTGTAGAGCATTGGCTAAATACAGACTACCCAAGACACAAAAATGTCCCACGTGTGATCTATCAGTGGTACTGAGGGGGATCATCAAATGTTCCTTTGAGCCGCTACAAGAAACATCTTTATGCCTGCTGACACTCAAAACAGTTTTCTTTGTGGCTACCACTACAGTAAAAAACGATAGGGTAAATCCAGGCTCTGTCTGTCAGTTAAAGAGGAGGAGTGTCAGGTCACCTGCGGTCAGGTGACAGATGCACACCCCCATTGATAACGTCCAATTAGTGATGAAACGTGTCTGGGAGGCTGCGTCAGTGACGTCACCACGCCAAGGAGGAGGGCTCCTTCAAGCCGGCCGGCTTTTACAAACTTTGTTCGCTACATGCTGTTTTTAACTACTGATGCTGTAAGTACATTACTGCTTCTATTACATTTTTGTACCCTGCGGTATTACGCTATTGCGTTCCTTTTTTATCTTTCGATTTATGCATTGGGGATCGTTTGACCGTTGTTGCTCCGCTGATGAGCTTATTTGAGGCTGATTCGCAATCCTTTACCACAATCACCTGAGCCTGTGATCCTGTCAAGTGACGGAGTGTTCCAACCAAGTGTCCTGAGGATTAAAAGGCCGTGGCTGGGCTATAGCCAATTGTGTTAAAGGCTTGCCATCTGGTAAGCTGCTTTGATTTACGGTGGAGGGCTGGCACTGACTGCATGCATGTCACCTGGTGTTTTGGAGTTTTTGATCAACCACATTCCAATATATCAACCAACTTGAAGTCTCCATCTGCAATCTATGAACAGTGTTATATAGGATCTAACCAACTTTATCATCTGTTGAATGTTATAGACATTTATTTGGACATAATTCCACCTGTTACATTAATTATTTGGGCGCGGCTTTATATTTTTATTTAGATGCACACCGTTGGGGTCAGGAGTGCACCGCTAAGCTAGTGGACCCTACGGCTGACTGCTGCAGACGGAACACTGGGTGGCTAAGGAAGGCAGGTCCACTGGAGCACTAACAGGGATCCCACAGGGAGCTAGAGCCTAAGATTTCCCAGGGTGCGGAGTCTAAAATCCAGCAGGTGTTCACCAGAGCCTCTAGTGGTGAAGATGGACTGGGCTGCAACTGGATCCAGGTCGCGGACCCAGATTCCCCCAGCTCACGCTCACAGTAGGCTATAGAGGATAGAGGGGAAGCAGCAGCTCAGGATACAAGAGATAGTGAGGGGATAAGCCAAAGGTGGGGGCGACTAGCAGACAAGGATAAATAAAGGACACACCAAAGGTCAAGATCACAAGCAGGCAGGGATAGTCGAGAACAAGCCAAGATCGGTAAAACAGAGACAGACGTAGCACACGACAAGCAGGTACTCAAACACACAATAGCTTATGTAGTGCTACCCCTGGAGGAGCCGCTGATCAGATTTGGGATCGGCGTATTTAAGTTACCTCTTTACTGTGTCTAGGGGTGATGGTGGTGTTTAGAGCAATAATAGAATGTCCAGGACCGTTAGTTGACGTTTTCAATGCTTTATTCTCTGGTCAAACACGACCAACAAACAAAGTTGAGGTGGACAGGATAGGTTGGTGAAGGAAGAGCGACTTCAAAGAATCAGGCTATGGATAGTAAAGGCAGTCCTGCCTTCTGTAATTGTATTTGTCTACGTCACCACTCCAGCCGGAGTGGGCAAAGTGCCCCTGGACAGTCCTCTCTCACAGGCCTGGCAGCCAGAGCGCCACTTAAAGCTTCTGAAAGGAACAAGTCTCTGACACCGACTTGGCTCTAATTAAATTGGGATGTTAGATGCGGCCTCTGCCACAGGCCTAGTGCTGAAATTGTGAACGATAGAGCGAATCCTCCCAGTATGTCTTTTGGGGTTACCGACTGACAGTCTAAATGTGCCCTGTCAGTGTCCGGTCACCCAGATCCCAGATGGTTCATTCAAGCCCTGTTGGATCACCTGCCTCCGGGTTCTCCTCAGACCGATCCCCCACCGAACAGCACCCAGCTTGGGATCTTCTTAATAGAAGTGGGGACCCAGTAAGTCACTGGGGCCCCTTTGTAGCATCGGTTGCTCTGGGCTATGAGAGCCCAGAGTCAGGAACTCCACGTAGCACGCGACCCCGGCCTGGTAGGCCATAGTGGTGGGGTCCGTGATGTGCGCACACCCTAAAGGTGGGTGCCGCACCTGGAACCAGGAACCCGCGAAGAACCCCGAACAACGGCCTCCGCCACAGAAATACTCCTACCCAGCATGCCCCACGAGGGAAAAACTCCTCCAATTGATTGCTGGGAGGAAGCGGCTCCGCCTGGACCCCCTCTGGCGCCACCTGCCGCCCAGAGATGAGACTGCATCTCTGGGGCACAGACTGACCCACAGGATAATCCAGATTTGGCGACAGCCAAATTTGACAAATCAAAGAATGAGAGCAATATAACTCTCTCACTCCCCCACTAAATTTAAATATAGCACCTGTACGGAAGTACACAGGCGCTACACTTAACAAACACTGTTGATCAGCATGGCTGGCTTGCAGTACACAGGTTAATATAGAGTTCCCTGATAGGGCCTGGGGTGGAGCCTTGCTAGAGGAGAGATTATTTAAGCAGCCAGGTGAGAGTGACTGGCCTATAAGGTGAACACAGGGAGGAGGTAAGCTGACAGACAAACATTACTGCATATCCATGACAAGGAGGTTCCTACCTCCTGCTCATATTACTCTAACAATACACAGAAACATAAATAACATGAGCTAATTAAGCAGCCGATGTGACTCCCTAACTACAATATACTGTACATTATCATACATATCAACACAGAACTCCTTCATACAATTGCAGTTAATTAGCACAAGCAACAATGGGTGAGAGACTCTTAGAAGTTATCCTAGACTGGTTTACATGATAACAGACCACAGACAGACAGGTGGGCATTATGAATCAGTCACTATTTCTACTATGACATATACATGGTTCCCAGAGTCTGTGTGTCTTGGGGGGACATGGACCTGAATCCAAAGTGACACCACCTCAAGGGTCCCCAGGCATACCGCTCACAAAGAGCACCTTTCCCCCAAATGCCAGAGCCCATAATTGCAAGGCAAGAGGCTAGCATTCAGTCCCCTCCAAAAGCCTCTGTCACATTTCTACCCCATCAAAAGTTGACAAAAAAAGGTCCCAGACCTCCACCTGGTCTGGACATGCGATATTCGGGCAAAGTGAACTCACATAGTCAGTCCGCATGATCTCCAATCTTGGCTGCAAGGAGTAGTTGACACCAGTAGGAGTGGGGCAGAGGTCATTGACTTTCTGTCCAGCTGCCAGCGCTTCAGTTGGGTGGTTTTTAACATTCAAGAGCCCGGTCTGCTGCTAGGCAGAGGGGCCAATTGCCCCACCTTCCTGAAGCTGTAGAGACACTGTAGGTGCTAGATAGAGGCCAGCGCCGCTCTGCCCTGTTGTCAGGGATTCAGCTGGGAGCAGCAGCTTCACTACATCAGCTTGTCCCTGGAACTCCATAGTTGTTTCTGGTGCTGGGCAGAGGTTGGTAGCACTCTACCCTGTTGACTCCACATCCTCCGCTCCGGCTAACCTTTGGGGCAGGAGGCTGGCTTCCTCCACTCTCAAACTGTGCACATGCCATTGGGGAGGTGAGCCGGCTTCTCCCTTTTCCATTCCCTCATCTGGCTGCTGGGACGACATGTCTGTGGTACTGTCTCCTAGGTGTGCGAATTGGTGCTGGGGAGGAAAGATCGCTTCCTCCACCCTGGCTGACTGTTGGGGAGGAAAAGGTACTTGCTTTTCTCCTGGTGTAGTTACCAGCCGCTGGGGAGGTATCTTGCAGGGACTATCTCCCGGACTCCCTATCTCTTTTTCTGATGCTGGGCAGAGACCAACAGTGCTCTGCACCGTAGCCAGCGCTTCTGCTGGGAAGATGAACACTGGGGTAATATCTAATTGCTGGGGAGGGGGAATTGCTTCTTCCACTCCCGGTGGGAAATCTGCTGCTGGGGAAACAGCTAACGAAGATCATCTCTCGGACTCTCCGAATCCAACTCCGAGGGTGGACAGAGGCCAACAGCGCTTTGCTCCATCACCAGAACTTCTGCTGGGGCACCAGATGTGATACTCTGGACTTGCTGCTGATCACCATCTACCAGCCTTCCAGAACCCATCTCAACTCCCCTTCTGAGACCTTTATGCTATTAGCTTGTCTCGCTGCCTGGGGAACCTCCGGTACATTCCGCTGCTTATTTCATTGCGATTAGGTTAGAAAAACGTAGGGGCACCCCTGGCCCCATTTTCTCCACATCTTTGTGGCTGTCCACTTTTTCTCCCGGACAGTTCCAGGCAACGGGAGCTGTGCTGGGCTGCTGATCACCGTCAAACATGAGCAGCCCCACGCAGCCGTAGCCAACGCCTTCTGTTGGGCTGCCATCTGCTGCACCTGGCCACAGTTGAGCCGCAAACCACCAGAGGGCTCTGTAGCTGGCCTCCAGCCTTGTCTCCTCCCGGACCAATCTTCCGAGCTTCGTCTTCCACTCATCTCGCAGTCGTTCCCTCAGGAATAGGGATGAGCCAAACACCCCCCGGTTCGCAAAATTGTTCGAACACGTGAACACCGTTAAAGTCTATGAGACACAAACATGAAAAATCAAAGTGCTAATTTTAAAGGTTAATATGCAAGTTATTGTCATAAAAAGAGTTTAGGGACCTGGGTCCTGCCCCAGGGGACATGTACCAATGCAAAAAAGTTTTAAAAACTTCTGTTTTTTCGGGAGCAGTGATTTTAATAATGCTTAAAGTGAAACAATAAAAGTGAAACATTCCTTTAAATTTACCTGGGGTGTGTGTACAGTATGCCTGTAAAGTAGCGCATGTTTCCCGTGTTTAGAACTGTCCGTGCACAAAATGTCATTTCTAAAGAAAAAAAAGTCATTTAAAACTACTTGCGTCATTTAAAACTACCCGCCCACATCATTGGGTAACCCCCGCTTGCCGGAGAAACCTGGGGGTTACCCAATGACATGGATGGGTGACCCCGCCCCCTCTTACGCGTCATGGGGGTTTCGTGTGGAGTGGAGACTGGAGCATCGCTGGAGAATGGATCACCGTGGGACATAGAGAATGGATTACAACGCTGGAATGTTTTTTCCCAACTGTGTCTGTGTGGTTTTTAACATTTTTGACACTTTCTTTTGTGAAATGGTAGGGGTACAATGTACCTGGTTACCAATTTACATAGGGGGGGCCAGAATTTGAGGGTCCCCTTTGTTAAAGGGTGCTTCCAGATTTTGATAAGCCCCCTGCCCGCAGACCCCCACAATATAGGTAAGATGCCTTTAGCCATTGCCACTTGATGTAGTAGGATCGGTGACGTTAAGATCCAGTCACTGAATCTGGGGTCGAGGGAAATAGTCATGACCAGTTAGTTGCAAAAGAGGTGAGTTGTAAGGAGATTTCTGCGTTTTGCAGAGTGAGTCCCACATCGCCAAGGATGACTTGGTAAGTGGTGAGGTAGATGGGGCCAATTTGCAGAATTTACTGGGTATCCAGATAAGAGGGAATAGGTCTACCCGGCTCAGGTCTATTTCCAATTGCACCCAAAGTTTGGATTCCTTCTGGTATTTCCAGTCTGATAACCTATTCAATATAATCGCAAGAAAGTGTCACTTGCCACTGTCGCCTGCTACCAGATGTGGATTGTCACCAGATGAGGAATGTCACTTGCCACGCTTACTGCCACAAGATGTGGATTGCCACTTGCCACGTTGCCTGTCAACAGATGTGGAATGCCACTTGCCACGTTGCCTGTCACCAGATGTGGAATGCCACTTGCCACGTTGCCTGTCACCAGATGTAAAATGCGACTTGTCACGTTGCCTGTCACCAGATGTGGAATGCCACTTGCCATGCCACAAGATGTGGATTGTCACCTGCCCCATTGCCTGTCACCAGATGGGGAATGTCACTTGCCACATCACCTGCCACAAGATGGGGATTACCACCTGCCACATTGCCTGTCACCAGATGTGGATTGCCACCTGCCACATTGCCTGTCACCAGATATGGATTGCCACCTGCCACATTGCCTGTCACCAGATGTAGATTGCCAGCTGCCACATTGCCTGTCACCAGATGTGGATTGTCACTAGCCATGTTTCCTGTCACCAGACCAATAAAGCATAGCTTTATTGATCTGGTCTCCCTTCCCTTGTTCAGAGGCAATCTCCGCCAGCAAGTTTCACACAGCGAGGAGCTGCAGGAGAGCGGTGATGCGGGCAGTGTGAGATTATGTCATCTCTCTTCTCCCCGCCGCATCTCCGACACAGACAGGCACTGGCTTTGAGGGCGGAAGAGTGGTGATGCGGGGGGGGGGGGGGCGGAGAGGGATATCATCTCTGCTTGCCCGCTCGCTTTTTCCCATCCACACAGCGCTCTCATGCCGGTGTTCTGCAGGCATTATGCGCCGGGGGACAATTCTCGGCAGGACACCGGCAGCCCAGCATCTCCCTTGACCGCCGCCCGCAACCGGGGCCCGGCTGCAAAACCGCCACGGATCGGTAGTGGGCCGGGGATCGGGGGTTGACGACCCCTGGTCTACATGACCGTGGTTTGGTTTCAATAGACCACCTCATTTTCCACTTCTTGATTAGTTTGAACACTGCTGCTTGGCTTTCTCAATACCTTGGATATCTTTTTATATCCCTTCCCTGTTGTATACAGTTCAAATACCTTTTCCCGTGGATCCTTTGACAATTTTTTTCACTTCCAAATGACTCAGAATCCAGAAACGTCAGTGCAGCACTGGATGAAAGATGCAAGGGTCTGTCAGGAGTCCAGAAACTGATAACTTATACACACACACACACACACACACACACACACAAATTATAAGCAAACAGATCACAGGTGAGGATGGTTACCTTTAATAGCCATTTTAACCCCCTTTGTGTCTGTTACGGAACCATGAACCAGACGTACAACAAGAGATAAGTGAAAATAAAAAGGCTTTATTGAAAATCAAGCTGTAAAGCAAAAGTCCAAACGGATGGTGAAACCGAAGCAGAGTCTTGCGAAGCCAGAGGTCAGGAACCAGAAGGGTAGTCAGACGAAGCCAGGATCAGGAACCAGCAGGGAAGTCAGACGAAGCCAGGATCAGGAACCAGCAGGGAAGTCAGACGAAGCCAGGATCGGAACCAGAAGCAGCAGCAGTCTTAGAAGCATGTGAACACAGGAGGACCAAGCAAGGAACTGAAGCCACAGACCTCCTATATATATGAGCCAGGCATCCAGCTCCTCCCAGTGGGAAGGAGAAGCCGCAGGGTGGGAGGCTACAAGAGACCCAGAAACCAAGATGGCCGCCAGCACATGTCAAACGAAGGAGACAGGAGAGAGGTAAGACCATGACAGTACCTCCCCCTCAAGGGCCCCTCCTCCGCGGTGCAAAAAACGGTTTCTGAGGGAAGCGTGCGTGGAAGGCTCGGAGCAAGGCAGGAGCATGGACATCTGCGGAGGGAACCCAGGAACGCTCCTCTGGACCATAACCACGCCAGTGGACCAAAAACTGCACCCGACCGCGGACCAGGCGTGAGTCCAGGATATTGCTCACCTCATACTCCTCATGATTGCCCACTTGGACCGGACGAGGCCGAGGAACCGAGGAAGTGAAGCGATTGCACACCAGTGGCTTCAATAGGGAGACATGAAACACGTTGGAGATCCGCATGCCAGGAGGAAGCGCAAGGGCATAGGCTACCGGGTTTACCCTGCGAAGCACTCGGAAGGGACCAACAAAGCGAGGAGCCAGCTTGGGAGTGGGCACTCGAAGGTTGAGGTTGCGAGTGGACAACCATACACGGTCTCCGACCTGGTAGGAAGGAGCAGGCGCTCGTCTGCGATCAGCCTGGAGTTTCTGGCGCTGCGCAGAGACCTCAAGGAACTTCTGGATCTGTACCCAAGAGGCGCGTAGGACGGAAAGGTGATCCTCCACAGCCGGAATATCCTGGGGAGAAAATGCCTCTGGTAACACGGCAGGTTGGAACCCATAATTGGCCATGAAGGGAGACGTCCCAGAGGAAGAGTTCACCGCCGTGTTCCTGGCAAACTCAGCCCAAGGCAGGAGGTCAACCCAATTGTCCTGGTGATCGGAGACATAGCAACGAAGGAATTGCTCCAAGGCCTGATTGGATCGTTCTGCGGCCCCATTGGACTGAGGGTGGTAGGCCGAGGAGAAGGAGAGATGAATCCCCAACTGGGAGCAAAAGGCGCGCCAGAACCTGGACACAAACTGACTCCCCCGATCCGACACTATCTCCTTGGGCAAACCGTGCAACCGGAAGACCTCCCAGGCAAAAATCGTGGCCAACTCTTGTGCAGAGGGTAACTTCTTGAGAGGAACACAGTGGCACATTTTGGAAAACCGATCCACAATCATGAGAATGACCGTATGGCCTCGGGATGCAGGGAGGTCCACAATGAAATCCATCCCCAGGTGTGACCATGGGCGCTCCCCGGTGGCTATGGGTTGCAGCAGGCCCAACGGAAGGTGCCGAGGGGACTTACTTTGGGCACAAACGGAGCATGCCGCTACATATGCGGCGATGTCGGAACGTAGGGAAGGCCACCAGAACAGACGTGAAACAGCCCAGGACAGCTGATTCTTACCAGGATGCCCCGCGGTCTTGGAGTTATGGTAGGTACGCAACAACCGAATGCGCAACTCCTCAGGCACAAAACATCTGCCGTTGGGTCTCCCAGAGGGAGCACCAGATTGAGCCGCCAAAATCTGCTCACCAAGGGGAGAGGTCAGGCTGGTGCGAATGGCGGCCAGGGTCTGATTCGGAGGTATGACCGAAGTCGGTGTAGATTCCTCCCTGGACAGCTCGGAGTACTGCCGTGATAAGGCATCCGCCCTGATGTTCTTGGAACCGGGTAGGTAGGAGACCACGTAATTAAAACGTGACAAGAACAGAGCCCATCTGGCCTGACGTGGTGTCAATCTCTTGGCCTCCGAAAGGTAGGTCAGATTCTTGTGGTCCGTCAGGATGAGAACCGGAACCACCGAGCCCTCGAGCAAGTGCCTCCACTCTTTGAGAGCCTGCACTATGGCCAATAACTCCCTGTCACCAATCTGATAGTTGCACTCCGCGGGTGACAGTTTCCGGGAGTAAAACCCACAAGGAAGCAGCGGACCCTCTGGTGTTCTACGCTGAGACAGAAGGGCGCCTACTCCCGTCTCAGACGCGTCCACCTCGAGGACAAAGGGCAACCCAGGGTTGGGATGAGACAGAATCGGAGCCGACACAAAGGCGGATTTTAGGGCCTCAAAAGCCCGGATGGCCTCGAGCGGCCAGACCTGGGAATTACTGCCCTTCCTGGTCAGATCCGTGAGAGGCTTAGCCAGCATGGAGAAGTCCCTGATGAACTTCCGATAATAATTGGCGAAGCCCAAAAAGCGTTGCAAGGAACGAAGACCACTGGGCTGAGGCCACTGTAAGACAGCCGAAACCTTCTCAGGGTCCATGGAGAACCCCTCAGCGGAAATGATGTAACCTAAGAAGGTTACCTGGGATCGGTGAAATTCGCATTTCTCAAGCTTACCGAACAGCTTGTTCTCTCGTAACCGTTGCAAAACTCGCTTGACATCCAGAATGTGGGCCTCCATGGATTCAGAGTATACCAAGATGTCATCCAAATAGACCACCACACACTGCTGCAACAGATCACGGAAAACATCATTGATGAATTCCTGAAAGACTGCGGGCGCATTGCACAACCCAAAGGGCATAACCAAGGATTCATAATGACCGGTCCTGGTGTTAAACGCGGTCTTCCACTCATCGCCCGCCTTGATCCTTACCAGGTTATATGCCGCCCTCAGGTCGAGTTTGGTAAAGACTGTGGCCCCCTTAAGACGATCGAACAGCTCGGAAATCAAGGGTATCGGGTAAGCGTTCTTGATCGTGATGCGATTAAGGCCCCTGTAATCGATGCAAGGCCTCAACTCACCGCCCTTCTTTTTCACAAAGAAAAATCCAGCCCCTGCCGGGGACGAGGATTTGCGAATGTGACCACGGGACAGCGCCTCCATCACGTACTCCTCCATGGCCTCACTCTCCGCAACCGACAGTGGATAGACCCTGCCGCGAGGAGGAACGGCACCAGGTTGTAACTCTATGGCACAATCGTATGGGCGGTGCGGAGGTAGGGCAACTGCGCGCACCTTATCGAATACATCCCGGTACTCCTCGTATTCAGGAGGCAACAGAGAGTCCGAGGAAGTACACAGCAACTTGACAGGCCCATGGATGCAACTAGCCCCACACTGTGGTGACCATGAGAGGATCAAGGCCGATCTCCAGTCGAAAGTCGGATTATGCTTCTGGAGCCAGGGGTACCCCAAGACCACCGAGTAGTGTGGAGACGAAATAACCTGGAAGCAGACCGACTCTCTGTGAACGGCACCAATGGCTATCCCCACTGGAAGGGTCTCATGAGTCACGTGTGACGGCTGGAGGGGTCTGCCGTCTATCGCCTCTAGAGCCAGCGGGGAACCTCGAGCCTGCAGGGAATGGAATTGGCGGCAGCGAACTCACTATCAATGAAAAAACCACCAGCACCAGAGTCCACCAACGCCTGGGTCGTCACCGAGCCCCCGACCCAGGAGAGGACAACAGTGATCAGTGGTTTATCAACACGGGAAACCGGGGACGAGGAGACTCCACCCAAGATCTGCCCCCGACAGGATCTCAGGTGCGAGCGTTTCCCGGACGGTTCGGACATGCCAACCGAAAATGCCCACCGAGACCACAATACATGCATCGGCCCTCGCGTCTCCGGAGTACCCTCTCACCCTCAGACAGGCGAGCAAACCCCAGCTGCGTGGGTTCACCCCCAGACAAGTCAACCCCAGGAGGCGTGGGAGGAGAGGGAGGCACGGGTGGGACAGCAAACGTAGGCGCCAAACTGTTAGGAGGCCTCCACAGGCTCTCCTTAAAGGAAGGTCTCTCCCTGAGTCTGGTGTCAATCAAAATCAGGAAAGAAATAAGAGCCTCGAGCTCCACTGGTAGGTCCTTAGCTGCAACCTCATCCTTCAAGGCATCCGAGAGACCATGAGAGAAAGCAGTGACCAGAGCCTCATTATTCCAGCCCACCTCTGCTGCCAGGGTACGAAACTCAATGGCGTATTCGGCTACGGATCGTGAACCCTGTCTGACGGACATAAGGAGCTTCGCAGCAGAGGCGGCGCGAGCCGGCACATCGAATACCTTCCGAAGAGAAGCAACAAAACCGGAAAACTCGGCAACCACCGGATTGTTGTTCTCCCATAAAGGGCTGGCCCAGGTCAAGGCCTTGTCCGAGAGCAGCGAGATCAAGAAGCCCACCTTTGATCTCTCAGTGGGAAAGGCAAGTGGCAGCAACTCGAAATAAATGCCCACTTGGTTAAGGAAACCTCGGCACTGAGTTGGCTCTCCCCCAAATCACTGTGGAAGGGGGGCAGAACCGGTCATACCCCGAAACACCGCAGGCGCAACAACAGGTGTCGGGGTAGACTCTGGCGCAACAACCGGAGCGGCAGTAGGAGCGGGCCCAGGAGCGACAACCGACCCATCGGCAACGGGAGCGAAATGAGCCGTGCGTTCAAGCAGGGTTTGCAACGCCACGGCGAACTGACCCAACAGGTGATCCTGCTGATCAAGTCTGGCAACCAGCGTGGGTAGCGAGGATGGCCCTGTACCGTCAAAATTCATGGCTTGGTCCTAATGTTACGGAACCATGAACCAGACGTACAACAAGAGATAAGTGAAAATAAGAAGGCTTTATTGAAAATCAAGCTGTAAAGCAAAAGTCCAAACGGATGGTGAAACCGAAGCAGAGTCTTGCGAAGCCAGAGGTCAGGAACCAGAAGGGTAGTCAGACGAAGCCAGGATCAGGAACCAGCAGGGAAGTCAGACGAAGCCAGGATCAGGAACCAGCAGGGAAGTCAGACGAAGCCAGGATCGGAACCAGAAGCAGCAGCAGTCTTAGAAGCATGTGAACACAGGAGGACCAAGCAAGGAACTGAAGCCACAGACCTCCTATATATATGAGCCAGGCATCCAGCTCCTCCCAGTGGGAAGGAGGAGCCGCAGGGTGGGAGGCTACAAGAGACCCAGAAACCAAGATGGCCGCCAGCACATGTCAAACGAAGGAGACAGGAGAGAGGTAAGACCATGACAGTGTCAACTTGTGTGCATATTATCAGGCCAAAATCACCAGGGTATGTAAACTTATGAGCAAAACTATATAATTGGATCCAGTGTGTTTCTTATATGTGTGATTGTAATCTTCATACTACAATAGGTAGATTCACAAAGAGTTAGGCCGGCTTATCAGTAGATAAGCCGACCTAACTCTGAATCTACGCCGGCGTTTGTTTAAGTGTATTCTCAAACAGAGATACACTTAAACAAAGCTAAAATAGGCCGGCTTGCGCCGTTCTATCTTAGCTTGCAATGTTTCTGTTGGCTGCTAGATGGCGCTTCCATTGCGGCCGGCGTAGATTATGTAAATGAGGGGATACGCCGATTCACGAACGTACGCCAGGCCTACACCGTCGCATTCCGTTGTTTCCGTAAGGGTTACGCTGCCTAAAGTTATTCCACCTATGAGGTGGAATAACAATGTTAAGTATGGACGCCGTTCCCGCCGCGAGGTTCGCATTTTTTACGTCGTTTGCGCAAGTCGTCCGCGAATCGGGATCTACGTCATTTACGTACACGTCAAAATCAATAGGCCCGTACGGCGTACTTAGCCGCAATGCGCACTGGGAAATGTAGTCGCCCTGCGCATGCGCAGTGTCAAAAAACGTCAAAAAACGTGAGGTCAAGCCTCATTTCCATACAACACGCCCCCCTCCTAGCAATTTGAATCAGGCGCCCTTACGCCCGCTCGTTTTAGGCTACGCCGCCGTAGATTAGCAGGTAAGTAGATTGTGAATCACTACTAGCCTAACTAATTTACGGCGGTGTAGCCTAAATAGGCTAGGCTAGGCCGCCCTAAAGTTAGGCCAATGTGTGTGAATCTACCCCCAAGTGTTTAAGTATTGTATATACAGTTTGTACAAGATTTTTTTCTCTGTGAAATATATATACTTTAGCGTGGATATTTGTACTGAAAAACAGTATGCTAATTGTCACTTGTCAAAATGTGGCCTACTCCAAGGGCCAGATTCTCAAAGGACTTACGACGGCGCAGCGCCATGTACGCCGTCGTAAGTCCTAATCTGACCCGTCGTATCTATGCGACTGATTCTTAGAATCAGTTACGCATAGATATCCATTAGATCCGACAGGCGTAAGTCTCTTACGCCGTCGGATCTAAACTGCAATTTATTTTGCCCGCTAGGTGGCGCTTCCGTCAAATTCCGCATCGAGTATGCAAATTAGCTAGATACACGAAATCCCGAACATACACGCGGCCGACGCAGTAAAGTTACGACGTTTACGATAGGCTTTTCCCGGCGTAATGTTGCCCCTGCTATATGGTGGCATAAGTGCGGCGCAACAATGTTAAGTATGGCCGTCGTTCCCGCGTCAAAATTTTAAAAAGTTACGTCGTTTGCGCAAGTCGTCCGTGAATGCGACGTCATTTGGAGCAATGCACACTGGGATATTTTACGGACGGCGCATGCGCAATTCGTTTGGCGCGGGGACGCGCTTGATTTAAATGATACACGCCCCCTACCCGCCAAATTTGAATTCCGCCGGGTGATTTACGCTACGCCGCCGCAACTTACGGAGCAAGTGCTTTGAGAATACAGCACTTGCCCGTGTAAGTTGCGGCGGCGTAACGTAAATCGGATACGTTACCCCGCCGCATAGATACGCCGATATACAAGAATCTGGGCCCAAGTGTTTGAGTACTGTCTATGGCATCTATACATTATTTCTTTATTTTTAGTTCTGAATTATATACACTGTGGTGTAAATTATTGGATAAAAAATTGCACATTGCGTGCACTTTTGCCCTCTGTCCCGTCCCTGTTTGCCCTAGTTTACAAAAAATACGTTGTCTAGCTTTCTCAATATATAGTTGCGTAACCGCACGGGCCTGTAGTTCCAATGAAGATTGGCACGTGAGGGGTGTGCATTGCACGTCTCTTCCAGCTCCTTCAGTTTAGTCGAGGTCAGTTATATCATTAGTTTGGATGATTGCTTGAACCTATTTATGCATGTGGACAAGATCCTGCGTGCGTGTAATTTAAATGTGTCCCATTGCACATCAAACGTAGACGAGTCACGGTTGTCAGTAGAACAGAACTGTAATTCCCTCACTATAGAATAGTGCTTAGGTAATACAGTCAGCCAATAGGGATTGAGTCTCCACACTTGCGTGGGGGAGGATACGAGCAAAGACGTTGTCATCCAGCATTGGGAGTGGTCAGACAGGGCCCTGGGTGTGAACCCTGATCCCGTGACTTTAGGTAGAAGTGTCTTGGAGACTAATACAAAATCTATTCTAGACATTGTGTCATGGCTAGTAGAGTGGCATGTATATGCTCTGGTGGTTGGATTTTGATATCTCCATACATCTATCAGTGAAAACTCAGTCAGTGTAGAGCATAGTCAAGTTTGTTGTGGTATGTTCATTTGCACCCCAGTTTGTACCGGGCGGTCCTGTGTAGGGGTCATGGTCATATTGAGATCTCCCATCCACATAACTGGGACCTTTGGGTTCTGAGCCATGTAGGCCAGGCCTTCTGCTACAACTTCCAGGCTGTATGGAGGAGGAATATAGCAGGCTAAAATCAACAAAGGTATACTGCCTATGACCGCATGAAGAAAAAAATACCTGCCCTGCTGGTCCGACACCATCGAGATCAGTTCAAAGGGGTAGATTTCGAGATAAGGATAGAGACCCCCCCTGGACAGGTTTGTGAACGTACTATGATACACCCATACGTTCCATGTCAGAAATGTAATTGAAGCCATGGAATCGGTAAACATATAGCATATAGATGGACCAGAAGGGCAGGATATAAGAGTATAGAAGATGACTATATTTAGAATGGTAAATTGAGATAATATAAAAATGTGAACATTATAATGGGAATATGAAAATTATAAAAAATAAAGAATTTATAAAAAAAAGAAGGGCAGTGTTATAACCCCATAAAGGGACCATCACCTGTATGCATACATCCATATAATGCATATTGTATCTATAGGAGTCTTGAAATGCATTCCAATAACATAACTTATACTCAAAGGTGCTGTGCAACCCAAAGCTCTGATGCATTGATCAAGTGTATTCCCGCCCACCCAAGTCCTCACCTCCCCAATATGGTGGGAGCATATGATGCCCAATAGCCATCATAAGAACAGTCATCCAGCATATCAAACCAGCTGGAGGTACATGGCTTAAAACGGGTAAATTGAAAAACACTGAAAAAACTAGAAACATCACTAAGGGGTGAATTCTCACTGCTCAGTGCATGGTAAGGTTGTGGAGGGAGAACAATTCTCCCTGAAGTTCCTTCTGTGTAGATCTCTTGCTTGGTAATTAAAGGTTTGTAGCATAGCATGCTATACAGCAGGGTTAGTTCCATATCAATAGTAAAGAAAGGAGTTCACCAGACCAGGGGCAGGCATGGTTAAAGTCCAGAAGGATGTTTCCTGGAGAGGGCTTGGGACAGGGACATGTAAGGCACATGTTCAGGTTCACCCCCCCCAGGGAAATTACATGGGCTGTGGCTGCGATACCTTGCAGGTTCCATAACAAGGAGAAGAAACAGTACAGGGTGCGGGGGGGCAGCAAGGGAGACAACCATCTCACAGAAACATAATGTGGTCGTACTAACTACGGTGTCTGGTCCATCTGTCTGCTAAGCCAGTCTTCAACACTGATCAAGCCAAGCCACGGTCGCAGGTCAAAGAATTGCACTCGGCCATCTTCCTCTACCCTCAATCTGGCAGGGAACAACAAGATGCAGGACGCTGAAGCGGCACTTGACATCTTGAAACTGGGCTCGCTACGCTACGTGGCCGTTGCCCATCTGGATGTTGCCTTTTTCCCCGGCTAGTCGCAGGATTTTATCTCTGTCACAGAAATGAAGGAACTTGGCAATAAATGTTATGGGGAGGTGCTCCTGCAGGTGGTGGTCTTGCCGGTATGCAGTGCACCCGCTCCACCACGAACATTCCCGAGAAAGCTTCCCTGCCATAAGTGTTGATGAGGAGCGTTTCCAAGTATTCGGCAGGATCTGTGCCCTCTGATCTTTCAGGGAGCCCTATGAACCGAAGATTACAGCTGCGTAGACGGTTCTCCATGTCGTCCTGGTGGGAGTGCAATTGCTGTAGTTGCCTCTGCATATCTTCTGCGGAGTGCTGCAGGGGATATAGGATGTCCTCTGCTGTGCTAATTTGGGTCTCGGTAACTCTGTCCTTGAGTTTTGAGAGATCTTGGCGGAGGAGGAAAATATCAATTTTAACCTCATCTATGTTTGTGGTGAGGGTACCCTACAGCGTTACAATAGCATGCAGTACCCTGGTAGTGTCAGCCATAGGCTGTTCCGTGTCGGGACACATGTCAGCGCCATCTTCGACCTGCTGGTCTTTATCTTGATGGCAATATTTCACCTGTTTTTCTGCCATCTCAGTGTTCCTTTTAGGTGGAGACATGTCTCCTTCAATTCCTTGGACCCTGTGGAAGCTGTGCATGTAATTATACCTTTGGATTCGTGCTCAGGATAGTAAGCATGATAAATGACAAGAGGATTTCACACTATCCAAGACCGACTCCATCACTCTACAGGCCACGCCCCTGCTGTTCGCCCTAGTGATGGAACCTGTGGCCACGGCTCTGAGACAAGTGGAACAGGTAGTGGGTATTACTGTAGATTCTATAGTTGAAAAATTTGCGTTATACCTAGATGACCCAATATTTTTTTTGCATGACCCTGGGTCATGACTCTGCAAGGCTTTACATATTTTGGACCACTATGCAGCTCTCTCGGGTGCTATTTTATTTATCGTTTTCCTGATGTGAGTATATTAACATTTTATAAATGTAGTGTCCACATGCGGCGCTGAACTAAAACTTTGGCAAGTATTTCAGAGGAAGGAAAGTTGAAATCCCGTTGTCAGCTTCAGTATGTAATATAAAGCACTTCACACCACTGTGTCAATCCACTCTCCTTACCAGAAGTATGTGAATAGCAGGCACAATAATAGACCTCAGCAATGGCTCCATAACCTTTGTCTCTGGTCAGATGGGTCTCCAAGAGCCAATAATCTTTGCATGTACCAGCATCTCCTGTTGCATTCTCTTTTAGCACAAAATCAATTAAAAGCTTGAGAGAAACTGTTGGAATTCCTGTTTATGTCCATAGAGGCCCAGGATCTCTAGCGCCTCAAGTGGTACTCGAGGTCCTGGGCCTCTAGGGACATAAACAAACAGGCAAAGATTATGGAGCCATTGCTGTGGTTTTTTATTATACCTGCTATTCACATACTTCTGGTAAGGAAATTGTATTGACACAGTGGTGTGGAGTGCTTTGTATTACACACTGAACCTGGTGAAGGGATTTCATCTTTCCTTCCTCTGAAAGACTGTTTGCCAAAGTTTTAGTTCAGTGCCACATGTGGACACTTATTTAGAACATTTACATAGTTACATTTTTGCTATCAAACAAATTGTGCTGGCTGCTTTTTTAAGAGCAACATTATTGCATAGTAGCGTGGATATCACACCTGTTTTGTATTTTATAAATGTGTTACTGCTTTTGTCAGAGGGTAATATGAGAGTAGGGATGAGCCCCCCGTTCGGTTCGCACCAGAACCTTCGAACGGACCGAACGTTCGCGCAAACATTTAGAACCCCATTGACGTCAATGGGACCCGAACGTTCGAATTCAAAAGTGCTCATTTTAAAGCCTAATATGCAAGTTATTGTCGGAAAACGGGTTTGAGAACCCGGGTCTTTTTTTTTAAAGGTACATTTTTATTTTGAAATTTTTGTACATACAAAACAGACAATACAACAAACACACATCCTAGGCGAACATCGCCCGGTACAATCATTTTACAACACTTTGGTAGCTGGTACACATTGAGCATTTTCATAAAAACACACAGAGAAAGGTGGGAGAAAAACAGAGAAAGGTGGGAGTTGTTAATTTACTCACTAAGATCTATTCAACGGGCAGAGGTATCAGTCATCAGTCAAAGTTCAAGGAGCATGAGGTATGGTGCTCTCGGAATCAACCCAAGAGCCCCAGACCTTTAAGCATTTTTATGTCATCTTTTACAGTGGTATAGCACGATTGATGGTGGTGAGCCAGAAGGCAATGGTAGGTAAGGATGGAGACTTCCAGTGGAAGGTTATAGACTTCTTAGCATAGAACAGTACTATCCGCAGGAAGGTTTGCATATTCTTAGATATAGTCTCATCATCAATGTGGCCCAGTAAACACCTCAGAGGATTACATATATTTGGTAACAGCGTCAGCGAGCTAATGAAGGCCGTGACCTCCGACCAGAAATTTCTAATCGGGGCACACTCCCACATCATATGAAAGAACGTGCCATCGGCCGCGCCGCATCGGGAGCATAGCGCTGAGGGGATTCTGCTCAGTTTGAACAGTAAGCATGGTGTGAAGTAGGATCTGTATAACAGTTTGGTCTGTATTACCTTGTCACGGGATGAAATGACAGAAGAGACCTGGAGGGGCAATACCTCCTGCCAGATCTCCTCCGTCAGCTCAGGGATGTCGGCTCTCCAGCTAGCAGCCGCTTTGCTCAGCCTTTGAGTCGTAGTGTGCAGGAGAGACCCATAATATGTGGAGACTAACTTGGTGTGCGAGGGGTCAGTTAGTAGTCGCTCCAGCCAAGAAAGCTAGACGACTATGTTATGAAGGCCAAACTGCGTTGCTGCAGTGTGGCGTATCTGTAGGTAAAGGAAGTAAGCTGTGCGTGGCAGATTATAGTCTCTACGAAATTCCTCAAAAGTACGAAACACATTGCCTGAGAACAGATGTAAAATAGTTTTTACCCCCCTTTTTGACCAGTATCCCCCATCCGATCTACGGAAAAATTCCGGAAGGTTCGGATTCCCCCACAGTGGAGTGTTCGGTGAGTATGTATTACTGCTGGAGGGGACTTGCAATTTAGTGAGTTAGTCATAGCTATAATACTCGTTCCCTCCCGCCCCCCAAGGGACATACAATGAATCATTTTGCAGGGATTCATAGGAGGTAAGGATGGCTGCCTCCAATGCAGTGGCTGCATTGTTATCTTCGGGGTAAAACCACCAGTGTACGTGGGCCGAGAACCAGGGTCTTGCCCCAGGGAACATGTATCAATGGAAAAAAAAGTTTTAAAACGGTCGTTTTTTCTGGAGCAGTGATTTTAATGATGCTTAAAGTGAAAAAAAAAAAAAAAATTCCTTTAAATATCGTACCTGCTGGGGCCCGGATTCCCAAAGCACTTGCGCTGGCGTATCTCGAGATAACCCACGTAAGTGCAAATATGCGCCGTCGTATCTGTGCGCCGTGCCCACAACACTAGATACGCCTGAAAATAGGCTTCATCCGACCGACGTAACTTGTCTTCAAGCGTGGACAAGCGTGGACGCATGTGGCGCTCCCATTGATTTTCTATTAAAATATGCAAATGAGGGAGATACGGCGATTCACAAACGTACGTGCGCCCGGCGCAGGCTACGCGGGGTGTGCGTAAGTTGTACGTCCGGTCTAAAGTTATTCCCCATAAAGGAGGTGTAACTCAGCACCAGACATGCACAGCAGCTGCAGCATCACCGTAACGGACGAGCTGAGCAACCACACTTGCAGAACAACACATCTGTATGCCAACATGCCAGGCAGGGCCGCCATCAGGAATTATGGGGCCCCTTACACAGCTTCAGGCATGGGCCTGGGGGGGGGGGGGGGTGCTGCCGCGAATTGAGAAGAATTGAGAAAGAAGAAATAAAGAAAAATATATATAAAAAAGGGGGGTAGCCATCCGGGACCTTTAATAAAAAATAAAAAAAATTAACCCCTGGGCCCTTTAATAATATATGTATAGATATATATATATATCTATATATATATATATATATATATATATATATATATATATATATATATATATATATATATATATATAATAATATATTTTTTATTTTTTATAAAAAAAGAAAAAAAAGGGGGCTTGCAATCTGGGGTCCTGTGGGCCTCCGGGCCCCTGGGGACCTCCGGACCCCTAAAAAAACAAAAACATTTTTTTTCTTTTTAAAGGGGGTTGCCATCCGGGCCCCTTACAGGTGTACTGCCTGTACCCCCCTGATAGCGGCCCTGATGCCAGGGGCAGTCATGGTCATAGCACTACTGTGTCCTCAGGCACGGAGGAGAGCACGGGAGAGGATATACCGAACGCGCATGAACGTCTTTGGCATGGGGGAATCGGAGGTGTATCGCATCTTCAGATTCAGCGCTGATGCCATCCTGGAATTAGCCACAGCCCTGCATGATGAAATCACCAGCCAGACAGAACACTCACATGCAGTGCAGCCACTAGTTAAGGTACTGGCAACACTGCATTTCCTCGCCAGTGGATCTTTCCAACGTACAAGTGTCGTGTCTGGGATGTCACAATGCCGGTGCCTGGATAAGTCCGGGGGGACCCTGTTGTATTCCCCAAACTTTGTGTGCCAGATCATCGGTGCATGTTGCGTGCTGCACAACTACGCCATGAGAAAGGGCCTGGAGATTGACATATGTGATGACCTGACCCCCGAACCACACAGTCCCCCCCTGCCCGAGGCTACCCCGTCTGCTGAGGGAACAGCAGTCAGGAGTTGAACGTATCTTTGCACGTTAAACACACACATTCATCATGGCACACGGACAATGCACGCATGCACACCACTGTGGTCCCTAGCTCACACACACCACATCCACCTCACATTGGTTTAGCCCAAGTCCACCGTGCAGGACTAGGGAGCAGCAATGCCACGCCAAGGCCCCAATGATGTTGCTGTCCATTCATACCACATTCACACGGTCGTAGGGATAACCTCTCCCTGATGAACCAAGGTGACACGCCTTGCTGGCAGGAATGTCACCCACACATACACACACTCACGCACCAGTCACACTGTAGCAGCACCGGGCAAACCCTGCCCCTGCAAACGGGTGTCCGGGCACCACTTCTGCACTCCTCACTGTGTGCAGTGACAAAAAATCTAAATAAAATAGGGATCATGCCCTTACAGGAGGACGGCACATACCTCTGTGCACGTCCAAAAAAAAAAAAATAAAGCTCATAAAAAAAGCACAAAAAAAAAGAGAGAAGTCATTTGCCCTCTCGTGAGGCCAGGCCTGGTGCCACGGGTACGGCTCCTCAATTGTCTGGGGGGAGCCTCGGATTGGGGGGGGTGGGGCATCAGGAGGAGGTTCCTCCCCTGGTCTGTCATTCCTGGCAGATGTTGGCTGCATGCCCTCCAACGCAACGGCAATGCGGGTGAGGACAGAGTTCGTATCCGCCTGCATCCGCAGCTGGCGGGTGGTGGTCTGCCGCTGGAGGCGCCTGTTCTGCCTTCCCTCCGCCTCGATGGCAGCAGTGTTGGCCTGTACAGCCACTCCCAGGCTCTTCACCTCCGCCATGAGGTCTGCTGCTGTGGCCTGCAGCTCCCCAATTGACCTGGTATGACGCTCCAGGCTGGCCTGCACATTCGAACCATGGTCCACAGATGGTGAGGGACCCCCTGCCACCATGTGGTGTCGCTTGGATTCAAGGGTCTGGGCTTGGTCACCCATGCATGTTACCATGGCAGTTTGCGCTCACATCCTGCAGGCAGTCAGAGATTGAGCTGGTCTGCTCAGCCTGCTGTGTGAGGCACTGCTGCATAGCAGCTGCGGTGCCCTGCACAGCCACTGTGCAATCAGCATGGGTCTTGGCTGAGGAGGCCAGGCTGTCTGCCACACGGTGCAGGTCACAGGCTAGAGCACCCATGTGGCGTGTCTGCCTTGCCTGCTCCCTCTCCAGTCCTTCTTGGAGGGATCCGGGTACACCCCTGGTCTTCCTCAATGCCTTCCTGGGGGATGGAGAGGCATGTGTCCGGGAGGGGGTTCCCCTGGATGGGGTAGCCCGGGAGGGGGTTCCTCTGGATGGGGTAGCCCTGGATGGGGTTCCCCTGGATGGGGTAGCCCTGGAGGGGGTTCCCCTGGATGGGCTAGCCCGGGAGGGGGTTCCCCTGGATGGGGTAGCCCTGGATGGGGTTCCCCTGGATGGGGTAGCCCTGGAGGGGGTTCCCCTGGATGGGGTGGAGGTCTGTAAGGGTCCGGGGAGGGTGGAAACCTCCTCAAAATAGAGGCATTCCTCCTGGTGGAGATCCACCGGCTCCTCCTCAACTACCTCTAGAGGAGAGGTATGGGCACCCCCCTTCACAGCTGTCTCATGGCGGTCAGGCTGAGGCAGATGTTCCAGGGATGTCGTGGGTCAGACACCGGCAGACGACGGCCCAGCTCCCTCCAGCACATCTGTGGATGACACAAAGCATTCACATGTTGGTGGACCCACACACTTGTCACATATTCCCTTCCACCCCCTCACATGCTACACCCCGGATGGGGGAAAAACACGCTTACCTGTCCTCAAGTCCTGCTCACTGGTCAAAGCCCTCCAGGCCCTCCACTTGCTCCTGCTCCAGACAGCTGGCGATCACCTCCTCCTCAGCTGTCAACCTCAGAGATGAAGCAGGTCCGCCTCCCGTGCCCCTGAGGTGCCTCCTCATCTTGGCCAGCTTCTCCCTGACCCACCGTCTCATGTCATTAATTTTTTTTATAATGTCCTTAGAGGTCCTGGTCTCATGCCCAAGGGCATTGACCTCCAGGGTGATTTGCTGGTAGATCTCAGTCTTCTGTGCCTTGCTGGTCCTGGCACTCTGTGCGCCATGGAGGTACATATCATACTACGCTATTGCAGAGGTCAGGATCGCCCTCTCTTCTGATGAGAAGTTTTTCTTCCTCCTCTCCCTATCCACCTCAGCATCAGACATGTCTGCGCAAAAGTACTGTGCTCCAGGGGGGAAACAAGCAAACTGGTGTACTTTTGCGCTGGACGGGCGTATGGCTGGGCGTATTTATGTGCTCGGTGTAAGCCGGTGGGCCGGCGTATCTAAGGAAGTTGCGCCGGCGTAGTTGTGAGCATGCGCATAGGGGTGCTGGGCATACGTCCGCGTCACGGCGCATGCGCCGTTCATGATACGCCGGGCGTAAAACATTGCACCACGCTCGGACCTTCATTTGCATGGGGTCACACCCACTTCCACCTACGCCGGTCTGCGCCTTCGAAATCCACGCCACGCCGACGCAGCTTTGGGAGCACTGGCTTCCTGAATTCCATGCTTGCCTCTCTGCGCTTCGTCGGCGTAGCGTAAAGAAGATACGCTACGGCGGCATAAATATGCGCCAATTTCTGTGAATCCGGGCCTGGGTGTCTATAGTATGCCTGTGAGGTGGCACGTGTTTAGAACTGTCCCTGCACAAAATGAGATTACTATAAGAAAAAAGTCATTTAAAACTGCTTGCGGCTTTAATGTAATGTCTGGTCCCTGCAATATGGATGAAAATCATTGAGAAAAATAGCATGGGTTTCCCCCCACTACCCCCAGGTCATTACAAATCCCTTTGGCCCTATATACTTTGAACAGCATTATACAGGCGGTGCAAACAAGACAGGCACTGTAGGTTTGTTAAATAGAATCTGTTTGTAATTTTGAACTGGTACTATTTTAAAGTGTAGCTCCATAAAATCTATTTTTAAGCTTTTCTGAAAACATAGAGAAGGGTTATCACCCCTGTAAACATTTGTTTTGCTGTCTTTGTGTATCTTTTCAGAAGATTGCAATTCACTTTCTGTCAATGACAAATGATGTTTTGAAAATTTGTGTTTTTTAGTGAAACAAGGATTGGTGATAAAGCATTGGTGGACAGGAGACACCTCTTACAAAAGAGAATTTCCCTTCCTAGGGGTAGATTTCCTCTCACTTCCTGTTGTCTCCTTCCGTTTGCAAGTAGGAGTCGTTTGTAAGTTGGATGTTTGAAAGTAGGGGCCTGCCGTATATACTCTGCAGAAATTTGGGCCTTAGGTGTTGGTGTTGCCACAACACTGTAAGCCCTCACAGTTAGTCTTGGTGGGCGCTGGAACGCCCTGCTGTGTGAACTATTATATCAAGAATTGTAAATACATGCCATTGTTAAACAGTGGTATAAAAATTGGGCCTTTGGTGCTGGCGCTGGTGCCACAACTCTGTAAGCCCTCACAGTTACTCTTGGTGGGCACAGGAATGGGCCCTGCTGTGAAATAATAGATCAAGAATTGTAATTACATCCCCCTGTTGAACAGGGGCTGAGAAATTGGGCCTTAGGCACTGGTGCTGGTGCCACAACACTGCAACCCCTCACAGATACTCTAGTTGGAGTGCAGGAATGAGCCCGCTGCAAAGTATTGCATCAAAAATTGTAATTACACGCCCCTGTTAAACAGGCGCAGAAAAATTGGGCCTTAGCCACTGGTGGCGGTGCCCAGAACCAAACATTTTCTTACAAGCTATGTGCATTATCATTGAGGAGGAAAAGTATAGTCACTCAGCAAGCATATCAGTATAGTCACTCATCAGCATAGGCAGTCTTGAAGGGATCTGACATTTAAAAAAAATGTATTCAGTTACATCAGCATAAGGTGCTTGGTAGCTGGTGGTGATCCAAGCCTGATTAATTTTTATGAAGATCAGTCGATCCACCGAGTCATTGGAGAGGCACACCCTGTGATCGGTTAAAAAGCCTCCAGCAGCACTGAATGTGCATTCTGAAAGATGCAGGACAAGCCAGTAGCTCAATTTCGCCTTCCGTGATAAAAAGTGGCGTTTGGGAACTTGTCACTGAGGTACCGCACATTCCACAAACTCAAGGAAGGGGGCACAATCTACCAACTGAAAAGGCAGCAGTTGAAGTGCTACAATTTAGCTAAGCTAGCATACAACTGCTGGGCATGTGGATGGCTGGGAGAGAACTTATTTCGGCACTGCAGCAGCTGGGGCAGGGAAATTTGCCTGGTACAATCTGCCATCGGTGTACCGATAGTAGATTGCCCGCATGTACTAGGCTGTGACACACCTAATTCTACACCTTCAGTCCTATCAGTGCAGGCTTCAGAGAGGACTGAGGGTATAGTGGGGTTGGAGATCCCAGCTGATGAGGGGCAAGGGGAGGTCCGCTTTGTTCTTTGGTGTGGGTCTTTGAGGTATGCTTGCCAACGAACTTCATGGCAGGTCGACATATGTCTGGTCAAGCATGTGGTGCCCAAGCGGGTGATGTTTTGGCCATGCAAAATACGCTTAAGACATATGCTGCAAATAGCAGCTCGTCTCAAAAAAGGCCCACACCAAAGAACTTTTGGAATAACGCCCTGCAAATGCGTAGCTCTGCGTTGTGATGCAGTCGGTGTGCTGCCCTTAAGCTGGCCCCTGGAGGGCATCCTACCTTGTTGGGGATGTGCCTGTGCCTCCTCCTCCTCCTCTCTCCTATCAGGCACCCACGTAGAGTCAGTGACCTCATCATCCCCTCCCTCCTCATCACTGTAGAAAACCTGGCAGTATGCTGCAGCTGGGGGAACATGACTAGCAGATTGCTGTCCTTCTTGGGCACCCCCTCTCTCTGGGCTCACGTTACTGCCTTCCCCTAGCTGTGTACCATCATTGGAGCCTTCAAAACGCTGCACATCCTCATGCAGCATGTACCCAACACTGTGGTCAAACAGTTCGGGGGACTCCTCAGAAGGACATGGTGGGGCTAGAGAAGGAGTGACTGATGCCATTGAGCAGAGGGAAGAGGACGCCTTGGCAGCTGCTTTGCCAGACAACGTACCCTGAGCCTGGGTGAGAGAGGATGAGGAGGATAAGAACTACTTGGTCTTCCACTCTACCAAGTCTTTGGCATGTTGCGGCTCAACACGGCCAGCTGCCGAAAACAAGGATGAGCGTGTCCAACGGCCACGTGCTGATGAGGATGCACCGTGTCCACGACCAGCACTGTTGCCTCTAGACGCAGAGCCCGCTTGCCCTCGTGACTCTCTGCCTCTCCTTGTTGTCCTTCCAGACATACTAATGGCCTGCAGAGGACAAAGGCAGTACACACACCTCGTAACTTTAGGTGCAAACTGCAGAGGACAAGGGCAGTACACACCAAGTAGCTTTAGGTGCAAACTGCAGAGGACAAAGGCAGTACACACCACGTAGCTTTAGGTGCAAACTGCAGAGGACACGGGCAGTACACACCACGTAGCTTTAGGTGCAAACTGCAGAGGACAGGGGCAGTACACACCAAGTAGCTTTAGGTGCAAACTGCAGAGGACAAAGGCAGTACACACACTACGTAGCTTTAGGTGCAAACTGCAGAGGACACGGGCAGTACACACCACGTAGCTTTAGGTGCAAACTGCAGAGGACACGGGCAGTACACACCAAGTAGCTTTAGGTGCAAACTGCAGAGGACAAAGGCAGTACACACACCACGTAGCTTTATGGTACACACTGCAGAGGACACAGGCAGTACACACTACGTAGCTTTAGGTGCAAACTGCAGAGGACACAGGCAGTACACACCACGTAGCTTTAGGTGCAAACTACAGAGGACACAGGCAGTACACACACCACGTTGCTTTATGGTGCACACTGCGGCGGACACAGGCAATACACCATGTGAGAATACTGCAGCTAGCACAATCACCTGCCTGCCAGTAAATTAGGAAGAGCTGATCTAGCTAAACTATACAGTGTTTAAATATATGTACAACACCTGGGATGCATATATATCCTCTACACCAGGGGTCTCCAACCCCCGGTCCGCGGCCCACTACCGGGCCGCAGCCTGTTTACCGGGCCGTGAAGACTGCGCTATCTGCGGTGTGGTGGGGGGGGGCAAGCAGAGAGATCCTCACCATTACCGCACTTCTGCCCACACAGCCCCGTCACACTTCTGCCCACACAGCCCTGATGCACTTCCGCCCACACAGCCCCGCCGCACTTTCACCCACACAGCCCCGCCGCTACACTGTTAGGGGTAAAGCAGGCTAGCAGAGAGATGAAATCATCTCCCACCGCCCGCCCGCATCACCGCTGTTCTCTCTCACAAGGAACTCACTGTACAATTTGCATCTAGGAGGCAGGAGACAGTGGCATGTGCAATCTGCATTTGGTGGCTTGGGCAATCTGCATTTGGTTGTATGTGGAAATCTGCATCTGGTTACCATGTGGCAATCGACATCTGGTGGCATGTGGCAAGTGACTGTGGCAATCTGCATCTGGTGGCATGTGGCAATCTGCATCTGGTGGCATGTGGCAATCTGCATCTAGTGGCATGTGGCAAGTGACTGTGGCAATCTGCATCTGGTGGCATGTGGCAATCTGCATCTGGTGGCAGGCGATGTGGCAATCTGGTTACAGGCACCGTGGCAAGCTGCATTTGGTGGCAGATTCTGTATTATGGTGAGTTTGACTATTTAATGTTATATTACAATATATTAATAAACATAATGTGTTTCAATCATCCTGACACCTTATTAACCATGATATTGTGATGATTGAAGTGCTAACACCAGCCATTTCCTAACAAATTGGCCACGAAAAACCACATCGTCACCCAGATCTACCCCCCCCCGGTCCGGGCCTTGGCACAATTTTCATCCACAATGCCGGTCCCCGGTGCCAAAAAGGTTGGGGACCACTGCTCTACACACTGTAACTTTAACTGACTAGCCTGCCTGCTCTATCTACCTAGAAAAAATTACACTCTCTCTCTTTCTCTGTCTCTAACCACCGCCGCAACACACTACACAAGGCCGACCTGCAGGCGGCCTTTTATAGTGTGGGGAGTGTACTAAACCCCCTGAGCCATAATTGGCCAAAGCCACCCTGGCTTTGGCCATTTATGGCTCTCCGTTTTTTGCGCACTGTGATTGGCCAAACATGCGGGTCATAGTGCATGCTTGGCCAATCATCAGCCAGCAATGCACTGCGATGCCGCAGTGAATTATGGGCCGTGACGCGCCACTTGAATTTGGCACGAACGGCCCGTAACATTCGTATTTCGATGAACTGATGTTCGAGTCTAACAACAAATAGGAAAAATCTTTTGGGCCTTGCTGACCCAATGGAACTGGCATGGCAGCACTGTCTGTACTCCTCTACTGCCAGCCCTGGCCACATACTTCAGTCACCATTACCCAGATACTGCCTATTGATAGCTTTAACTTTGTTATGGCTGACAATAATGGAATAGTGACATGACTATAGCATGTGTGGGGGGTGTAAATTATGTAGGGGATTATAGATGAGGTGGGAGCTCTAATAGAAAGCAGTGATGTGACTAGATAGTCTCTAGTTTTATGAGACTAGTTTGGTCTGCCAAAGGGTAAAGTTACTTTCGACAGTGGCACCAGGAAACTTGTATAAAGAGATCATTATCTATACAGTAGATATAACGTGCTGTAGTTCTTGTTATGGTTCAGCTCTGATCACTTTATAGGTGACCATACTGCAGTTGAACTGCTACTCTCAGCACAACCATTGGTCACAAGACCACTGTATGTTGCTAACCTCTCTAAAAATGTTATATGACCTACTGATAGTTCTGGAGAAACCCTATATTATCCTTTTGTAGAAGTCAACACTTAGAATTTGCTGCATTTCTGTAAACTGATAATTGGAAGTAATAGGTGGCCAGCCGAAGCTAAGGATTTGGATAGACACAGCATAAGTATTTGAAGCTGGCATAGTGGCTCAAATGTGAATCAGTCCAGATCCCAGTTTTCATGAACTACTTCCCGTCTATACTTTATACCCCCCACCATGCCAGCTAACACATTGTGTAGACATATCACTATTCCAGATCCTGATATCTGCTGCTGCAAAACCAACAGAATATTGGCATGCATTAAAAAGGGATTCACTCCAGAGCTAAAACGGCTATTCTCCCACTCTACAAAACTCTGGTCCGGCTGCATTTTGAGTATACTGTACAGTTCTGGGCATCAGTCCTCAAGAAGGATGTCCTGGAACTGGAGAGAATCTAGAGAAGGGCAACAAAGCTAATACAGGGACTAAAGGATCTCAGTTATGGGGAAAGACTACAAGAATTAAACGTATTCTCTCTGGAGAAGGGACGATAGAGAGGGGATATTTTAGCAATGTAGAAATACTGTACTGGTGACCCTAGGATAGAGAACAACTTTTCAGTTAGAGGGATTTTAAAAAGACACATGGCCATTCACTGAAATTGGAAGAGAAGCGGTTTAACGTTAAAGGGCTCTTTATTGTCAGAGCGGTAAGGACATGGAATTCTCTTCCACAAGCAGTGGTATCAGCAAGGAGCATCGCTAGTTTAAAAAAAACTATTAGATGGGCACCTTAACGATCATAACATACAGGGTTATACACAGGGATGTACTATTGACATAAACACATACATCCACACACACACACCACAGGTTGAACTGGATGGACTGGTGTCTTTTTTCAACCTTACCAACTATGTAGCCCAAACAAAGAATGGTACATATACCAATAAGTAGTACCTGGAGTGTGATGCCTGAAGCATGCGGCTCTGGTTCAGACAAAGCTTGCATTGCTGACAGTTGCTGCAGACATCTATTGATCCCTGCAGGCTGATATACAGGTGGCAGAGCAGTACCTTGCACATGATAAATAGACAGAGGAGAAGTGTGAACCTAGCAGCTCACTTATTTCTACAGGAAACTCTTGAGTTAGGTGAAGGAGCAACCGGTGCAGGCAAACTCTACCCACTTTACCCTGGGAGGGTTTGTGCTTACCTGTCAGAATGCATATATAGTAGTGATTTAGTATTTAGCATGACAGTACCAGAAAGACCTGTTCTGCCTGGGACTAACCATTCTTTACTCCATAACTAGAGAAATAAATAAAAAAAAAATTGTTGTTCAATTATCTTATTATATTTCTTAATTTTCTAACAAATACTTGAGTGTTTAAATTTATAGTGCAGTCTAAGAAATATAAAGATAATATATTTTCTGTAGTCTAAGCAATTTTAGAGAATCTTACATGAGATTTTGGTATTTCTGCTGTGGTGCTAAAATGTTGTAAGTGCCACATGACTAAACATGCCAACTTCAACTCAAACCCGAAGCTGTAGGTGAGATTACACTTTTACATAGCACACCATATTCAAAAATGTATAGTTTGCCAAAAAATAAAAAGATGAATTCTGGTGTCAAGAATTTTGCTGTAATATTATAAATATATATATATTTTTTTAACCAGTGATGACCTCAATACACTGTTTCCATTTATATATTCTTTAGTTTCCTACTTAAGACACATATGATTTTGTATAAGTACATAATGATAATGGCTACCACCACCCACATCCTGCATTTCAGGGAAATAGTCTCACCACTTCTAATAAGTAAAATGCCATTTCCTGTATCACCAGAACATTAGTTAACTCCATTGGATGCAAGTGAAACAAGCATTTTTCATGTATGCATTTGGTGATTAGGTTAAATAATTAAAAAAATAATAAACTGCATAATATCGCTGTAACAAACTATGGGCACATATAATTACGTAAGCAGTTCCAGCACATGACAATAATACTCTTTAAGCCATCCATGCATTCAAGCACATATTGCGTATTTGAGTTTTAATTGTAATGTTACTTTCATTGTACACATGTACACAACCAATGGTGTCAGCCGGATTTCAAAAACCCACAGAGAAAAATAATTATAGATAAGATCACCTTATTTTTATATTAAGGTTGTCACAATTTATATCTGAACTAGAAATGTTTATTGAACAGCATTAGATATAATGTTGATGCTGCTTTTTCAGAAATGCAAGATATCAATATGTTTTTATAGTATATTCTTTATCATAGACAGTCAATGTTTTTTTATTTTTTTCACTGACAGATCGTAAAAATATTTCAATTTCAATTCAAGCAGCAGAAATGTAAATTTTCACTTTTATTACTTTCTATGTACAGAATAAAGTGACTAAAGTAGGGGAGGCAAGTAGACTGGAGCTACTTGGACTGGTACAAACTGTTCACCCATGCCATAATCACAGGTAATTACTAGGGCTGTTATCTGTCTTTTGCCTTCGTATTGCTTCAAAGTACATTTAATTCAATTGCTGTAATTTTTTGCCCTCCCTCAGTACAGTGACTTGTGGAGTGGAAATGATCTAGTGACGTCTGAGTCCCTTACATGCACCCTTGGGAGGGAGACAAGTCAATATCAAGCTGATGCCGACCATAAATACAGAGCCTCCTGGCTGTTTCACATAACACCCTGGGGAGAATTGCATGCAATACAATGCAGTGAGAATCTTGCTGTGTGTTTTTCTTGGATCACTGCACAACCTCACTCCTCCTGCATGCTAGCTGGGAGCACCTGTAGCACTCCTCTGCAAGATTCAAGGGACAGAAACTGCAAACACACCTACACAAATCAGCTCAAGGTTTGTCCTCTGCTTGATTTTCACTTTTCATATCAATTCTCTGCTGCTAGTTTTCTATTATATTTCTTATTATGTTCCATTATTTTTATTTACTTTAAACAGATTTTATGTAAAATAGAGTGTCAAAAACAATTCAGTGAAAAGATGCCTTAGAATCACAAAGCTTTGTTGTGACAGTATTTTATGAGATGTTTTATGCTTTTTATTAACATTTAGATTATTTAGATTATTATTATCCATTATTATTATCCAAATAAAATAGAACAAAGAATTAAGCTGGAAAGCAGTATATATATATGTCAAATACCCAATATTTATTTATTACTATCAATATGATGTATTCTTTGAAATAACAGTAAAAGTCACGTTTTGCAAAAAAAAATCTTAAGGTTTTAATCAATCAGGGTGGGTTAAATCGATCTTCTAATTCAACTTATAAACAATCTTGAAAAAGTATACAATTTTGTAAAATAAATTTGATATATGAAAATGTAGGATAAAGTTTATGAGCTTATGTTCATAGCACAGTGACAGCACATACATAAACGTAGTTAGATGTATACAACAACTAATAAGACTTTTAGTGCTGATGACCAAACAAACACACAAAACAGCATTTTTATTGCAAGCAGTAGAAGTATTATGGTTTAATTTTAACAGGAGATTAAAAAAAGAATTTGTGAAAAAAAAATCACAAATTTTGAGGGGACTTTGAGCACTTTAAAAATATATCTTATATTTTACCTGTACCCTGGCATAACATAGAGACTGATTGGATCCCTTGGAAGTGTCTGTGGTTTGATTACTATTAGCTGAAGAAAACTCAGAAAGCAGTTACATGCAGAATGTAATGCAGTAATTTAGCATCAGACATGTTCTGTACTAAAATACACATTCAGTACTACAATCTGTATACTCATTTGCGTTCCCTAGCTACCAAATTTTCTGCCAGTCAGGTTTCAGTGTTCATCTTAAATAAAAAAAATATGTAAATAAAAAAGTATACTTATTTTAAGCTATCCATTTTTTACTTATATATGTATACAGATGGAAAAGTGCACAAGTCTGCTTCTGGTGTCTTTAATACTGTGTGCCACAATCTCACAGACATTTGGATTAGTTTTATCAGTAAGTATATTTTCTATATATTTATACATACACAACTAGATCAATTTGCTAAAGTAGTTATGTCTAAGTGAAACTGTTCATTGCAATCATCCAATCACATGCAAGGCACAGTCCTGTGTTTAAATTCCTCTGCAAATGACTGGGTTTACAGAATGAACACAGTTTTATTAAACTGTATGTATATTATCTACTTTTTGGTAAATCAATGAGAAGGAGAAAAGAAAGGAAAGAAATTTCTCTACAATTATGTCGATTTTGCCTTTAGTGACCAATCACTTTTATATTTTCTTATGTGGGAAAATTAAACAAGGAATCTGATTATGCATATAGTCAAGAACTTCAATTTAGGCCTCAGTGAATTATCAATGATTTTAGTTTAGCAAATACACTATTTTTGAGAGTGTTGCTTTGTTCTGTAGAGATTTTGTCTTATGAACTGGAAGCAGGGGTTAATGATGTCAACTCAATCAGAATGAGAACTTGATCTTTGGTTATAGAATATTTGTCATAACTTAGGCTGAGCTTTTGATGTTTAGTGGTATTAAGATTTATCAAACATATGGGCAAAATAGGTTAATACAATTGTAGTTTACTATTTTATTTATAGTATTTTTTTTATTTTAAACAATTATATCTATATGTTCATGTCATTTGTTGTTTTCTGAACTGCAAAGATGACTCAACTTTACTGCTAGTTGTAAAGCTATGTGAACTCTTTCTGCATTTGTATAGGTTTTATTGATGTTATTATATGTGTAAAATAAATTTGTACTACAAAACAGACAATCCCTAGGTGGCCTGTCTTGTTGTCTCATCAGATCTTAAGTAATGGTTCTGAGTAAATATGTTAAACATACATATAGCCACTGGAGGAGGATGGGGGTATATGCAAATATTTTCATGAAATCCCCTAATGAAAATGATTTGGAACAGAAGCTAAGTAAATGAAAGACAAATAAAAAAAAAAAAAAACCACTTTCAAGTAAACTTTACAAAAAAAAAACAGTGTGTCGCCATTGAAAATACATTATGGTTTATCTTTAACTACTACACTGGAAATGTGAATTACAATCTATTTAGTGTACACAGCATATTTGCACATTATGGCAAACGTACTACTCTGTTTACATTGTTTTAGCGATGACAGCTCTGTTTTCCCTTTGCCATGCCACAGCCACCAGTGCCATTTTCTCTTAAAATTCTTCCATAGTTGATGCCCTTAATGAGGCTACTCTCCCCCATGTGTAATTCAGTTGCTTAATCCTGGCATTGGACCCTACTCTTTGGTACCTTACAGATGCCAGGAATAAACATTGCACTGTACATGTTTTGGGAAAGGAGACTTATGCTGAAAAACTGTGTGATCAACAGCAGTGGTTTTTTTTTTGTGGGTTCAAATTGTGAGATCAGATTGTGGAAGAGGGAAAGAAAGCAACCTGATTGAATAGGGGAGGGGATTGTGGAAAAGGGTAAAAAGGCAACGTGACTGAATAGGTGAGGGGATTGTGGAAGAGGGAGAGAAGACTGAATTGGGGAGGGGGTCAGATTGTGATTGAATGAATGAATGACTTGTATAGCGCTACACATGCGAACTAAATCGCCTCTAGGCGCTTTTTCCAGCCACTGCCTGCTTGGCTGGTGCGGTCATTTTACCCCATAGGATCTTGACACGCTTGGGACACACAGTCATACATATATATACTGGTCCAATTTGGACAAGATCCAATTTACCTACCAGCATGTCTCTGGAGTGTGGGAGGAAACCGGAGAACCCGGAGGAAACCCACGCAGGCACAGGGAGAACATGCAAACTCCAGGCAGATGGTGTTGTGGTTGGGATTCGAACCAGCGACTCTTTTGCTGCTAGGCGAAAGTGCTACTCACTACACCACTGTGCTGCGGTAAATATGATCAGCTATTTACTCTACCAGGCCTGCTTGGATAAATGGTAAAGAAGTACTTTGGGGGCCATCACTTCATTGTTGGGAGTCCTTAAACCTGTTTTTTAATTAGGATCCAAGATAGGGATCTTAAACAATGATGGTGCAGTGTACCCGTTAGACTATGGGCTGAACCATACCTATTCTATTGGCCTTTTTCCCATTCATTTATGACTGAAGGGGAGCCCTGCTCTGGAACTGGAAGTGTAATAATAAAAAGTCCAGACAAGACATCTTTTTGTAGCAAAATTATCTGTCATGTGCAGATCACTGGCAAAGCTAACCAAGAGGATTCACCTATAACTGCACCTACTTACTATCTATCTATCTATCTATCTATCTATCTATCTATCTATCTATCTATCTATCTATCTATCTATCTATTTATCTATCTATCTAATTATTTATCTATCTATCTCTCCATCTCTCTATCTAACCCAGCGGTTGCTACTGCACACACATCACAGAGAAAATGGGCCCAGATGTGCAGCATAGTACATATCTATCTATGTATCTATCTTTCTGTATTGTCCTCCCCCCATTATACTTTGTAGTAGTTATATCATATAATCACAATCCAATTCCCTCCAATATCCAGTCGCATAGCTTCCTTTTCCCCTACCACAATCTTATCTTACTGCCTCCTTTCTTTCCACTCCTTCATTGTCTAATCTTCCGGGTTTTTTTTCTCTCTCATCTACAATTTAGTTTTGCTACCAACCCTCACAATGTGACCTCACTGGTCTCTACCTCTGCTTCTGGTCTTAAGTCCCACATTCTCCTCACTGCCTTCCCAACAATCTTATTTGACTACATCCTCTGTCTGTTTTACAATTTAATATCATTGCCTTTTTCTATTTTTGAAGCTCTGGTTCTGCTGCCTCATTTCTCTCCATCCTCTCTTATACTATTTCAATTTTGTTGCTCAACCAACAATCTCGATGCCTCCTCTCTTTTCCCTCAAGTATGTGTTCCGGGACAGGCAGCAAATTGGAGCCTCTGCCTCATACACATATTGCTATAACAATGGGACTTCTGAAAAACCCCATTCTAGTACCTGGGGATTATTTTGTAATAGGATGGACTAGTACAGTTAAAGTAAATTTTTACTTTATGTCTGCTTTGTTTTTCTATTTTTGTATTTCTCCTTTTAGATAAATGCTTTTTCATTTACATGTTTTGGTGGTCAGAGTTTAATAGGTTTTGCTTGTTTTGTGTACAAGAAAGCTGAATGATCAGGCTTGATGTGCTAATGGCATTTAGGTGAGAACATAAATTGCTTCACTGTTTTTAGTTCATCCTTTACATTCTATCTTTTGGTAGTGTGTGTATATATATATATATATATATATATATGTATGTGTATATATATATATATATATATATATATATATATATATATATATATAAAGGTGTGTTACAATAAACCATCCACCATTAATCAGACCTACCAACCACTGCAATGAGGCATCACATTTTGTGTGATGTATTTTCCTTAGCCTGTAGGAAATCACCCTTACCATCAAAGTGCTGTTGTTTTTGCCCCACCACTATCTATTCCCTGTCCTCTCCTACCCACATCCCAGCTGGTTTAGAAGGGTCAATAATGTGGGTTTGTTTTATGCCAGCATCCTCACTATAAAAGGGTCGTCTCCCAGCAGCTATTTGTCAGTGTTTGCAAATTAGGGAGAGCTGATGCTATATGATGCTAAATTGTGTTATACTTTGCTAAATAACTGTGGCCACCTTTGCAGTTTCTTTTTTATTGTATTTCACGTTTAGCCATTTTTTTTTCTGCTAGGTTTTTAAAATGAGCTGAAGTTAGTGTTTTAAGGTTTACTTGTTAGAGGGTATATTGTACTTCTTGTTGCCAGGGACTTTTTAGTTACCTCAGGGTGTGAATGTTACTGACAAACTGCCCTTTGTTTGTATCATTGCATACTTGTGCAGTAAAATATTGTGCACCAAAGCACCACATATTTATCCCTTCTATTTCCATGGTTGCCATTAAATTTAAATAACCCTTTTTATTAAAATAAATTTTGCCTGGGAAGAATTACACCTTAGGTAATTATGAAATACCACGGCTTCAAATAGATCTTTCATATGGTCAGAAGGATTTGTTGCTACTTTAGGAAGTCAAGTCCAGACAGTATTTTCCTGACAGAAATGCTTCCCCAACATCAACTGCCTGCCAACTGCTTCATCTGGGATACCCCAACATGCTAGAACTCGACAATGGCCATCCTGCAGAGGCTGCATCAGCAGCAATTCTCCATAGTTTTAATAGACTTACCAGGGGAGGCACACAAGCAAGAGGAAGAGGAAAGATTGCTGCTCTGTCAGGGCCAGGAGGATTCTTTACCTACTGCCTCCATCCCTGTGAGGTATATGAAACAGGAAGCAAGAGGAGGAAAAGGGTTGGGGTACTGGCAGTGAGGAGGTTGGCCTTGAAGGGAATTTTCACTCCTCCCATACAAAGGTAGGTGATATTGTTAATGACAGTGTTATTCTCAGCGGCACAGAGGACCTCTGCTGCAGGCAATTTTTGGTCAATGGGTCTTTTACGCTTAAAGGCCTGTACAAGAATTGGGGTCATTAAAGAGAGGAACATCTATTAGGTAGAAAGGAGGAGGGGTGGATGAGACAGAGGTCTCAAATAATGTCTTTAAGGAGAATCAACAACAGGATTGAATGGAATAATGAAAAATAGCTTTATTGATGAATACATACACAATTCATTATTAAGAAGTCCAACTGGGGTGGTACATAGACCTCTCTATATTAGGTAGTTACCCTATTAAATTCTCGATATACATAAACATAAAACATTTGATCTATTGCCAGCATTCCAGAGGGAGCCCAAAATGTGACATGTGCCTCTTTGCTGCATTTACTTATAGTGACAGGATCCCCTTTGATATGTCTCCAAATCCCTTGATCTCTAAAATCTCCCAAGCCCTCATAGACTTCAATGGAATTTTACTACAAAATTCAGATTTTGCAAATTTCAAATAGCTTTCCAGGAACTTAGCCCATGCAGTTTGACTCATCCCATTAATAATGGTAACATGGTCACATAAGTGAGAAAGCAGAGTAGAAATCCTGACTGATTAAGACCAAGTTGTAAACTTGGTTCCCATTCTTAATTTTCCTCATTGATACATTGGTTTACAGGAGCCCCACTATTAGAATTACACAGCAGAAGGAAAGAGTTAGACTAACCCTACCATCACAGAATAAAAATGACCGTCTTGTGAGGACACATTGTAGGTGCGACCGGTCCTGCTACTGTGGTGTAAAAGAGTGTAACTGAAATAATTCTAATTAGGATAGTCATATTCAGCTTAGAGGTTGCGGTAAGCAGAGGGCATCATAAACCTAATCCCACAAATATAATAACTCATGTCAGCATTACACCTTAAATTAGGTAATTTATGAATCTCGGGTCAGCCAAGCAAATGTACTTTTAACAATACCCTTAACCTCCTTAGCGGTATGATTATTTCCGATTTTAGGTGCTGAAAGCGGTACCATTATTTGCAAGGAAATTTGGCATTTTATACTGTAGGCCTGTCATTTTTAGGAATAACTCACTTAAATCTGAGCAAACAAGAGTCTAGTAGGCATCCCGGGTATGAAATGTTTTAAAAAACAAAATTATAAATTATAATATAATAAATAATTATAAATAATTCTAACAAATAATAACATAATTATAATAAAAATTATTCAATAATGTAATCAACTCAAAATCACTGAAATTTGCTCAGTTGCAGAATTGTCGCTGTCATTACTTTTATTTTTTTATGACGAATTTCCCCACAAATCGCTATCGCACAATTCTGCAAGTGATTATAATTTATTATCGCTGTTTTCTAGCTGCTCTAAAACCATTTTTGACATAAAGGGACACTTTTGGTTGCTATGGACAATCTACAGTTTGCAGGCAGAAAGAACAGTTTTTATTATATAAAAGAACATGTAGGGCACTGGGCAGACCACTAGGGACAAGGGGGGCGTGTATTTTTTACATACAGTGCTGTAATCTATAAGATTACAGTATACTGTATGTAAGGTGTTTGTTTACCTTTTTGAATTTGGTGCCGTTCTCCGCTCCTGTGCGTCGTAACGTCGCAGGGAAAGGAGATCTGCGGCACACAGAGGCACTGTGTGAATCGAGCGAGCACCCGCTCACTCACACAACGTGGTGGCATCGCTGGATCCAGGGACAAGGTAAGTAAACCCTGCCTATGGATGCTGCGAGGCGAGCCCGAGTCTGACTCGGGCTTACCGATCGCAGCAGAAAAATGTAACCCCGAGTCAGGCTCAGGAATACCGCCAGGGGGGTTAAGGTATTGTGAGTGTGCCTCTAATCTACCTTGGAAACAATTTTCTGATTTCAATGAAATGTCTTTTTAGGGTAAAGAGAAGCGTGGCTGGACATTGAACAGTGCAGGATATCTTTTAGGACCACGTAAGTGATTAAAACAGTTTTATATGCTCCATATTTGGGTGATTTTGTGCTATATTACTTATACAGTATATCTTTACATGCACTTTATATGAGATATTTTTAACATTAAACATTAAAGTATAGCCATTGTTACACCTTGCCATGACTATAAGGTAATAAAAAAATTCCATTCACACAATGTTTTTGAAGTTTTACCATTAGAAGTATATATAGCTATAAACCAACGGAAAAAAAAATATTTTTTTTATAAACACTAATGACCAAAATAAAAAAGATCCAATCATTTAATTCCATTATAACCATTTGGAATATGTAGGCCAAATTAGAAAGGTCCTTCATTGATTTTTTAAATACAAGAAGCTGTCCTACAGTACACATGGCTCGATGAAAGTTCGTATTTGATATTATCTGAACAAGGGAGGATAACCCTGCCTTCACAGTGGAAGGAAGTCGTTGACAAAAATGTCAAAGTTGCAACATCAAAGCCTTCAGTTGTGTACTTTTTGTGTACTTTTAAAATTAACACGTTAACTCATTGAACTACAGTTAGTAAAGCCCCTAACTGTTTTTGTGGCATTTTACCCATGTAAATCATTATGCAGCCAGACTATTCTAGGTCCTTTTTGTTGCTGACCACAAAGCAGTTAAATTGTCTGCTATGTTTGTATAGACACTGATCATTTCAAATTCCAAATGGCTTAATATATTTCTCAGAAATTTAGTGATGAGATTATATGCTTTCAAATCTACCACATTTAGTATCCCATTTTCGCTGTTTGATTTTATACATGTATTAATTAGAATATAACAAGAGTAAGGGGAACTGCTCAAGGTGGATGAGGGCTCGCAAAAGCCAAGATAGGTGGGAAAAGAGCAAGGAACTACGGCATGGTCATAATGTCACTTAAGTTCCCAGGAGCAATAGGAAGCTAGATAATGACTTGATCATTATTCATCTATGATCAAAATATTACGTATGGGCAGGCTAACTGTTTATTTATACAAATATATTCTCTTTGTAGGTTTTTTACTTATTTTTTACTTGTTTTGTACTATTTTGCACTGCAACATTTAAAATGTTGACACTTTTATATCTTTATAAATGTCACATGATTTTCCTTGTTGTCTTAGTGCATGCAGACCAAACTATAGGCTAGATTACAAAGAGGGATCCAAATCAGCTGTGTAAAGCTCCACCTTTTTGACCATTGGTCATGAAAATATGTAAATAGTTTCCCATAGAAAGTTGCTGTAGGACTCCATCTTAGTGACAAACCTAGTTATTATAGGATCACCTGGTTCTCCAACCTCCACCTTAGAGACATGCTCAGAGATGGACAGTCTGAAACAACATTTAACACTGAAGTGCACTAAATACTTTTGTAACAGAAACAAAACAGAACAGAAAGGGATGTCAGTACTATATATACTGTATAGTATGTTAACTTTTCCAAAAATACAATACCATGTCCCATATTCTGATGGACTCCATAGCAGTTACATAGCCTTTTGTAGAAAGAAAGAGATCCATTGTGTTTGAAATTTTATTGGAGAAATTTAAGATACAACTGTGTCTAAGAAATGTCATGCCTATGTATTTCATTTTTATTTAAAACTGTCTTTTTTATATAGTTTTTCCTTTCTGGAACATTAGTTTGAGCTGAATCTAATAAAAGAAAAGTCTTTGGTGCTAAGGAAATTGGAATAATGATATGAAGATGCATAGTAACACCTTTCCTCTATCAATGTTCTCATTCTCCATCCATCAAAATAATTGGATAAAAATGGGGTGTCCTTTGTTGCTCCTTAGCTATCGCTATCAAACCTTACTCCTGAGAAGGGTCCCTGCATGTGAAAAAAATTACCTTATAAATGTAAATTAAAAGGAATCAATAATGATATTGTAAAGATAGTGTCGGCAAACTTTGCTAAAAATGTGACAGTTATGTGTCTGAATTGGGAAACAGCTAAGCCTTAGAATAAAACTGGGAGATGACATTTCTCTTTATGGAAAAATATTGTAAAGTCCTAAAAATGTCACCAAGCTAGCCCCGAATCAATAAAGCACTAACATAAAAATAATAATAAATTAGATTTAAATGTAATTAAATTTATAAAGCAAAATGACAGTATCATTTCAGATATCCCAACATTTAAAAGAAAGTATATAATTGAGAGAAATATGGAGTTCCTTGTCAGGCTTGTGGAGAAACTTGACAAGCTTTCTTTGCGTACACACTGTCAAGACCAAATCTCCTCGTTCTCAAACGCGGTGACGTACAACACATACAATGGCAGGGGAAGTTCGATTCCACTGGCACAACCCTTGGGGCTGCTTTTGCTAATCTCATGTTACTGCCTGTTAAGTAAAAGTTTGCACTTTTCAGACTGTTACAGCGTGACAAATGTGCTATCTCCATTACAAATGCTACTTTTACCGAAGGTGCGCTCCCGTCTCATACTTTATTCTGAGCATGCGCGGGTTTCTTAGCATACACACAAACGTGTTTCTCATCGAAAACAAGCCCGACGAGGAACATGACGAGGAAATTGAGACTCCCGTCGAGGAAAAAGAGAACTTGTTCTCTTTTTTTCTCGTCGAGTTCCTCGACAGTTTCCTAGATGAAAAACATACACACAACCTTTTTCCTCTGCAAAAAAGCTCTGCCACCAAGTTTCTTGATGAATTCTGTCGAGGAAAACGGTCAAGTGTACAAGGCCTCACAGTATTTATTTGTACATGGGTTGCTGACAGAGACATGCACAACATTAACAGCATACATGTGGCTAATTCACTTCCAAAGGCCATTTTCTAAGCAGCACTGGTTCCAGCATTGACGTACGCCTGGGGAGCAGTGACACTAATACAGTGATCAGTGCTAAATAATATGCACTGTAACTGTACTAATGACACTGACAGGAAAGGGGTTAACATCAGGGGCAATCAAAGGGTAAAATGTGTTCCCAGGAGTGCTTTCTAACTGTGTGCCTGTGTGTGTGGGGGGGCTGCTTGTATTGTAATAAGAGAGATCCGTGTTCCTGCTTAGCAGAAACACAAGATCTCTGTTTTCTGCCTTGTTTATATAGGTAGACCGCCATTCTGTCTGTCTTGGAAACAGTTGGCGGTTCTCCTGGGGGACATTGTTGATTGGTTCCCGCTGTGTCCAATCACCCCAGATCCAAGGAATAAAATCACCTACAGGTACATGGTTTCGCACTGAAGGGCCGCCCTGCTGCAGTATATATGTGTGGGGCGGTCCGGAAGCGGTTAAGATTGCATTCTTTACCAGATCAGTTAATCACTGCAAAAGCTTGTTATGTCATTGACAATTTAATTGATCAAATACGACCATATGGCTATTTTAGGTTAACCAGCTGATTGGCAGCCTGCAGTCGTGTGACAGTTTTGAGCAGGCTCAGGCTGAATTAAGTTCATCTTAAGTCAGCAGTGGCAATCTATATGCTTCTCTTAGTACAGTTTTCCCTAAGGCCTTGCTTATACAAACGAATATATACAGTTAGTATAGAGCAGTGTGTACAGCGTGCTTTTTCAAACCATTTGCACAGCTGATGGCAAAATGTGTTGAAGACTTTAATACTTGGTTACACTTGTGGTTGGTGGGTAAAAACACGTGGTTAAGCTGCCCCCCACAACCCCCCCCCCCCTAAGCTACAAAGGCAGTGGAGGGTGTACATATGCTGCACCTGTGTTGCTTTGCATCATGACATGGCAAAAATTAATCCCACTATTGCATTTGACTGAATGCACACAATTACATTATGCCGGGGCGAGGTTTAAGGGGTTTAAACAGGTGGTGAGGAGGCGATCTAACACCTCCTCACTGCCAGTCAAATGCCCTCTGACTGGGCAAGCCCTTAAAGAACTAGTGTTTCTTAGAGGGAGTGCTGACCACCACTTTAAACAAGCTGCTAGGAGGCTTTGCTAAGCTTCGGTACTACTTAAAGTTTGTTGAAAGCCTGCTAGCACCTTGTTGCATGTGACAGTCAACACTCCCATTAGGAAACATTCCCTAATTGGAACTGAAGAGTTCTTTAAAGGCTTTAACAAAGCTGCTCAAAGTTTTTTGTACACACTGTTCCCATACAAGTTGAAGACCATGTGGCCAAGGCTTAAAATAAAAAAGGAGATTCAAGGTTTTCTCAGAACAAATACAAATCAATCTGCAAACTCGCATATTGTTCAAAAATTTCAATCACCCCGGTATTTAAAAAGTTTCAATTGTTAACAAAACTAGGACTATATAGTAGGTATTTTTGTCTCCTAAACACATATTTGGAACATTTTCTATACATATGGATTTTTCATGGATTCCTTATAAATCAGGATAAGATTTTTCAACCATTTTGATAAAGCATGAACAAAGTATAAAAAACAGCTCCCTTTTCTATACCACTCCTAATATGCACATTGATAATATAACCTGTTCAGTGTCAGATGTTAGAGCACATAAGCTTTTTTTCTCCAAATGATTCAGCATAAGATTTAACTGTGTAATTTATAACCTTGTGCCATTTTCTGCAATGAATTCTAAGAGAATTTAATCTCCTGCAGTGATTCTGTGAGCTCATTTTCATTAAGTAGATCAAAGTGGCATAATGATGGTCTGTTTCTGCCAGATGCCAGCTTGGTTAGAATGGCTAATGGCCGCCATCTCTTATTTCAGGTCGTATTGATCAGCATTTACTGGTTAAGGAAATTCCCATTGAAATGGGGAGAGAAGAGTCACCTGGGGAATGTAAGTAGGTTAGGTGAGGGCAGACCCTGCTTCCTTGTGTTAAACAGAATTTAAATTATAATTAAACACGTAAACCGAAATAACAAACTGAATATAAAATATCTAAAATGTATGGTAAAAAAAATGATGAAATAAAAGCAAATGTAAACCAATTATTAATGGATTGGGAAATTCACTCATACAATTCATTCATTCATTCATAAAGTTCATGAATTCAGTCATACCTTTGTTTCTCATAGAACAATTAACATTATGTTGTTGAGAGTTGCAAAGATTTGTCATAGACATTTTAGCCTTTCAACCACAATTAGGGCTTATGCACATGGGCGAATTGGCCCACACGGCATAAAGAAGGGTATATTTTAGTGCCTGGAAGCCCATGATGCTGTGCACAACCATCCATTGATATGAATGGGTTAAAGTAGCTGTATGCACCACTACTTGTGTAAAGTGGCATCTATCCTTTCATATCTATGGGCATTCGTATACAGCAGTGAATGGTTGAAGGTGGCTGTATACAGCTAGGTGACACAACTTGCACATCGTGGCCTCCATCCTTTCATGTTTATGGCAGTATTGCATAGCACCAAGGACTCTGGTGCACTAAATAATAAAAAAAAATTACACTGTGTGGGCAAATACCCCCATGTGCATGAGATCTTACTGTTTAGATAATAAAGCTTTTCATTGCTGCCTGGACCCTCAATTGGGTGATATTTTTCCATCACTTCCTGTCTGTATCCATGTGCAGGAGATCACCTATCACTTCCTTTCAGGTTATAGGTGTCAGACAGAACAGGAAGAGAAGAAAAACATAATCTGTGGGGATACAGGGAACATTTCAAATCTGACAGCATAGGTGGGGGGACAGAGACTAGAGGTCAGCTGACTGGTGAGGAATGTGAAGTGGGAGGGATTGGAAGAGACCCTATCTCCTGATTTCAGCATAGGTGTCACTGCTACAAGACACCACAAAGTCAGAGACACAGTGAGTAACACTACCTGTGATTATACTTGCCATTAAAAGTCCCCACTACAGTTCTCAGATGGGCTGCTGACCTTGATCAAGAGCACCTAAGTTGACTAATCAGAACTCCCCCAGCACTGCCACTGATCCCACGCCCCACCAGCACTACCACTCATCCCAACTCCCCCAACCAAGGAGTAAGATGAGGAATAAATATAGAGAATACATGGAAGGGAGAGGAAAAGAGGGGGATGAACAAAGAAAAAGGGAGAGAAAGAATAAGAGAAAGAACAAGAAAGATGGCTGGGGAAAACAATTCGGATGGAGAGAGATAAAATGGAAAGAAAGGAGAACAAAGAGAACGAGTGGTACATCCTAAAATGTACCATAAGGGGTTATAATACTTGTACGAGTGGAAGGGACTCAGGGAGCGCTAAATATCAGGGGGTTAGGGGTGAAAATTACTTGTCTTTCCTTGGGTGCTGACAACCCCCGCTACAATTGTTTTTTACTGTTAGGGGTCCCCACAACTTGGGAAATTTTATCAAGGGGTCACTGCATTAGAAAGGTTGAGAACCACTGACCTAAGGGTTTATATAGCGGAAATAAGTTCATCTCTAATTGTATAATGGGAGCTGACACATGAAGGACTGTAGGAGTAGCATAGGAAAATAATAGTAACAATGCTATTTAGTAATAGTTTGTAAAGCCAAAGTGGTCTTTAAAGACTTGTATCTCACTGGCTGAGTGATGGGGCTGGGTGGAGTCAGGCAGATTTCACTAGGTGCGCATCTTGTGGTTACTGAGTCTCGCTATAGGCAGATCTTCTAGCCATAGTACCAATGCTAAGGACAGGTTAAGCTGTCATAACTTTAAATTAAGTAATACATTACTGAATCGCAGCACACTCTCTGGCGTGAGTAATAACCCAGATTTTGTTTTATATATAACGGTCCCTATATTGTTATTAGGCATTGAATTATATAGTTTCTTTTTTTTGCCTTCCTCTGGATGGATATAGCTTTCTGTATATGGAGGCTTTCTATTTTTTGTTCTGTTTTTTTTTTTTCCGTCTATTGGTTTAACTAAACGGACCTGTGTCTTTTTTCAACCCGACCCAACCTTACTATATAATTATGTAACTATGAATTAATTTCTTCTCAGCAGCCAATCAGCATAAGACTTGCTCTGATTGGTGAGTGTGGGGAAATAACAACATTTCTTAAAAAAAACACATTTTGTATACAAGGTTTTGAGTCATCGTTGTGTACATACAGATTGCAATTTGGACAGTTCAGCAGGAACCGGCAACATTTTGATCTCGTGTAGCCTTCTCTGTTCGACAGAAGCCGATCATTAGAGTCTCTGTTGAACGATCCTGCTGGAAAATCAGCATTCAATCAGCTGCTGCAGTCAATGGCTGCAGCACTGATCACTGTATTCTGACAGGGGAGGAGTCCCTGCTGTATGGATATAGGTACCCGTAAAGGGTTTTTCGTTTTTGTTCAGCCAGCTGGTTGAATGAAAAAAATCTTAGGGTGCAACCAACATAAATAGCTTTACAGCTTTGTTGTTCTATAGTGGAGATGCTAATCACTTAATTTAAGCTCTCTTAGAGTAAACCTGTTGCTTTGCGCATATAGGGCAAAGCAACAGATTTGCGTTAATCCCACCGCGCCAGCGACAGCATTGAGTCAATCACTTTCACATGAGAATAGTCTATTGCCCTGTAAGGTATGACTTGAGCAACTTGTACCTTACTTATTCTGTGATCAGGGCAACATTTTCTGCTTCCAGCAGCTGAATGGAGTTGTATAGAGCGAAAAAAAAAGGTGAGTATGTACTGCTAGGAAAGAGGGTGGTGGTGTTGTCTTAAATGGAACACTTTGGGGGTTAATTTACTAAAACTGGAATGTGTACAATCAGCTTCCAGATTGTATTGTGAAAGCCTTATTGAACAAGCTAAAGTTAGAAGCTGATTGGCTACTATGCACAGATGCACCAGATTTTGCACTCTCCAGTTTTAGTAAATCAACCTCTTTGAGTTACTTTACATATAATCTATGTTCTACAAATAAATGAATTCAGAATAGACACAAATGATGTATTAAAAGACCACCCACAGCCCACAACAGCTTAGGTTTTCATTAGACATTAAGACGTCCTGGTTAATTTAGTTCAGCTCTCCAAAAGTATTCAAATACAACACACACACTATAAATTTATAATATCCACACATATGTTGTATTATATCACAAGTCTCATTTTTAACATATAATAAATTATGTGTTTTATATTGCTCGCCTGAAGAATGTTTTGTTGTTTCTCAAAATATGTAATGCACCGTTTACAAGTTTTGTATGTTGCTTTCACCAATTTTTTTTTTGTTCTAGAATCTTCTATACAATGCATGTTTCATTATCGGAATCATTACAGTAATTATGCCACATCCTTATCACAGTACACTGATTTGTACTAAGCTACACGGAAGGCAAATAACATAATCTCTCCTATTTATTTCATTTACCAGATGCAATAGATAATCATAGATCATTTAATGACAAACATGGATTAGGTGGAAAACGTGAGCTACAGCCAGAAGAGGATATAAAGTCAGGTAATTTTTACAGCAATTATCAAATGCATTGGGCAGATCTGCTGAAAAACCTCTATAAAGATTGGGAATTAACAGTTATCTGAATGTAGTACTCTGGTGTTTTTTTAATGCCAGAATATGTATAGTAATGCCTAATAACCATATCACCATATCTGTGATCCAAAGCAACAAGCTGGAAAAAAAAACAACTCTCTAATCTATGTTATTAAAGTGACTGTGTCAACCATTTTACATTTTTGAAGATTAAAATTGAGCTTTCAATACATTGAAAATCTGCAAGAATCAGTTCCTAACATGCCACTATACAATACACAAGAACAGTATCATTAAAAAAAAAAAAAAAAAAAAGCATACCTCTCACCTTTCAAAACCTTTTTTTTTTTTTTTTTTTTTTTTTTTGTGCTTGCTATGTGATTTTTACCTAGGCTGAGATAATGTTATCAGTGTTCTGCAAACAGGAAGAGCCATTTTCTTCTCCTCTTTGATCAGACTGTAAAAGTGGCCATACACTGTCATGCAGCTTAACGAAACAAAAAACAATTTCTCCATCCACACTTTCTCCAATTTCTCCATCCACACTAAACAGCACGGGGCTATCAGCTGACAATTTTCCACATGGCTCTTTCAATTTTTAAATTAAAGCATATGAGTTAGAAGGGGCAGGCAAGGCTACCCACTTAGTGAATTCTATCTGGTTCATCAGGAAGCAGGTGCAATTTGAACAGTGTATGGCCAGCTTAACGGTGTAACATTAATATTGTCATGGCAGTTGGGTATTTCTAGTCCAGAAGAAAGAAAAGGATAGTCTGTTTTTAGCAGACAGGATCGGATGTCAGCGGGTGTCAGCAGACGCATGTCCGATGAGATCCACTGCTCCATAGAGTTATGGAGTTATGGATGGTCTGATCTGGTTCGCCTGAAAAGCTGACAGGCGGACCCGATTAATCCGTCAGTATGAAAGGGGCCTAATAGCAGGCATTTTGTAGTGTCTGTAGTTACAAAGTACTTTGACTTTCAAATGTTTAACATCTTCCGGTCTGCCCACCGAACATATACTGCGTCAGCACGGCCCGGCTGCGCGAAACAAAGTACCTGTACATTGTTTGCGCTTCCTGGCCTTGGGCGCGCACTGCCAGCTCCCCTTGTGATTAGACACAACGGTAGCCACCAGCGGGTCTGGTGGCCATGATGGCCGCCGGCCAGCCGCAATAGTTCAGGGGAATGACAGAATGGCGGTCTGCCAATGTAAACAAACAGACCGTCGTTCTGTCACAGAGGAAGAGAGATCTGTGATTCCTACTAATGAGGAACACCGATCTCTATCTTTGTCTAATGTCAGGATCCCTTACACAATTAGAAAGCACATATTTAACCCTTTGATTGCCCCTAATGTTGTCTTCCCTGCCAGTGTCAGTGAATTTGTTTAGCACTGATCACTGTATTGGTGTCACTGGTCCCCAAAAAGTGTCACTTAGTGTCCAATTTGTCCACCGCAATGTCTCAGTCCCGCTAAAAATCGCCGATCACCACCATTACTAGTAAAAAAATATATATTTAAAATATATATTAAAAGTCCCAATCATTATACGCTAATTGGGATTTTTTACCAAAAATATGTAGCAGAATACAAATTGTCTTAAAGTGATGAAGAAATTCTATTTTTTACATATTTTTATTGCATTATAGTATATTGTATTTTTCAAAATTGTTGCTCTTTTTTTGTTTATAGTGCAAAAAATAAAACCTGAAGAGGTGATCAAATACCACCAAAAGAAAGCTCTATTTATGGGGAAAAAAAGGACATAAATTTTGTTTGGGTACAGCGTCACACGGCCGCGCAATTGTCAGTTAAATGGGTAAATCCTTACGGGACTAAAGTGGTTAAAATAGCTGACAGGGTTGATTTTGTGCATTGAGTGATGTCAGCCCTGCTCAGGTTCTTTTGCTAAGCTACTCAACCACTACCACTCTAAAGCCCTGTACACACGCTCGGCGGTAAAAAGTCTGCTGAGAAAACCGAGGGGAAAGCCGAGAACCCAGCAGGAAAACTGCCATGGAGCTTTGGCCGGGAATCCCGGCCCTGTGTATGCTCCATCTGCACTGCCTCGCAGTCTTTCCCATAGGTAAGCAGTAGATCTGGCGGGAAGAAAAAAAAAAAGGGAATCCCGACGGGGAAAATAGAGCGCAGGTTCTCTATTTTCCTAACGGGATTCCCGGCTGTTTTTTTGATGGGAAAACTGCGAGGAAGCATACCGGCCAAAAGCTCTCCTGGCAGTTTTCTTGCCGGGAAAACCGGTCGTGTGTACGAGGCTTCAGACTTCTAGCGTTGTTTGAGATAACGCAGAAAGTTTGCATAGAACAATGGATGGCTCTGAATTTCTAATAAGATTAACATTTTTTTTTCCATTTATCAAACAGATATAAAAATGCTTCCAATGGTAAATTTAACAAATCAAACAGAGCCTAATAAGATACATTTTCTGTTAGGGTCTCTATTCACTTCAATTATTTTAAAGAATTATCCCATGGCCTGTGTTCTCATAGTTACTGATTATCAAAACAAAATAGTGGTTCTCTTTAATTTTAGGTTGAGTTTGAAGTCAATGCAAAAAAGATGTGATAAGCGCTACATCACATCTATTTTCGCATTTTCTTGTTTGTGTACAGAGACCACTATCAGATATAGCAGCTTCTACGTTATTTGTCTTAGCTTCATTCACCTTAACATTCATCTACTCCCAGTAGGGCAATAGTTTTCACCTATTCGTGAGTTTGAAGTCAGTATGCAAGCTCTCATCCAGTCAAAAAAATCAATAATCACACCTGTAAGTCATAAGAGATTTTTTTTTTTAGCAAATACTTTTGATCAGCTTGATTCAGATGTGCAAAATATAAACAATGTTCATTCTAACTATGCTTTTTAAAGGAATGCACCATTGTAGCACTTGCAAAAACACCTTATACATCTGGAGCCATAATAATGACTGTAAACAACTGCTGCTTAAGCATGACTGGATAATTAAATGATAGAGATATTTAACTTTAGCCTGACCTTTCTTGAAGAGGACAAAATATGATTATTTTCATAAAACTAATCATATAATTGCTAGTTGTCATTTTCTAATTTGAATTAATAAACCTCAACTGAACTCTAGGTGAAGAACTAAATAACTAAGGTACAAAACTTGCTGTGTTGTCTGCCAATAGATTTGTGTTTCTATCCATTCGATCTACAAATGTACAAGTCAGGAGACGTGATTTTTCTCTTTTGCAGTTAAATAGAATACAAGGAGAAGCAGCGGATTTATGAGCTCACTTCTCTTTCATTCTGCCCTTTCCTCTTACCAGCATGTAGCACATAAACACTGCAGCCTTGCTGATTTTCTCCTTGTGCTGCTTCTTCGTGTCCCAGGCTGTGCTCTGCTGTACAGAGACTGCCAGAGGCCAATACCAGGTCATTCAGAAAATTATACTGCCTGAATTACAAAATACATTTGATGATGTATTGATTATACAGAGCTGAATTAATTGCGACTTTTTATCTGCTGTGGTTTGAATTCAAAATAGTTATACATTTTTTGGGGTTGTTTTGCTCATTGTACTAAATTGGAACCTCTTCAACGTTCCTCTTCATACTATAAATTCTCAAGCACAATATTTGTAAAAAATTTGCACATGTATCAATATACACAGCTAAATTTTCAGGTATTTTTTAAAAAAGTCAACATTTTAAAAGTTTTTACTTTTCATTGTTTTTGTAATTTGTAGTATTTAGTAAGGATTAACCACCTCAGCTCCCGAAAGGTCTTACCCCCTTTTATGACCAGGCCATTTTTTGCTTTTTAGCATTACACTTTTTTAACTGGTAATTGCGCGATCATGCAATGCTGTACCCAAGCAACATTTTGATAATTGTTTTGTTGTATTTAATCACCATTGGGTTTATATATATATATATATATATATATATATATATATATATATATACAAAAAAATGCAAAAAATGTAAAAAAAATGTTTACTTTCTGCTATTAAAAATCCAATAAAACACTAAAAAATCTAGTCTTCATAGATTTAGGCCAAAATGTGTTCTGATATATGTCTTTGGAACAAAACCCAAAGTGTATAGTCAATGGTTTGTGTGAAAGCTATAGCTTCTACAAACTACACTGGAATTTTTTTTTTTTTTTACTCATAGTGGCGTTTGTCAGTGACATATAGTGGGACGGTGATAGCACAGCTGACAAACTGACACCAACTTACGCTGGGTGTGAACTGACTAACTGCCACTGGTATCACCAGTGACACTAATACAGTGATCAGTGATAATTCTATACAGTATCGCTGTACTAATGACACTGGCTGGAAAGGGGTTAACATCTGAAGTAATCAAGGGGTTAAATGTGTGCTTAACAAGTGTTAATTTTTGTATTGTGTGCTGTTTTTTTGATTGCATTGCAGGGATAATAAACAAAGAGATCATTCCCTCTGTACAAAACCTTGAGTTGATTGTCAACACAGGGTTCTGAGCTGTAATTGGACAATAGGTGATCAGCAGGTCCCAGCCATAAATCACCTGATGACAAACTCCCACTGTGTATTACCACAGCAGATGTTTGTGTGAGGCACACATGTGTGCACTCTAAACCTGGAAGCAAGCGGCGACGTACCAGTCCGCAGTACATTGCGGGTGGGTGGTCTGCAAGTGGTTACGTTTACACTGACCTTATTCCCTAATTAAATTGAAAGTATCAATATATTTCTAGAAAAACAACTCACAATTGAAATGCATACATGAGAATTTTTTTGGCAAAGTATCTATAACTCTGCCAAGCCAGCCTTGTGTTTTACTTACCTCTGCCACTTTGTACAGTTAGGCACATGACAACAGTAATCTTAGGTTAGCTTTGCAGCTTTTTATGTCACCTCTCTGACTCTAGCTTGCTTTTTAAAACATTTGGTTGATATATGTACCTGGTAAAATGTACCTGCAAATTTAGTATGGTTACACTTGTAGTACATCGTACCACTATAGCTGTATTTGCCAACACAAAGGAGTTGATTTACCAAAACTTGAGAGAGCAAAATCTGGTGCAGCTGTGCATGGTAGCCAATCAGCTTCTAACTTCAGCTTGTTCAATTAATCTTTGACAATAAAAAAATCCTGGAAGCTGATTGGTTACTATGCAGTTTTAATAAATAAACCCCAATGCAAGCCATTGTGTCACACACCAGCTGGAACAAGACATTAGGATTAAACAAGTACGTTTATCATTTTCTTATATAAGTAGGAAAATCTATATTTGAGATTATTTGTAAACAATTCTTAATAATTACAAAAAAATTAATGCGTGATATCTGTATCCTTCTAGGAAATTTTTATAGAACTTTGTCCGACGATAATGTCCTGCGCACACTGGTTGAATTTTTAACATATTTACATCTTAAAGGTAAGACTTTTATATTGGTTACCTAATGATCAGAGGAAGTTTTGATCAATAGTACATGGCTGTTCCCATTTACATATCCAACTACTTTAACTTGTTTTAAAAAAAAAGAGATGTGACATTTGTAGCAAAAAGATGAATTCTGAATAGTACAGTACAGAACACAGGCTCCTTTTAGTTTTGACTATGGGTTATATGCTGCCACCTTCAGGTGATAACCCTGGCAAACAGTTTTTAAGCCTATATAACCCCTCCTACTCCCTGCAATCCTCAGTTCTTTGCTAGGGCCCTTAAGTGATGGATGGCCTCTCTCTACTTAAAGCATGTTACTGGCTTTCCTGAAATTACCAGAAGATTGAAGACTTGGCTTGGTCCTTCACACATAAAAACCCTTCTTTGCCTGGCTTCATCAACTCCCCTGAGGCAATATTATTGCAGCTTCCTGATTGGTTGCTCCTATGCAGCACTTTGGTGAACCATACACAGACCCCATTGCAAAAAACATCTAGAAATGTAAACGCAGGGCTGGTCTATAACATTTCAGCAATGGTCTCTGCATGTAGTACTCACCCTCTGTATAACAGTATATCGCAATGTAGGTAGCCGAATAGTGCTCTACAGGTACAGGGCAGTGGTGATCTGGGTCCCGTTAGTTCCAGTCTCTAAAGACCCTCTCCATGTAGAAAAGGGTATGCCAATCCATGGGGAGGTGCGGAATCCCACCTGGTGGCCTGTCCCCTGGGATAGACCACCAGCCTGGGGTATTTCCTGTACACTGGGTCCTGTCTTGGGCAATATATAAGGTGGGCAAGTAGACCAGGAGCAGTGTGTTGCTGGACTGCAACACTCTTTACATTTTTTCATAGCTTAGCCTAACCTGCAAAACTTTAAATTATTTATAATAGCCATAGCGTTTCTGGATAGCATAGTGATTTGAGCCCCGCAACACATTTGGGCTCACAGTAGCCCCTCTCTGTGTGTATATTGCCATGATAAAATTGTTCAGCGTTCCTCTCAAAACTCTGCACCAGGGTCCTTGGACCTCATTCTACAAACTTTGGAGAGTCCCCTTGGGTACTTCCTAATCTTTCTAGGAGGAGATTTAAGTGGAGATTACATTGGTAGTATGGACGAGAGTGGGGCTTTCAAACATTTGGCCCCAGTGTATCATCACACACTAGCAGCAGCCTTTGCAGACTGCTCTCCGTATAGAGACTGATGTTGTGCTCTATGTCCTCCACCTCCCCTTTCCTCTGTAAGTGCATTACCTACTTTTTTTTTATATATAAAAGATTAGTACCCTATGAGGCTGGATACGCCTCTCTTTCTCCCCTGCTTTTGTCTTTCAGCAATCCGGTCTCCCAGACTTTTTCTTAGGGGGCAGCAAAGCCTAATAGCTAGCCATTATTTGATTATCGCACAGTTATTACCTCTGTGATCCATTGTTAGTGTTTTATTGTACCAATTTTTACTATTATTAATATCATGACCCTCATGAACTTCCATCTCACAGGGTTTTCATGATGATGATGTTTATATTTAGACTCTATTCAGTGCATATGCATTATTCAGAGTTAATTACCCCCCTTTTGTGTTGCATGTTTGTTCCCATTTATTGACTACATTATTTTCTATTTGAAGAAGTTGCATACACTACCCACAGAGGCCCTCCAGTGGTCGCTTTTATAATCACCTGTGTATCTGGGCTTAGGAGTGTGTGCTTTTAGCTAATTTCAGTTTGTTTTTCATTACTACCACAAAAAGTGCCTGTGATGCATCCGGCTATTTTCTTCCTTAGTGAACTTAGTGGACAAAAGATTTGAGGCACTCATTAAATCCCACTGTGCTCTGTCAATTGCAGCCATGCAACCTTTGTCAGTGTCTATGGCTGTTTTTCAAACTCTTGCAGCCTGGGCCAAGCACATACAGCAATAATCCAGACTGATCCTGATGGATCCCTCAATACTTTAAAAGTTAAAGTCCTTTCCAGCAGCTTTGAGCTACTGCTTAAACAATTTGGTGGACAACCTGCACCAACACTGCTCATCTGGCATTCTTATCAGTACAGATGCGCATGCTTGGGCTACGGAACTAATTAGCAAAGACAGTTTTGAATAAATATCTAGAAAGGATTTGGTTTGATGAAGAATGATTATTTTGTGAATCACTGGACAGCTGTTTTTAAGGAAGTCAGGGGCAGAAAAAGCACTCCCTGTCAGAAGAAAGTTAAGGTGCCCGCAGCAAAGCTTGCCACTTCTGTGTTCAGAAGACATTCCTTTCATCCCTGCCAGACCTCAATTACAAAAGCAAAATTCCCCAATCAGTTCTATCACAAGTCCTAGAGGTCCAAGCCAGCCAAGTCTGGTGCCCAGTCCTCTTCAGAATGAGAGGCACCCCTACATGTGCAAGTGGGGGAACATCTGTGGCTATTTTCAGCCACCTGAAGTAAAGGAGTTTGGGACCTCATGGGTACTTACTCTCAGGGGACCTCATGCTAAGTGGTGAGATTTTCCTAGTTTAAAAATGACTGCGTGGAATAAGCTCCCTACACCAGGATATCTATGTCCATGTGGCTGGAGTCAAGTAAGTCAATCCTTCCGCTGACCATGGACAGTTTTCAGGACAGATACCAGCCTATGAGGTCAGAGAGGTGTTCTAATGATGAAAATGGTCCGTAGTCATCAGCATCTTTTTTTTTTTTTTATATATATATAAGTTCTTTATTTTTTATAATGTTCACATTCTAATTTTCCACACTATTAAAACATCAAATTTTGCCATTGTCATCTTATATTCCTACTTGGTTCATTACTTCAATGTGAATTGTTTGTCATTTCCTTCTCTGCCTCCAACTCCCTTCTCCCTACCACCCCCCTCCCTCCCAAAAAAAAAAAAAAAACAAGGAGAAGGGTGAAATCACACTCCCTCCTTCTCCCATCCCCCCCCCCTCCTTCGGTCCAACTCAATTTTCCTCTTTTATCACCTCCCTTTACCTCATGTAGGGTGCCCATATCTTACGGTACATATCATCTTGATCTTTCATTGTCATAGTAAGAGTCTCCATTTGTTGAATTTCTGCAATTCTAGCGAACCACTGTGTACTATATGGGGGGCTCTCCTTTTTCCACAGGACAGGGATACACGCCTTAGCGGCTGTGAGACGATATCTGAGCAGTGAGTTTTTATATTTTTACATTGATATAGGGATATCGAGTAATAGAATGGCTTCCAGTCTATTTTCTAAAGACTCCTGTTATTGTTTTTTTGTAATTTCTATCACCGTTCTCCAGAATCCCTTAATTTTCCTCATCAGCATCTTGATGGGGGGGAATGATGACTTTATCCCAGGGTAATCCACAACATCTGTCTGGTGGTGGAAACAGATGTAGATCTGTTGGGATGCCTATTCAACAACAAGGTGGGCAGGGAAACAACACAACACAGGCTGCACACCAATTATGTCCCCTCTTCATAAAGCCTTTTTTAAGCCACAGAAGTATACAACATGTCCCCACCCAAGTACCACCTGTCCTTGACACGTTTCAACCCAATAGGTTTAGTTGTTAGGACAGGTTTGTAGCCAAGATCAGGAATCTAAAAACTTTACAGTGGATTTACTGGTGACCCTGTGGATTAATTTCAGCTAATGCACATCTTCCCTCCACTATGGATTCTCCCTCAACTGCTTTGCAGGATCAAGATAGAGGACATTCCAGTGATTTTTATAGCACCAAATTTGCCCAAAAGGGCTCAGTATTTGATATTATCAGTAGCCAAGAACTACTCTATCATCATCCCAGTTTAGAGAAATGTCTCTCTTTGATAGAAAACTGGATGACTAAGAGTTATCTTAAACTCAACAGTTCAAAAACAGAACTCCTTATGTTTCACGCCAGCCGAAAGAGTCAACTGGCAACAACCTGGACACCCCCGCCCATTCTGGGCCAAATCATCACCCCTAGCTCCAAAGTCAAAAGTCTCGGGGTCATCTTCGACACCTTCATGACAATGGACGCACAAATAGGGTCAGTAGTCAGCGGAGCGCACCATCTGTTGCGCCTACTACGCAGACTTATTCCATTTATCCCCAAAGAAGACGTAGCAGTCGTGGTGGGAACAATCGTGAATTCCAGACTGGACTATGCTAACGCCCTGTACCTCGGACTCCCAAAGTACCAAATCTCCCGTCTGCAAGTCGTTCAGAATACGGCCGCCAGACTGGTGACTGGGAAAAAAACATGGGAATCAATCTCACCTTCGTTGAGAACCCTTCACTGGCTGCCAGTAAAAGACAGAATTGCATTTAAAGCACTCTGCCTGACACATCCATGGGAAGGCTCCGCAATATCTTTGCGACAAGATAGAACCTCACAATTCGAATCGCGTTCTGCGATCCACCGACCAAAATCTGGTCAGGGTACCAAAAACCAAATACAAGTCCAAAGGAGAAAGAAGGTTTGCTTTTCAGGGTCCTAGACTATGGAACGCTTTACCAACCAGCATTCGGTTGGAGGAAAACCACCTGACTTTCAAAAGACAGATCAAAACTCTGCTCTTTTGATGTCATGAGACACGAACAACTAGCGCCCATAAGCGATTCAGTTCGCATGCGCCGCGCTTTATAAGTTTTTCATTCATTCATTCATTCATTCAGTATTCAACCATCCCCTGACTCCCAAATTACACTCATTGGGCATTTCCAAACTTGTCAGACCTGCCCTATCAAAAATTGGACTATCATCTTGCTTCATGGTTGTTGGCTTTAACCAATTGGCTGTTGATATCTATGTCCTAAAAGATTGGGGTCTCTCTAACTCGCAAGGTCTATCATTGCACTTGGAAGACTCACTTTGCATGAATGTTTCATTCTAGATGACATTACATGGGGCGTAACCTGTCCTTTCTCCAATTTGGGCTGGAGCAGCATTTGGCCTTGAACACCCTAAATGGTCAAGTCTTGTAAGTGGCCATTTTGTTTCAGAGACCACTGGTCACTAATTATCTGGTTCCCTTTGTTCAAGGGGTAGCTTGTATTGCTTCCCTGTTAATTCACCTGTTTCACCCTGAGATCTTAATTTGGTCCTATCAGCTCCATTGAAGCATCCCTTTGAAACCAGTTGCGATATTCCCCTGTAAGATACTTGTAGGGTGTTTTTTTCTGGTGGACATCCTTTCAGCAAGACGGGTTACAGAAGTAGCAGCCTTATCCTGTAAGGTACCCTCTCTTGTTCTTCATGAATACAGGATGGTTTTGAGGCCCTGGACCTTCTTCATCCCTAAAGTGGTTTCCTCTTTCTACTTTAATCAGATATCATTCTACCCTCTTGGTGCCCTGCTCTTAAGCACCCCAAAGAGATATCTCTACATTATTCAGATGTGGTACACACTGTTTACCTTTTTGCCCCTGCCTCCATCCAAACTTTATATTTCCTGTTTGTCCTGCATGTTCCACCATCTCTAGATGGATTAGGCATGTTATCACTATGGCTTATGTCTTGAAGGATAGGAGTATTCCATTTCCTGTAAGGCCTCACCTGATGCATTCAGTCAATGCCCTTTGGGCTTTTCAGAATCAGGGATCAGGGATCTGTTTCTTGAATTTTATGGAAGTCACCTGGTCCTCTGTTCCCACATTTGTGAAGGTTTATCAGGTGGATGTTTAGGCCTTTGCTGAAGCCAGCTTCAGCTGTAAGGTGTTTTGTACTGTTCATTTTTATACTGATCTTTGAATTGGGAATTTTATCTTAATTACTTACCTGAGCCCCATCTCTGTCCAGCAATGTTCATGAGTGTCTCTCCCGCCTGATTGGCCGAGACACAGCAGCGTTGCTATTTTTCTCCCGCTGCTGTCAATCAAAGTCAGTCAGCCAATCAGGAGAGAGAGGGGGCAAGCCCGGGCCGCAGCTCCCTGTCTGAATGGACACAGGGAGCTGTGACTCAAGTGCCCCCATATCAAGCTGCTTGCTGTCAGGGCAGGAGGGAGGGGCCAGGCTGCTCTGTGCAAATCCACTACAACTTGTTTGTTAAAACGAGACTTCACAATCACTTTAGGATCTAAAGGTGTCTGTGGCCTGTACTGTGAAATAAGGAAATATGATTTTAGACTTACCTGTAATTTTTTTGCAAAATGTTGAAGTACACAAGACAATAATGAAAACAGGAGCATGTGACTGTTGTCACTGGAAGTAAAATGGGTTCAAAATGCTTGCAGTTCTCACCAGAACATGAATAGAGGAGAAACCTTCCAACAAGGCACTTGTTGTGTCATTAACTTAGTAAGGGTTTTCCTCACTTTGGAAATATTTCTTCTTGTTTTCTGTTGTGTCTCCAGGACAGGAAGTGAAGGGAAATATTTCCCTACCCTCTCCAAATTAAAAATTACTTTGGATATACTTTATATAAAGATCATATTTAAAATATAGTTTAATTTAGAAAAATTATCAAATATTTCTTGATTCATTTAAGCCTGATGATAACCTTTTGGTCATTATACAGTGCCTTTAAAAAGTATTCATGCCCCTTGAATTTTTTTTGAAAACGTCTTGTAGCTGTACAGCAAAAGGTGGTTATACAAAATATTGACTCAGGGGGGCTGAATACAAATGCACGCCACACTTCTCACATATTTATTTGTAAAAAATCTTTAGAACCATTTATCCTTTTCCTTCCACTTCACAATTATGTGTCAATTTGTGCCGGTCTATCACATAAAATCCCAAAAAATACATTTATGTTTTTGGTTGTAACATGACAAAATGTGAACATTTTCAAGGGGTATGAATACTTTTTCAAGGCTCTGTATATATGGAGTACATTGTCATTGTTAATCTTCCCCTAAATGAATGTAAATGTATTTTTATTTTCAGAGTCTGGAGCACTGGATACCTTGTCTTCAACAATGACCTCAGAAGAAACAACCCAATCATGAAAAAGAAATTCTTTGTATTTGACTGTATAATTCCAAATTCAATAAATGTTTTCACTTAATGTTCATACAATTTCAAATATAAATATATCCCAATAATACTACAGTGTATTTTTGCTTAAGTAAAATTAAGCTACAATAAAAAATAGCAGCTGCTGTCTGATGTTTTTCATATACAACAATTATATTACAGTTAATCTAATAAGACTGACTTATAGCAGGAATACACGGTTAGAAAACCGACCGATCACTCGACCGCCGACCAACGAAACAGCGTTTGTTGGTCGAAATCATCGCCAACATTAACCAATAAAAAAAAACTTTTAAAGAGCAATCAATTTCATACGCAGTGTTGACATCTCACATACAAGTGGGGTCGTCTACTAGTTCCGCTTATGCATGATAATGTTCAAGAGATGTTTTACGAACGACCTTCACACCAACAAATAGAATATTGTTCGTTCGCAAATGATATGACACAATTTAAAAAAAATTTCAATCAGTCTTTTTCGTTCACATTATCAATATAGGGTATTACTTTCTTGGCATCAATGAGTAGAAAATCGGCCGATCGTTCGCAGAACAGAAATTTTCACCTGATTTTCTTCTTGTGTATTCCTGCCATTATTCTTGTGTATGTGCAAACAACAAACACACAAATATATCTAAGCCTGGTAAACAAGCCTATTAGTACAGCATGATGATGTATAATGTGCCCATTGAAGCCACAAATGTTGAAAGGAGAAAATCTGAAACAGCAATGACTGATCCTCAAAATCAATTTATGCCTTGTAAAATTATGATTTCCCTTAAATGCTGTAAGTATCTAAAATTTCACTTCCTCTGGCAGCAAAGCAATTAAAGACCCAGCTTCTATGTGGAGAAGTCAAGGTAAATCTAAATCCAAACAAATTTGTAGCGCTTCCCTACAGTAAAACGAGCCTTGGAAAAACATTTTTTTTAAATCAATGTAAGTCTAAAAAGCCAATACATGTCAGAGATTGTTTTCCAATACTGATATCTTATGAAATTTTATGAAAGAGAAAACATATCTAAAAGCTCTAGGAGTTATGAGAATATATTTTGCTTTTACTGTTTCACTTCACTGGAGTTCATCCTTAAGGTATATGAAACAGACATTCTGCAGATGTATCACATTGCACTTTGTCTTATTAAAGAAGCCATTTTGTTGTTATTTCACCTAGCATTCTATGTGTGACTTTGTAGATAAATACAACATTTTAACTAAAATAGGGAAGATGCATATGTGAGTCACAAGATGTCCTACAGCTCAAGTAATAAACAACTGTCTCCTACTTTTTCTACTCTCCTGAATAATTCTGCCTAGTAATATATTACAAAAAAAGGTCACATCTGATTATGTTACATAAAAACCATAGTACCTGGAATTTCATTCTTGCTGGTTAGCACAATTGACCCAACTGCAGGTTGCATTTTCCTCTGCTTTTCAATTTTACATTCTATTGCATTAGGATAGAGCACCTAAAGGCTCTATCAACACTGGTTATGTTCACCAATTTTAGTTATCGTTTTAAATTATAAAGTAATATTGTTAAATGGATATAAAACAAAATTTGAGAATCCTGTATGAGAGGATATCATAATTTAAATATGCATTTGCAAATTTCCTATCCAACCACAAAGAATACACTGCACAGGCAATCGGGTAATTGACTGCTGCAAGTGCTCGACCCAGCTCACCACCAAAGAACGCAATAAAGAAAAGGAAAATGAAAGCACACCACAGTGAAGTCAAAATCTTGAAGGTTCTTTATTGTTGCCAAGCCAGACAGATGCACAGGGACATGGTTGACGCGTTTCACAAGAATCACTCGTGCTTACTCATAACGTATGAGTTATCATGAGTAAGCCTGAGTGATTTGTGTGAAACACATCAACCATGTCCCTGTGCATCTGTCTCGCTTGGCAACAATAAAGAAGATTCAAGATTTTGACTTCACTGTGGTGTGCTATCTTTTTCCTTTTCTATATCAAACTTTCCTATATTCAGTCATAAGATTATAGAAATGATTTCCTAATAGGGTAGAGCAGGTTAACTTTTCATAGCACACCTAGATTTCTAAACATTATATAAGTTATTTTTACTTTCAATAACAAATCACATGCAAGAGAAAAAAAATGAAAATAGATGTACTTACATTGAACTAGATAGAAGAAATATAGAGCATGCACTGGTATAATGTTACATCCAACTGCATCTCCATCCCTAAATGAAGAAATGTATAGAAATCCCCAATACCGGGGTATGGCTTGGGATTTTATGGATGCGTGTTGGAGCATTTGAATATTATTATTGTAGATATTGGCATTTTTACCAAAGACCACAGAAATATTTGAAAAATCACAATTTATATAAAAAATTGAATGTTTATTAATAAATATATTCTATTTTTACATATACACATTTGCTAAAAAAACACAAGAAAGGAGAATTTAGAACAATGTGCACCAACTTTCTTGTGTATCCCATGCTAGTAGTCCTAAATGTTTCACCGTACAAAGGGCTTCTTCAGGGACGCATCGGACATAAAGAAAGATCTATAATAAATACATAAAGATTTCATAAGTAAACAAGGGATTATACCTCATGACCAAGCATGAGTAAGTACACAAACATATCATATTACCTCAAATACTTGTTACAGAGAGAGAGAATAAATAATATATGAAACGTTCACAATTGTCAGAGGAAACAAAACAGTACCTCCAGAGAAATCACAAATCCTCCTATTGAGTAAGGCTTTACCTCTTCCCGTATACCAGGATTCACTGTTGTGTCGTAACAGACCAGCAGTGCATCACATATGACCCATAAATGGCCGTGTCCAGCAATGATCCTATTTGGAGAGACATATAGTCTAAGCATCTATCACATGGTATGAAAAAAAAAAACACCAATACATTCCCATAGTATATGTAGATAATTAAATAAATAAAAGAAAAAACAACATGTCCTATTTGTGTCCAAATTGGTCAATGACTCATATGGAACTTAAAGAAAATACAGAAATACAAAGAAAAAGGGAAACACTTTTAAAGGGGTACTTGGGGCCACTTACATGTGAGTATATGGAATGCTAAAGACCTGTATCGCCGGGAAAGCCAGCAGGTGCACAGATGAAGTGTATACACCTACGGGTGTGTATTACAAAAAGCCGCCAAGGATATAGCTAAGCATCAACCTGTAAATTGCAGTATGCAAAAAATAAACAAAAAATAAAAGAATATATGTTGCTAGGTTCACTTCAATATATTGAAGAAATATTTGCTCAAAGGAGCATTTATTCAGAAATTATTCTTAAATACCTTCAAAAAGTTCAGACTCCAGATAAGGGTACTTTGCTCCGCAGACACCTTGTATAGATAAATATCTACAAATAAAGGTGTATAGATGAACAAAGGGACACACCATAATCTGTAATCAGAACGATACTAAGTTGGGTATGAAACACAGGGGGGCAGCTAAAAGTGCCCCAATTAGTGCTAATAATATTTACCTTTGCGGCGGCTGTATTACAGTTTGGCTTCCCCGGTCGGGCTCGTGCAGCTGGTATGCTCTGAGGGAGCCCTTTATATGTCCCCACTTAATGCGGTGAAGTGGCATTGGCGTGTGACGCATCTAGCGTCATACACGTCTGTGGGCGCAGAAAGAATGACGTGGGAGATACGCGACTCCCATCCAGGGAAACCCGCCACCCGTGCATGCGCATAATGCACGTGTGATGTATTGGATCGTCACAAGGGGCGGTGAGTGAGCGAAGCGGAGCTGCCCACTACCATACGCAAACTCTGAGCGCTCTGGACTGTCAACACAGAGCAATCACAACACCTGTGCCTCCGCTAAGGTTCAACACTGTAATGTTACAGTGCTGGCGGTTGCCCCTACGCACCCATTGAACTAGTGTACTTGAAATTACAGCACAGTTAACAGTCCGTATAAACTCCAAAAACTGGTATGTTGATGTGCAATAGCCATGGATTTTAAGGAGAAGTAGGGCCAAAGCTCCTTTGGCCCTACTTCTTCAGTGGATCACAGGAGTGCATTTAGTTCTGCACTCCTGTAACCCATATTCGTCCGCTGTCTGACGTCACTCAGCCAGTCCAGGCTTTGAAGCTATCCTAACTTTATTGTTGTGATCCACCCAGATGCCTGAACCGGCAGCTGTCTCAGCCTCTCAGCGAGCCTCTAAGAGCCAGCCATTCCCACCCTCTCCACTGCCCACTGAGGGAAAAAAACATAAATCATAGATCCATCTCCTTTACTTTTTTGATATTGTTATTTTGCTAGAACTTCCCCTTCAGTGTTGGATAAATTTGTCTATCCCCAGGAATAGAGTCCTAGTTGGGTCTTTATTGTGGATAAGTGCATAATGCTTTGACACGCTGTGTCCTCAGAAACCCCATCTAATATTCCCTACATACTTGTTTAAATTAACATGCAGAGCTCGGGTGGTCCTACCTACATATTGCATGCCACAAGACCCCTGCCCTTCTCACCAACTCGTGACAAAGACTGGCCAATCTCACACTGCACTGTCACTTATGTAACAATGCCACTGCACCCTGCACAAAGATTTTTCAGCTTGCAGGACCCCAATCTAGGTGCCAGCAGCCAGAGAGCGATTGTCCCTGGGTTATGTTAATTAAGCATTTAACCCTTTAAACAGCCACCACTCTCTTTTTACTGAGAAGGAGGAAACTCACAATCTTAGCAATAATAGTTACAACTTTAGAATAAAGAGATTTGTACTACAGTAGCTCCTTCAAGAGATGGGATTATTTTAGTTTGCATTAAAAGCTTTAAAGACAATTTCAAAACTTTTCAAAATAGAGTTTATGAATGAATAGGTCAAAGTGGTGCAAATAAAATTACAGAAGAAAGGATCACTATGGTATATGGAAGAAAGGAAGGAAGCATCACTATGGCACATGAAATAAAAGAAAGGAGGGCTCACTATGGTACATGGAAGACAGGAAGGATCACTATGGTACATAGAAGAAAGGAAGATGGGTTTACTATGGTACATGGAAGGCAGGAAGGATCACTATGGTACATGGAAGGCACAGGGGTGACATGGGGAGGAGGTGGGGTAGACCTAGCCTACCTCCTCCTCCCTCCATGTACGGAATATACAGCGGGTGCCGGGCAAGGGATGTGCAGCAGGCGAGCCTGAACTATACCAGGCCACATGAGCTCAACATGGTGGTGCTTCAGGGCAGGGGGGAAAGGGCCTATTCCCAACAACCCTGGGCTGTGGTTGTGGGGGTCTGCAGGCAGGGGGCTTATCAGGATCTGTAAGCCCCCTTTAACAAGGGGGCCACCAGATCCTGGGACCCCTTCCTACGTAAATGAGTATGGGATACATTGTACCCCTACCCATTCACAAAAAAAGTGTAAAAAATAAATAAAGACAGGAGGCAGTTTTTGGAATTGTCTGCCTCCTGTCTTTATTTGATTTTGGGGGGATGGGATCTGGAGGCCCCCTTGTTAAAAGGGGTGTCCAGATTCTGATAAGCCCCCTGCCCACAGACTCCCACAACTACAGCTCAGGGTTGGTGGGAAGAGATCCTATGATTCAGGAGAGGGAGGGCGAGGCAGTTCGCTCATCCCCCTCTTTCCTGTCCTGCAAGGCTGCATTCACGGATAAGGGCGTGGTATGGATATGGGGGAATCCCGACGCGTTTTTTTTTTTTTTTTCATTTTTTTCTATTGCCGGCAATGTTTTTTTTTTCTCATTCAGCTTTCAGTGCAGAAGCCCATTGACAGCTGATGACTCAATCATTGTTAAAGACGCCACAGCCAGCTTCCCCACGGCCCACTCCTTAACAATCAACTGTTTACTGTGCCATGATTGGGCAAAGCTTTGCCCAATTAGGGCTTAGAATGCACTGTGCAGCACGCAGAGCATTGTAGGTTGCTCTGCGGGATGTTCTCCCAATCTAGTGTTCACACAGTGCTACTTCATATGAATGTGCACATACTATATATGGTTTGTTTTCATTTTTAGTGCTGCACTATTTCCATATACACAATTTTGATGTCAATGGAGGCGCTGGCAGCTGTTTATACCCTCAAAGTGGAATTTCTTTTTTATTTTTAGTGACATATCAGTTAAAATATAACGCAGTATTAGAATGTCTAGAAAGGGAGACCTTGGGGGTTATTTACGAAATGACAAATCCACTTTGCATTACAACTGCAAACTACAAGTGCAAAGTGCACTTGAAAGTGCACTTGAAAGTGCAGTCGCTGTAGATCCGAGAGGGACATGCAAGGAAAATAAAAAAACAGCATTTTAGCTTGCAAGTGATTGGATAATAAAATCAGCAGAGCTTCCCCTCATTTTAGATCTACCCCTCACTTTCAGTGCAATTTCAAGTGCACTTGTAGTGCAAAGTGGATTTGCCTTTCATAAATAACCCCCCTTGTTTTATGACAGATTTAGTTTAAAGGGTACATTTTTTCCAACATGTTATATGTATACCCGTATTTAGGGTGTGATATGTAACATATTACTTTGGAGCAGTCCCACACACCCCTCCGATACCTCCGATAACCCATAACTCCCAACCATCCCGGATTGCTCAGGAAAGTCCTGCCTTGGGAGGTCTGTCCCAGGTCCCTTCATTCCGGGACAATACAGTGCCCCTGGGCCGTTCTGATGCCCCCTAAAAATGCTGTCGCTTTTCCTCTGCCACTCACTGCCCTGTGTACACCTGGCCAAAACCTGGCCATGACCTGCCTGAAGCTCCACAGTCATCAGTACCTAGGACCACTGAATCCTCCCCTAAAATCCGCTCCTGGCCTCACCTGCAGGCTTTTCCTGCCGCTGCAGGATGCTCATGGTCACTCTGCTCCCTCCCATACACTGCCCCCATCCAGTCATGTGTACAGGGCCTCCATACTGCCCTCCACTATCCCCCCTCCCAATATAGTGCCCCCATTACCCCCCTCCCATCATACTGCCCTTCACCCCATCATACTGCCCTTCATTGCCACCCCTCCCATCATACTGCCCTCCACTACCCACCCATCATACTGCCCTCCACCCCATCAGTATGCCCTACACTGCCATCCCTCCCGTCATACTGCCCTCCTCTAGGGAAAGGGAGTCACTGCTCTAGGTGGATCCTGTTTGTAATGAACCTCTTCTCTGAATCAGAAGCCACAGGTGCTGGCAACTATAACTAAAAAACAATAAAATTGTAAAATAAAATATAATGGTAAAAAATAATAAAAAAATAAAATAACAAAAATTAAAAACGACTGATTCCGTCCACTTCCCTACTGACAATGTGCACTGCTTTCAGGACCTGGGCTTGAACCTGGGACCTCTTCTGTGTCTGGCATTGACTCTTTCCCGGGAGCTATTTGGGATGCTGGACAGTTCCCTTCCTGATCTATTGGACAATCCTATCTGATTCATTGGACAAACCTGCCTTGTCTTGATTGCTGTTGAACCTTGAACTCTTTGCTCCTCCCATGAACTTCCTATATAAGCCTTGTCTCTGCACTTCCTCTTTGCTAGGTTATTGTGCCTTCTCAGCCAGTGCCTTGCCCTTGACGTCCCTGCTGCTGTCTGTATTTTGCTACTACTCGTGATTGACCCTTGGCTTGTTTCTTGACTACTCTACTGCCTGATCCCAACCTGCAACTACTCGTTGCAGACGTTTTGGCCTGTTTACTGACCACGCTGCTGTTTAATCCTTATCTGCTCATCCACTACTGGACCCCAGTTTGCTCTCTGCCTGGTGGGGCAAACCTGAGGACCGCGACCTGGTACTAGTACGCAGCTAAATCCATCTCCACCATCAGGAGCTCCGTGAACACCGGCTAGTACTTAGACTGTGCACCTTAGGTGAGCCTGTGTCATCTGCCAGAGTGACTGCCTATGTACATATCCTGCTGGTTAGTGGTAGTCCTGCAACTGCTATAGCAACTGGTCTTCAAGCTCTGCAAAAACAATTGCTGGACCTACGTTCTCGAGATGATGCAAATGCACATATGCCTCACCAACCCAAGTTTAATGGAGATCACCGCCATTACAGAGGTTTTCTTAACCAGTGTCGCATATATTTTTAAATGCGACCCGCTGCATTCACTTCTGAAAAAACAGAAGGTAATGTTTGTTATCAATCTTTTGACTGGGAAGCTCTAGCCTGGGCCTCCACTTATATAGAACAAGACAGTTCCACGCTGAATAATTTCCAGACTTTTGAGGCTGCGATGAATCAGGTTTTTGATGATCCCAATCGCTGTGCTACTGCTGAAGCAAAGTTGCATAGTTTACAGCAGGGTAAATGTTCTGTTGCCGAGTACACAGCTGAATTCAGACGTTGAATCACAGATACCACTTGGTACCCAGCTGCGCAAAAAAGTCAGTACCGCCAAGGGCTTTCTGAACAGGTAAAAGATGAGCTTGCCAGAGTGGAGACTCCTAATGATCTTGAGGCCTTCATCCAACTATGTATTCGAATTGATCAAAGACTTACCGAAAGGAGGAAGGAGAGACTGGGAATGTGTTTCACTGCTAGTCAATTTTGTTCAGAAGGCTCCAAGAGTTTCTCCTGATTCTGACAAAGCTGAACCTATGCAATTAACCACTTGACCACTGGGCACTTAAACTAAGGTGCCCAGATTTTTTTAATTAAATCTAGGGACATAATTATTATTTTTTTAACTAGTAATGGCGGCAATTAGCGACTCTCTTCCTGACGCCACCGTCTCACAGCCTGTCGAATCTTAGGCCGCGTACACATGGTCGGTCCATCCGATGAGAACGGTCCGAAGGACCATTCTCATCGGTTAACTGATGAAGCGGACTGATGGTCTGATGTGCCTACACACCATCAGTTAAAAAAACTATCGAGTCCAACGAGGTGACGTAAAACACAACGACGTGCTGAGAAAAATGAAGTTCAATGCTTCTAAGCATGCGTCGACTTGATTCTGAGCATGCACGGGTTTTTAACGATGCTTTTGCATACTAACCGTCGGTTTTGACCTATCGGTTAGGCGTCCATTGGTTCAATTTTAAAGCAAGTTCTAAAATTTTTGACCGAAGGATAACTGACCAATGGGGCCCACACACCATCGGTTTGGACCGATGAAACGGTCCTTTAGTCCGTTTCCATTGGTTTTGACCGACCGTGTGTACGCAGCCTCACTCTCCGGGCCCCCCCGGCTACTACTGGGTGGGGAGCGGAAGAAGATCACTCCACCAGGGAAGGCAAGGAGATAATCAGGCAGGCGGCTGGCCGGGACTTGAGCCAAGGCAGAAGAACATGCGATCGGAGCTGAATGGGCATATACCGGAAACTGAAGAAAAATTTTCTCTGCTCCAACCAGCACATGATCATCAGAAAGGGGCACAGATAATGGAAAACAGTACACCCCTTTAAGCTAGTAGGAGCGGCGGAGGTGTGCAATTCTGATTTATTTATTTTTTATTATTATTCTGCACTGAATGTCTTTGAAATTGCCCCAGCCGCTGTTTAAATCCAAAACAGGGACAGACTTGGTTTGGGGACAGTGTCATCAATCTGGGGACTGTCCCAGAAACCGGGGATGTCTGGTTACCCTAACTTAAACCCCCTTCCTAACCAGACCAATTTTCAGCTTTCGTGCTCTCATATTTTAAATGACAATTACTCATACAACACTGTACCCATATGACATTTATTAGACCCTCAACGTCTCCTGCAGGGGCAGCCCTGTTGTTTGTTGTTCTTTGTTGCAAATAAAGATTCCACCTTGTGGCCATGCATTGACTACCGGGACCTGAATAAAATCGCTATAAAAAACTGCTATCCACTTCCTTTAATCTCTGAAATGTTGGTAAGACTCCGCTCTGCCAAAGTCTTCACAAAACTAGACTTACGGGGGCCATAAAACCTCATCCGCATGCGTCAAGGAGACGAATGGAAAACCGCCTTTAGAACCAGATATGACCATTTTGAGTCTTGGTTATGCCTTTTGGCCTCTGCAACGCCCCTGCCACTTTCCAACACTTCATCAATGATGCTTTTCGAGACCAGTTTGTGATTGCTTATATAGATGATATTCTCATCTTTTTTAACAACCTGGAGGAACATCGCAAACATGTTTGCACTGTCTTTGAAAGGCTAAGGAAGAACCAACATTATAATAAATTGGAGAAATGCGAGTTTGAACGAAACCAGATGCAGTTCTTGGGATATATTATTTCTCCTAAAGGAGTAAGCATGGATCCTGAGAAGATCGAAGCAGTGGTGGAGTGAACTGCCCCTAGTAATGTTAAAGAGATACAACGATTTGTTGGTTTTGCCAACTTCTACAGAAAATTCTCTAAGATGATAGCACCAATTACACAGCTGACAAAGAAAGGGATGCCCTTTGTGTGGTCAGCTGAGGCGCAGACTGCTTTTATTAAGCTAAAGACTCTTTTCACTTCTGCACCAATATTAGTACATCCTGATCCTGGAGTTCCTTTTATAGTGGAAGTGGATGCCTGACTCAGACTCTGCTGTGGGAGCTTTCCTTTCTCAGCGAAAAGGAGAAAAGGTGCCGCTTAATACTTGTGCGTATTTCTCTCGCTTAATGTCATCAGCCGAATTAAACTATGACATCCGAAATAAAGAGTTACTGGCAATTAAGGAAGCCTTTTCTGAATGGAGGCATCAGCTGGAAGGGGCTAAGCATCCAGTAACTGTTCCCACTGATCATAAAAATCTAGAATTTATTCGTTCTGCCAAGAGCACATTGTTCACTGTTCTTTTCCAGGTTTAATTTTATCATCTCATATAGACCTGGGTCAAGGAATGGTAAGGCCGATGCATCATCAAGTATGTTTACTGAACCATGCCAGGAAGACAACCCTGAAAGTACTATCCTGCCTCAAAAGAACTTCATAGGGGCCACGGGTTTCAAGACATTCTTAAATCTCCTAAAGGAGGGGTATAAAAATGACCCTCTTCTCAATAATCCATCTACGGATATTAACCTTGTGTACAAGAATGGCTTTTGGACTCATGCACATAGTCTCTATGTACTTGAATCTGCTCAGATTGAAGCTCTCTGGTTGGTTCATGACTCAAAACATGCTGGGCATTTTGGGATTTCCAAAACAGAGGAGTTCTTGTCATGTTCCTTTAGGTAGCTCACCTATAAGAAAGATGTCAAACACTATGTAGCCTCATGCCTGACCTGTGCACGCAGTAAGACACCCCAAGCTTCTCCTTTTGGGGTTGCTCCAGCCACTCCCTGTTCCATCAAGACCAGGGGGCTCAATTTCTATGGACTTTGTGGTAGATTTACCCCCTCAAAAGAAATGACCACCATCTTGGTTGTTGTTGACCGTCTCACTAAGATAGCTAATTTCTTACCTGTTAAGGGGGTACCTTCTGCTGAACAAACTGCTGAGTTAATGGTTCAAGAAATATTTAAACTACATGTAATTCCCGACGATGTTTACTTCAGTTTACTTCAAAATTTTTGGAAAAACGTTTGCTCAACCTTAGGTATAACAGCTAATCTGTCTTGTGCTTTTCATCCCCAGTCTAATGGTCAGACCAAGAGGACCAATCAAACCTTGGATCAGTACCTTGATGTTTTGCCAGTTATCCTCAGGCTGACTAGGTGGATTATCTTTCTACAGCAGAGTTTGCATATAACAATTCTAAACATAGCTCCACTTCTCAAAGTCCTTTTTATTTAAACAACGGTATCATCCAATTTTTATTCCTGATATCCCTATCTTAACTCCAATCTCTTCTGGTACCAACAGATTAACTACTCTGCAGGAGATTCAAAATTTTTGAGGGAGGCTCAGGAATGTTACAAGAAGGCTGCTGATGGACATCGCAGATCACTTCCTACCTTTCATGTGGTTGACAAAGTTTGCTTATCAACCAAAAATTGGAAGGTCCATGTTCCGTCTGAAAAGTTGGGCCAGAAGTTTGTATGACCATTCAAGATTCCTGCTCAAATCAATCCGGATACCTTTCGCTTTTAACTTCCTGATAGTATGAAAATTTTCCAATTTTTTTTACAAATCACTACTTAAACCATTTAATGAAAATCCCTTTTCTGGAAGAATTCTTCCACTTCCTCCACCTGTTGAGGTACAGGGTGAAGTAGAATTTGTGGTGGAGAAAATTCTTGATTCCAGCATATTTAGAAACGAGCTACAATATCTGGTCCAATGGGAAGGATATGGGCCAGAAGAGAATTCTTGGGAGCCTGTTCATGCCCCTAGATTAACAAGAGAATTCCACCAGAGGTTTCCTTACAAACCCAGCCTAAGACATCCAGAGGACGTCCTGAGAGGAGGGGAGTACTGTCAGGACCTGGGCCTGAACCTGGGACCTCTTCTGTGTCTGGCATTGACTCTTTCCACTGAGCTATCTGGGATGCTGAACAGCTCCCTGCCTGATCTATTGGAAATCCTATCTAATCCATTGGACAAACCTGCCTTGTCTTGATTGCTGTTGAAGCTTGAATTACTTGTCTCAGCGCTTCCTCTTTGCCAGGTTATTGTGCCTTCTCAGCCAGTGCCTTTGCTCTTGACTTCCCTGCTGCCGTCTGTATCTTGCTACCACTCGTGATTGACCCTTGGCTTGTTCCTTGATTACTCTACTGCCTGATCCCAATCTACAACGACTCTTTACCAACCTTTTGACTTGTTTACTGACCACGCTGCTGTTTAATCCTTATCAGTTCATCGGCTACTGGACCCCAGCTTGCTCTCACCCTGGTGGGACAAACGTGAGGACCGCGACCTGGTAATAGCATACAGCTAAATACATCTCCACCATCAGGAGCTCTAATAATGGTGGTGGGGGGTATCAGTGGCAGTAATGGTGGTGGGGGTATCAGTGGCAGTAATTGTGGTACGTGGGGGGTATCAGTGGCAGTAATGGTGGTGGGGGGTATCAGTGGCAGTAATGGTGGTAGGGGGTATCAGTGGCAGTAATGGTGGTGGGGGGTATCAGTGGCAGTAAGGGTGGTGGGGGGTATCAGTGGCAGTAATGGTGGTGGGGGGTATCAGTGGCAGTAATGGTGGTGGGGGGTATCAGTGGCAGTAATGGTGGTGGGGGTATCAGTGGCAGTAATGGTGGTGGTGGGGGGTATCAGTGGCAGCAATGGTGGTGGGGGGTATCAGTGGCAGTAATGGTGGTGGGGGGTATTAGTGGCAGTAATGGTGGTGGTTGGGGTATCAGTGGCAGTAATGGTGGTGGGGGGGTATCAGTGGCAGTAATGGTGGTGGGGGGTATCAGTGGCAGAAATGGTGGTGGGGGTATCAGTGGCAGTAATGGTGGTGGGGGGGTATCAGTGGCAGTAATGGTAGTGGGGGTATCAGTGGCAGTAATGGTGGTGGGGGGTATCAGTGGCAGTAATGGTGGTGGGGGGGGGGTATCAGTGGCAGTAATCGTGGTGGAGGGTATCAGTGGCAGAATTGGTGGTGGGGGGTATCAGTGGCAGAAATGGTGGTGGGGGGTATCAGTGGCAGTAATGGTGGTGGGGGGGTATCAGTGGCAGAAATGGTGGTGGGGGTATCAGTGGCAGTAATGGTGGTGGGGGTATCAGTGGCAGTAATGGTGGTGGGGGGGGTATCAGTTGCAGTAATGGTGGTGGTGGTGGGGGTATCAGTGGCAGCAATGGTGGTGGGGGGTATCAGTGGCAGTAATGGTGGTGGGGGGTATCAGTGGCAGTAATGGTGGTGGTGGGGGTATCAGTGGCAGTAATGGTGGTGGGGGGGTATCAGTGGCAGTAATGGTGGTGGGGGGTATCAGTGGCAGAAATGGTGGTGGGGGGGTATCAGTGGCAAAAATGGTGGTGGGGGGTATCAGTGGCAGTAATGGTGGTGGGGGGGTATCAGTGGCAGTAATGGTGGTGGGGGTATCAGTGGCAATAATGGTGGTGGGGGTATCAGTGGCAGTAATGGTGGTGGGGGGGTATCAGTGGCAGTAATGGTGGTGGGGGTTTCAGTGGCAGTTATGGTGGTGGGGGGGGTATCAGTGGCAGTAATGGTGGTGGTGGGGGGCAGCAATGGTGGTGGGGGGTATCAGTGGCAGTAATGGTGGTGGTGGGGGTATCAGTGGCAGTAATGGTGGTGGTGGGGGTATCAGTGGCAGTAATGGTGGTGGGTGGGTATCAGTGGCAGTAATGGTGGTGGTGGGGGGTATCAGTGGCAGTAATGGTGGTGGTGGGGGTATCAGTGGCATGTAAAAAATAGAAGGATGAGACAGAGGTCTCAAATAATGTCTTTGAGGGAGAATCAACAGCAGGGTCAAATGGAATGGTAACAAAACCTTTATTGATGAATACACATACAGTTTAATAAATAAAGGTCCAACTGGGGTGGTACAGAGACCTCCCGAGTGGGACCCGTTCCCCCAATGTACAGTTATCTATAAAAATGCAAAAAATGACAACGTTGTATAATAATAAAAGTTTGCTAAAAGACTGACCAACCGCTACTTCAAACCCTTCAGAACCTTCAGAGCCTTCAGTCGAAAGGGCCTCAATACTGAATTCAGTCTTAAAATCTTCTTAGAGCCATAAATTGACTGTATAGGCCCTTGTCTCACAGACGTGGCACACGTTGTTCCCTTGTGTGCTTTATTGACACAGGGGGTAACAACATGTGCCAAATATCCTTTTATACACTGCAAGACAGTATACAACATATAATAATCTCAATAGTGTCTGTTGTGGTACATGCATTCCATCTATTTTCCCTACGTGATAATAGGTGACCTATCTTAGCAACTGCTTTATTAGATTTGATTCTAGGCGTTTAACATTAATGTCATAAGTATCCTTGTTAACAAAGCCAGCCCTAAATGATAAACCACATTCCTTCCCCCCCCCCCCCTCGTTTGATCTGATTTTAGTTCTTTAAGTAAAGTACTCTATATTAGTGAATAGCGTTGCCAATGAATATTTAAATTATAAGAGCAACTGTTTCAATGCTAAATCGCTGTTCACTCATTCAATCAAACAGATTTATCTGTCTATTTACAACATTCACTTTTAGTTGTGGCCACTAGATGGCAATATACAATTAATGTGTCTTTGGGTCCTGATCTCTGATTGGCTAATCTGCCCTATTTAATGATCATAATAACCCTGACACAACATCCAGACGAAGTGACCAGTTTGGGTCACGAAACTAGTCGATGTATGATGCGTTTGCTACTTGACGACCACTGCTACACTTACTGGGTCAGATTCAGATAGGAGATACGACGGCGTATCTCCTGATACGCCGTCGTATCTCTAAGGCCGGCCGGTCGTATCTATGCGACTGATTCATAGAATCAGTTACGCATAGATCTCCCTAAGATCCGCCAGGTGTAAGTGACTTACACCGCCGGATCTTAGGCTGCAATTCCAGGCCGGCCGCTAGGTGGCGCTTCCGTGTCTTTTACGCGTCAAATATGCAAATGAGCATTTACGCCAATTCAGAAACGAACGACCGCCGCTTTTTTTTTACGTCGTTTGCGTTCGCCTTTTTCCGGCGGAAAGTTACCCCTGCTATAGCAGGGGTAAGTGCGGCGTATCCTATGTTAAGTATGGTCGTCGTTCCCGCGCCGAGTTTTGAATATTTTACGTCGTTTGCGTAACTGGTTCGCGAATACGGCTGGACGTAATTTACGTAAACGTTAAAACCAATGAATCATTTGGAGCAATGTATGCTGGGAAAATTTGTGGACAGCGCATGCGCTGTTGGATCGGCGCAGGGAACGCGCCTGATTTATATAGTACACTCCCCCTAGCCGCGGAATTTGAATTCCGCCGGGGGATTTACGTTACGCCGCCGCAAGTTTTGAGGTAAGTGCTTTCTGAATTAAGCACTCGCCTCAAAAACATGCGGCGGCGGATCGTAAATCAGATAGGTTACGCGGATCTAAAGATCCGCTAACCTATCTGAATCCGGCCCACTGAGTAATCCATCTGTGTCAGCATGAATCTCCTTTGAAACACGGAAGTGCTACAGCTCACTTTGCTCTGCAGTTCAGCTTTCTTGAATCTTGACTGCCATCTACTGGCCACTGGAGGTACACTTGTTCCAGTTTTGTACCAGAGAGGTTGCCTTACATCTCCACACATGTTTTACAAACGCTGGCCCAGATTCAAGTAGAATTGCGCGATATTTGCGGGGGAGCAGGGCAACGATTTTGCCCTGCGCCCCCGCAAATATTTTGCGCTGCCCTCGATTCACGGAGCAGTAGCTCCGTGAATTGCGAGGGCGCGCCGGCAAATTTGGGGGCGGGAATCATTTAAATTATGCGCGCTCCAGCGCCGAGCGTACAGCGCATGCTCCGTCGGGAAACTTTCCCGACGTGCATTGCGGCAAATGACGTCGCAAGGACGTCATTTGCTTCTAAGTGAACGTGAATGGCGTCCAGCGCCATTCACGTTTCACTCACGCAAACGCCGTGAAATTCAAATTTCACGGCGCGGGAAGGCCGGCTATACTTTAGCATTGGCTGCCCCTACTATTAGAAGGGGCAGCCTTGCGCTAAAAGTAGCCGTACGGATACTCCGTACCCCGTTTGGCCGGGCCCGCGCAAGCTTGTGAATCAGTGGTAGTATGCAATTTGCATACTACACGCTGATACACAATGGGAGCGCCCCCAGAATGCAGCCTAAAATCTGCGAGGCATAAGAGCCTTATGCCGCGCAGATTTTAGCCTGCAGTCGGTGTAACGAGGTTCCTGAATCAGGAGCACTCGTTACACCGGAGCAAGTAAGCACTTGCGCTGCGTAACCTATGGTTGCGCGGGCGCAAGTGCTTCTTGAATCTGGGCCGCTGTCTGTGTCTGCCAGGACTGTCTGAATACAAACAGACAACTGCACTGCACGGCTTCCAGACATCCTATGGAGAGAACTGTGGCAGACTTCAGCAAGGGTAAGAACCCTCTATACATCATTGGATCTCAGGATCTACATGTGGGAACAATCCTGTGAGATTACATAGGAGACATATTCCTTTTGAACTAATCACTAGTTGACTGTACCCCCCCCCCTCTCCAACCTGCATTTAACACTGAGACTACCCATTGTGTTTATGCTGTTTCAAGCTGAACCTGCAGTCTAAGGCCTTGTACTCATGAGCAGACATGTCCGATGAAACCGGTCCGCGGACCGTTTTCATCGGACATGTCTGCCCGGGGATTTCTGTTCGATGGCTGTACACACCATCGAACAGAAGTCCGCGCGTAAACAATATACGGGGCGTGTACGCGCCGTCGCCGCGTCGATGACACGGCGATGACGCAGCAACGTGGGCGGGCCTGCCTTTTAAATGCTTCCACGCATGCGTCAAAGTCATTCGACGCATGCGAGGGATGGCGGGCGGCCGGACATGTACGGTAGGTCTGTACAGACGACCGTACATGTCCGGGCGGACAGGTTTCCAGCGGACTGCTTTAAAGCAAGTCCAGGAAACAGTTGTCCGCTGGAAACCTGTCCGATCCGCCCAAAAATGGTCCGCTCGTGCCTACACACGGCCAAACATGTCTGCTGAAACTGGTCCGCGGACCAGTTTCAGCAGACATGTTCGGTCGTGTGTACGGGGGCTTACAAGTCCAAGGAAAATCTATTACCTTCCAAGCAGCAAAATCACTTCATAATATTTCCATATTGAGGTTTGATAAGTGCTTCAAGTTTGGCAGAGACGGTGATTTCTATTCCCTGTATGTTCATGGCAGCCATATGCCTTTATGAATGGACCTGTTTGAGCTTACTTTGCACAGGATGCGCTTATGGACTATTTTTGTTTGATTTTTATTAATCTGAGATCGATCAATTTTTGTTCCATTGCATTTGGAGACATCCAGCAATCTATTGAGCACTTCCTGGATACCTTCCTTGAACTGATTGGCTGTACATACTCAACATGTGTGTTTGAATCTGCATTCGCTTCCCCCTTCTCTTTTGCCCAGATCAGTGGGGCCAGCCACACATATATTCACATATATACTTTTTGCCAGCGATCAGTTTGTATTTTGGAGGTTTGTGTTTATCTCCCCAGTCAGTAGCGGTTGGTCAGTCTTTTAGCAAACTTTTATTATTATACAACATTGTCATTTTTTGAATTTTTATAGATAACTGTACATTGGAGGAATGGGTCCCACTCGGGAGGTCTCTGTACCACCCCAGTTGGACCTTTATTTATTAAACTGTATGTGTATTCATCAATAAAGTTTTTGTTACCAATCCATTTGACCCTGTTCTCTTTTTTACATGTTACCCAGTGTCTATTGGGAGGTATCCCGTCTTGTATAGACGTATCAGAGGTTTGGAATATTTATTACACACCCCAGATTGGATTCCATTATTTTTACTTCATTATTGGGTATCAGTGGCAGTAATGGTGGGGGGGTATCAGTTGCAGTAATGGTGGTGGGTGGGTATCAGTGGCAGTAATGCTGGTGGGTGGGTCTCAGTGGCAGTAATGGTGGTGGGGTATCAGTGGCAGCAGTGGTGGTGTGGGGGAGAATCAGTAGCAGTGTTGATATTGACTGTGCCCATGAGTGAGGGCGGCGAGGATAGGCAGAGCCGCCCCCACCCCTTCACCCACTACCGAGACTTTACAGTATACCCTTGAGTGAGGGCGGGAGGATGGGCGGAGCGGGCAGAGAAGATGGGCGGAGCCGGGACTATACAGTGTGCCCGTGAGTGTGGGTGGGAGGAGACTGTGCCCGTGAGTGAGGGCGGCAAAAATAGGCGGAGCCGCCCCCGCCCCTTCACCCACTGCCGAGACTTTGCAGTGTGCCAGTGAGGGCGGGGAGGATGGGCGGAGCGGGCGGAGCCGGGACTATACAGTGTGCCTGTGAGTGCGGGCGGGAGGAGACTGTGCCCATGAGTGAGGGCGGCGAGGATAGGCGGAGCCACCACGCCCCTTCACCCACTGCCGAGACTTTGCAGCGTTCCCATGAGTGAGTGCGGGGAGGATGAGTGGAGCGGGCGAAGATGATAGGCGGAGCCGCCCCTTCACCCACTGCCGCCCCGAGGCCTGGCCTCGGTGGTCTTGTTTGAAATCCGGCCCTGACAACTGTACTGAGTGTCTGCAGGTGTCTGAAATTGCACCCACGATCCACTGATCACGGATGCAATGCTTTGCGGACCGCAGTGTAAAAAATATTAAATACACATTTTTTACCTGCAATTCGGGTGCGTTTTTTTTTTTGGCTTGGTCTTGGACATATTGGAGAACATTTGTCAGTTATTATTTATTAATGAAATTTCCAGAGCAAGTTTATAAATAGATACAATTGTTTGTGCGATTTTTCCAATATAAATGGCAAAAACATTTCTTTTTATAAATAGCCTCTATGGCCTAACTCAGTACATTACTTCGTGGAAGGGTCCATCCACAGCATGTTTCTAATACATTTTTTTATAGAATTCTGAATTCTATAAAGGCATTCCATTATCCTATCATTCCATGCCATCATGATTATAGGTGAAATATATTTATGTAAGAAATGTGGAGTTGCACAGAATTAAATTATAGGTTATTTCAGGGGACTCTGATGATATTTAGGGTAATTTCCTCTGGCCCAAACCAATTATTTTATATTTCATAAACTTGATTTATATGACAAATATCAAATACTTATAGTACAGTTACTGATTACAGGGCAATCCTGAAAGTAAAATTTGTAGTTGGTTTAATTTATAGTCTAATGATATTCAGATAGCTGTATAAACAGTACATTCCTAGCAAGACAAATGAATAATTCCTGCTGCTGTCTTCTGACATTCAAGAAGGGCTAGCATGCACTGTACACAATGCTATTTTCTGGGGTTCTCTCGGTGGCCCAATACTGTCATCTGTCACTCTATTACTTTGATATTAAGGCATCACTCTGCCAGTATAGCAGCTTTGTGGATATAAAGCAGCAGTCTGAATTGGTGCCCATTGGTTTTCTAGCAAAATCTGTGTCACTGTGTTGCTAGTAAGAAACCCCAATATGACAACTTGGCAGTATCCTAGATTTTGAAACTAGGACTTTTTCTGACATTGTTAACATGACACTGCCATTGCTGTGCTAACTAACTGCTCTATTAATATCTCTGCCACTCTAGTAATACTGCACTGATTTGTCTGTTTAACATGGTGTTGGCCCCTACCTTATTTTAAGCCCAGCTGCCCAAAAAGAACAGGCCCTCTGTCAGTTCATCATACAGTGGGGATCAAAAGTTGGGCACCCCAGGTAAAAATTTGTATTAATGTGCATAACAAAGCCAAGGAAAGATGGAAAAATCTCCAAAATGCATCAAATTACAGATTAGACATTCTTATAATGGGCCGGATTCAGATACCTGAGCGTATCTATCCGGCTGGCGTAACGTATCTTACATACGTTACGCCACTGTAACTTTGGGTGCAAGTTCCGTATTCAGAAAGAACTTGAGCCCTAAGTTACGGCGGCGTAACGTATGTGGGCTGGCGTAAGCCCGCCTAATTCAAATTGGGATTTTAGGGGCGTGTTTTATCCAAATTTGCTTTGACCCTGCGTATTTTAATTTTTTTTTGAACAGCGCATGCGCCGTTCGTGAAAAAATCCCAGTGCGCATGCTCGAAAATCCACCGCAAAACGTCATTGCTTTCGACGTGTACGGAAATTACGTCCAGACCTATTCGCAAACAACTTACACAAATGACGTAAAATTTCAAAACTCGGCACGGGAACGACGGCCATACTTAACATTAGCTACGCCTCATATAGCAGGGGTAACTATACGCCGAAAAAAGCCGAACGTAATTGACGTAAAAAAATGCGCCGGCGGGACGTACGTTTCTGAATCGCCGTATCTACCCAATTAGCATATTCCTCGCGCAAGCATACGGAAGCGCCACCTAGCGGCCAGCCTGAAATTGCAGCCTAAGATACGACGGTGTAAGACACTTACACCTGTCGGATCTTAGGGATATCTATGCGTAACTGATTCTCTGAATCAGGCGCATAGATACAACCGACCCCACACAGAGATACGACGGCATATCAGGAGATACGCCGTCATATCTCTTTTCTGAATCCGGACCAATATGTCAAAAAAAGTTAGATTTTATTTCCATCATTTACACTTTAAAAATTACAGAAAACAAAAAAATGGCGTCTGCTAAAGTTTGGGCACCCTGCAGAGATAATATCTTGTACTGCCCCCTTTGGCAAATATCACAGCTTGTAAACGCTTTTTGTAGCCAGCCAAGAGTCTTTCAATTCTTGTTTGAGGTATCTTTGCCTATTCTTCCTTACAAAAGTCTTCCAGTTGAGTGAGTGAGTGAGTGAGTGAGTGAGAAATTCGTAAAGTGCAACACATGCGAACTGAATCGCCTCTGGGCGCTGTATCCATTTCATGGGTAAGGAACCCCTTGACCCCCTTGGGTTTTAATCTTTCTACTGAAGGCCAAGTGGTCCGACTCCAGTCGGATGGTGGTTGGTAGTGCATTCCACAGGCGAGGTCCCTGGACTGCAAATCTTCGATCTCCTTTGGACTTGTATCTGGCTTTGGGTATCTGGAGTAGGTTTTGATTGGTGGATCGCAGAATGCGATTGGGGTTATGGGCTTTTATTTTTTCGCATAGATATTGGGGGGGGTTGCCTTGAATACACTCATGTATTAGGCAGAGTGCCTTGAAAGTGATTCTGTCTTTTACTGGCAACCAATGAAGGGATCTCATGAAGGTGAGATTGATTCCCATTTTTTTTTTCCGGTCACTAGTCGAGCGGCCGTATTTTAAACGACTTGCAGACGAGTGATTTGGTATTTGGGGAGTCCTAGTTAGAGGGCATTTGCGTAGTCGAGTCTGGAATTGATGATTGTTCCCACCACAACTGCAATGTCCTCTTTCGGGATAAAGGGCGTGAGTCTGCGTAGTAGGCGCAGCAGATGGTGGGATCTGCTGACTACTGACCCTATTTGTGCATCCATTGTCATGTAGGTATCGAAAATGACTCTGAGACGTTTGACTTTGGTGCTAGGGGTGATAGTTTTACCCAGAATGGCTGGGAGAGTCCATGTTGACGCAGGGTGATTTTTCCGGTTGGCGTGAAACAGGAGAAGTTCTGTTTTCGAACCGTTGAGTTTAAGATAACTGTTTGTCATCCAGTTATCTATTGGAGTAAGGCATTTCTCTAGTCCAAGAGAATGATCCTTTTTGTTGCAGATGCGGAAATACAGTTGTGTGTTGTCTGCATAGGAGTGGTAAAGTAACTTCTGGTTACTGATGATTTCAAAGAGAGGGCGAAGATAGATATTAAACAATACGGGTGACAAGGGAGATCCCTGAGGGACATACCGTATGTTTTTCAGAAGTGAAAGACCCCAGTTTTACTATTTGTGATTGGTTTTCCAAGAAGGAGAACCAGGGTAAAACACCTTCAGCGACTCCGGCTACTTCAGCTAGCCTAGCCAGTAGTAGTCCGTGGTCTACAGTGTCAAAAGCCGCGCTTAGGTCCAGCAGTATCAGGAGACAAGATTCTCCTTCGTCTGCAGCCTCTAGAGCGTCATCCCATATTTTGAGCAGCGCCGTTTCTGTTCCGTGACCGGGACGGAAGCCTGATTGAAACGGGTCGAGTAATTTATGGGTGTCTAAATGCAGTTGCAGCTGTTGTACAACTACTTTCTCCATTACCTTGGAGAAAACATTTAGACCTGTTATGGGCCTCCGGTTGTTTGGGTCTTTGGGGTCGAGGGTAGGTTTTTTTAGAATTGGTTTTATTGTACCTTGTTTCAGCAAGGTGGGCACCATGCCCTCCTTGAATGATTGGTTTATGAGCTGCGTGATAGTTGGTGCCAATATATCTGCACTTTCTTTTCAGCAGTTTAGTGGGGATGATATCATTGGGTGCTGTGCTGTTACGCAGAGTCCCGATGATATTTTTAGTGGCATAGATGGAAATGGGTTTTAGAGTGAATTTTGGTGATTGCGGCGGATTTATGTGGGTATTAGGTTTGTGATTTGGGGGGGAGTTGGTGACGGTTCCATTTTGCTGAATACTTTCACAGATTTTTTCAATTTTATTAATTAAATAGTCCGATAATTCGTTGCAAAATTCTTGTGAATCAGAATTGGGGGCCTCTAATCAAGCAGGATTCATTCTCGGGGGCGGTTAAGGGCATTTGCGATGATGTTGGAGAAATGATTGTTTTTGGCCGTGAAGATTTCTTTGTGATATTTCTTTGTTATTATCTTGTAAATGGTGAGGTTCTTATCTGAAGAGAACCTTTTCCATGCAGCTTCTGCTCTTCTACGCTCTTGCTTTAGCAACGTCAGCTGGTCATTAAACCAGCTGGAGTTGTTTTTCCGGATGCAAGTTTTGCATTTTGGTGCTACTAAGTCAGCTGACTGTAGTAGCGCCTTGTTAATGGCGTCAAGTGTTTCTGTGGCTGTTTGTTTTTGTTGGGTTGTTTTTATTTTGTTCCCTAGTGTTGTTTTGAAGAGTTCCGAGTGGAGCTTCTTCTGAGATCTAGTCCAGTGAGTTGTCACCGGTTTTGTCGTTTTTTTTGGGCTGGTGTTTTTGGTGATTGTGAATTTAATGGCATGGTGATCGGTCCATGGTTGTGGCTCATTTTCCAGGACGTCAATTTCCAAATCTTGTTTGAAAAAGAGATCGAGCGTATGGCCTGAGGCATGAGTGGGGCCTTGTATTAGTTGCTGCAGACCTAATCCTTCCAGATGGTCGATGTCGGCGATGGGGTCCAGCGAAGAGTTGGCCCAGAGGTTGAAATCCCCAAGCACCAAAAGGTGTTTGATGTTTAGGGTATATGTGGAGATGAATTCCATCAACGACGTGAGAAGGTGCGTTTTTGGGCCTGGTGGTCTATAGCAAAGTAGCATATGGACCGTATCTTGGGGATTTGTTTGCAGCTGCAGAGTGAGGGTTTCCATGAATGGAAGCAAGTTTTGAAGGGCTGGTTTGGTGATCGAGAGGTGAGTCTTGTGGATCACCGCCAGCCCCCCCCCTCTTTGCCCCACTCTGTTTTGCATTTGAATACGATAATTTGCTGGCACCAATTCTGTTAGAATGGTGTTGCAGTCGGCTGTGAGCCAGCTTTCTGTGATGAAGAGGCAGTCTAGATTGTGTTGAAGGATGAAATCATAGATTTCTTGTCTGTGTTTTACTGCCGATCTTGTGTTGACCAAAGCGCATATTATGCGCTTGGGCTGGGGTACCTGCGCGTAGTTTTTGACTGTTGATCGTCGATTGATTCTCAACAGTCGCTCATTCCTTAGAGCTTTTTTGGTGACAACTGGGAGTATAGAGGCAAATGGTTTTAGTTACCGGATGGTTTCTGCATAGTATTTTAGGTAACCCATGGTCGCAGAAAAAAACGCAGGGAAGTAATGTTGATTGGGGGGGTCTTTTATGGTGATGGGCGGAAGACTGTCCAAGTGAGCCGTCACTCGTTGAGTCTTCTCTCCCCGATTGGTCCAGAGGAAGGCAAAAAAACCCAGGCGTGCTGTGCCAATCTGCAGCGACCGGAGAAAAAAAATTCCTTCCTGACCCCTCAACGGGCGATCGGTGCAACCCTGGATCAATTGCCTTGGGGGGTGGGGGGGGATATGTACCCCTTTGTTAAACTATGGGAGTCCTGGTTGTTTGTGCTGTGTCTGCAGCAGCCGGGAGCTGGGAGGACCCTGCCTGGCTGCACTATCCCTGGGGAGAGCCAACTCGTTTGAGAGCATCCTGCTCTCACTGTCCCTGGGGTGAGCAGACTAAGGTGAGAGCGTCTGCTGCACCGCTGAATCTATATATCAAGAGTTCTAACTTTACTAGCTGCAAGCTTGTTCTGGGTCAGTGATTGATAAAATAATGAAGACTCCTGTTGAAAACTCCTGGGGCCGGATTCAGAAAGAGATACGACGGCGTATCTCCTGATACACCGTCGTATCTCTGAGTTCTGACGGTCGTATCTATGCGACGATTCATAGAATCAGGTTACGCATAGATATCCCTAAGATCCGACAGGTGTAAGTGTCTTACACCGTCGGATCTTAGGCTGCAATTCCAGGCCGGCCGCTAGGTGGCGCTTCCGTATTATGCAAATAATATGCAAATGAGGAGTTACGCCGAATCAGAAACGAACGACTGCCCGGCGTTTTTTTTTATGTCGTTTGCGTTCGGCTTTTTCCGGCGTATAGTTACCCCTGCTATATGAGGGGTAGCTAATGTTAAGTTTGGCCGTCGTTCCCGCGCGGAGTTTTGAAATTTTTACGTCGTTTGCGTAAGTCATTCACGAATACGGATGAACATAATTTACGTTCACGACGAAAGCAATGACGTCCTTGCGACATCATTTAGAGCAATGCACACTGGGAGATTTTACGGACGGCGCATGCGCCGTTCAAGTAAAATGTAAAAAACGCGGGGTCAAGGGAAATTTAAATAAAACATGCCCCCTACAACACATACGCTACGCCGCTCTAACTAAGTTCTTTGTGAATAAAGAACTCTCGCTCAAAGTTAGAGCGGCGTAACGTATCGGAGATAACTGAAAATCTAAAAGTGAATATAAAGACAGTCCATAGGGGACTGATAACAATCAATAAAGATATGCAGTGAATTCAAAATTAGTGAAATAACCCAAAACTGATAATAAATCCAAAAATAAAAGTCCAAATATATAAATCAAAGTTTGGATAAATCAATCTAGTGTGCCAGTGATAGACAAAACTTCTGCACTTCGGGCATCAATGTGGACAATCTTGATAACTCTTTGCTTAGCCTGGGCTCACAGAGCGCTTACCTCCAGACACTAGGTCATGCGTGTCAACGAAATCCTCCCAAAACTGGAACAGAATCCAAACAGTGGGTAACTCGTGTTGCACGGAATCTTCCCAGTGCTGAGATAGAGTCGAGGGGCGTTCTCTGTATCCAATACCAGTATAGGTCCAGGCGCAGCGAAGTCGACTCCACAGAATAGCCACAAGGTGTATCAGGAGCAAATGTAGAAATAAAAAGCTCTCATGGTGAAGTATGCAAGCACTTTAAATTTTAATAAAAGTAAAAATGTGCTTACATTGAAAAAACGAATAAAACGCCAAACAGCGGCACTTCCGGTGGACGGTCAGGGTGTCGCGTCACTTACGGTCACGTCTAACCTTATGCATTACGTCACGACACATGACTTCATCAGAGGTTACTGAGTGACTAATGGATACTGCCTTATATTGATACAAACAGGAAATGGTCCAGCAGCCATTTTAGATTACAAAATGGCATTTGAACAAAGCTAGGCTGCGGCCATTTTAAAGAAGGGCAAAGATAAGGGAAAAAAATATTTATTTATTTGAACTGGTGACGTAACAGAAATACGGACCAGACCATGTCTTGCTAAAAACAACGGACATATTGAATATGCACAACTCAAAATGCCAAAAATTAATTATATTCAATTAAATGTAAAACCCACAATAAAACTTGTCAAAATAAAATATGTATATAAATGACAAGATAACAGACTAAGGACACCAATATTGGATAGGTAAACGTTTCAAAACAATTAACCAATGGGGTCCTAAACATTATTTAATTATTAATTGATGGTAGTCTGTAAATTTTAATAACCTTTCAAGATAAAATTTAAAATATTAAAATGTAAAATACATAAAATCTTGAATTATGAATGAGGTACTGGACTAGACTGGAGTGAGTGATACCCCTTGCGTTTACCAGTGAATCCCCCTCCAATGAATAGATCACATAATTGCATTCTAAACCAGAAATCTAAAACAACTAAAAATTGCTTAAAAAACAGTTGACGTCGAACTCAACATTTAACCCATTAGGCACTAAAGTATTTAAAGAGTGAATCCACTGAGATTCTTTCTGACTTATTGTCCTAACCAAATGGGCTCCTCTCCATGGCTTGTTAAATTTATCTATCCCCCAAAACATTAGTTGTTTAGGATCTTTATTATGTTTCTCCGCAAAATGCCTACTAACGTTGTGCTTCGGGAAGCCATTTTCTATATTAACAACATGCTCCTTTATTCGAACCATTAATGCTCTCTTCGTTCTTCCTACATATTGCAAGTTGCAGGAGCACTGGAGAACATATACCACCCCTTCAGTATGGCAACTAATGAAGTCATTAATGGTATGACATTCATTTGTATGGGTGGAGATGAACTCAGTCCTTTTCTTTTGAGGACCTTTAGAATGTTTACAGGCATAACAATATTTACAGGGAACAAAGCCCTTCGTATTAAAGAACGTATAACCACTCTTAGGTGGAGGGTCAACCACATTTTTCACCAAAATGTCTTTTATGGTTGGGGCTCTTTTATACACAATATTAGGTTTTTTAGATACAGAGAACGCCCCTCGACTCTATCTCAGCACTGGGAAGATTCCGTGCAACACGAGTTACCCACTGTTTGGATTCTGTTCCAGTTTTGGGAGGATTTCGTTGACACGCATGACCTAGTGTCTGGAGGTAAGCGCTCTGTGAGCCCAGGCTAAGCAAAGAGTTATCAAGATTGTCCACATTGATGCCCGAAGTGCAGAAGTTTTGTCTATCACTGGCACACTAGATTGATTTATCCAAACTTTGATTTATATATTTGGACTTTTATTTTTGGATTTATTATCAGTTTTGGGTTATTTCACTAATTTTGAATTCACTGCATATCTTTATTGATTGTTATCAGTCCCCTATGGACTGTCTTTATATTCACTTTTAGGCCCCGTACACACGACCAAACATGTATGCTGAAACTGGTCCGCGGGCCAGTTTCAGCATACATGTTCGGTCGTGTGTGGGCGCGAGCGGGCCGAATTCCAGCAAACATTTGCCCGCCGGGCCTTTTCCCAGCAGACAAATATTCCTGGACGTGTTTTAAAACCGTCCGCTGGAATCCTGCCCGCTCGGACATGTACGGTCGTCAGTACAGACCTACCGTACATGTCCAGGCGCCCGCCGTCCCTCGCATGCGTCGAATGACTTCGACGCATGCGTGGAAGCCTTTAAATGGCAGGCCCGCCCACGTCTCCGCGTCATCGCCGCGTCATCGTCGCGGCGACGACGCGGACACGCCCCGCGTATTGTTTACGCGCGGACTTCTGTACGATGGTGTGTACAACCATCGTACAGAAGCCCTCTGGCAGACATGTACGGTGAAAACGGTCCGACGGACCGCTTTCACCGTACATGTTTGTTCGTGTGTACCCGGCCTCAGATTTTCAGTTTGCGCTCATCATTCTTTATTCAGACCTTTTTTTGTTGTTAGCACATTTTAGATTTGAGCAGCATTTTGTTTTTCACTGGTCACTTTTAATTTTCACTGTTGGCTAGCGCTTTAGTCACCCACTTGTTTGTATCGGAGATAACGTATCGGAGATAACGTATCGGAGATACGTTACGCGGGCCGGACAGATACGCCAATGTATCTGAATCCGGCCCCTGGTTTTTAACTCAACCACTTTTGTTCAAAGAATCCTCTTCTGTTCAGAAAATCCACAAGTGAGCCACCATCAGCTGGGAGCCACAGTTCTTTGAGATTTTTGGGCTGTCTGTCATGCACTGCTCTTTTAAGGTCTATCCATAGATTTTCAATTATGTTGAGGTCAGGAGATTGTGACGGCCATGGCAAAACCTTCAGTTTATGCCTCTTGATGTAATCCCCCGTGGATTTTGAGGTGTGTTTAGGATCATATTCCATTTGTAGAAGCCATCCTCTCTTTAATTTCAGCTTTTTCACAGATGGCATCAAGTTACCATCCAAAATTTGCTGAAATTTTATTGAATCCATTTTTCCTTCTACTCGTGAATAGTGATGTCGCGAACCTAAAATTTTCGGTTTGCGAATGGCGAACGGGCGAACCGCCATAGACTTCAATGGGCAGGTGAATTTTAAAACCCACAGGGACTCTTTCTGGCCACAATAGTGATGGAAAAGTTGTTTCAAGGGGACTAACACCTGAACTGTGGCATGCCGGAGGGGGATCCATGACAAAACTCCCATGGAAAATTACGTAGTTGTCGCAGAGTCCGTTTTTAATCCATAAAGGGCATAAATCACCAAACATTCATAAATTGTTTGGAATAACGTGCTTTAAAACATCAGGTATGATGTTGTATCGATCAGGTAGTGTAAGGGTTAGGGTTAGGGTTACAGACAGGGTTAGGGTTACAGACAGGGTTAGGGTTAGGGTTAGAGTTGAGCGGACACCTAGATGTTCGGGTTCGGACCCAAACCCAGACTTTGAAAAAAAAGTTTGGGTTTGGGACCGAACCCAAACCCAGACTTTGACCTGAACCCGAACCATATTGAAGTCAATGGGGACCCGGACTTTTGACTACAAAAATGTCTCTAAAAAACGAAGGGAAAGGGCTGGAGGGCTGCAAATGGCAGCAAAATGCCGGGAAGAGCATGGCAAGTACTCTGGAAATGTGGATAGGGAAATAACTTAAAATAACATAAAAAAATTAAAATAAAAAATATAATGATTTTGACCTTTGAGGACGAGGTCCATACAGTTTTGTTCAAAATTATTCAACCCCCCAATGCTGTAAAGGGTTTTAGGGAATTTAGTGTACATTTGTAATTGTATTCAGAATGTCCCTGAACTATGTACTTGACAAAAAAACACAGTATATCACAGGTGCACAGGTGGTGGCAGGTGCAGTGCTGTTGAAATATTCAGAGTCACCTATAGATTGCTGACTGTCCCTATAGCTGAACAAAATTCCTAAACTATATGAAGCACAGCAGATGTCACAGGAATAAAGAGTGCTTGTTGAGATTTCTGGAGCAGGATACACCTAACACTGTCCCTAAGCAGCAACAGCAGCCTTTCCCTATGATAACTAAAGCACAGTGACAACGAGCCAGATACCATAAGATGATGCAGATATCAAAGAAATAAAGTGTGCTTGTTGAGATTTCTGGATCAGGATACACCTAACACTGTCCCTAAGCAGCAGATTCAGCAGCCTTTCCCTATCATAAGTGAAGCACAGTGACAACAAGCCAGATACCATAAGATCATGCAGATATCAAAGAAATAAAGTGTGCTTCTTGAGATTTCTGGAGCAGGATACACCTAACACTGTCCCTAAGCAGCAGATTCAGCAGCCTTTCCCTATCATAAGTGAAGCACAGTGACAATGAGCCAGATACCATAAGATGATGCAGATATCAAAGAAATAAAGTGTGCTTCTTGAGATTTCTGGAGCGGGATACACCTAACACTGTCCCTAAGCAGCAGATTCAGCAGCCTTTCCCTATCATAAGTGAAGCAGAGTGACGATCTGTGCTGTGTGCCTCTATCTAATATAGAGGCTGGTCACATGATGGGTCACATGCTGCACTGGCCAATCACAGCCATGCCATAAGTAGGCATGGCTGTGATCAGTTCCCAGTCACAGTAGTAAAACTAATGGCGATTGGCTGCCGTGCAGCGCGCCAAAACATACCCAAACTCCGAACCCGAACCCGGACTTTTTCCAATTATTCGGGTTCGGGTCCGGGTTCGGGAAAAACCCAAAGTCCGTACCGAACCCGAACTTTACAGTTCGGGTTCGCTCAACCCTAGTTAGGGTTAGGGTTACAGACAGGGTTAGGGTTACAGATAGGGTTAGGGTTACAGACAGGGTTAGGGTTACAGAAAGGGTTAGGGTTAGGGTTACAGACAGAGTTAGGGTTACAGATAGGGTTAGGGTTACAGACAGGGTTAGGGTTACAGACAGGGTTAGGGTTACAGATAGGGTTAGGGTTACAGACAGGGTTAGGGTTAGGATTACAGACAGGGTTAGGGTTAGAGATAGGGTTAGGGTTAGGGTTACAGACAGGGTTAGGTTTAGGGTTACAGACAGGGTTAGGGTTACAGATAGGGTTAGGGTTACAGACATGGTTAGGGTTAGGGTAACAGATAGGGTTGGGGTTAGGGTTACAGACAGGGTTAGGGATAGGGTTGCAGACAGGGTTAGGGTTGCAGACAGGGTTAGGGTTACAGACAGGGTTAGGGTTACAGACAGGGTTAGGGTTACAGACAGGGTTAGGGTTAGGGTTACAGACAGGGTTAGGGTTAGAGATAGGGTTAGGGTTAGGGTTACAGACAGGGTTAGGGTTAGAGATAGGGTTAGGGTTAGGGTTACAGTCAGGGTTAGGTTTAGGGTTACAGACAGGGTTAGGGTTACAGATAGGGTTAGGGTTACAGACATGGTTAGGGTTAGGGTAACAGATAGGGTTGGGGTTAGGGTTACAGACAGGGTTAGGGATAGGGTTGCAGACAGGGTTAGGGTTGCAGACAGGGTTAGGGTTACAGACAGGGTTAGGGTTACAGACAGGGTTAGGGTTACAGACAGGGTTAGGGTTACAGACAGGGTTAGGGTTAGGGTTACAGACAGGGTTAGGGTTACAGACAGGGTTAGGGTTACAGATAGGGTTAGGGTTAGGGTTACAGACGGGGTTAGGGTTAGGGTAACAGATAGGGTTGTGGTTAGGGTAACAGACAGGGTTAGGGTTAGGGTTACAGACAGGGTTAGGGTTACAGACAGGGTTAGGGTTACAGACAGGGTTAGGGTTACAGACAGGTTTAGGGTTACAGATAGGGTTAGGGTTACAGACAGGGTTAGGGTTACAGTCTGTAACCCTAACCCTATCTGTAACCCTAACCCTGTCTGTAACAGGGTTAGGGTTAGGGTTCACAGTGACAGACCAAACTCCCCATTTAACGCACAGCAAACAACCGCAAACAGTCCATTTGCACAACCGCAAACTCCCCATTTACACAAGGTTGGATACCAAGCTAGCCATGTCCCATTCCTTGTTCTCACTGATGTCATTGAATGTCTCTTCCTCCACCCAGCCACGTACAACACCAAGGGTCCCTGAAAGGTGACAACAAGCCCCCTGGGACGCATGCTATGGTTGGTCTTTCACTTCCTCAAAGCCACCTTCCTCCTCTGACTCCTCTTCTTCAGACTCCTCTCTCTCAGAAAGAATATTTGCAGTCCAAGGACCTAGACTATGGAACGCTTTACCAACCAGCATTCAGTTGTAGGAGAATCACTTGGCCTTTAGGAGAAAGATCAAAACCCATCTCTTTTGAGGACAAAGGAGAAAGGGACAACGAGCGCCCAGAGGCGATTCAGTTCGCATGTTGCTGCGCTATATAAGTTTCTCACTCACTCACTGTGCGTTGCCGCAGGTCCAGCAATCAACGACGACAAGGCTGCTTCTGGTGGTGATGGTGAGCACAACTCTTCCTCTTCATGCTCATCTTTGGCCTGATCCAGCACTCTTCGCAGGGCACACTCCAGAAAAATTGCATACGGGATGAGGTCGATGATGTTGCCTTGGGTTTGACTGACCAGGTTTGTCACCTCCGTAAAAAGACGCATGAGCTTATAGCCATTGTGCATGAGCGTTCAGTAATGCGGCCAAAAAATACCCAGCTCCGCAGAGGCTGTGCTCTTATTTTTTTTTTAATTAACAAAAATCTGTGCGTGCTCCGTGTAATGTACTGTGCAATCCCAATATGAGTGGTATGTTAAGTAGTACGATTCCTATCAGTTTAATCCCTGTTACGTCCCCTATCAGGAGACGTGTATGGAATAGAATTTAGACAACCGAAAAGAGTTGTCAATAGTTGACGCACTCATGACATAAATTTTATTCCTCTATGCGTCAATCTTGGTATAGTGATGACTGTGCTCATGCGCACGTTTTGGAGATTGCAGGCGATGGGGGTTTTTCAAAGCCTATGGTCGTGCTGAGGTAGTTCAGTGACAGTTAAGTGACCCAGAAAACAATGATTCTGCAGTGTGGTCCCATTGTTGGCCTAGTAGGCTTTAATCATGACCTTAGATGATCACAAAGAAAATGTATGTTTTTTCTATGCAAAATTATCCGGCCGATCGCTTTTGGTCTGTTCACAATGAAGCAACAACCTTATCATCTGGGGTGTGCCAACATTGCCAACACACTCATAGAGGTGGTCGCTTCATTGTGATATGCAAGCCCCTTCACCACAACAAGGTAACGATCACGAAGGGGAATTGACACATGTATGTGCCTTTTTTTGTTTGTTTTGTTTTTGCAGCCACAGTGCAGCACCAGAGGCCAGAAAAATTAGGCATGTACACATGCCTGAAAAAGTAGGTATTGTTGCAGCCGCTGCTACAGCGGCCAGAAAAATGTATGTTTTCGAGGCAGAAAGTGCACTAAAACATTGTGGCTTGAACCCTAGTTGGTGGCGGATAAGTCACGCAAGTCATCCGGCATGCAGAGATAAAATACAGCTGCGTGTGGACCATTTTTAGCCCAAGGAAGCTCTTCTCATCAGGCCTTTAGTCAAATGTATCGCCCACTGTCAGTCCCTTCGGGATCCATGCCTCATTCATCTTAATAAAGGTGAGGCAATCTAGACTTTTTTGACCTAGGCGACTTTTCTTCTCAGTGACAATACCTCCTGCTGCACTGAAGGTCCTTTCTGAAAGGACACTTGAAGCGGGGCAGGCCAGAAGTTCTATCTCAAATTGGGATAGCTCAGGCCACAGGTCAAGCCTGCACACCCAGTAGTCAAGGGGTTCATCGCTCCTCAGAATGTCAATATCTGCAGTTAAGGCGAGGTAGTCTGCTACCTGTCGTTCAAGTCGTTCTCTGAGGGTGGACCCCGAAGGGCTGTGGCGATGCGTAGGACTTAAAAAGCTCTGCATGTCCTCCATCAACAACACATCTGTAAAGCGTCCTGTCCTTGCCAGCGTGGTTATGGTAGGAGGAGGATTACTTTCACCTCTTCCACTATTAGATTCCCGTTGTGCTGTGACATCACCCTTGTATGCTGTGTAAAGCATACTTTTCAATTTATTTTGGAACTGCTGCATCCTTTCCGACTTCCGGTAATTTGGTAACATTTCAGGCACTTTCTACTTATACCAGGGTCTAGTAGCATGGCCACCCAGTACAGGTCGTTCTCCTTCAGCCTTTTGATACAAGGGTCCCTCAACAGGCACGACAGCATGAAAGACCCCATTTGCACAAGGTTGGATGCCGAGCTACTCATGTCCCGTTCCTCGTCCTCACTGATCTCACTGAAGGTCTGTTCTTCCTCCCAGCCACGTACAACACCACGGGTACCAGATAGGTGACAATGAGCACCCTGGGATGCCTGCTGTGGTTAGTCTTCCTCCTCCTCCTCAAAGCCACATTCCTCCTCTGACTCCTCTTCCTCACACTCCTTCCAGCGTTTCTGCAGGTCCAGCAAGCGATGCTGATAAGGCTGTTTCTGGTGGTGATGGTGACCACAACTCTTCCTCTTCCTCTTCACGCTCATCTACGGCCTGATCCAGCACTCTTCGCAGGGCAAAACAAATGGGATGATGTCGCTGATGGTGCCTTCAGTGCGACTAACTAGGTTTGTCACCTCCTCAAAATGACGCATGAGCCTACAGGCATTGCGCATGAGCGTCCAGTAACGTGGCAAAAAAATTCCCAGCTGCGCAGAGGCTGTCCTAGCACCCCGGTCATACAAATACTCATTGACGGCTTTTTCTTGTTGGATCAGGCGGTCGAACATTAAGAGTGTTGAATTCCAACGTGGCGGGCTGTCGCAAATCAAGCGCCTCACTGGCATGTTGTTTCGCCGCTGGATATCTGAAAAGTGCGCCATGGCTGTGTAGGAATGCCTGAAATGGCCACACGCTTTCCTGGCCTGCTTGAGGACGTCCTGTAAGTCTGGGTACTTATGCACAAAGCGTTGTACAATCAGATTCAACACATGTGCCATGCACGGGACATATGTCAACTTGCCCAAATTCAATGCCGCCAACAAATTGATTCCGTTGTCACACCCCACTTTGCCAATCTCTAGTTGGTGCGGAGTCAGCCACTGATCACCTGTGCGTTCAGGAGTGCTGGTCCGGTGTGACTCTCTACTTTCAGGCAAGTCAACCCCAAGACGGCGTGACACTGTCGTATCCGGGATGTGGAATAGCCCCTGGGGAGCTGGGGGGGTGCAGTTGATGTGGAGCAAGATGCAGCAGCAGAAGAGGACTCAGCCGAGGAGGTTATCGAAGAGGATGGAGTAGGAGGAGTAGGCAGCAGACCTGCCTGCAAGTCGTGGCGGTGTCACCAACCCCTCTGCAGAGCCATGCATTACATGCTTGGCAGCCGTCAGCAGGTTTACCCAATGCGCAGTGTAGGTGATATACCTGCCCTGACCGTGCTTTGCAGACCAGGTATCAGTGGTCAGATGGACCCTTGCCCCAACACTGTGTGTCAGGGATGCCATGACCTCCTTTTGCACAATAGAGTACAGGTTGGGGATTGCCTTTTGTGAAAAGAATTTTCGGCCGGGTACCTGCCACTGCGGTGTCCCAATAGCTACAAATTTTTTGAAGGCCTCAGACTCCACCAGCTTGTATGGTAAAAGCTGGCGGGCTAATAGTTCCGACAAGCCAGACGCCGGGCAAGGGGGTATCTCTGTGACATTGGCTTCTTACGCTCAAACATGTCCTTGACAGACACCTGACTGTGGGCAGATGAGCAGGAACTGCTTAAGGTGAGAGACGGAGTGGCGGATGGTTGAGAGGGGGCAAGGAGGACAGCAGTGGTTGACGTGACTGAAGATGCTGCACCAGGAGGAGGATGGTGGCTTTGAGCTTGTGTGCTGCTTGTACTCGTCATCATTAGGGATTAGCCGAACATACCCGGGTTCGGTTCGCATCAGAACATTCGAACAGACCGCGGGTTCGCGCGAACATTTAGAACCCCATTGAAGTCTATGGGACTCGAACGTTCGAATTCAAAAACGATCATTTTAAAGACCAATATTCAATTTAATGTTGGTAAACGTCTTTCAGAACCCGGGTCTTGCCCCAGGGAACATGTATCAATCGAAAAAAATATTTTAAAAACGGACGTTTTTGCGGAGCAGCGATTTTAATGATGTTTAAAGTGAAAAAAAAAATGAAAAATTCCTTCAAATATCACACCTGCTGTGTGTCTCTAGTAGTGGCACGTGTTTTGAAATGTCCCTGCACAACATAAAATTATTATAAGAACAAAGTAATTTAATACTGGTTGCGCACGTGCTGTGTGGGAACAATATCTCGATTATTTTAGGGGTGGTGGGGGGGTGGCATTATCTTTTTGGGAAAGCAAAATTGTAGAAAAAAGGGCACCCCTCAAACATACTGTAATTGTAGCGCAACAAAGAGCCACGTGCAAAGTATTGCATCAAAAATTGTTATTAGGCGCCCCTGTTACACAGGGGCATAAAAATGTGTCCGTAGGCGCAACATAACACTGCAACCCCTCCCAATATCTGTAATTGGAGCGCAACAAGGAGCCACGTGCAAAGTATTGCATCAAAAATTGTTATTAGGCGCCCCTGTTACACAGGGGCATAAAAATGTGTCCGTAGGCGCAACATAACACTGCAACCCCTCCCAATATCTGTAATTGGAGCGCAACAAGGAGCCACGTGCAAAGTATTGCATCAAAAATTGTTATTAGGCGCCCCTGTTACACAGGGGCACAACAATTGTGCCTTAGGCCACGTGCAAAGTATTGCATCAAAAATTGTTATTAGACGCCCCTGTTACACAGGGGCACAAAAATTGTGCCTTAGGCCACATGCAAAGTATTGCATCAAAAATTGTTATTAGGTGCCCCTGTTACACAGGGGCATAAAAATGTGTCCGTAGGTGCAACATAACACTGCAACCCCTCCCAATATCTGTAATTGGAGCGCAACAAGGAGCCACGTGCAAAGTATTGCATCAAAAATTGTTATTAGGCGCCCCTGTTACACAGTGGCATAAAAATGTGTCCGTAGGCGCAACATAACACTGCAACCCCTCCCAATATCTGTAATTGGAGTGCAACAAGGAGCCACGTGCAAAGTATTGCATCAAAAATTGTTATTAGGCGCCCCTGTTACACAGGGGCACAAAAATTGTGCCTTAGGCCACGTGCAAAGTATTGCATCAAAAATTGTTATTAGGCGCCCCTGTTAAACAGGGGCAGAAAAATTAGGCCTTAGGCACTGGTGGTGGAGCACAGAAAAACAACATGTCTTACTAGCTAACAGCATGAAAAGTGAGGAGGAGAAGGATATTCCATCAGCAGCACAACAGGACAGTCACTCAGCATCAGCAGTCTCAAAGGGATCTGATATTTCAACACAAAATTCTTATTCAGTAACATCAGCATCAGGTGCTTGGTAGCCGGTGTTGATCCAAGCCTGATTCATTTTGATGAAGGTCAGTCGATCAACAGAGTCGGTGGAGAGGCGTACCCTGTGATCGATCACAAAGCCTCCAGCAGCACTGAATGTACGTTCTGAAAGAACACTGGATGCAGGGCAAGCCAGTAGCTCAATTGCGTACTGTGCAAGCTCTGGCCAGTGATCCATCCTCAAGACCCAGTAAGCCAGAGGATTTTTCGTGGGGAAGGTGTCCAAGTCGGATCTTGCCGCTAGGTATTCCCGGACCATGTAAACCAGACGCTGGCGATGGTTGCTGGAACCGGTCAGACCTTGGGGCTGCGGACTAAAAAATTGTCTGAACGCATCGGTCAGACGGCCACCTTCTCCACCGCTCCTTCTCTGACTCACCGCAGCCTCAGCAAGACGTTGTCCAGGGCCAGGTTTTGGTAATCCCCCCGGTTCTGGGAACGCATTGCACAGACCCTTCTGCAAGGCCTCCCGCAGTAGTTTCATCTTCTGCTCCCTCTGCGATGGCAACATAAGATCCGTTACCTTACTCTTGTAACGTGGATCAAGGAGAGTTGCCAGCCAGTAATGATCCCTCTCCTTGATAGCACGTACACGAGGATCCTTACGCAGGCTTTGCAGAATCAGGGAGGCCATGCAGCGTAGGTTTGCAGAGGCATTCGGGGCACAGTCCTCTGGGTCACTGAGGATGACAGGATCCTCAGCCACCTCATCCCAGCCACGTAAAAGTCCACGTGTTCCTTGGGACTGTAAATGATCCCTTGAAGACTGCTGCTGTTGATGCTGAGTGCTAGGCTCCACCTCCATGCTGCTGATACAATCCTCCTCCTCCTCCTCTTCCTCATCCTCCTCCTCCTCTTCCTGTGTTCCAGGTGGGCAAGCAGGAACAGTGTCTGGATAAAGGGGGCCTTGAGAGGTAAGGAAGTCCTCCTCTTCCTCCCTCTGTTCTGCCTCAAGGGCCCTGTCCATTATTCCACGTAGGGTGTGCTCCAACATGTGAATAAGCGGGACAGTCTCACTGATGCATGCACTGTCACTGCTCACCATCCTCGTGGCCTCCTCAAATGGTGACAGGACAGTGCATGCATCCCTGATCAAGGCCCACTGGCGTGGTGAAAAAAAACCAAGCTCCCCTGAGCCAGTTCTGCTGCCATATTGGCACAGGTACTCATTGATGGCCCTCTGCTGCGTGTGCAGCCGCTGCAGCATGGCCAACGTAGAGTTCCATCTGGTGGGCATGTCACAGATTAGGCGGTTCTTGGGCAGGTTGTATTCCCTCTGGAGGTCTGTCAGCCGAGCAGTGGCATTATATGACCTCCGGAAATGCACACAGACTTTCCTGGCCTGCCTCAGGACATCCTGTAAGCCAGGGTACCTGCCCAAGAACCGCTGCACCACCAAATTGAGAACATGCGCAAAACAGGGCACATGGGTGAGTTTTCCACGTCGCAGGGCAGAGAGGAGGTTGGTGCCATTATCGCTGACCACCATTCCAGGCTTCAGCTGGCGTGGCGTCAACCACCTCTGAGCCTGCCCCTGCAGAGCTGAAAGAACCTCTTCCCCAGTGTGGCTCCTGTCTCCCAAGCACACCAGCTCTAGGACCGCATGGCATCTCTTGGCCTGCATTCCTGCGTAGCCCGTCGTACGCCTACGGAGCACGGCTGGTTCTGAGCCAACATCACCACAGGAAGAGGCCACAGAGGAAGAAGAAGAGGAGGGGGTGGAGGAGAGAGGTGTGTCACAAGCAGTTGTAGTGTTTTGGAGGCGTGGTGGTGGAACAACCTCCAAAACTACTGTGCCTTGACCTGCGTCCTTCCCAGCTGCCAGCAGAGTCACCCAATGGGCCGTAAAAGACAGGTAACGTCCCTGTCCATGCCTGCTGGACCATGAGTCAGCGGTAAGATGCACCTTACCACTGACCACCCTGTCCAGCAAGGTATGGACATTGCCTTCCACATGCCGGTAGAGAGCCGGAATCGCCTTCCGTGAAAAAAAGTGGCGTTTGGGTACTTGCCACTGAGGTACTGCACATTCCACAAACTCACGGAAGGGGGCAGAATCTACCAACTGAAAAGGTAGCAGTTGAAGTGCTAGCAATTTTGCTAAGCTAGCATTCAACCGCTGGGCATGTGGATGGCTGGGAGCGTACTTCTTTCGGCGCTGCAGCAGCTGGGGCAGGGAAATTTGTCTGGTAATATCAGTAGATTGGCGGGATGTACTACCACTACTACGTTGTGACACACCTATTTCCACACCTTCGGTGCAGGCTGCAGAGAGGACTAGGGGTCTAGTGGGGTTTGAGGTCACAGAAGGGCAAGGGGAGGACCGCTTTGGTCTTTGGTGTGGGTCTTTCTGGTATGCCTGCCAACGAGCTGCATGGCAGGTCGACATATGTCTGGACAAGCATGTGGTGCCAAAGCGGGTGATGTTTTGGCCACGCGAGATACGCTTGAGACATATGTTGCAAACAGCAAAGGTAGCATCTGATGGACAGGTTTCAAAAAAGGCCCACACCAAAGAACTTTTGCTGTACCGTTGAGACACAGCAGCGCCACGTAATGCAGTTGGTGTACTGCCCTTAAGCTGACCCCTGGAGGGCTTCCTGCCTCTTTGAAGATGTGCCTGTGCCTCGTCCTCTTCCTCCTCCTCCTCTCTCCTACCAGGCACCCAGGTAGAGTCAATGACCTCATCATCCCCTCCCTCCTCATCATCACTGGCGACAACCTGGCAGTATGCTCCAGCTGGGGGAACATCACTCCCAGATTGTTGTCCCTCTCGGCCACCCCCTCTCCCTGGGCTCACATCAATGCCTTCCTCTATCAGTGTTCCGTCATCGGAGTCTTCAAAACGCTGTGCATCTTCAGCTAGCATGTACCCAACACTGTGTTGAAACAGTTCGGGGGACTCCTCAGGAGGACACGGTGGGACTAGGGAAGGATTGTGTGATCCCATTGTGCAGAGGGTAGAGGACGCCTTGGCAGCTGCTTTGCCAGACAAACTATAATCAGTCTGTGTGAGAGAGGATGAGGAGGATGAGGACGGCTTGGTCATCCACTCAACTAATTTCTCAGCATGTTGAGGCTCAACACGGCCAGCTCCCGAAAAGAAGGACGAGCGGCCACGTGCTGAAGAGGATGCACCACATCCATCACCAGCGTTACCTCTAGATGCAGAGCCTGCTTGCCCTTGTGACTCTCTGCCTCTCTTTGTCCTTCCAGCCATAGTTATGCGTTCAGGTGTTATGTAACAAAATAGTCGCTGTCACACCAACTGCGTTCAGATGGTATTAAACAGCAACCACACAGTAAGAGCGACTTGGCTCAAGTGTAAAGTAACAAAATAGTCGCAGTCACACCAACTGCGTTCAGATGGTATTAAACAGCATAATAAGAAAAAAGAAGTCGCGCTAGTTCAAAAATAAAAATGGTGAAAGACCAGTGACTAATTGAGCCAAATAATTAAATATATGGTGATAAGCAAGCACCATTAATGAAGAAGTGCAAATTATATATAGCCACTAATTGACACAAATGTATCTATATTAATAAAAACACATTAACAGTCCAAGTGAGCCAAAAGGTTAAAGTAGTCCACAGGTGTGTGATGAAAAGAAATCTTCCGGCTAACAGTGATATCAACCACGCTGTGTTTAAACCAACAGGAGACCTCCACCACAGATAGTACTGACTCTTACCAGAATTCAGTAAAAGTTAGGCATGAAATCAAATCCAGCAACAACATACAGGATAATCTTCAACCAGCAGTATCCATAGATTGATTTTCACCGATAAAATCCAGGCTCCATAGATGCAAAAGAGACACCAAGAGAGGAATATAGTGTAATACTGCGCTGGTTTATTGTAGCATAAAAAAGCCAAATGCTTACTTACATTTCCAAAGAAAGAATAGGCATCAAGCGGACATAAAATTGGGTACAAGATAAAAAGACACAGCCGGCCAGACTGTGTATAGGCGTGCGTCCGGATATCCGGATCCTTACACCTGGTAAACGCGGCAACGTCAGAGCGTCTCCTCCCGACGTTTCGTCACAATGGGGACGTGTTCACGGGGTAAGGAGACGCCCCAACCTGCCGCACATATATCGAATACAGGGGCGGAGCCAACCAGGGAGCAGGTCTGATCACGATCGCTCATCCTCCATTTTGACTCCTGGAAACCCGCAGCTCCTGCTAATGCAGACCGCTGCCAAAGTAAGGGAAAAAAATACACAATAATACCTCCCTCCCAAAGGCAAAAAGAAAAGGGAATTACTTTTAAAACCTTCCATTAGGACTCACAGTCTTAAAAACCGGAGGACCAAGGGAAGTGGACCAATGTGAGAAGGGAAATATATAGTCCTCATATGACTGTAGCCAACGGACAGTACTGTTAGCATATTGATCCCTGTCATACCGGACTTCTATAACCAAATCAAAATTATGGAGATACGATCACCAGAGTCCGCCCCTGGTAGTCTATATCCCCTATGCACATAAATCAACATATAAAATTACTGCAGTAAGTAATCCAGCTAGATAAAATCGGCAAAATGTGTAGAAGAAACAGAATTAGCTGTCTATGTTTACACTAAATAAATACCTTAAAAGATTATAAATGACATAAAAATGTATCACATAGGTTAATGGAACATAATTTACAATACCACATTGACACGGATATTTAAGAATCTCTCGTTTAAAGAAGCAACCACACAGTAACCACACAGTAAGAGCGACTTGGCTCAAGTGTAAAGTAACAAAATAGTCGATGTCACACCAACTGCGTTCAGATGGTATTAAACAGCAACCACACAGTAAGAGCGACTTGGCTCAAGTGTAAAGTAACAAAATAGTCGCAGTCACACCAACTGCGTTCAGATGGTATTAAACAGCAACCACACAGTAAGAGCGACTTGGCTAAAGTGTAAAGTAACAAAATAGTCGCAGTCACACCAACTGCGTTCAGATGGTATTAAACAGCAACCACACAGTAAGAGCGACTTGGCTCAAGTGTAAAGTAACAAAATAGTCGCAGTCACACCAACTGCGTTCAGATGGTATTAAACAGCAACCACACAGTAAGAGCGACTTGGCTAAAGTGTTATGTAACAAAATAGTCGCTGTCACACCAACTGCTTTCAGATGGTATTAAACAGCAACCACACAGTAAGAGCGACTTGGCTCAAGTGTAAAGTAACAAAATAGTCGCTGTCACACCAACTGCGTTCAGATGGTATTAAACAGCAACCACACAGTAAGAGCGACTTGGCTAAAGTGTTATGTAACAAAATAGTCGCTGTCACACCAACTGCTTTCAGATGGTATTAAACAGCAACCACACAGTAAGAGCGACTTGGCTCAAGTGTAAAGTAACAAAATAGTCGATGTCACACCAACTGCGTTCAGATGGTATTAAACAGCAACCACACAGTAAGAGCGACTTGGCTCAAGTGTTATGTAACAAAATAGTCGCTGTCACACCAACTGCTTTCAGATGGTATTAAACAGCAACCACACAGTAAGAGCGACTTGGCTCAAGTGTAAAGTAACAAAATAGTCGCTGTCACACCAACTGCGTTCAGATGGTATTAAACAGCAACCACACAGTAAGAGCGACTTGGCTCAAGTGTAAAGTAACAAAATAGTCGCAGTCACACCAACTGCGTTCAGATGGTATTAAACAGCAACCACACAGTAAGAGCGACTTGGCTCAAGTGTAAAGTAACAAAATAGTCGCTGTCACACCAACTGCGTTCAGATGGTATTAAACAGCAACCACACAGTAAGAGCGACTTGGCTAAAGTGTTATGTAATAAAATAGTCGCTGTCACACCAACTGCTTTCAGATGGTATTAAACAGCAACCACACAGTAAGAGCGACTTGGCTCAAGTGTAAAGTAACAAAATAGTCGCTGTCACACCAACTGCTTTCAGATGGTATTAAACAGCAACCACACAGTAAGAGCGACTTGGCTCAAGTGTAAAGTAACAAAATAGTCGCTGTCACACCAACTGCGTTCAGATGGTATTAAACAGCAACCACACAGTAAGAGCGACTTGGCTCAAGTGTAAAGTAACAAAATAGTCGCTGTCACACCAACTGCGTTCAGATGGTATTAAACAGCAACCACACAGTAAGAGCGACTTGGCTCAAGTGTAAAGTAACAAAATAGTCGCAGTCACACCAACTGCGTTCAGATGGTATTAAACAGCAACCACACAGTAAGAGCGACTTGGCTAAAGTGTAAAGTAACAAAATAGTCGCAGTCACACCAACTGCGTTCAGATGGTATTAAACAGCAACCACACAGTAAGAGCGACTTGGCTCAAGTGTAAAGTAACAAAATAGTCGCAGTCACACCAACTGCCTTTAGTTGCTATTAAGCAGCATGCACGCAGTAATAGCGACTGCGGTCAAATGCGATTTAACAGCACGCACGCAGTGACACCAACTGCCTTTAGTTGCTATTAAACAGCACGCACGCAGTAATAGCGACTGCGGTCAAATGCGATTTAACAGCACGCACGCAGTGACACCAACTGCCTTTAGTTGCTATTAAACAGCACGCACGCAGTAATAGCGACTGCGGTCAAATGCGATTTAACAGCACGCACGCAGTGACACCAACTGCCTTTAGTTGCTATTAAACAGCACGCACGCAGTAATAGCGACTGCGGTCAAATGCGATTTAACAGCACGCACGCAGTGACACCAACTGCCTTTAGTTGCTATTAAACAGCACGCACGCAGTAATAGCGACTGCGGTCAAATGCGATTTAACAGCACGCACGCAGTGACACCAACTGCCTTTAGTTGCTATTAAACAGCACGCACGCAGTAATAGCGACTGCGGTCAAATGCGATTTAACAGCACGCACGCAGTGACACCAACTGCCTTTAGTTGCTATTAAACAGCACGCACGCAGTAATAGCGACTGCGGTCAAATGCGATTTAACAGCACGCACGCAGTGACACCAACTGCCTTTAGTTGCTATTAAACAGCACGCACACAGTAATAGCGACTGCGGTCAAATGCAATTTAACAGCACGCACGCAGTGACACCAACTGCCTTTAGTTGCTATTAAACAGCACGCACGCAGTAATAGCGACTGCGGTCAAATGCGATTTAACAGCACGCACGCAGTGACACCAACTGCCTTTAGTTGCTATTAAACTGCACGCAGTAATAGCGACTGCGGTCAAATGCGATTTAACAGCACGCACGCAGTGACACCAACTGCCTTTAGTTGCTATTAAACAGCACGCACGCAGTAATAGCGACTGCGGCCAAATGCGATTTAACAGCACGCACGCAGTGACACCAACTGCCTTTAGTTGCTATTAAACAGCACGCACGCAGTAATAGCGACTGCGGTCAAATGCGATTTAACAGCACGCACGCAGTGACACCAACTGCCTTTAGTTGCTATTAAACTGCACGCACGCAGTAATAGCGACTGCGGTCAAATGCGATTTAACAGCACGCACGCAGTGACACCAACTGCCTTTAGTTGCTATTAAACAGCACGCACGCAGTAATAGCGACTGCGGCCAAATGCGATTTAACAGCACGCACGCAGTGACACCAACTGCCTTTAGTTGCTATTAAACAGCACGCACGCAGTAATAGCGACTGCGGTCAAATGCGATTTAACAGCACGTACGCAGTGACACCAACTGCCTTTAGTTGCTATTAAACAGCACGCACGCAGTAATAGCGACTGCGGTCAAATGCGATTTAATAGCACGCACGCAGTGACACCAACTGCCTTTAGTTACTATTAAACAGCACGCACGCAGTAATAGCGACTGCGTTTCTGTGCAATTCAATAGCCCAGTTGCATTAACAGCGACTGCGCTTCTGTGCAAATAAATTGCACACGTGCAGTAACAGGTAATGCGTCTGTGTGTGCAATTAACTAGCACACGTTAAATAACACAGAATAATTATATTTAAAGTAAATCCCTAATGCAGGCAATACAACACGTTAGAGCGCTGCATGTAGAACAATCTCCTGCCTGACAGATACTAATAGATAAACTAGCTGAGCTGTACAGTTTATAAATATATTGACAACGCCTAAGGATGTGAATATATTCTCTACAAACTGTACTTTTAACTATACTGACTACACTTCCTACTCTATCTATCTATCTATCTATCTATCTATCTATCTGGTTAAGACACTGTGGGCCTGATTTACTATGCTCTGTGCGCTGCACTGGTTCATGCGTTAATTAGTACTCCGGGTGGAGGCTTAATTGGGCGCATGAACCAGCGTAGCAGCCGGCGCATTGAAAGTAATATGTAAAGCCGCGCCGAACTCCCTATAGAAGTCTATGGGAGAAATCAAAAGTGTTCATTTTAAAGGCTAATCTGCTAGTTTTGTCCTAAAAAGTGTTTGGGGACCTCAGTCCTGTCCCAGGGAACATGTATCAATGCTTTTTTTATTTTTTAAAACGGCCGTTTTTTCGGGAGCAGTGAAATTAATAATTCTTAAAGTGAAACAATAAAAGTGAAATATTCCTTTAAATTTCGTACCTAGGGGGGGTGTAATGTCAGCATGTGAAATAGAGCATTTTTCCCGCACTTAGAACTCCCCCTGCACAAAATGACATTCAGAAGGAAAAAAGTCATTTAAAAATTCACACGCGGCTATAATGAATTGTCGGCTCTGACAATTCTAAAGGGATTCATTCATAAAACAAACAAAAAAATGTGTAGGGGTTCCCCCAAATTAAATTACCAGGCCCTTCAGGTCTGGAATGGATATTAAGGGGAACCCCGCCGTAAAAAAAAAAAAAAAAAAAGACGTGTGGTTCCCGGCAAATATCCATTCCAGGCCCTTCAGGTCTGGTGTGGATTTTAAGGGGAACTCCACCCCAAATTGAAAAAAAATGGCGTGGAGTCCCCCTAAAAATCCACACCAGACCCTTATCCGAGCATGTTGACCTGGCCGGCCGCAGAAAAGAGGGGGGGACAGAGTGCGGCCCCCCCTCTCTCCTGAACCGCACCAGGCCACATGCCCTCAACATGGGGAGGATGTCCCCATGTTGATGGGGACAAGGGTCTCATCTCCACAACCCTTGCCCGGTGGTTGTGGGGGTATGCGGGCGGGAGGTTTATCAGAATCTGGAAGACCCCTTTAACAAAGGGGACCCCCAGATCCTGACCCCCCCCCTGTGTGAAATGGTAATGGGGTACATTGTACCTCTACCATTTCACCCCAAAAAAAATGTCAAAGTGTTAAAAATGACAGTAGCCGGTTTTTGACAAATCTTTTAATAAAATCTTCTTTTCTTCTTTCCTTCGGGTTTCTTCCGCTGCTTCTTTCTTCTCGTCCACATCTTGCCCGACGTCTTCTTCTATCTTCTCCGTCCGTCCTTCAGCCTTCTGGTCCCGCATCTTGCCCGTTGTCTTGTCCTGTCTTCTTCTCCGTCCGTCCGCCAGCCTCCTCGTCCGCATCTTGTGTCTTCTGCGGTCTTCTTCTCGGTCCGCCAGCCTTCTCGTCCGCATCTTGTGTCTTCTCCGGACCCAGCGTTTGAATTTGAATTGGCCACCGTGTTCCCGCTCCTGGGACCCGCCCCCCTCTGACGCCACAAGTAAACTCCTTAGAAGGTCATGTGCGTCAGAGGGGGGCGGGGTCACATGAGTGTGACACGGCGGGAACTTCTTCTCCGGGCGGCGCGATTGAAATTGAATTCCCCCGCTGTGTGACGCTCTGTGACCCCGCCCCCCTCTGACGCACATGACCTTCTAAGGAGTTTACTTGTGGCGTCAGAGGGGGGCGGGTCCCAGGAGCGGGAACACGGCGGCCAATTCAAATTCAAACGCTGAGTCCGGAGAAGACACAAGATGCGGACGAGAAGGCTGGCGGACCGAGAAGAAGACCGCAGAAGACACAAGATGCGGACGAGGAGGCTGGCGGACGGACGGAGAAGAAGACAGGACAAGACAACGGGCAAGATGCGGGACCAGAAGGCTGAAGGACGGACGGAGAAGATAGAAGAAGACGTCGGGCAAGATGTGGACGAGAAGAAAGAAGCAGCGGAAGAAACCCGAAGGAAAGAAGAAAAGAAGATTTTATTAAAAGATTTGTCAAAAACCGGCTACTGTCATTTTTAACACTTTGACATTTTTTTTGGGGTGAAATGGTAGAGGTACAATGTACCCTCAATTTGGGGTGGAGTTCCCCTTAAAATCCACACCAGACCTGAAGGGCCTGGAATGGATATTTGCCGGGAACCGCACGTCTTTTTTGTTTTTGTTTTTTTACGGCGGGGTTCCCCTTAATATCCATTCCAGACCTGAAGGGCCTGGTAATTTAATTTGGGGGAACCCCTACACATTTTTTTGTTTGTTTTATGAATTAATCCCTTTAGAATTGTCAGAGCCGACAATTCATTATAGCCGCGTGTGAATTTTTAAATGACTTTTTTCCTTCTGAATGTCATTTTGTGCAGGGGGAGTTCTAAGTGCGGGAAAAATGCGCTATTTCACATGCTGACTTTACACCCCCCCTAGGTACGAAATTTAAAGGAATATTTCACTTTTATTGTTTCACTTTAAGAATTATTAATTTCACTGCTCCCGAAAAAACGGCCGTTTTAAAAAATAAAAAAAGCATTGATACATGTTCCCTGGGACAGGACTGAGGTCCCCAAACACTTTTTAGGACAAAACTTGCAGATTAGCCTTTAAAATGAACACTTTTGATTTCTCCCATAGACTTCTATAGGGAGTTCGGCGCGGCTTTACATATTACTTTCAATGCGCCGGCTGCTACGCTGGTTCATGCGCCCAATTAAGCCTCCACCCGGAGTACTAATTAACGCATGAACCAGCGCAGCGCACAGAGCATAGTAAATCAGGCCCACTGTCTCTATCTCTCTATCTCTCTCTGTCTGACTGACTGATCTTCTCTAGAACCGCCAACACACTACACTAGGCAGCCATGCAGGCTGCCTTTTATAGTGGGGGGCGTGTACTAATCCCCCTGAGCCATAATTGGCCAAAGCCACCCTGGCTTTGGCCAATTATGGCTCTTCGTTTTTTGAGCGCTGTGATTGGCCAAGCATGCGGGACATACAGCATGCTTGGCCAATCATCAGCGCTCAACGCCCCAGTGAATTATGGGACGTTTTGTGTCATTCGAATTTGGCGCGAACGACCCGTTTTGTTCGATTTTCGACGAACGATCGAACGACCGATGTTCGATTCGAACATACGTTCGAATCGAACGCGGAGCTCATCCCTAGTCATCATGTGTTGATCCCATAGGCGTTTGTGATGTGCGATCATGTGCCTTCGCAAAGTAGTTGTACCTAGGTGGGTGTTGGATTTTCCACGACTCAGTTTCTTTTGGCACAGGTTGCAAATGGCATCGCTGTTATCAGAGGCAGACACACAAAAAAAATGCCACACTGCTGAGCTTTGCAATGACGGCATTCTGGTGGTGGCAACAGCATGCGTTGATTGGCGTGCTGTCTGGCTGACACCGGGTGCCGATACATGCTGTCTGACTGTGCCACTAGCTCCTTGCGACGACCTCCCCCTGCTTCCAACTCGTCTCCTCCTCCTCTCTGTCTCCCCATCTGAACTTTCCCCCTGTTCTTCTTCTCTTCGAGCGGGCACCCACGTGACATCCCCGGACACATCGTCATCATCAACCGCTTCACTTGTATCTGACAACTCAGCAAAGGAAGCAGCAGCGGGTACATCATCATCATTACACCATACGTCCATGTGTGTAATGCTGCCTGACTGAGTCATATCCCTTTTATCTACATCCTCTGGCAATAATGGTTGCGCATCACTAATTTCTTCCAACTGATGTGTAAATAACTCCTCTGACAGATCAATTGAAGCAGCTGTGATGCTAGTGTTGGTGGTGGTGGCATGTGGGCGAGTGGTAACTTGAAAGGAGCCCGAAGCTGAGCCGGAGGAGGATGGTGCGTCAAGGTTCCGAGCGGAAGCTGTAGAAGATTGGGTGTCCTGTGTTTGCCAGTCATCTATGTCCTCAGAACTTTTCGAGTTCAGGGTATGTGGCCTCCGAACACTGGGCATTATTCTAGGGCCAAAGGGAATCACAGCACCACGACCACGACGACCCCTGCAGGGTGGCCTGCCTCTGCCTGTCATTTTTTTAAATTTGTTTACTTGTATGCGTGCAAGCTACTGTGACACCAGATATGAGTGGCACTGTGCACTGGCAGAAGTTGGCAGGGTAGACGCTGTAGGCCTGACACACACGCCTGCAGACAACTAACTGCTATTCTATTGCAGTCAAAATTGTGTTTTAAAAAAAAAAAAATCTACTGTGCCACCAGATATATGAGTGGTGGCACTGGGCAAGTGGGCACAGTATACGCTGTGAGCCTGACACACGCTGGCAGCCAGGCAACTGACTACTATTCTATTGCAGCCAAAATTATTATATTTTGTTTTTATGTGATCTACTGTGCCACCAGATATATGAGTGGTGAGTGGCACTGGGCACAGTAGTATACGCTGTGAGCCTGACACACGCTGGCAATGGCAAACAACTGACTACTATTCTCTATTGCAGCCAAAATTATTATTATTTTTTTTAAATGTTATCTACTGTGCCACCAGATATATGAGTGGTGAGTGGCACTGGGCACAGTAGTATACGCTGTGAGCCTGACACACGCTGGCAATGGCAAACAACTGACTACTATTCTCTATTGCGACCAAAATTATTATTATTTTTTTAAAATGTTATCTACTGTGCCCCCAGATATAAGTGGTGGGTGCGGCACTGGGCACAGTAGTATACGCTGTGAGCCTGAGACACACACACGCTGCCTGGCAGGCAACTGCAATTAGATTACAGAGGGAAAAAAAAGCAGACTGATATACTAGCCCTAAAAAGGGCTGTTTGGGGTGCTGTCAGGACGCTGTCCTTACAGCAGAGATCAGATGAGTCTTTCAGGACTGGAGTGGACACTGAAAACACTGGTCTAGCTACAGATTTCCCTATTAAAACAGCAGCAGCTACACTGTCCCTCCTCTCACTAAGACTGCAGGTTCCGAATGATTCTAAAATGGATGCTGTCTAGGAGGTGGGAGGGTCTAGGAGGGAGGGTATGCTGCTGATTGGCTGGAATGTGTCTGCTGACTGTGAGGTACATGATAGGGTATGATTAAGTGGCGTGCACAGCCACGATACGCGTGAGGGAAGTGAGCTGTTGGTAAAGTCGTCTCCGCTCTCGGCCGGTAGTGGAGAAACTACTGTGTTTGATGTCTGATGTTTGAGATCCTTAACTGAAATGTGAGTGCTTACTATGTTTATATTAAAATTATGCTGACGTTTTTACACTATTGTGAGCGTAATTCCTTCCATATGTGCCTTATGGAGAAACATTGATTCAAATGAAGAGGGGCTTGTACACTGGCTAAGCGCTGCCTTTGTGGAGTGAAGGTGATCTGCAACACTGCTGCAATTGGAGGGAAAGAGGAGCTGCCATTGGGATTTCACATATGGCTTACTTTAAGCCTCTCAGGCCTTGTACACACGAGCCGATGATCGTTTTCATCGGACATGTCTGCTGGGATCTTTTGGTCTGATGTGTGTACACACCATCAGACCAAAATCCCCGCGGACAGAGAACGCGGTGACGTAGAAGACACCGACGTTCTCTGACATGGGAGTTCAATGCTTCCACGCATGTGTCTAATCAATTCGACGCATGCGCGGGATTTCGGGCCAGCGGACATGTCCGATGAGTCGTACTAACCATCGGACATGTCCGACGGACAGGCTTCCAGCGGACAAGTTTCTTAGCATGCTAAGAAACTTTTGTCCGCTGGAAACCTGTCCGCTAGGCCGGAAAACTGTCCGGTAGGCTCTACACACGGTCGGACATGTCCGCGGAAACTGGTCCGACGGACCAGTTTCCGCGGACATGTTCGGTCGTGTGTACAAGGCCTCAGAGGTAAGAGGCTGGTGAGACTGGGCACGTGGGGAGTGAAGCACTTTCTGAGCTAGTTCTGAGCACTGCACATTTGGAAAACGTTGTGGACTTTACTTTTTACATTTTTTTGCATGTTTGTAATTTTGATCCGGAATTTTGGAATTTTGCACTTTTAATGCGTTTTTGCACAATTGCATGAAGATATTTTTTTTTATTGTGTACATTGGACTCATTTTGCACATCCAGTGCCGTTTGCTGAATTTATTTTCAATGTATGGATACACCTGATTAGCACTTATTTAATTTTTTTGCATGTTTGGATTTTTGATCCGGAATTTTGGAATTTTGCACCTTTTATGCGTTTTTGCACAATTGCATGAAGATATATATATATATATATATATATATATATATTATTTTTATTGTTTACATTGGACTTATTTTGCACATTCAGGGCCGTTTGCTTGAATTTATTTTCAATGTATGGATGCACCTGATTAGCACTTATTACCTATCATGCACCTTAGTGCTGCACATTTTTGATGTTGTAATTTGTCATGCACTTAGTGCACGGAAATTGCATGGGAATTTTCATTCTGGGATTTTAGATTATTTATTTACTAATTATTATTATTCTTAATTAGCGAGCGCCCCAACACATTACCTTTAATTACTGTATTAAGTGTGTGAACACCCAATCGTTGTGGCTGCTGCTGTAGTCCATCTGTTATTTAGGATCCAATAGTGTTGTATACCCCCATCTAGTTACCCCCCATTTCCATCATCCTTGGAAACTTTGCTCACTTGAAATTAAGTGTTTTTATCTTTCCTATGTGATTTTTTATTTCTTGCAGCTAATTTTGCTTACAGCTAATATAAAATGAAATAAAAAAAAAAATATATATATATATATATATATATATATATATATATATATATATATATATATATTAGGGCTGTGCAAATTAACTTTTAATTAATCGATTAATCTTCAATTTTTTTGATCGATTAAAATTCTTTTGATTGGTACTCACCTCTCCGCTGGCTTCTGGTCCTTCAGGGAGTTCCGTCGGAGATCCAGTAACGTCACGGACACCGGTGGGGCTTGCCGTGTCCATCTGAAGGGCTCCTTTGCTATGCCCTCATATCTGCATGTCGGCGGGACCTCACTATCTGCCTCACGCAAGGGCTGTTACACTTCCCTCTATCACTTCCCTCTATCAACCTGGGATTCTACAACCATCCACTGGGAGTTGTGATAGTTCCCTTCATGGGACATCTACATGCCGACGGACTGATGTTAACCTCTCCTCATCTGGATTCAGCAGTGGTATCGTTGTACACATTTTTATACCAGTATCATACTTGGCTACATGTTTTTATGACTGCTTTTGGTACCGTTTGGTATTACTCGCACCATTTTTACAGTTTATGTAGCTACATCGATTTTATCTCCAGTGCCATATTTATTTTGTTACCTACTTGAAGACTATAAAAGTTTTAATGCTATTCCCATCGAGCGCTGCCTTTGTGTGTTTTTTGTATTCTGCTATCCAGTTTTTCAGTTGTTGGTAGCTGCACTGGGAATCAGCCTGCAAGGAGATCAGCTAAAAGTAGTTGGATCTGTATGTGCGTAATAATTAATCAAAATTAGTCGATTAATCGATTAAAAAAAAAAAGATTAATCGAACAGAAATTTTTCGATCAGTAACAGCCCTAATATATAAATAAAATGAAATCATGTTATGGTCACTGCTACCCAGGTGTTCCTTTATCTGAACATTAGTAATACGCTCTGCATGGTTTGAGATTACCAGGTTCAACAGAGCATCACTCCTAGTTGGGGCCTCAATAAACTGGACATTTTTGCCCTTTAACTGGCCCAGCAGTGCCATTACTGCAGTCAATTTCTGGGTAGTTAAAATCCCCCATTATTATCACCGTCCCAGCTCTTGCAACCCTTTCCATCTGTGCAAAGAGCTGAGTCTCCACCTCCTCATTAACTACATGCCGACCAGCCCCGGCAGTTCTCCGGCACGAGAGCCTGTAGCTCTACGTCGCCTCGCGAAGCGACCACTAGGGGCACGCGTGCACGCCCCCCGCTCGCTCCTGAATCCTGCACACGTGCCCGGTGGTCGCGATCACCACCGGGCACCTGCGATCGCTCGTTGCAAAGCGAGAACCGGGAGCTGTGTGTGTAAACACACAGCTCCCGGTCCTGTCAGGGGAGAAATGCCTGACCGTCTGTTCATACAATGTATGAACAGCGATCAGTCATTTCCCCTAGTGAGTCCACCCCCCTACAGTTAGAACACACCCAGGGAACATACTTAACCCCTTCCCCGCCCCCTAATGTTAACCCCTTCCCTGCCAGTGGCATTTTTATAGTAATCAGTGCATTTTTATAGCACTGATCGCTATAAAAATGCCAATGGTCCCAAAAATGTGTCAAAAGTGTCCGAAATGTCCGCCATAATGTCGCAGTACCGAAAAAAAAAAACGCTGATCGCCACCTTTACTAGTAAAAAAAAAAACATTAATAAAAATGCCATAAAACTATCCGCTATTTTGTAAACACTATAACTTTTGCGCAAACCAATCAATAAACACTTAATGCGATTTTTTTTTACGAAAAATATGTAGAAAAATACGTATCGGCCTAAACTGAGGAAAACAATATTTTTTTTATATATTTTTGGGGATATTTATTATGATAAAAAGTAAAAAATATTATTTTTTTTCAAAATTGTCGCTCTATTTTTGTTTACAGCGCAAAAAAACGAAAAAACGCAGAGGTGATCAAATACCACCAAAAGAAAGCTCTATTTGTGGGAAAAAAGGACGCCAATTTTGTTTGGGAACCACTTCGCACGACCGCGCAATTGTCAGTTAAAGCGACGCAGTGCCGAATCGCAAAAAGTGCTCTGGTCTTTGACCAGCAATATGGTCCGGGGCTTAAGTGGTTAACATTGGGTGATCTATAACAAACTCCAATGATTAACTTTGAATTACGCACATCTGTATGCAGTTCCACCCATAATGCTTCAGACTCATCACAATCTACATCCACCACTAGGAAAAAAAGAAAAAAAAAGGCTGTTTAAAATGTTCCAGAAAATGGTGTTAAAAAGCTGCAAGGAAAAACAAACAAAAAGAACCTAAAATGGAACACAGCAGTTAAAAGCAAAACTTGTTCACTCTCTCCACTCAAGGTCGCCACTGTCTAGCCCCCAACCAACAAGACTGGCAACAAGTAGGGTGTGTTCTTGCTAAAGCATAATATTGAAATTCCACTCCTCTTTAGTGCTTGATTTAAAATAAGATCTTTAGACAGATCTTAAAGAAAGGCAAAAGTGGTTAATACAATGGAAGAAATATCTAAAGAGTAAGCATTTATAAATAAAATGCAGTATGTATATCCAGTTTGCCCACAAGATGGCATGCCTGGCCTTGTGGTGAGTTTGTACTTTTATTTTGATTGGCAAAGCTAGTATAGTTAGAAATAATAGGAACATTTTATATTGTAGGACATTTTACGCAGTCTGATTTCTACGTACAGCATATGCTGATCACTACTAACCTTTAACCTATGTGTAAGTAGGATAGCGGAGGCCCAGGTCCCACTGAGACAGTAGTGTGCTTTCTTTTGCGCAGTACGTTCGGCGCGGGAACGCGCCTAATTTAAATGATACACACCCCATTTGAATTAGGCTGGCTTGCGCCGGACGCATTTACGCTACGCCGCCGCAAGTTTACAGGCAAGTGCTTTGTGAATCAAGCACTTGCGCTGAAAACTTGCGGCGGTGTAGCGTAAATGGGATACGTTAGACCGCCGCAAATGTACCTGAATCTGGCCCATAGTGGCTATAAGCAAGCACACTTATTGATGATACCTAAAAAAGTCCTAAAAGAGTCTTAAAAAGGGAAGTTAGGTCTTTAAATCTACTGTACAGCCTACAAAAGTAGTAGTTTTTTAAAATCAAAGTAATCTTATTTAATCAAAGTGATCCTGAACTCAAAAATGTAAGATTTTCTATGTTATATGGAACATCCAGAAATGTTAATTGTGCATAAGGCCTCGTACACACGGACGGACTGTCCGATGAAAACGGTCCGCCGGACCGTTTTCATTGGACATGTCCGCTCGGAGATTTCTGTCTGATGGTTGTACACACCATCAAACAGAAATCCGCGCGGACACGATACGCGGTGACGTGGCCGCGCCGTCGCCGCGACGATGACGCTGTGACGTGCGCGGCCCTGGAAGGTCAATGCTTCCACGCATGCGTCGAATCACTTTGACGCATGCGAGGGCTTTCGGCCGAGCGGACATGTCCGGTGAGTCTGTACAGACGACCGAACATGTCCGACGGACAGGCTTCCAGCGGACATTTTTCTTAGCATGGTAAGAAACATTTGTCCGCTGGAAACCTGTCCAATCCGCCGGAAAATTGTCCGGTCGGACGTACAGACGACCGAACATGTCCGCTGAAACTGGTCTGCGGACCAGTTTCAGCAGACATGTTTGGTCGTGTGTACGGGGCCTTAGCAGTACTCTGGAAAACGTACCTTTTGTCTTAAAGGCCTCCTGCAGTGCACTTCCTGGTATGGGAGGATGCCTAGGCACTCCTGTGCCTACATACTTATAGCTGTATATCTGCAGTGTCAGATGTGAGGCATTGTATTTCTGACCATTAGTCTCAGAAGAGTAGAGTGACATATCACTACTAAGCTGCTCCTTGCTCTCCTCATTGGAGGCTCTGACATGAGGAAGGAAAACCCTGCCTCTATCTCGTGGCCGACTCCAAACAGAGTGCAAAGCAAGGCACGTCAGCTGATAAGTGTTGGAATACAGAATTGTATTTTGTGCAACAACTACTGTACACCAGTATTTAGTAGAGACATATTCTACAACCAGTAGATGGCAGTGTTTATATGTTTGTCCCCTGATGAAGTCACGAAACAGTGACGTAACGACATAGGGAGCACGTGACACCATCGCAATTTGGAAGCCATCAGAATCACGTAAGATGGCGCTGTCATACGCCGCGTCCCATGCTGTTTATACCCACGTTTATTTACTTTGATGTAAGGGTCCATTTTTAAACGAATAAAGTACCCCCCTGTTTTTACTACATACTTCACTATTGGAGGCATCTGTTTTTTGCTTTTCTCCCTCTTTTCACCACGTCTCTGTCCCTTTCACTGGTTACACCAGACGTGGTTCGTATCCGATTTACCTTGGTGAACATTTAGCACCAGCTCAGATCTGCTGCTTATTTCTGGGAATCGGAATCCATTACAAAGCTAAGGGATCAACAAGAAAGACACCATAGAGGAACACCCGGACACAAATCTTTGGATACGTCTTCACTCATGATATATGCCCACATCTTATCATATTAAGGTGAGAGTTTTGGGATACCAGTTATGGATGCTGCCTGTGTTATGTTGTTGTCCACAGTCCTCTTTTGAAGATCATCTATTGGAGTTCCACTGTCACCTGCAGTTTTAGGACATTTCTCTTGTTGCTGGTCATTTATCATTTCCATTTATTTATTGGCTCTCCTGGGTTGTTTGACCAATTTTTAATTAATATTTTTTTGGTTTCACATTCACCTTGCATTAGTTGATTTATTAATGTTATGTTTAGTGATACGATATATTCATCACTGATCACATTTATCTTTTGATATTAGTTTGATACTTGTAGTGACTTTATTTCAGTGGTTAGCGCTTATCACCATTTTTCTCCATTTATTCTTTTGTGTCCAGTGAACACTAATAGATATAGCAGCTTCCACGCCATTCACTCTAGCTTCACTTATTTTAACCTTTCGCTTACTCACAGTAGCGCAATAGTATTATTCACTTTATTCTTTATATGTCTGTAGCTGCATCTATGGTATGCCTTATGTCTTTTCCCTGAATGAAGTTTCATGTTTCACACTGTTTTTCATAAACTAACACATCAATATCTGGTTTTATGGATGTAGTAGCAATTCTCAATATATCCTCAAGGTGCTCATCAGATATTGTGGTTCCAACTTTGCTCTTCATGTGCTTCATTATGGATCGGATGAACACGGACCGTGTGTCCGTGTTAATCCGATCCGCAGACGAAAGAAAAAAACGGATCTTTGCGGAGGCGGGTGATTACGGGTGTCAGCGGATGTTCATCCGCTGACACCCGGAATCACATAGGGGCCAATGTATGTCCCGTTTTCATCCGCAAACGGATGGATGAAAATGCGGACATACGGTCCGCACATGTGAAAGGGGCCTTACAGATACAATTCCTGGAACATAGAAAGGTGAGGTACTCTTACCGAATGGAGTGGACCCACAACTCACCATACGGCGGGGGGTCACAAAGGCTATATGGGCCGAATGCCCTCCCTGGTCACGTCTCTGTCCCTTTCACTGGTTACACCAGACGTGGTTCGTATCCGATTTACTCAGGATGCACCCGTAACCAGATATTAAGCTCCAATCAGCTGTCTGAGATTACTATCCCAGGTATTAATTTCCTTTATTTCAGTAAGATTTGGCAATCTACTTTTGTATCACAGTAGCTCATTGGATAGTCTCAATGACAGTGAAGCAAAGAGTCACCATGAATTGACATCATTTTGGCTGCACGCAACTGTTGAACCCAAATGTCGTACGACAGTGGATCGATCGAGCTTGGAATGTCCCACAGAGATGTCACCGGAAGTCCAGAAGGAAATGGAGTCTACCTCCTAGGTAGTCAGATGTCGTCAACCCAGGAAAGGGCAGGAAGACCAGATGTTCATCGGCCACCGACTACTCCAATACTGAAGATCCTAGTAAACATTGGGTATGGCAATCATAAAAGATCCTCCAAGCATCCAAACACGATCTGGTTCAGGTAAGTGAGAACCCTGGCATGGGTACTGGAAACCAACTGGAGAAGGCTCAAAAAAACCTTATCTTCCACAAATTCATGTAAAGAGAAGAAAAAAATGGGGGCTCCAATGGTGAAGGTCATAAAGAGGTTTTAATGAAAAAAACAATATACATAATGAAATATAAAAAAAGGTGATCACAATTCATAAGTATTAAAAGCAATATGGGGAGCAAAATGCATGGCCCAACACGTTTCGATCCAATAGGACGTCTACAGGGGCATTGATAACAAATTGTTACTACAGACCGAATTAAAATAGATTTTTTTCCTCAGGGCCACCACAGCCCCAGGCCTCAACGAGGCCTTCAATTTCAGGCCCTATCTTCCAGGGTTTGAATTTGGAGTCTGTGAGTTAAACTTTTAGATTAAACATAGATTTACATCAATGCATCTGAGAAAATCGATTTCATCTATCTTCTGCTTGTTCATGTTATGAATTTATATTCTCGCATCTACACCTTAACTGGCATGTATGCATTCCTTCTAGTTATCTGTTTCTTTCTTGTGGACTGTTATGAAATATTATCATCTGCTATCTTTATCATATACTGTTTAATCATCTGTGGTTCCTTCAACAGTGTCTGCCCACGATCTCATTTATGTCATGTTTATATATATATATATATATATATATACATATATATTTTCCATCACGCCAAATACAGTTTCTGTGTCCCCTGTGTCCTGCCATTCCTCTCGTGGTATTAAGGTGACTTCTCTTCTAATCACACATCTAGGGTCTGGGCATTCTTTGCTTTGCTCCCAGCGCGCGGGAGTCCCTTGTCAGCCTCCCCACTGTTGTTGGGGGATAGCTTGGGATGCTCCTTAGTTGGTATGGAGACTCCTATCGTGTTTTCACTGTTGTGTGCTACGGCTTGGAGGGCAAGTTGTGCCATTCGCGTGTCGGCGGCGTGATGATGCGGAACGCCCCGCCCCTTTTTGGAGAGAGGTGTCCTTGCTACCTATGAGAGGTCTGACCATCTTATTCCCTTCAGATCTGTCATGTGTGAATTGTCTTACTATGTAATTAATCCATTTATATGACTGACAATACATGCTGTGTTGATTTACTGTATAGTGTTTTGCAACTGATATAGTATTGATCTTAATTAATTAAGCTATGAATAAGCATTGAGATACAGTACGAAACGCGTCAGCTTTTTGTTCTGATTCTTTTGGCCGTGGCATGTAATTTTGTGATCCATTTTTAATAAAAAAATGAACTTTTTTTGGAGTGTGGCTGTCCCAGCTCTTTTTCTTCAAGTTTGCATTCTCATTGCATTGCCTGCACCCTTGGTTCGGATTTAAGGAGATTGGCTCTCTGGTTCTTTTGAGCGGTTATTTCTTTTATCATCTTATTGATCTTAATTACTTTATACTAAAATTGTAATACCTGTATACATTTTTTATTGTAGAAAATCTGTACCCATCTGAGCCAATAACTAAACCTCTGAAGAAGGACTTGTAGTTCGTAACATGTTATACACTGTATCGATTGCCACTAGTCCATCTTGTACCAGGAGAGTGACCAGCTCATATAACTGTATTATAGTGGGTATCAGATACTCTTTTTTATGTATTATGTATGTTTTCTATTTTTGTGTATGTAACGGCACCCCAAATGGGACAGGGGTTAAAGCCGTTTAGGATATTCCCTTTCCGAACACAAGGCAGCTACCGACACTCCACAATCAGGCGAACAAGATAATAATTCTTCCCCAGAGACGAGACGACATTCTGTATGAAGTTCAAGTGGGTCTGACCCTTTATTAAGAAATACAGACTCTTATATACAATTTAGGATACTGCAGTAACCAAATGAACAATGACCCAACTCCACCCACAACATCACACAATGTTTACATAATGAGCCCCCTCAATACATTTTTTTAGCAGACATGCTGGCTCCGGGACCTGACCTAATTTACATGAACTAATTAACTACAACTGATGACGCAGACACCTGACCTTTAGGCTGTCTGTTAACTTACAATACACATTATCATTAATAGACCTTCACACAATACAGGGTCAATTAGCACAAGCCACAGTGAAAGATCCTTAAAAGTTAGTCTGGATTCAATTTACATTACACAGGCAGCCAGGTAAGGGAGGTGATGACATCTTTCAATCTTTCAATCAACATCTTTCAATTAACCTGTTGAGTTCAGAATCAACAAACAGTAATAGTTCTTAACAGATATCCTGGAATATATTGTGAATTACAGACCCATGTTAAAGCAATCCAAGATATATTCTGAATGTCCATTATTTTCTGGCTCATACTTTCTAATAGCTTCTGGGTTCCACAGGCCCTCCCGTTACAGTATACTATTCTCATATCTTAATAAATGTATATCTTTTTATACTCTATGGGGCAGATCCACATACATTTGCGTGGGCGCAGCGTATGTGAGATACGCTACACCGCTGTAACTTACTTTGCAAATCTTTGAATCCTGAAATAATTTGCGCCGTAAGTTACGGTGGCGAAGTGTATCTCTCGCGGCGTAAGGGCGCAGAATTCAAATGCGGCGAGTAGGAGGCGTGTTTTATTTAAATGAAGCGCGTCCCCGCGCCGAACGAACTGTGCATGCCCTGTCTGTCAAAACTCCCAGGGTGCATTGCTCCAAATGACGTCGCAAGGACGTCATTGTTTTCGACGTGAACGTAAATGGCGTCCAGCCCCATTCACGGACAACTTACGCAAACAACGTCAAATTTTCAAAATTATACGCAGGAACGACGGCCATACTTAACATTGAGTACACCACCAGATAGCAGCTTTAACTATACGCCGGAAAAAGCCAAACGGAAACGACGTAAAAGAATGCGACGGCCGCTCGTACGTTCGTGGATCTTCAGAAATAGCTCATTTGCATACTCGACGCGGATTACGACGTGAACGCCACCCAGCGGCCGCCGGAAAATTGCATCTTAGATCCGACGGCGTACTAAGGCGTACGCCTGTCGGATCTAACACAGATGCCGTCGTATCTTGTTTGGTGGATACCAAAACAAAGATACGACGCGCAAAATTTGAAATTACGCTGCGTATCAACAGATACACCCGCGTAATTTCTTTGAGGATCTGCCCCTATGTCTATGAAAAGACCCTACGGGTTTCCATCCAACCGTGCCTTTTTGGTGACCAGGTGTTTTGCAATTTGTTCAGATTTAGGGTCGGACAGACCAAACCTTGTTCACACACTGTCCAATCCCTCCCCCATCCCCCTTCCCCCCAGGTAGAGGTTGGCATACGATGAGGCACAAGGTTTTTTTTGTTTTTTTCTTTGCTTTGTGTTTGTCCCGTGTGGCTTTTTGATGCCTGGGACAGAATTATATATATATAATATTGTTTTTTGCCTTAATTTTTCTTTAGCCAGGTCTCTACACTTCTTCTGTGGCCCTGCATAACCCAATTATATGGTTGGCTGGTAGCGCAAAACAAAACCTCAAGTAATATCTTTTCAAACAGCAGATTTAACATTATGGGGTAAGCATGTGAATAAAGCATCTTGTATATATTTTTTCCAATTGTGGATATGTATACTTACACTGTATGTTTATTTAATAGAAGTTCTTGACCTGCAACAGACTAATATTCCCCTGAAGAAACCCAGAGGGCGGAGCATGTCAGGGTTTAGGGTACAAGGTTTAGCCACCAAAAAACAATCATACCAAGCAGGAATTGTGTGATATAAAAGCCAATGTATATGTAATTTTTTAATTCGTAAAAATATTTTAACGATGTCTAAATTAATGCCGATTTTTTTTTTTACGTAATGAGTTCTGGTTGTTTTAAGCATCTAAAAAGTCCCAAACAAATTCTCCCTTTTTTTTTAATCCAAAAACAAGTTTATTGATCATAAATTTGTCACTTACAGTCCAAAGTACCGTATTCATAAACAATAAAACAGACCCATACATGGCCATGTATAAAACATTAGCAAGTGTAAATAGAAAATAACATACTGACAGGACCCGTAGACCGCATCCCGCCCTCACACCCCCTCCTGTCCCACTAGCCCAGGATTCTGTCCATGACCAGGTCATCGGGGGCTAGCCCCGGTGTTCCTAGCCACGAATCCCATAGCCGTTCAAATTTTCCGGAGCAACCCCTATGCTGGTATATAACCTTTTCCATCCTTAACGTGCTACCAAGTGCAGTTATCCATTCCCTAACCGTGGGGGGCTCCTCGGATATCCAGTGCAGCATAATTAGTTTCCTAGCCATGAACAGGGCCCTGGTGATGGCCTCTCTAGTGTGGGGTTCCCACTCCAGCTCGTCCAGAAGATTCAGGAGGCACTGCTTAGGGTCTAATGGAACACTGTGTTTAGTGTGTCTGTCACTCCCGCCCAGTAGATGTGCAACTTGGGGCAGCGCCAGAGCATGTGTATCAAATCCCCATGATCTCTTCTACATCTTGCACATGTCGGTGTGGGCCGCACACCCATAAGATGTAATCTGTGGGGCGTATAGTATACTCTTAGGAGTGTATACAGTTGTGTAAGTCGCTGTGTCACATTTAGGGAGCAGCTGGTAACTGACTGCAGGGCCTCCTCCCACTGCTCCTCTTCCAGGGGGCCTACATCCACTTCCCACTTCCTCCTAACTGTCAGAGGGTGTTTTTTAAGGTACCTGCAAAGCAGTATATTATAGCTCTGGGATATAAACCCCTTAGACGTCTCTGCGCTCTTGAGCTGGGAGAGGATTGGAAGGGATTCCACATGCCACTCCGAGGCCCTGGATTGGGCGACAAATGCATGCCTAAGCTGCATGTAGTAGAAGAACATGCTCGCTGGCAGCTGGTATGTCTCCCTCAGTGTTTCAAAAGACAATAAGCCACCATTAACAAATTCTCCCTTATTTTGTCCTTTATATACAGGATGTGGTGCAATTATTGATTGGCAAATTCACCTACATTCACCTCTCTATACTGAGACTTCTATGTTTTACTGCCTCTTTGCAAACTATAAAAGTAGACTGCAGTTGATTGAAAATCAGTTTTGCAGTTTGCGGCTATATGTCTCAGATGTGTGCTGAGGAAAGTTGTTTCAGAGGGAAAAGCCCTTTGCCAATGCGAGACATGCTGTTATATGTATTTTACTCTTTATTTGAGTAGTTACAATGCATAACTTTTTGTCTTTATTTTATATGTAACCCATTTTTTAGATATTGTGTATTGTTCGAAATTAATGCTGGAATCTCTTGATTTTTTTTCACTGTAGTCAGTGAGGTGCAATTGTTTAGTTAGACCTGGTCTGCTGCTGCTGCTGCTGCTAATCTGCTGGATAGCTTCTTCTGTATCCAGGTAACTTGAGAAGTTTCTGGATGATAGGTGTGGAGCTATGCAGATAGCAGCATGAATATTGATGCAGCCTTGGCCTATCCTAGAAAGGCAGGCTCTGAAGGCAGGCAGGGAGACTATTTATTCTTAGAGCACAAAAGGCTCTGGGTCTTGTCCCAGAGTGGAGGAGTCCAGCCTGAGGGGGCACACTGCCCTCTGAGGCATAGGTTGCCTTGAGGAGGCCTCAGGTGGGTGACCTTAGAGAGGAATGCTGAGACCCAGGTGCTTGAAAGAAGCCGACTGAGGGAGCGGTCTGCCACAGACAGGGATGGACTGGCCATTGGGACTACAGGGAGTTTCCCGGTGGGCCGGCTTCAGTGACAGCGGACCGCCTCCCCCCCTCCGCTCCTCTGTCTCTCCCTCCCCGCAGAGCTCACCTCCTCTCCCTCCCTGCAGAGCTCACCTGGGGGGGGGGACAGAGAATCAGGGGGAGGACCAGATGAGCAGGGGGGATGGCAGAGGAGCATGGAGGAGGGGACAGACAGCTGACTCAACAGCTATGGACTGGGAGTTTCTCACTTCTGCCTAAACTTGTCCCATAAGGGGGGGCACCAAACTGATTCTTTACCCCGGGTGAAATAATGTCTAGCTTCCCCACTGGTACTGCCTAGAAGAGTACCAGTACCAGCCGTTCTACTCTAATAAAGTAGAACGGCTAGTGAAGGGGGCTTGGGTGGCCGAGGGGGGGGGTGCGGGATTAGTCCGGCCGCCATGGGAGAGACATGTCAAAGTGGGCCAGTCTGGATTAAGTCCAGGGCCAAATTTTTGTCCCAGTCCAGCCCTGGCCACAGATCTGTCTGGTATCACTGGAGGATATTGGAAGGAGGCCAGAAAAAGTGGTTAACAAGGCCATCTATGTCCCCCCCCCCCCCCCCAGTGATTTGACAAGTCACTTCTAGCAATGTAGATCAAAGCATTAACATCTATACAGAATGGGGTAGTTCCACAACTTTCACACCCACAATTCTGTTCTTGAAAATCACTGTCATTGACACATTATGTGGTGATTGGATAGGTGTCTTTGCTACTTGTGTGAACATACAGTAGATAATACAGTATTTCGTGACACTCATTATGACCAGAGATGTGCCTTGGATAAGTTATGAAATGTCCTCAACAGTACAAAACAAGTGCAGTTGAGTGTGACTAACTACTACTTGCTATGCCATGACCTGGACAAGTGAGAACACTTGTAGACATATTTCTAGCTTATTGAGGAGTTTGTTTAATCTTCTAGTTCTCCTTTTCTTGTCTCAAGAATACTTGTTATGTAACTGAAGAAAGCATTTCTATTTTGAAGCTTAGTCCACTAATAATTTTATATTAATTCTGCACAGTAATGTTAAAAGCCATCATGATTTTAGCTAAACCAGAAGCTTCTGTTTGTACATCTGTGTGCACTCTTTTATTTCACCTTTTTAAAGGTCTTTTGGAGAACCAAAATGCAGGTCATTTAGGCTGGCATCTGTACTTCACTTCTTAATTATACTAGTTTACTTAGCTTATGTTTACAATTCATGGCATTTTAACTAAGCGTACATCTTGACATTGCAACTATAAAGGAGCATTTATCAATTTTTACATGAAAATAAGGGCCAAATCTTTAGAGCTGGATAACCAATTAATGAACACAGGTGTAAGCAATCCAGACAGTCATTGCCAGTGCTATAATGCAGTGCCATGCAAGAGAGAACATTTCAATGTACTGTGCTTTCGGAAAGTATTCAGAGCGCTTCACTTTTTCCACATTTTGTTATGTTACAGCCTTATTCCAAAATTGATTAAATTCATTATTTTCCTCACAATTCTACAAACAATACCCCATAATGACAATGTGAAAGAAGTTTGTTTGATATCTTTGCAAACCTATTAAAAATAAAAAAGGAAACAAATCCCATGTACATAAGTATTGACAGCCTTTGCTCAATACTTTGTTAAAGCACCTTTAGCACCAATTACAACCTCAAGTCTTTTTGAGTATGATGCTACAAGCTTAGCACACCTATTTTTGGGACGTTTCTCCCATTCGTCTTTGCAGGACCTCTCAGGCCGCGTACACACGGTCGTTCCAAACCGATGAGAATGGTCCGACGGGCCATTTCCATCGGTTCACCGCTGAAGTGGCCTAATGGTCTGAAGTGCGTACACACCATCGTTCCAAAAACCGATCGAGTCAGAACACGGTGACGTCAAACACACAACTTGCTGAATAAAACGAAGTTCAATGCTTCCAAGCATGCGTCGACTTGATTCTGAGCATGCTCAGGCTTTGAACCGATGCTTTCTGTACTAACCATAGGTTTGGACCGATCGGGCAGCGGGCCATCGGTTCGATTTTGAAGCATGTTTTAAAATTTTGAACCGAAGGACAACAGACCGATGGGCTATACACACGGTCGGTTTGGACCGATGAAACTGAACCTCGGTCCATTCTCATCGGCTTTGTCCGACCGTGTGTACGCGGCCTCAAGCTCCTTCAGGTTGGATGGGGAGCATCGGTGCACAGCCTTTTTTAGATCTCTCCAGAGATGTTCAATCGGGTTCAAGTATGGACTCTGGCTGGGCCACTCAAGGACACACAGAATTGTCCCATAGCCACTCCTTTGTTATCTTGGCTGTGTGCTTAGAGTCATTGTCCTGTTGGAAGATAAGCCTTTGCCCCAGTCTGAGGTATAAAGCTCTCTGGAGAAGGTTTTCATCAAGGATGTCTCTGTACATGGCTGCATTTATCTTTCCTTTAATCCCGACTAGTCTCCCAGTTCCTGCTGCTGAAAAACACCCCCACAACATGATGCTGCCACCACCATGCTTCACTGTAGGGATGGTATTGGCCAGGTGATGAGTGGTGCCTGGTTTCCTCCAGACATGATGCTTGCCATTCAGGCTAAAGAGTTCAATATTTGTTTCATCAGACCAGAGAATTTTGTTTCTCATGGTCTGAGAGTCCTTCAGGTGCCTTTTGAAAAACTCCAGGCGGACTATCATGTGCCTTTTACTGAGAAAAGGGCTTCTGTCTGGCCACTCTACCATACAGGCGTAACTGGTGGAGTGCTGCATAGATGGTTGTTCTTTTGGGAGGTTCTACTTCCTCACCATAGAAAGGCCGGAACTCTGTCAGAGTGACCATCGGGTTGTTGTTCACCTCCCTGACTAATGCCCTTCTCCCCCGATTTCTCAGTTTGGCCAGGTAGCCCGCTCTAGAAGTTGGTTCCAAACTTCTTCCATTTATGGATGGAGGCCACTGTGCTTATTGGGACCTTCAATGTTGCAGGACTTTTTGTACCTTTCCCCAGATCTGTGAACTAGGCAGCCTCCTAGGGCGCACTGCTACCTAGGGGTGTACTGCTGCCTAGCCTAGGGAGTATGCAGGCCGGCCAGGATGGATGGACCACCCCTGCAGTTCTACAGGCCCAGCAGCAGCCGCCAAGATGCAAGTGCCCAGGAGGGAGAAGAGCTCTCTGACCACCAGAGAGGTGAGGAGCATCAGGCGCAGCAACCCCGATACAGCAATGCCACCTAGAGGCTGGATTAATCCAACCTCCTCCCCACTCCCTCCTCCAATAGCGGGCAAAGGACAGATAGATTGGGGGCCCACGAGGACCGACGGGAGGTGAATTTAGTGAGGGACTTTTACCGGCCCTCCTCTGCACTCCCAGCTCCAAAAGTGACCCGGGGGACAGCATAATTGCTAACAGTCCCGATTTTCCCAGGACAATTCCGATAATTGGACCCTCATCCCGATTGGAGCTCATCCCGATCTTAAATCCCAGGATTTTGCCTTTGTCCCGGGAATCGCAGCAGGCTACGAAAACATGGTCACGACTCTCTTTCCCCGTGTGTTCAGTGGAGAGGGGAGGGGCCTTTGATCCGTGCAGCCAATCGGCTTCTCTCTTCACTGTACAAGTACACAATTTACCTGTACACTGTAGCTGGTTAGCTGCATGGATCTGAGGACCCTCTCCTCTCCACTGAACACAGGGGAACAAGACCTGCAAATGGAGCTGCAGCCAACCCTCCACTCCGTGTATCTGACGAGAGGGCACACCTGATGGATCAGAGGCCCCTCCCCTCTCCACTGAACACAAGGGAACAAGACCCCACAGGGGAACAAGAGGGACTCCGCTGAGCACACCTGATGTAAGGAGCAGAGGGAATTTGTTGGGAACACCTGATGTAAGGAGCAGAGGGACTCCGCTTGGCACATCTGATGTAAGGAGCGAAAGGACTCCACTGGGCACACCTGATGTAAGGAGCGACTCCACTGGGGGCACCTGATGTAAAGAGGGACTCTGCTGGGAATGCCTGATGTAAGGAGGGACTCTGCTTGGGGCACCTGAGGTAAGGACGGACTCTGCTGGGAATGCCTTACATAAGGAGGGACTCTGCTGGGGGGAACCTGATGCAATGAGGGACTCTACTGGGAATGCATGATGTAAGGAGGGACTCTGTTTGGGGCTCCTGATTTAGAGACGGACTCTGCTGGGAATGCCTGGTTTAAGGAGGGACTCTACTGGGAATTCCAGGTGCTGGGCACACCTGATGTAAGGACTGACTCTGCTGGGGACACCTGATGTAAGGAGTGACTCTGCTGGGAATGCCTGATGTAAGGAGGGACTCCGCTGGGCACACCTGATGTAAGGATGGACTCTTCTGGGGGCATCTGATGTAAGTAGGGACTCTGCTGGGAATGCCTGATGTAAGGAGGGACTCTGCTGGGGATACCTGATGTAAGGACAACTCAGCTGGGAATGCCTGATGTAAGGAGGGACTCTACTGGGAATGCCTAGTGTAAAGAGGGAGTCTACTGGGAATGCCTGGTGTAAGGTGTAGACTGTAGAGGATCTCTCTCCCTTTATCTTACCTACAGCCTTTTGTTACTGTAACTCTTTGGCTTCCTCCGGTGGTTGAAGAAAGAAATGGCAGTCTGTAAATTGGAATTTTTTTCCAGCAGTTATTACCTTGCAGCTTTATAGGTAATCATTATTTGTCATGGATATGCAGTAATGTTTGTCTGTCATCTTACCTTTCCATGTGTTCACCTTAAGGCCCATTCAACACTTGTACGACTTGTCCCACGATTTGGGACTGCAAAGTAGCAAGATTTCCATTGACTACCATTCATATTAGTACGACTTCAATGTAGTCCCTGCACTACTTTGGTCCAACTTTTATCCTACTTCAGCCCATTCTGGGCTCTACTTTTTAGGGTGTGTGTAGGTATACTCCACCAGGAGTGGATATCATTTCTCATTCTACCCAAGGCCTCTACCACCATTGTATTGGGCCTTCCTTGGCTACAGCTCCACTCTCCACATGTGGACTGGGTCTCTGGGCAGATCCTAGCTTGGGATCCCTCATGTTTCACGTCCTGTCTTCTCAAGGTGGCCCCCAAGGAGAGACTTCCTGTTGCTACCACATTTGTATCTTCTGATCTTGCTGTGTCTTCTACGTCTGATTCCAGTTACTGATCTTGGATTGTTCTTGACTATCCTTACCTGCTTGTTACCCCTACCTTTGGCTATCTCCTGACTATCATTTGTTGTCGCAGCCTGCTGCTTCCTCTCTACCTCCCTGTAGTCTACAGGGAGGTAGAAGAAGAAGCCATATATTGGTGAAACATGTCAAGAAAACGTTGTTGTACAGTAGATTTGAATGTATTTGTCTATTTTTTGTCATGAACACAATATTTTAGAACAAGATTGTCATATCTTTTTTTACATGTATGAAATAAAAATGTGAAACATTGGCTATATTTGACCCATTACACAAAAACATATATGTGAATCTTTGATCTTCATTTGAGTGATAGTGGCTCTCTTTTCTTCTAAAAAGCACCTATGGGACTTGTGTGAATAGACGTCTTGTGTGAGTTAGATGAAAGAGAAATCAGTAACAGCTGGTGGGGACAGACCAGATATGCTTAAAGTGGATGTAAACCCAATTCATGAAATTTGAGCTGGGCACATATATCTGTAGTGTTTTGTTGTCTCTCTTCAAAGCACTATGCATACCTACCAACATTTCAAAAATCCACTGCGGGACATTCTTGTTGAGGGGGGGTGATTGCCGCGATCGAAGATGTTGAGCGGGGGGGAGTGATTGCCGCGATCAAAGTTGTTGAGCGGGGGGGGGGTTATTGCCACGATCGAAGATGTTGAGCGGGGGGGGTGGTTTCCGCGATCGAAGTTGTTGAGCGGCGGCGGGTGATTGCCGCGATCGAAGTTGTTGAGCGGGGGGGGTGGTTTCCGCGATCGAAGTTGTTGAGCGGCGGCGGCGGGTGATTGCCGCGATCAATGTTAGGGGGGGTGATTTCCGCGATCGATGATGTTGAGCGGGGAGGGTGATTGCCGCAATCAATGTTGTTGAGGGGGGGGGGTTGTCGCTGATTGATGAAGTTGTTGTCTCCTACCTGTGAACACAGTCTGCTGTCGGGTTTTCCTCTTCCCTTCGGCTGCCGCAGACCACACACGGCTCCAGTTAGTCTCCCCTCTGAACTTCTTCTTCCTGTGCGAGAAAATTAACCCCTGCGCGGGACTGCGGGAGGATGCAGTCTGTGCGGGAAGTTCCCTGCAGAATCCGGGCGGCTTGGGATGTATGCACTATGTCCTGTAGCTGTCTCCTGCTTTGTGCTTCTGTTATCAACCTGATAACTCCTGACAAGTTCTCTGTCACATATGATGAAAGCAGCCAGAGTTTTGTGTTGGGGAAGATGCTATAAATAGATTAGCAGAGCCCTGAACTATTCAACAGAGCTGAAAGTCTCTACCTATGAGGAGAGGGGATGTGTACCTTTCCTCCAATCAGTTGTCTTGACTGTATGCCCAGGCTTCACTGCAGTGCTAACCCAGAAAAGAAAATCTCCTAACAGGATGTGCACTTTCTAAAAAGTATATAAAGCTGGAGACAGCAGATATACATGTAAAACTTATGTAGGGAGATTTGTTTCATCCCTGTGTATCATCTGAGGCTGTTCACTTCACAGGGTATATGTGAGGGTTTACATCCACTGTAAGTTTTCCTACTCATGATCAGAGAGCCATCAGAGTAGCAAAGATACTGTACTTGTCAAGAGGCTTTTCGCTAACTGTGACCTATCATAGAGAATCCATTCAGATCAAGGGCATAACTTTGAAAGAAAGCTTGTTTATAAACTCTTACCTCTGCTGGGTGTTGGAAAGAGTCAACACACTCTTTACTAATGTCAAGAAGACCCTAGCCTGATCATTTTAACAAGACTTTGCACAATTTGCTGGGAACATTGTCAGCTGAGAAGAAGACTCGGAATGATGTTACTATAAAATGGCAGTCGCCCCTACTGGACAAAGGCGCCATAGAACAAAATAAGAAATGTTATGACCAGAACGTGAAGATACATGACTTTCAACTGGGAACCAAGGGCCAGATTCAGGTACAATTGCGCCCGTGTAACGTAAGCCGTTTACGTTACACCGACGCAAGTTTTCAGTTTTAGTGCCCGATCCACAAAGCACTTACCTGGAAACTTGGTGTATCGTAAATACGTCCGGCGCAAGGCGGTCCAAATCGAATGGGCGGGTACAATTTAAATTAGGCGCGCTCCCGTGCCGGACCTACTGCGCATGCTCCGTTTCGTAACTCCCGGCGTGCTTTGCGCGAACTGACGTCATTTTTGCGATCGGCGACTTGCGTAGCGTACTTCCATATTCCCGGACGTGTTACGCAAACGACGTGAAATTTTAAATTTCGACGCGGGAACGACGGCCATACTTTAGACAGCAATACGTTTGCTGACTAAAGTTAAGGCACCCAAAACGACGACTAACTTTGTGACGGAAAACTAGACTAGCGGCGACGTAGCGAACGCGAAAAACCGACGTGGATCGCCGTAACTCCTAATTTGCATACCCGATGCTGGTTTACGACGCAAACTCCCCCCAGCGGCGGCCGCGGTACTGCATCCTAAGATCCGACAGTGTAAAACAATTACACCTGTCGGATCTTAGGGATATCTATGCGTAACTGATTCTATGAATCAGTCGCATTGATACTCTGAGAGATACGACGGAGTATCTGAGATACTCCGTCGTATCTCCTTTGTGAATCTGGGCCTTAGTCCTTCATAGGAATCTAGGCCTGCATGGGAAGATAAAGCTACCTGATCTTTGGGGCTCTGAAATTTACATACTTAGTTAACATTTGCTCAAGATTCGAGTTCATCAAGTTCACCCTGAAGAGTGTAGCTGGCCAGCTAAGACCTATCCTAGGTTTCTAATGTGACTTACATGTATATAAAGCTAGACCTACTAATAACCTTAATACAGTTCATATGCTCATATGTGAGAGATAAAAGCAGAGTTATTTACTGTGGGCCGGATTCAGATAGGAGTTACGACGGCGTATCTCCGGATACGCCGTCGTAACTCTGAGTTGCGGGGTCGTATCTATTCGACTGATTCATAGAATCAGTTACGCATAGATTTCTCTAAGATCCGACCGGCGTAAGTCTCTTAAGCCTCGTACACACGTCCGAGGAACTCGACGGGCGAAACACATCGTTTTACTCGTCGAGTTCCTTGTGAAGCCGCCGAGGATCTCGGCGAGCCAAATTTTCCCATTGCCGTCGGGGAAAAAAAAGACATGCTTTCTTTTTGGCCCGACGAGATCCACGGTGGTTTTCTCGTTGAAAAGTGTACACACGACTGGTTTCCTCGGCAAAAAAAAAAACCCAGCAAGCTTCTTGCTGGTTTTTGCCGAGAAACTCGGCCGTGTGTACGAGGCCTTACACCAGGGGTCTCAAACTCAAATTACCTGAGGGCCACAAGACAAGTTTTCATATCCCATGGGGGGCCGCATACAAACTTTCAAACTTCAAAAACAACAGTACTGGTGTCAGCGAACACATTATTAACCCCCAGCCCTGGTGTGAGCGGACGCATTTTTACCCCCCAGCACTGGTGTCAGTGGATGCATTATTAACCCTGACCACTACACTGCACACTACACACTGACCACTGAACAATACACACTGACCACTGAACAATACACACTGACCACTGAACAATACACACTGACCACTACACTACACACTGACCACTACACTACACACTGACCACTACACTACACACTCGCCACTACACTACACACTGACCACTACACTACACACTGACCACTACACTACACACTGACCACTACACTACACACTCACCACTACACTACACACTGACCACTACACTACACACTCGCCACTACACTACACAATGACCACTACACACCCCACTGACCACTACACTACACACTGACCACTCACCATCAGGGCACAGCACATCAGGGCACAGAGCCCAGCACATCAAGGTACAGAGCCCAGCACATCAGGGCACAGCGCACATCAGGGTACAGAGCCCAGGACATCAGGGTACAGGGCACAGCAAACATCAGGGTAAAGGGCACAGTGCACATCAGGGTACAGGGCACAGCGCACATCAGGGTACAGGGCCCAGTGCACATCAGGGTACAGGGCACAGCGCACATCAGGGTACAGGGCACAGAACATCAGGGCACAACACATCAGGGCACAGCACAACAGGCCACATCAGGGTACAGGGCACAGCGCACATCAGGGTACAGGGCACAGCGCACATCAGGGTACAGGGCACAGCACATGAGGGCACAACACATCAGGGCACAGCACATCAGGGCACAGCACAACAGGCCACATCAGGGTACAGGGCATGGCACATCAGGACAAGGCACATGGCATATCAGAGCATAGCACATCAGGGTACAGGGCACAGGACACAGCACATCAGGGTACAGAGCCCAGCACATCAGGGTACAGAGCCCAGTACATCAGGGTACAGAGGCCAGCACATCACGGTACATGGGGCACATCAGGGTATATGGGGCACATCAGAGCACATGGGGCACAATCGGGGCACATCAGAGTACATGCGGCACATCAGCCACATCAGGGTACATGCGGCACATCAGCCACATCGGGGTACATGGGGCACATCAGAGCACATGGGGCACATCAGGGTACATGGGGCGCATCAGAGCACATGGGGCACATTAGGGTACATGGGGCGCATTAAGGCACATCAGGGTACATGGGGCACATTAAGGCACATCAGGGTGCATGGGGCACATTAAGGCACATCAGGGTGCATGGGGCACATTAAGGCACATCAGGGTGCATGGGGCACATCCACGGTACATGGGGCACATCAGGGTACATGGGACATATGAGGGCACAATCAGGGTACATGGGGCACATGACTTCACAATCAGGGTACATGGGGCACAATCGGGGTACATGGGGCACAATCGGGGTACATGGGGGCACAATTGGGGTACATGGGGCACATGGAGGCACAATCGGGGCACATGGGGGCACAATCAGGGTACATGGGGGCACAATCAGGGTACATGGGGGCACAATCAGGGCTCATTCAGGGTACAGGGGGCACATTCAGGGTACATGTGGCACAATCAGGGCACAATCACGGCACATGTCAGCGTTTACTTGTGTTTTTTTCTTCACATGCAGAGTAGCGCAGGAAGCGTCTGTCATAAGTTCACTTCTCAGTCTCACGCTGCGGCTGCTCCTCGCCCCCCGGCGCCCCCCCCCTCTCTTCTCGTCCATCCCAGGTGATATCACAAGCAAATGTGATTGGACGAGAAGAGAGAGGGGGGCGCCGGGGGGCGGGGAGCAGCTGCAGCGTGAGACTGAGAAGTGAACTTATGACAGAGACGCTTCCTGCGCTACTCTGCATGTGAAGGAAATCTACTCCCCCCACTTCCGCGGCACCACTGCCTTACACCGTCGTATCTTAGGCTGCATATTTACGCTGGCCGCTAGGTGGCGCTTCCGTAGATTTACGCGAGGAATATGCAAATTAGGTAGATACGCCGATTCAGAAACGTACGTCCGCCCAGCGCATTTTTTTATGTTGTTTACGTTAGGCTTTTTCTGGCGTAAAGTTACCCCTGCTATATGAGGCGTGTCCTATGTTAAGTATGGACGTCGGGCCAGCGTCAAATTTTCCGTCGATTACGTCGTTTGCGTAAGTCGTTCGCGAATAGGGCTGTGCGTAATTTACGTTCACGTCGAAAGCATTGGCGATTTGCGGCGTAATTTCGAGCATGCGCACTGGGATTCTTTCACGGACGGCGCATGCGCCGTTCGTAAAAAAACGTCAAATACATGGGGTCACAATTAATTTAAATAAAACACACCCACATCATCCACATTTGAATTACGTGGGCTTACGCCGGACCACATATATTACGCCGCCTTAACTTAGGGCGCAAGTTCTTTCTGAATACGGAAATTGCTCCCTCATTTACGGCGGCGTAACGTATCTGAGATACGTTACGCCCGCCGATAGATACACTATTGTATCTGAATCCGGGCCTGTGACTTTATATACGGATGTCATGTAACAGTTGTATATTGTGTTTACAGAAGCAAAATAGAGAATTTTCCTTTTAAGATTTGTTGTGTGAGGTAAGCTCAATGACACAGCAGAATTGAAACCAGAAAGCATAGAGTTAAGCTTTTGTGACTCATCAGGAGTTTTGGTCAATCACAGCCAATTTCACACTGAGCAAGAGTCTTGGCCAATCACAGCCAGCCTTACACCCATTTTCTGTCTGGGAAATCTCCCAGCACGCTGCTAGAACTCATTACACCAGAGAGAGAGAGAGGAACTACCTTCTAATGCCACAGCGCATAAAGGCACTTCATAGTGCTGCGCCTGCCACAAAGAGAAAGACGGAACCAACAAAACTTGGCATTGCAAACATATTTGGATGTTTGGATGGAATTTGAATAATGGAAATTTAAAAAGGAGCTAACCTGTATCAGTTTTGTTATTTGTCTTATGATATCATTTTTATATTGATAAGAACTAGTTATAATTGGCTTGTGAAAGAATCTGAATACCGCACCATCGAACAAACAAACAGAGACCACGACACTGATGCGTTTCGTCACTTCCGAACTTCATCCGACGCCCTCAGACGAAGTCCGGAAGTGACGAAACGCGTTGTGGTCTCTACGCTACACCAGGAAGTGACGTTTTGCGCTCCACAGAGCGATACCTGGAAGTGGCAATTGGATCCTTGTTGTCATCGCACAGACGGCTGCCCAAACCGGTATCTAAGTCTCTTGAGTGATGAGTACCAACGCACACGCACCTGATTTTTTGCTGTATTAAATAGTGTACAAATGTCTGTATATATTAAAAGGGGGGCGCATGCGGGACATTAAAGATTTAAACAATATTACGCTATGGTGTTTATTTTGATGTCATTTGAATGAGCCCATTGGATCCTATCTATATATGTGCCCTGTATGACGGTGTAAGGTGGTTCAAAAGGGAGAAGGAAGGTCTTTGTGATTTCAAGGCTATATACGCTTATCCTTGGGGTAAGTGCATCCCCGAGAGGGGCTTCCTGTGTTCACGAGGTGCTGTATGGGTGAACGGTGGATTGTGAAGAAGATCTTTGCATTTCTTTCACTAACGAACTGCACTTTTGAGCACCTCTAACTTTCATCTCATTTTCTGTTGATTTCCTTTATGAGGATTAACACATAAAGCAGTTTGTTCATTTCAATCTGAACAAAAAGCGCTACTACAATATTTATTGGACATTTATTGCTCTCAATTTATTGTTTTTATATATGTATTTTTTTTTTTTACCAATAGTGTTCCTGTTGAAGAGATTTTTCTTGATTTTCTGTCTCAGAGACACAACAGGAAGCAGGATACTGAGGATTGTATTCCTGGATAATAGATCTACAACAAAAGTAAACCTTACTGTGTCACTCTTCATAACATTCATTCTTTATTCCTTCTTTCCTTCCTTGCTTCCCTTCCTTCCATTCCTTCAACATTTCATTGCATTCTTCAAAACACTTACTGCATTATTTCTCATTCCCACTAGAGGTCCCCAACTTACCACAGTTTTCCTTCTTGTCCTTTGATTACAATGTGTTAAAAATTATAATGTTTCCAAGTTTCCCAACTGTCATGCATTTTAAAGGATTGTAACTCTTTTAGAAACTGACTCCTGTTCCTCTTCCCCCTTCAATTGCCAAATGTTTGGTCTCCATAAATATGTATTACTTATCTCCCTAAAGTGTTATACTGCAATAAACTTTCCATCCAAGCTATAAAGTATTGCATGTGTAAGTGTAAAAAAAAAATAGTATAAAGCAAAAGAAGGGGTGAAAAATCTGTATTTTTTTGTATATTAAGACCATAACTCCCAAATTTTTGAGATGGGGGTGAGGCACACCTTTTAGCAAAAGCAAGGGTAGGCAACAGTGGCGGCTGGTGCTCAAAAGTTATTTTGGGGGGGGGGGGGCAAACAAGCTAAAAAATTCAAAAAAATACTGGAAAAAAAACATAAATTTCAGTCTAACTGTGCCATTAATTGCAGCCACTGTGCCCATAAAATGCAGCCACTGGGCCAGATTCTCAAAGGCGTTACGACGGCGCAACACCATTAGCGCTGTCGTAACTCCTCATCTGGCCCCGGGTATCTATGCGACTGATTCTTAGAATCAGTTGCGCATAGATAACCATTAGATCTGACATGCGTAAGGCTGTTACGCTGTCAGATCTTAAAAGTAATTTTTTTTCCCGCCGCTAGGTGTCGCATCGTCGTTTTCCCCGTCGTCTATGCAAATGAGGTAAGTACGCGAGATTCCCGAACCTACGTGCGTCCGACGCTGAGAATTTACATCATTTCCGTAGCGTACGCGACGCGTAAGGTTGCCCCTGCTATTAGCAGGGGCAACCAATGTTAACTATGGCCGTCGTTCCCGCGTGGAAGTTTAAAAAAAATACGTTGTTTGCGTAAGACGTTTGAATTGGGCGGGCTTGCGCCGAGCGAATTAACGATACACCGACGCAAGTTTACAGGTAAGTGTTCTGAGAATCAGGATGTAAACCTGTAAACCTGCGGCGGTGTAGCGTACAGCACATACATTACGCTGCCCAGGAGCAACGTTAATGTATGAGAATCTGGCCCACTGTGCCCCATCATATGCAGCCACTGTGCCCCATCATATGCAGCCCCTGTGCCCATTATATGCAGCCACTGTGCCCATAAAATGCAGCCACCGTGCCCATAAAATGCAGCCACCGTGCCCCATCATATGCAGCCACCGCGCCCCATCATATGCAGCCCCTTTGCCCATTATATGCAGCCACTGTGCCCCATCATATGCAGCCACTGTGCCCATCATATGCAGCCTCTGTGACTCCCCCACTCGTCGTCTGACCGGCACACCCTTACCCCATCCTGGTGAGGGTGACAGCGGTGAGCTGTGGGACATGCAGCTGGTCAGGCGACGGCTCCTGTGTACTTCATGGTTCTCTGTCCGCCCATGCCTGGAGGTAGCCCAATCCTCCTTAAAGGAACAGGAGCACATAGGACACCCAGCACATAGCACAATGGCAGCTAAGGTGCCCAGTGTGACCCCTGACCAAATTTATACCAGTAACAAGGAGATGGTCAGGGGACACACTGGGCACCTTTGCTGCCATTGTGCTATGTTCTGGGTCTCCAATGTCCCCCTATGCCTTTAAAGTGGAGTTCCACCCATAAATATAACATTACATCAGTAGTTTTAAAAAAAAAATCATTAGTCCTTTAAGAAAATTTTTTTTTTTTTTTTAGATGCCTTCAAAGTGTTAGGCAGAATAGTTAATCTTCCCTCTTCCTGCACCTAGGTGCTTAAGCTTCCTAACCTACACCGCACAGACTCCTGGGAATGTAGTGGGTGTAACTTTCCAGGAGTCTGTGCACTCCCCAGTCTCGAAGAATCATGTGACTTGGACAGTACAGGTGCTGAAACCTGATCTGAAACCTATTACACTGCTTGTGCAGCACTGAGCATGTGCGAGATCTGCAAGGCTGAAATCCAGGAAGTCATACAGTCTGGCTTCATGATGCCCACACTTAAGATGGCCCCAGTCAATTTCTATTTTATAAAGTGTCTAAATGCTGTAACAACCTAACAAAACGGACCTTAGTTTACAGACTAACTTTACTAGAATACATTAAGCTTGTATATTACAGGGGCATTTATATTTAAAAAGTGAAATTGTGGCCGGAACTCCGCTTTATGTAGGATTTGGCTACCTCCAGGCCCACCTGCCCCTTATCTATCCATTAGAATGCATGTGCTCCCATTGTGGAGTTTCTTATGAATTTAGAATACTTAATTTAATACTAAATACTTACTACACTATGAGAGATTTCTTTACATATACAGGTGATACTCGAAAAATTTTAATATGGTGCAAAAGTTCATTTATTTCACTAATGCAACTTAAAAGGTGAAACTAATATATGAGAGAGACTCATTACATGCAAAGCAAGATAGATCAAGCCGTGATTTGTCATAATTGTGATGATTATGGCTTACAGCTAATGAAAGCCCCAAATCCACAATCTCAGAAAATTAGAATATTACATGCAATCAATAAAACAAGGATAGAAAAATATCGGACCTCTGAAAAGTAGAAGCATGCATATGAACTCAGTACTTGGTTTGGGCCCCTTTTGCAGAAATTATTGCCTCAATGCGGTGTGGCATGGAAGCCATCAGCCTGTGGCACTGCTAAGGTGTTTTGGAAGACCAGGATGCTTCAATAGTGGCCTTCAGCTCTTCTGCATTGTTTGGTCCCATGTCTCTCATCTTTCTTTTGGCAATGCCCCATAGATTCTCTATGGGATTCAGGTCAGGCGAATTTGCTGGCCAATCAAGCACAGTAATCCCACGGTCATTGAGCCAGGTTTTGGTGCTTTTGGCAGTGTGGACAGGTGCCAAGTCCTGCTGAAAAAATTAAGTCAGCATGCCCATAGAGCTTAAAATCAAAAAAGAAAAAATACTGCGCTATCTTACAATACAAAAAGCCGCTAACACAGCAAGAGAGATCAAAAAATTGCTAATAGAAAATGTGTGGAAAAGTGTAGCGCTAATAATGACACAAATAATGATAATACAATACAGATTAAATCGTGCAACACCACATGTGAATAAATGGTATTAAAAAGTCCATAAATTATTGAATGAATTGGTGAGTCGGTTTCTTTGAGTAAAACAGATACACAAAATCCAGTGCATAAAGAAGTGAGAAGTCCACCACCACTTATGACAAGGGGCTTACCGGATCGATTGGACCTAGATAGGCATATACCCACTAGGCCAATCAAGCTTTGTTAAAGTTGATATACTGAAGCGGGTACACCATACACGTCATGCGATTCGGGATCAATGAAGGCAAACCTCAGACAGATGATTCAAAAATGCTTCCCAGCAAGCAGCAACTTTCAACAGATCACTCAGAGGGCATATCAGTACTCCAACCTATAAGCATGAAAAAGAGAAAGCAAGGCGCACATAGCATAATTCCGTAATAAAAATCGATATTTATTATAAAGAGAGTAACTCACATTTTGCAATGGTCAATTGAGCTCAACAGTAGTCCATCCCGACATGTTTCGTTACAAAAAGAACATCATCTGGGGTGTTCTTTCTGTAACGAAACATGTCGGGATGGACTACTGTTGTTCCTGCTACCCTTTTTCTATGAGCTCAATTGACCATTGCAAAATGTGAGTTACTCTCTTTATAATAAATATCGACTTTTATTACGGAATTATGCTATGTGCGCCTTGCTTTCTCTTTTTCATGCTTATCGGTTGGAGTACTGATATGCCCTCTGAGTGATCTGTTGAAAGTTGCTGCTTGCTGGGAAGCATTTTTGAATCATCTGTCTGAGGTTTGCCTTCATTGATCCCGAATCGCATGACGTGTATGGTGTACCCGCTTCAGTATATCTACTTTAACAAAGTTTGATTGGCCTAGTGGGTATATGCCTATCTAGGTCCAATCGATCCGGTAAGCCCCTTGTCATAAGCGGTGGTGGACTTCTCACTTCTTTATGCACTGGATTTTGTGTATCTGTTTTACTCAAAGAAACCGACTCACCGATTCATTTAATAATTTATGGACTTTTTAATACCATTTATTCACATGTGGTGTTGCACGATTTAATCTGTATTGTATTATCATTATTTGTGTCATTATTAGCGCTACATTTTTCCACACATCCCCATAGAGCTTGTCTGCGGAAAGGAAGCATGAATGCTCCAAAATATCCTGGTAGACAGCTGTGTTGATCCCGGACTTAATGAAGCACAGTGGACCAACACCAGCAGATGACATGGCTCCCCAAATAAACACAGACTGTGGAAACTTCACACTGGACTTCAAGCATCTTGCAGTGTGTGCCTCTCCATTCTTCCTCCATACTCTGGGTCCTTGGTTTCCAAATGAGATGCAAAATTTGCTCTCATCAGAAAAGAGGACTTTGGACTACTGAGCAACAGACCAGGTCTGTTTTTCTTTAGACCAGGTAAGACGCTTCTGATGTTTGTTGTTCAGGAGTGGCTTGACAAGAGGAATACGACATTTGAAGCCCATGTCCAGGATCCGTCTGTGTGTGGTGGCTCTTCATGCACTGACTCCAGCCTCAGCTCACTCCTTGTGAAAGTCCCCAACACTTTTGAATGGCCTTTTCCTGACAATTCTCTCCTGGCTGCGGTCACCCCTGCTGCTTGTGCACATTTTTCTTCCACACTTTTCCCTTTCTACATAACTTTCTATTAATGTGCTTTGATACAGCACTTTGGGAACATCCAACTTCTTTTGCAATTACCTTTTGAGGCTTTCCCTCCTTATGGAGGGTGTCAATTATGGTTTTCTGCGCAACTGTTAGGTCAGAAGTCTTTCCTATGATTGTGATTCCTACTGAACTAGACTGAGAGACCATTTAAAGGCTCAGGAAACCTTTGCAGGTGTTATGGCTTAATTAGCTGATTAGAGTGGGACACTTTGAGCCTAGAATAGTGCGCTTTTTCACAATATTCTAATTTTATGAGATTGTGGATTGATGGCTTGAACTATCTTTCTTTGCATGTAATGAGTCTATCTCATATATTAGTTTCACCTTTTAAGTTGCATTAGTGAAATAAATTAACTTTTGCATGATATTCAAATTTTTCGAGTATCACCTGTATGTGAGTGTGCTAGATACAGAAGAGAGCAAGAAAGAGATCCTGCAGAGAGTTATACCTGCACATCCAGGGAAGTGGAGCCAGTGATCCATTCCACTTACCAGGAAGGAGAAAGTTTTATATGGGAATTTTCATGTCCCTAAAAGTGGGAAAAGCACAGCTAGACCTGATTATTTGTTGGGTCTATGCTTAGAGGAGAGAGCATGATGTAAGGTGATGGGTAACACAGCGTGATGGGTAACACAGCCTGATAGGTTTCATCTTGGAAAGAAGACAACACATTATTTTATGATTATTTATTGTGAACTTTGGGACAATCACATGAGAATTGTGATTGTGTTTTGATTTATCTAAGTGCACATTTGTTTTTCTCTTTCTTTATTTCTTTGTATGCCATCCAGTTCTGGGCACCAGTCCTCAGGAAGGATGTTCTGGAACTAAAGAGAGTCCAGAGAAGCTAATAAAGGGATATTAGTTATAAAGATTACAAGCACTGAACTTATTCTCTCTAGAGAAGAGACGCTTGAGAGGGGATATGATTTCAATGTACAAATACCGTACTGGTGACCTCACAATAGGAACTAAACCTAAAAAGGAATTTAAAAAGACTTGCGGCCATTGACTATAACTAGAAGAAATTTGGATTAACCTTAAACAGCTTAGATCTTTACTGTAAGAGCGGTCAGGATGTGGAACTCTCTTCCACAAGCTGTGGTTTCAGCAAGGAGCATAGATAATTTCAATAAACTATTAGATAGGCACCTAAACGACCACAACATACAGGGATATACAATGTAATATTGACATAAAAGCGCACACACACAGGTTGGACTTGATAGACGTGTCTTTTTTTAACCTTACCAACTATGTAATTATGTAACTATGTATGATTATTAATCTTGGCATTATTATATAGTCAATGAAGGTGTAAGAGAAATATACAGTTGCAAGAAAAAGTATGTGAACTCTTTTGGAATGATATGGATTTCTGCACAAATTGGTCATAAATGTGATCTGATCTTCATCTAAGTCACAACAATAGACAATCACAGTCTGCTTAAACTAATAAAACACAAAGAATTAAATGTTACCATGTTTTTATTGAACACACCATGTAAACATTCACAGTGCAGGTGGAAAAATTATGTGAACCTCTAGACTAATGATACCTCCAAGAGCTAATTGGAGTGAGGTGTCAGCCAACTGGAGTCCAATCAATGAGATGAGATTAGAGATGTTGGTTACAGCTGCCCTGCCCTATAAAAAAACACACACCAGTTTTGGGTTTGCTTTTCACAAGAAGCATTGCCTGATGTGAACGATGCCTCGCACAAAAGAGCTCTCAGAAGACCTACGATTAAGAATTGTTGACTTGCGTAAAGCTGGAAAGTGTTTACATGGTGTATTCAGTAAAAACATGGTAACATTTAATTATTTGTGTGTTATTAGTTTAAGCAGACTGTGATTGTCTATTGTTGCGACTTAGATGAAGATCAGATCACATTTTATGACCAATTTGTGCAGAAATCCATATCATTCCAAAAGGGTTCACATACTTTTTCTTGCAACTACAGTATATATAAAGAAGAGCACTACATTTTTTTTTAATTATTATTAATTTAGTGAAACTAGTGAATAATCCGTACCTAGACAAATGTGTGTATTCCAATCTTCAAAGCAAAAAATAACCTGATAAAGGGTAGTAACTTATACCTCCTATCCCACGCAGAGCACCTTCTCTAAAAGGTTGGTGGAGAAGAGATGACTCCACACGTGTTTAGCTCTCAGCAGAGGTGCCGCTGAGAATATGCTCAGCTCTCCCTTGCTAGTACAGAGGCTGCCAGCCACTGACATCGTTCCATGCACCCAGATAACACAGGCTCAGTCTAAAAGATGTCATTTTAGAATTTATTACTTATTACTGAGTAACTTGAAACAAGAGAGGGGGTTTAGGGTTACAGTTTAATACTAAAACGATAATGGCAATCAATATGAGGACATTTCCCAGGACAGGGTTGCCAACCTTCCGAAGTGAAATTTACTGACATGTCACCCAATATTTAGTTACAGTTCAAAAGATTTGCCAAAATTATAATTTTCAGTGCAAATATCAACATTTAAGCTACAAACATGTCGCTAGTGCGATTATCAATGTGTTTAAGGTATAAGAAAAGGCAAAAAAATACATTTCTATTTTTACATGAAGATCAACACAGAGTTCCCCCTTACATCAGAGTCTGTAAGGTTCCCCTTTAAGATGCAAGAGGGAACTCTACGGACCCTGATGTAAAAGGGAACACTGTGGATGCTGATGTAAAGTAGAACCCTGAGGACTCTGTTGTAAGGGGAATGCTGCAGACTCTGGTGTAAAGTGAAACTGATGTAAGAGAGCCCCCCCCCTTACACAAGAATCCACAGTGCTTACCTATTAACATCAGAGTACACAGAGTTGCCCCTTACATCAGATTCCACAGAGTTCTCCTTTACATCAGAGTCCACAGGGATCATGCATAGCAGGAACACAGATCTATGCATTTCAATAGTAAAAGCTCCTCCCCCACAGTGAGGCCTCGTACACACGACCGAGAAACTCGATGGGCGAAACACATCGAGTTACTCGTCGAGTTCCTTGTTAGGCTTGTCGAGGAACTCGACAAGCTTGCTTTGCATACACACAGTCAAGCCAAAATCTCCTCGTTCTCAAACGCGGTGACATACAACACATACAACAGCAGGGGAAGTTCGATTCCACTGGCTAAACTCTTGGAGTTGCTTTTGCTAATTTCATGTGTTTGGGTGTTAAATAAAAGTTTGGTAAGAGACGATTTGCACTTTTCAGTCTGTTACAGCTTTAAAAATGTGTTATCTTTATTACAAATGCTATTTTCATACTTTAATCTGAGCAAGCGCAGGTTTCTTAGCATATAGACGTCCGAGTTTCTCGTTGAAAACCAGCCCGTCGAGATCCTCGACGAGCCAAATCAGACTCCTGTCGAGAAAATAGAGAACTTGCTCTCTTTTTGGCTCGTCGAGGTTCTCGACAGTTTCCTCGACGAAAATGTACACACGACCGTTTTCCTCGGCAAAAAAATATCTCCCTGCAAGGTTCTTGCTGTTTTTTTCGAGAAACTCGGTCGTGTGTACGAGGCCTGAGAAAGCACAGGCTAGGCACACAGTTAACCCTTTGATCGACCCTGGTGTTAACCTCTTCCCAGCCAGTGTCATTAGTACAGTGAGAGTGCATATTTTTTAGCACTGATCACTGTATTAGTGTCACTGGTCCCAGGGCCGTAGATAATTTGTTTTCCTGGGGGGTTCAGGTCTTTCAAAGTTAAAAGGCAAAATCATTTCCCTTTTATGTTGGGAAAGATACAGTAAAAACATGTGACAGCAGAGTGGGGCCATGATGCTTTGCAATGCAGTGCAGAAAAAATTATCCCATTCAACTGAATAGAACGCAATGCACGTAGTTGGGGTATGGTAGTGTACTCATTAGTTCAGCGAGCTCCTCCTAAGCGCCCTAGTTTTTTTTATTTTGTTCAGCCCGCTGGGTTGAACTAAAAAAACTTACCGTGTGAACCAGGCTTTAGATCTCATTCATATGTTCTAAATGGCCATGGAATATACCATGAATACCTAAAGCCAGGATCCCAGGTGTTTCAATTTTTGTCAGTTGCTCAACCTGTTCACCTGAGTGATGGGCTGAAAAAAGCCACTGCTGTTAACATGTATCTGCACATCCAGTGGTTCCCATGTACAAAGCGGAACACTTTGGGGTGTGGCCCGGCTGGATCCCAGGCTGAGTCTCTCTAAAAACGACTACATTACCATAGGACTTAGTGAATGTGCGGCACCAGGGTTTCTTTTTTTCTCTCTTCCCTTCAGTGACTACAGGAGCTGGGATGAGCTCTATCCCTTGCCGGCACTCCTGCAGCACATTCAGTATCATCTGCATTACTCCCCACATCAATTGAACCTGAGCGACACACTAACAAACCATGGGTCACAGTGGTTACCTGCTGTTAGGGACAAATTTATGACCCTGGATCCAGAGAGATTTCATCCAAGGGCAAAAATGTATCCCTACCTGCAAGTATCCACTGGATGTGCAGGTATCCACTGGATGTGCAGATACATGTGGATACATGTTTGTAGCAGCATAAATACTACGCCTGAATCTGCTGTTCTCCTTTCAAACTCTATCCTTTCATCACCGGTTCATTGTTTTTACCCGGCTGGGTAATAAAGAGCACAGAAAAGACACTTGTTGCGGACATTCCTTTACTACTGCTATACGCACCATTCACCCCTAGGAATTTGGATGAGCCACGAGGTAAATGTGCCACCAAAAACAAACCAGTAACTCCTCCGGGGGTAGTGCTACACAGGTATTTGCAGTATACTTGCTGCACCATGGTCATGTAGGATGTATGAATGAGACCCTAGACTGCATTTTAGCTAACGTTACTGTGCAAGTTGAGCAGGTGCAAGGGGTAACATATTGTGGTAGGCAGTAAATTCAGTGATTTACCATATTTATCGGCGTATAACACGCACAGGCGTATAACACGCACCCTAACTTTAAGAGGAACGTTTCAGGAAAAAAAAACTTTCCACAGCCCCCCACGTATAATATGCAGGCACAGTTTACCCTCTATTTTCAGGGTAAAAAAGTGAGTGTTATACGCCAAAAAAAAAAGCATTTAAACCTTAAAAAACTGTGTCCTAAGAAATTTTATGAAATGTTTTAAGAAATGAAAAAAATAATATTATGCACTGCCTCCACAGGATGGTGTCCTTTGCACCTGATCGAAATGGTTGGCTTTTATTCAGTCTTAAATGGTAGTAACCCTAGCTTTTGAACTTGTACCTACAAGTAAGCCTATAATAAGGCTTACTTATAGGTACAGTGAATATCTCCTAAACTTGTGGTGTTTAGGAGATATTCACATGGAAAGCAGCCGGTGATGTTACCGGTGCATGCGCTCTGAAGGGACAGCATATTGCTTGGTTGTACTTCTCCTAGGGAGGAGTGCAGTTCGTTCTGCACTTTTGTGACCCATTTTTAGCCGACAGCCAGCTATAGTCTGCTGTCAGTAGACACTGTTTAGTAGGTCCAGGCTATGGAAAGGATTCAACCAGATATCTGGATCAGCAGCTCGCTCAGCCTCTCAGTGAGCCGCAGAGACCCTGAGCCAGCCACTCCTGCCCCCTCCACAGCCTGGCATTCCAGTGAGCTTGGGGGAGGGCGGAGCAGAGCCAGGAACTGACAGTCACCACTCTTTGCTCACTGAAGGCTGAGAACTGAGTGATCAGCTGGCTTTGAATGCTCTGTTGTTGGTCTTAGAAGCAGCTGGGGACAGATGCAACATTGGATCGATGCTGCATCATCCTAGGTAAGTATCATTTTTTTTTAAAAAAACATCTCTTTTAAAGGAAAATAAATCCCCCTATCCATCCTAAGAACCCTCCCTCTACAAGCAAAGATTGACACTGTAAAATTTCTCCCTCCCTCAAATATCCCCCCAAAAATGAAACCACCCCTGTCTCTAAACTGACCCCCCAAAGCAAAAATATCTCCCTCAGTCAACACCCTCCCCCAGCAAAGATTCCTAATTATGAAGAAAATCTCCCTTCATCCAATCAAACTCCCTCCCCTGACCCCCCTTATATACGCCCTTGACTGGTCCACCAAAAAGTGTCCGTTTTGTCCGCTGCAATATTGCAGTCCTGCTATAAGCTGCTGATCGCCACCATTACTAGTAAAAACATCCCATAGTTTGTAGGCGCTATAACTTCTGCGCAAATCAATCGATATGCACTTATTGGGATTTTTTACCAAAACTATGTAGCAGAATATATATTGGCCTAAATTGATGAAGAAATTAGATTATTTTCATTTTTTTATTGGATATGTTTTATAGCAGAAAGTAAAAAACATTGTTCCAGATTCTCGTAGATCGGCGCATATTTAGTAAGGCGTAGCGCATCTGAGATGCGCTACGCCGACTTAACTTGGAGAGAGAAGTCCCATATTCCTAGACCACATGCGTCCTACGATGCGCTAGCGCAACTTAAATGTGTCGGCGTAAGCCGGCGCAAGTGAAGGTAGGAGGGAAGTGGGCGTGATCCATTCTAATGAACTGTGACCCCATGCAAATGAAGTCCAGACCGAACGGAGCATGCGCCGGACGGGCCCCGCCCCTCTGCGCATGCGCAAAGCAACATTAGGTGTAACTCCCCCCTGAGATGGGCCGGCCCAGTGTATAAGAGCATCAGGACATGCGCCCGTCGAGAGCAAAGTTACTCCATTTATTGGGTTGGTGGTGTCTGTGATTTTGCTTTGCTATGCCTGGTCCCAGGAAGGAGAGGCGGAAGAAAAACTTCTCCACAGATGAGAGGGCAATCATTGTAGCTGCCATGGAGAGGTATGATGCTCGCCTCCATGGTGCAGATAGTGGCAGCACCAGCAAGTCCAAGAAGGATGAGATCCTTATGAGGATAGCTGCCCAGGTGAATGCCATTGGTCATGAGGTCAGGACCCCCCAGGACATTAAAAAAAAATGACTGACCTGTGGGGTGTGGTGAGAAACAAGCTTGCCAAGATCAACAAGCATTCCAGGGGCACTGGAGTGGGGCCACCCTGTCCGATTCGGCTCACTGAAGAGGAGCAAGTGGTTTCCCGCTGCCTTCAGAGGGAGCAGGTGGAGGGCCTGGAGGGCTACAACACAGGTGAGCCCGCCATGAGGACAGGTAAGTGTGTTTTATCTCCTATCTGGTGTGTAGCATGTTTGGGGGGGCAAGGGAACATGTGACAAGTGTGTGGGTCCACCAACATGTGAATGTTTTGTGTCATCCACAGGTGTGCAGGAGGGAGCGGGACCATCTGATGCTGCCAGTGTAGATCATCCCCTGAGCATCCTGATTCTGTGGCTGACCCCCTGGGAATCCAACAGGCCTTGGTGGAGGGGAGTGGGCAGTCCTCAGCGCAGGAGGTGGTTGAGGAGGAGGTGGTCCATGAGGAGGTGGTCCAGACAGATCAGGATGTGTTTCTCTTTTTGGACGATTAGCATGTGGTGGCAGGACCATCCCAAACAACTACCCGCCACATCTCCAGCCCCCTTAGGGTCCTCCAACACCCTCTCCAGTCCCTCCCGTCCCATCCCCCTCATCTCCAGCCCCTCAAGGTCTTCCCCCTATGCAAGGGCCCCAGCCACTCCTGTCCCCAGGAAGGTGACCCATAAGACAAGGGGTGCGGCCGAAATGCTGCAACAAAATCTTGCCAGGCAGCAGGACCAGCAGAGCCGCCATATGGGAGAACTCGTGGTGGAGTTGAGGCGCCTATCTGACAGCCTGGCCTCCAAGGGAGCAGTACCGGATGCCATCCAGGATGTCGCTGTAAACAGTGCAGCAACAGTCACCTGCCTCGGGGATCTGCAGACTACCATGGCTGAACTTGTGGGGGAGGTCAGGTGCCTTACAGTGGCTGTACAGGCCCAGACAGCTACCCTGGAGGCTGTGCTCAGCCGCATAGCGGTGGCTTTGGAGGGCAGACAGGCAGCCAGGGAGGGACCTGGGGATGCTCCTCCACCTGATGCCCCACCCCCCCAACTGAGGCTCCCCCCAGGCAAGTGAGGGCCAGGAGCCTGGGCACCAGGCATAGCCCGCGCCGGGGCAAGTGATTATTTTTTGAGTTATGTTTGCTCTGGTTAAGAGCTTTTTTATTTCTATTTGCTCTGGTTAAGAGCTTTTTTATTTGTATTTGCTCTGGTTAAGAGCTTTTTTATTTGTATTTGCTCTGGTTAAGAGCTTTTTTATTTTTATTTGCTCTGGTTAAGAGCTTTTTTATTTTTATTTGCTCTGGTTAAGAGCTTTTTTAGTTTTATTGCTGCACACAGGCAGTAGTGCAGAGTACAGTGTGAATGGTGTGTGAATGTGGGGGGTGACACTCCTGCCAGTAAGGGGTGTCACCCTCGGTCGCTGGGGATAAGTTCTCCCCAGATCCGTATGAATGACGTATGAATGGACAGCAACATCATTGGGGCCTTGACGTGGCGTTGCTGCTCCCTAGTACCATGCAGGGTACTTCGGTCTAATCCAATGTGATGTGGATGAGGGGTGTGTGTGCTAGGGACCACAGTGGTGTGCATGCATGCATTCTCATTGTGCCATGTTTAATGTGTGTGTTTAACGTTCAAAGATTCGTTCCACGACACATCTCCTGACTGCTGTACCATCAGCAGACGGGGTAGCCTCGGTTCTGGGGGGATTGTGTGGTTCGGGGGTCAGGTCATCACGTATGTCAATCTCCAGGCCCTTTCTCATGGCAAAGTTGTGCAGCATGCAACATGCAGCGATGATCGGGCACACAAAGTTTGGGGAATACAACAGGGTACCCCCAGACTTATCCAGGCATCGGAAACGGGACTTCAGGAGGCCAAATGTGCATTCCACCACTCCACGGGTACGTGCGTGTGCTTCATTGTATCTTCTCTCTCCTCTGGTTTGGGGGTTCAGGAATGGAGTCATGAGATGGGGTCCAAGTGCATATGCCGCGTCACCTGGAAGGGAAAATACAGGAGGATGTTAGTCATGCATGTGCCCCTCGTGATGTCTGCATCATGGGGGGGGGGACATGCCTGACACCCATGTCACTCACCAACCAGCCAGCTGTCCCCATACACGTTCTGTTCAAATTCTGTTGGGATGTTGCTTTGACGGTATATGTAGCTGTCATGGCTGGACCCAGGGTGTTTGGCACGGACGTGCCATATGAGGTATTTGGCATCCACTATCACCTGTACGTTTATGGAATGCCAGTGCTTCCGATTGCGATAAATGTGCTCTGTGTCATGGGGGGGCTGTAGTGCCACATGTGTGCAATCAATGGCCCCCACAGTGCGTGGGAATCCGTCAATTAGGCAGAAATCACGCATTGCCTTCTGCCGCAGGTCCTCCTGGGTGGGTTTGATGATTTGGTTGGGCATGCGTCTGAGGATTGCGGGGACAACCTGGTGCACACATCTGCTCATGCTGGTTTGTGATATCCCAGCCACGGCACCACTTGTACGCTGAAAAGAACCAGTGGCAAGGAAATGCGGTATTGCCAGGACCTTCACCAGTGGTTGCACTGCATGTGAGCGGTGTGTCTGGCTGGTGATGTCATCCTGCAGGGCTCTTGTAATTTCCAGGATAGCAGCAGGGCTGAATCTGAAACGGCGATACACCTCCAAATCACCCATGCCAAAGAGGCTAATGCGCGGTGGGTATATCCTCTCCTGTGCCCTCTCACGTGCCCTCCTCCTCCTCCTACGCGCCTCTGCCTCTGCACACACTAGTAGTGCTAAGACCAGGCCTGCCCCTGGCATGTTGGCATAAGAATGTGTTGTCCTATAAGTGTGGTTGCTCAGCTCGTCCGGGATGGTGCTGCTGTATTTGCTTCCAAGCTGACTTACTCAGGTCTGGGGCAAAGTTACCCCTGCTTTATGAGGGGTAACTTTAGGCCGGCCATTCATCTTACGCGCACCGCGCATAGCCTGCGCCGATCGCGCGTAGGTTCGGGAATCAGCGCAACTACATCATTTGCATATTTAAATACTAATTCAATGGAAGCGCAGGATGCCATCAGCGGAAATATGCGCCTACGCTGCGTAAACTTAGACAAGTTAAGACGGACGGGAGAAGCCTTGTTTCTGGCGTATCTGGTTCTGTGACTACGGCGCATAGATACGACGGCGCATTTTTACACTTACGCCGCGCATCTCCATATACGCCGGCGTAACAGAATCTGGCCCATTGTTTTTTTTTTTTTAATTATCTGTATTTTTTTGTTTATAGCGCAAAAAATAAAAACTGCAGAGGTGATCAAAGACCACCAAAAGAAATCTCTATTTATGGGGAAAAAAGGACATACATTTTGTTTGGGTACAGCGTCGCACGACTGTGAAATTGTCAGTCAAAATAATGCAGTGCCATATCGGCTTGTCATAAAGCGGGGTACATTTTCCACAGGTCAAGCAAAGTTAGCTTGTCAGAAATAACTATTGTTTGTATGCTATTACACTGCTGATGTTAAAAAATGACAGTTAGTGCACAGTGTACTGACAAAAGTAAGGAGTAATATTTCCCACAAGTCTATAATTTGTGTAGTGTGTGCTTGTGTATAGCTGTTATATTTTTCCCACTGCTTGTGTCTGGACCTCGTGAATTGTCCAGCCTTCCTTGTCCCTTGACTGGTGTATAGCTGATGTCCCGTATGCTCCCCTAAAAACCATAAACACCAAAGTATTTACCTTACCTTACTCAGTAAAATAAGCACACCACACCTTCTGGATTAAATGGCCATACGGCCCCTTTATTAACAAATAACATTTTATAAAAATAACTCCATTTAAATATAACTATAAATATATATATAAAACTGAAATATATATATACACCACATACATAAACCCCAACTTTTTAACTACTGCTCTGTCTGAGGTTCGTGAAGGAAGGTATTCTACCGCATCTGCTGCACCACCACCACTTCAGCATCCTGGCCCCTATCTGTGATCCCACCAGCTTAGGGACGAACTCTTGCCACCTTCTTGCCACTGCAGCCCGATGACCGGTAGCCCATTATTCCAGATAAGGGAGGGTACCCATACCGAGATAGGTCCAACCCCTCCCCATACCATATCCTGTTTACCTTCCACCATTCCAACCTACACGAACCAGAGACCCATGCCAACATGACCTCAATACACACAACCATACACCCCATACAGCCAAACAACAGGGAGGGTGGGTGGGAAAATTCTCTACCTATGACCTATCCCTTCCTCTACTGCTACGAGTGAATTGACCCCTCCCTTTGCAGGGGTCAAAATCAACTGCGGTCACTCCTCCCCAAAGCCAAATCACCAAAACTCCCTCCCCCTTAAACCTATACCCACTTCCTGCAGGAACTTCACTGTGCTCCCTCCACAGCTGTCCCCCCAGTCATGCTGGCCCGTCACCCAGGTTCCCTTTAATTACGGGCCTGTTCTTGACTGGTGTATAGCTGATGTCCCTTATGCACCCCTAAAAACCATAAACCCCAAATTATTTACCTTACCTTACTTAGTAAAATAAGCACGCCACACCTCCTGGATTAAATGGCCAAACGCCCCTTTTATTAACAAATAACAACATTTTATAAAAATAACTTCATTAAAATATTTAAATATAACTATAAATATAAAACTGAAATATATAAACCCCAACTTTTAAACCACTGCTCTGTCTGAGGTTCATGAAGGTATCAAAAAAGGGGGAAACTGGGACTCTACATAAAACGCATCTTAGATGTGCTTCCATCCCGGGTTTTAGCAACAAAGAAAAGGGTGTTTGGGACTTTAAATGAAGCAGTTGACAGGTTGGGGTTGGATAAAAATATCAAATTTTATTTCATACGTGTATGGTAGTATCATATCACAAGTATAAAAAGTGGCACGTGCATGCGCACATAGCACAACCAACATCAACACATTTACATAACAGTAACATATGATGGTTACAAACATAGGCTGGACTGCTTAAAAGGTCCCGATGCTAGTCAAATTTAGAGAGGGATCAGAGTGTTAACTGACTCTGATCCAATTATTATGTTCTAAACTGGTCTCTGTCTCAGCTTGGCTGTGCTGTGGACTGTCTATTGTTACTGGGGTGTAGTTCCTACCCAGGGACAGTGGGTGTCAGCAGTGGAGTCGAGGTTTGGGTGCTTTTCCCCAACAGCTAATTTGGAGTGTTGAGCCTCGCTGTGCATGCTGGGGGAGGGTATTTATGGGGCAGACGCCATTGTTCTGGGTTCTTCTTCGGAGCGCGGCACCCACCTTTAGGGTGACTGTGCATCACCGCGCCCCGGCGAGATGGCCTTCCAGGCTGGGGTGAGCATGCCACGCAGTGTTCCTGGTTCCGGGACCATGTTGGTCCGGAGCATTTGAGCTGTGGCAGGGAGTAGATATGTGCATTCCCGTTCGTACGAATGTCATTTTCATACGAAAATTTCATTTTCGTACCCGCGGAATAATGTGTACATACGAAAAAATGAAAGCACCAAAATACGAAAACGACGGGATTACGAATGAGCCGCATAACGAACAACCGCAAATACGAACGAACGATCCGACGAAAATACGACAAAACGAAAACGGCAAAAGAACGAAAATGACATCTATAACAAAAGATTTGCATTCTGTATTTTGTTTGAATCCTTTTTCTGTTCGTATGTTCATATGACATCTATAACAAAAGATTTGCATTCTGTATTTTGTTTGAATCCTTTTTCTGTTCGTATGTTCATATGACATCTATAACAAAAGATTCGCATTCTGTATTTTGTTTGAATCCTTTTTCTGTTCGTATGTTTATATGACATCTATAACAAAAGATTTGCATTCTGTATTTTGTTTGAATCCTTTTTCTGTTCGTATGTTCATATGACATCTATAAACAAAAAAATTGCATTCTGTATTTTGTTTGAATCCTTTTTCTGTTCGTATGTTCATATGACATCTATAACAAAAGATTTGCATTCTGTATTTTGAATTCCTTTTTTCTGTTCGTAATTTGGTTTCAAAATACAGAATGAAAATCTTTTGTTATAGATGTCAAATGAACATACGAACAGAAAAAGGATTCAAACAAAATACAGAATGCAAATCTTTTGTTATAGATGTCATATGAACATACGAACAGAAAAAGGATTAAAAAAAATACAGAATGCAAATCTTTTGTTACAGATGTCATTTTAGTTTTTTTGAATGGGCAGTGAGTGTAGTTAGTGAAGCAGCTTCTCTTTTGTGCTGAGTACAGTATAACAGTAAAGCCAAATAAACTTTTCTGTGGATTTTTCGTCAGAAGGGAGATCAGTTGGCCAGACTTTTGAACCTGGAACCCAAAAATTGGTTTTCTGATGGAGTTTAAAAACGAACGATCGGAAAAACGATAGTTTTTATGTTTGTTGTTAAAAAAGTCTGACCAAGTGTATGGGGCTTAACAATAGTTAATATGGATGAGCCACGTGTTGAAAGTGCCGCGAATCCCACGATATATTTACGAAAGTACAAAATGACGAAAATTCACGAAAATTATTGTCTAACAAGTAACGAACATGAATTAAACAGAATAACGAACCATCCCGCATGTACGAAAAAAAACGGTAACCAAAATACGAAACGATCAGAATACGAAAAAATCGCGTTGTACGAAAAACGAACGGAAATGAACCTACGGAACGATACGAAACGGAACAAAATAATACGAAAAAAAATTCTGTGCACATGTCTAGCAGGGAGCCCAGTGGTCGACTGGGTTCACAATCCTGAAGATCCCAAGCGATATAGCTGTTCGGTGGGGAGTCCATCTGAGGAGAGCCAATGAGAGGCTGGCGATCCAAGAGAGACTGTTCACCTTTCAGTCGTTACCTGAAAACTACCTGAAGTAGATCCAGATGCAATTCTATCAAGGAGGATCATCTCCGTAATCACAATCACAGAGAGGGCCTGTGGCAGAGGTTTTTCCCTGAGTCCATTTCAGGAGGGTCTGTGGCAGAGACTTTTCCTTCAAGTTTGAGCGATACTCTGGCTGCCAGGTCAGTGAGAGTGGGCCTGTCCAGGTACTCTGGCTAGAGTGGTGAAGTCTGCTATTTCTTCTTCTATTTCACCTCCACTCTTCATCACAAGTTTTAATGTTTTTACCTGGTTGGGTATCAAAGAGCACAGCAAAAGACACCTGTCGTGGACATGTACCATACACCCTAGAATGGCAGAAGAGCCACAAGGTAACATGCCACCCAAACCAAACCAGCAGCTCCTTCGGGGTAGTGCTACAGTTGGATAAAAATATCAATTTTTTTTCATAAGTGTATGGTAGTATCATATCACATGTATAAAAAAGTGGCACGTGCATGCGCACATAGCACAACCAACATCAACACATCTACATAACAGTCAACATGGTAACATATACCGTTGGATTGTAGTAGCCAAAACTTAAAATATGATGGGTACAAACATAGGCTGGACTGCACATAACAACATGATGTAAAATAAGTATGAAATGTATAAGTCATAAAATTGGTATATCTGAGTACATTCCTAAGAGGCATATAGCTACATCCTTTTGACCGACACGTTTCTGTGAATACACTACTTCAGGGGAGGATGCTATATGTTATTTGAAACAACAGAGTATAATAACATCAAATAATTGACTGGGTGCAGCCAGAAGAGACAATATGTCAGTTCTGGGTACTTTAAAAATATACCGAGCCGTGGTGCCAGTGGAAGTTGAGCCAAAAGGGGTGTCCGCCCCGGGAGCTAAGGTGATTTGGACTCCAGCACAATGCAGGCACGCACAAACATCATCCCCATAACACAAGATGCCATGTCCATAATATAGACAATAATTGGTCAGGGTAGTAGGCAAATATCTGTGATGGATAGGTAAGTCCATCAGCATTCACCAACATTATTGAAGATAAGAGTAGGGGAAATCAAATATTTATGCTGAGATCACAAAGTGTCACCTTAATATTATGCTTGAAGACAAGAGCTTCTTGAAGGTATTCTACTGCATCGGCTGCACCACCACCACCTCAGCATCCTGGCCCATAGCCGTGATCCCACCAGCTGAGGAATGAACTCTTGCCACTGCAGCCCGATGAACGGTAGCCCATTATTCCAGATAAGGGAGGGTACCCATACCGAGATAGGTCAAACCTGTCCCCACACCATATTCTGTTTACCTTCCACCATTCCAACCTACACAAACCAGAGACCTATGCCACAGACTTTCACCAGTGACCACCTCACGCGTGGGAGGCCCGCCACAGCCGCCAGGCCCGTTGCAGCCCATCCTGGAGCCCCAGGAAACACATGTTAATACTCACGGCTGACAAGTGCACCCCATCGGTACTTAAATACAGACCGATGTTCTGTTCCAACTCACAATGGTGGACCACCAGTCCTCCATACCACAAACTTAGCCATAGCCTTATTGACCTTTAACCTGGTCTTGTTGATCCGATCAACAGACCGGGCCCCCCTCCAGGTTGACCTGCCAATTATAACTGACCATACCACCACCGTCTCCGGGAAAGCTGACCTAACTGCAGGAAGTCACATTTTACATCCCAAATAAGATCCCTCAAGGCCCTGATACTAAGGTCATTACCCCCCACGTGCAACAACAGCACGTCCAGAGGCCTATACAGCCTAGCATAACGTTGCACTTCAAGATAGACGTGGAACCATAACATGCCCGGGAACCCCTATCCAATGGACTGAAGCCTCCTCCCTTGAGAAACCCAGCTGCCTGCCCTCTTGTCTGACCAGGGCCCTTTTAGCCCCCCAATGGACATCAGAGTGCCCCAGGATCCACATCAGGCACACCGGGCCTGTAAGACAGAAAACACAAAGGGAAACATAGACACTCAAAACCAACACGATTAACACCACCCCACAAAATGAAATACAAACATCACAGCACCCCAAAGACATAAAAACCCACAAATGACTAAAACTCCCTCCCCTTAAACCTATCCCCACTTCCTGCAGGAACTTCACTGCGCTCCCTCCACAGCTGCCCCCCCCCCAGTCATGCTGTCCCTTCACCCAGGTTCTCTTTCATTATGGGCCTGTTCTGTATCCCTGTTGTGCCCATCAGGATCCTTGGCAACCTGCTCCAATGAATGCACTAAAGCAGTGGTTCTCAACCTGGGGGTCAGGACCCCCTCGGTGGTCAAACGATGATTTGTCAGGGGTCACCAGATCCTGGGCTGTTCCTGAAGCCCGCACCACTCTCCCAGCCTTCTTGCGGCTGCTCAGCAGGGCCGTCTCTGGAGCCAGTGGCCACCCAGCTGGACTGTTCCTGGAGCACACGGCCGCCCACTCAGCCTCTTCGCAGCCGCCCATTCAGTTCACGGCATGGGTTGGGGGGCAGAGACTAGAGGTCCGCTGACTGGTGAGGATTGTGAGGTAGGAGGGGCTGGAGCAGACCCTATCTCCTGATTTCAGCATAGGTGTCACTGCTACGAGACACCACAAACTCGGAGACACACTGGGTAACACTACCTGTGATTATAGTTGCCATTAAAAGTCCCCACTACAGTTCTCAGATCAGCAGATGACCTTGATCAAGAGCACCTAGGTTGGCTGATCAGAACTCCCCACAGCATTGCCACTCATCCCATTCCCTCTCCACCAAGGAGTAAGAGAAGGAATTAAAATAGAGAATACATGGAAGGGAGAGGAAAAGAGGGGGAGGAAGAAAGAAAAAGGGAGAGAAAGAATAAGAGAAAAAACAAGAAAGACGGCTAGAGAGAGGGATGGGGGAAAAAACAAGAAATTAGGATAGCGAGAGATAAAAGGGAAAAAGAGGAGAACAAAGAGAAAGAGTGGTACATCCCAAAATGTACCATATGAGGTTTTAATACTGTACGAGTGGAGGGGACTCAGGGAGCGCTAAATTTCTGTGGGTTAGGGGCGCAAATTACTTGTCTTGCCTTGGGTGCTGACAACCCACGCTACGAAAATAGTTTTACTGTTAGGGGTCCCCACAACTTGGGAAATGTTATCAAGGGGTCAGGGCACTAAAAGGTTGAGAACCACTGCACTAAAGCCTTAGAAGAATATAGCTTAGGTGGCTGCAATTATTATATAGATGTCAGTTATCTTTCCAGTAAGAAGGCTATAACAGGGAAAACCATGTTCCATTTACACTGTGTAATTCAGTAAATGCAGAAAAGGTGTTTACCACAATGATAAAATAAAGATGTATGGTGGATGCATCTAGAGTACTGATAAAACATAATTTGTTAGAACAAAGTGCCGTCACAATATAAACATGTAGCAGAACTCATTGTATATGGAGGTCAGCGTACATTTAGTTGAAACACAGGTCTGCACTGAATGATACAGATAAATTGTTTAACCATGGCAATTGCATGAATCAATAAGACTGGAAGGAAAATAATAAAGTAGACTAATAATGCAGTTGGTACAAATATGCATAAGCATTTACACAAACCAAAATTATATACAACTTAGATCTTATTTGCAGAAATCTGATCACCATATTACATAAAGTACAAATATCTTTTCTGCAGTATAATCAGAGTAGAGGGCAACCCAAAAGTAAACCCTAGAAGTTCCACAGCTTTTAATAACTAAAGCGTCACTTGTATCTAGAATTTATGATTGATTTTTGCTAGAAAATGCTTTAAAATACTTTTTTTTTCTCAGTGAAAATGCTGCTTTCAGTCCTCACACTACAGTGCTCTATGCTGGCAGAGCTTAGTAAAATATATAAAGAAGAAAGGAGGGCGCACGACCTTGTGAATTACCAAAGATAACGTTTATTAAAAACTGTAACAGCAGTAGTCATAATCACAAACAAACGTGATAAAAAGGCTTATCAGTACACCAGCAAATGGAACCATGCCTCTAAACACCTGCAACCTCGACCAGATGTTGAGGGGGACCACATGGCATCGCAAACTCCTTACGCGTTTTGAGGGAGGACCCTCTACCTTTAGAGCCAAAAACATGATTTTTTATTGTTATTATTCCCAATGTTGTTGTTAGCATTATCAAAAATCATGTTATAGTTTAAAAGATACATGTAGTCATTGATGGTAGCTAATATGCACACCTGCGCCAATTCTGACATGGGGCTGGGGGTTCCTGTTCACAGCCTGGGGACACTTTCATGGTGACGGGGGAGGGATTTAAGATGTTGGATAGTAGTACACACTTCCGATTGATCCACATAGTGGGTGGCACCCTAGCTGAAGGGCGGGGCACAATCTGGTGGGTGTCTGCTTGGATATGTGTGTGTGGTCATATATAGAGGTAACCAGAGGAGGCCAGTCACCCACTGCTTTGGCTCTGAGGAGGAGGGTCCTCCCTTGAAACACGTAAGCCATTCGCAATGCCATATGGTCCCCCTCAACATCTTGGCCAGGTTGCTGTCTAGAGGCATGGTTCCATTTGCTGGTGTACTGACAAGCCTTTCTATCACGTTTGTTTGTGAGTATGACTACTGCTGTTACAGTTTTTAATACATGTTATCTTTGGTAATGCACAAGGTCGGTGCGCCCTCCTTTCTTCTTTATATTTTTCAGTTCTAAGGATACCCATTGTTCTGAGGAGGGCAGCAAGACCATTGACATTCCACATTTTAGCCAAAGGGTTGGCTGCACCACCCACCTATAGACTAAGGGCCAGATTCACAAAGGAGATACGACGGAGTATCTCAGATACTCCGTCGTATCTCTCAGAGTATCTATGCGACTGATTCATAGAATCAGTTACGCATAGATAGCCAGAAGATCCGACAGGTGTAATGGACTTACACTGTCGGATCTTAGGATGCAATACCGCGGCCGCCGCTGGGGGGAGTTCGCATCGTAAACCAGCGTCGGGTATGCAAATTAGGAGTTACGGCGATCCAGGAAGATTTTTCCCGTCGTTTCCCGTCGTTACGTCGTCGCAAGAGTTAGATTTCCGTCGCAAAGATAGGGCACCTTTAATATGGTGGAAAAGTACTCCACCATGTTAAAGTATGCCTGTCTTTCCCGCTTCGATTTAGAATTTTTAAAAAAAAAAATATTTTTCCCGGCGTAAGTGCTTTGTTGACGTCGCGATTCTCAAAACGTTGGCGCGTCGTAATCTCACGCAAAGCACGTCGGGAAATTTGTGACGGGAGCATGCGCAGTACGTCCGACGCGGGAGCGCGCCTAATTTAAATGGTACCCGCCCCATTTGAATTGGACCGCCTTGCGCCGGACATGTTTACAATACACCGCCGCAAATTTCCAGGTAAGTGCTTTGTGGATCGGGCACTTAGACTGAAAACTTGCGGCGGTGTAACGTAAACGGTTTACGTTACGCTGCGCCGCGGGTATGTGAATCTGGCCCCCCGTGCCCAATAGCAGGAGATTGTTTTTAGAGCTTAGTAAAAGCCACATAGTCCTCAAATCAAGCTTGTCCCACCAATTTTTTTTTGTTATTTTGTATATTTTCTTGAAAGCACAACTCTGCCTGCGTTTGAAAAATTTGGTGGACATCATAAATATTGTGAATCAACATAATTAATATATAGAGACAAAAGGTGGATTTTTAAGGGGATTTTTATGGGTGCCAGCAAAGAGAATACTAGTAAATACTAAGATTTGTAAAATATAGCAGACATTTTTATTAGTACATACAGTACAGAATAAAAAAAACAATTATGCTTTTTCTTGTGAAAAAAAAAATTATGCTTAGAATGTACAGGTGCAAGGGATCATCTTGTCTTCAAGTTTATTGAAAAAGTGGTCACTCAGCATAGTAAATAGAGTGACTATCCTGACATGTTTCGCCACCCAGGGCTTCCTCAGGGGATGTTTTATTGAGACAAAGACAGAAGACACAAAGATGGATGTCTGTTCTTTGTGAAACACTAAAACACCAACCCTTTGTGATGGGTTGGGGATCTGCCTTGGAGTGCTGCCAAACGCAATAAATTATAATGTCAATAGGAAGAAAAAATGCCCCAGCATCAGTGACAGAAAAAATGCTCTGGTGTCAGTGGTCAGATGATGAATAATTGCTTTGGAGTCAAAGGAGTAAAATGTTATGTCCTCATTTGGAGGGGAAAAAATGCCCTCTTATTATTCAGCAGAGGGAGGAAAAAAATGCCCTGTCATTATTCACCAGAGGGAGGAAATAAATGCCCTGCTGTAGTATTCAGGATATAAATCCAAACACTGACAAGAACCATATTACTGTATCTAGAGAATCATTGCACGCCCATGACCTCTTTTTTTTTTTTTTTTTTGCTAACGGATTCTCTTTAAATTTTCTATAACCAAGGTAGCAAAGGTTAGAACAGTAATGACTTTGTGTGGCAGTAGGAAATGTGATATAATGAAATTAGACCTGAGGCTAAAAACTGTGATGGAAAAGTGTGCTGTAATTCTATTTAATTTGTGATTTTAACTGTGTGGGCTTTCACCATTTTGTATACCACCTGTGCAAACAAACATTTTACAAAACCGATGCACACAAAGCAGCATCTGGACAATCTCTCAAACACTAAATCCTAAAAAAAAATTCCCTACCATATTACACACATGTTTAAGAGTTAACAAGATAATGTATTGTTCTGTATTGAACTGTATTGTAATTGTACTGTCCCCCCTCTACATTGTTGACGCTATATAAATTCTGTATATTATTAAAAAATATATTTTGTAGAAGAATGTGAGAAATTATTGGTAAGCAAAGATACTATACTAAAAAGGCTGGATAGCGATCAGTTAAATAAAGCAGCACTCCAAGCATGACAAATAAAAATGTATATTTACAGTCATACAATTTGGCTTTAAAAGTGGGAGCAGTTCTAAACTCCTCCAAGTGCCCTTATAATGCCCCCGGAGATCTGCTTGGTTTGATTGACTGTATGGCGCTATTATATTTTGTTCAGCTGTAGGCCTGAACATTTTTTATTAGTATTATCACTATTATTATGTACCTTAACCACTTAACCCCCGGACCATATTGCTGGTCAAAGACCAGAGCACTTTTTGCGATTCGGCACTGCGTCGCTTTAACTGACAATTGCGCGGTCGTGCGACGTGGCTCCCAAACAAAATTGGCGTCCTTTTTCCCCACAAATAGAGCTTTCTTTTGGTAGTATTTTTTTATTTTTTTTATTCCCATTTCAGACTTAACCATAGGCAGAAAGAAGGTAGCGGGGCTTGCCCGCCATTAATTTACCCGCCACGTCTCCTTCATGGTTTCGCATCACATATGTTTTTTTTTTCCCCTCTCCCTTTTGCTTGTTATAGTTATCTTTGTACTTCTTTTCTTTTTATTTATTTTTCCTTTTATTTTATATCTTTACTTATTGTTTCTTATTTTTCTTTTCCTTTTTTTTTTTTTTCTCTTTTTTTTGTCTCTGAAAAGGGAGAGTAAAAAATGGATCATTCATATACCAGTATCTTTAGCGGTCTGGTTCCCTTCCCTCTACCCCTTCCCTACCCCCTCTCTTCTCTTCTCTCCTCCCATCCCCCATCTCCCTCCCCCATCCATCCCCCCGGCCTCTCTCTTATCTCCGTGTCGTCGGATTTCACCTGCTCTAGCCCTTATGGGTATTAATTGTTATCGTTTATGATGTATTGTTTGTAAGTAACAGTATGTAATGTCTTTTGGTGGTATTTGATCACCTCTGCGGTTTTTAGTTTTTGCGCTATAAACAAAAATAGAGTGGCAATTTTAAAAAAAAAATATATTTTCTACTTTTTGCTATAATAAATATCCCCCAAAAATATATAAAAAAAAAATTTTTCCTCAGTTTAGGCCGATACGTATTCTTCTACATATTTTTTGTAAAAAAAAATCGCAATAAGCGTTTATTAATTGGTTTGCGCAAAAGTTATAACGTTTACAAAATAGGGGGTATTTTTATGGCATTTTTATTAATATTTTGTTTTTACTAGTAATGGCGGCGATCAGCGATTATTTTTCGGTACTGCGACATTATGGCGGACACTTCGGACACGTTTGACACATTTTTGGGACCATTGGCATTTTTATAGTGATCAGTGCTATAAAAATGCATTGGACTACTATAAAAATTACACTGGCAAATAACACTAGGGGGCAGGGAAGGGGTTAAGTATGTTCCCTGGGTGTGTTCTAACTGTAGGGGGGGTGGACTGACATGGGGAAATGACTGATCTTCTGTTCATACATTGTATGAACAGAAGATCAGCATTTCTCTCCCTGACAGGACCGGGAGCTGTGTGTTTACAAATACAGCTCCCGGTCCTCGCTCTATAACGAGCGATCGCGTGTGCCCGGCGGCGATGGCGCCCGCCGGGCACGCGCACGGGAGTGCCCCTAGTGGCCTATGCGAGAGTCGACGTATAGCTACCGGCTCTCGTGCAGGGGAGCCGACCTGCCGCTGTAAAACAACGGCGGCTGGTCGGCAACTAGTTAAAGAGGACGTAAACCCTGATGGGTGTTACTTCCTCTTTGTTTCCCTGCAAAGGTAAAGCATAATGAGCTACTATGTTTTGCATAGTAGCCCATTATGTGACACTTACCTGCAGGAGAAGCCCGCGATGTCCCAGTCTTCCTCCCTAGTAGCAAGCGCACATTGTTCACCCCTCTTCCTTCCGGGGGCCACAAACTCCAGCTCTGTGACTGGCCGGAGTCACGTGATGTCGTGTGACAGCATGTCCCGAGCTGGAAACGGCACAACGTGCCCTTTCTAACTCCGCGACATATGCGCAGAGGAAATTGCTGTACGGCGATTTGCAAATATCTCCTAGATCATGCAGGTCTGGGAGATATTTCAAGCACCTACAGGTAAGCCTTAATCTTGGCTTACCTGTAGGTTAAAGTGGGTTTTAAAGGGTTTACAACCACTTTAACATAAGGTATAATACAGTGGTGTTGCTATTGTAATCAGCTGCAAAAAGTTTATGAATTGTATAACCATAGTATATAAACAACATTGTTCAAAGTGTCACCAGAACTAGTGTTCCCATTGGAATATTTCCCCTCTATTACTGTTCTGGGGACAACCCACAATTTGGGATTTTCTTTACTTTCACTTTCAATGGTAATGGTAAAGAAGACAAATAGGTAGGGTGAATATCCCTAAGACCCCTTTCACACTAACGCTAAAAATAGCTCCTGCAATGCGCCCTGAAAGAACTGCTCTTTTAACTCCAGTGTGAAAGCCCGAGGACTTTCACACTGGAGCGGTGCGCTGGCAGGACGTTAAAAAATGTCCTGCAAGCAGAATCTTTGGAGCGGTGAAGGACCTCCTGCCCATTGAAATTAATGGGCATCGCGACTATACCGCCAGCAAAGCTTCACTGCAGTGGCACTTTGGGGGTGGTTGTAACCCTTTTTCGGCCACTAGCAGGGGTTAAAAGCACCCCGCTAGTGGCCAAATACCTCCGCAAACATGGCGGTAAAGTGCCGCTAAAAATGGCCCTGCTTTACCGCCGCCCACGCCCCAATGTGTAAGGGGCCTAGAAGGGGCAGAGGTAGCAATAAGAGCCTGACAGGTGTTTTAATCTATCTCCGCTATAACCTTTAGCTATACTTTAATGCTTTTATCATCTCTAAGGTGTCTGTAAACTTAGAAGTTTATGGTTTCCGCTTAGAGGCACATGGTTTCCGCTCACTCCAAATGTTCATATTTTGGTAAAGCAATACAATTTTAAAGTGTAGGACAGATTTTTTTTTCTACTTTTATTCTTTTTTTTCACTTTGGACTCTTTTTGATGCGTTATCAGTTCACATGCAGAAATCCAGTGCAGAAATCAGAGCTTTGAGAAGAACCAGGCAGACCACACCCACTACCAGATGGGTGCAAGAGGCCATGGTCTTTATTACAGGAATCTCCTGTAAAAAGGCTGTTGGAAGGCTCAACATTAGACATGTGCGTTCCCGTTCGTAATGAATGGATTTTCGTACAAATTTGTTAGTATTCGTACATTCGGATCAATTCGAACATCCGAAAAGCTGAAAGAACTAAAATACGAAAATTACGGAATTAGACAATCAGCTTATCTCTTTTGTGCTGAGTCACATTGTACAGTGTAAAGCCTCGTACACACGATCAAACTTTTCCGTGGATTTTTGTCTGAAGGGAGTTGGCCAGACTTTTGAAACCGAAAAAGTTTGTCCGATAGAGCGTACACACGTTCGGATTTTTTGGAAAACGCTCATTTTGACGTTTGTTGGCAAGAAGTCAGACCCTGTGTACGGAGCTTAAGAGAAAGTATATCTTAATATGGAATAGCCGCGTGTTGCTATGTATTTACGAAAGTACAAATTTACGAATTCATTAAACGAAAATTATTATCTAACAAAATTACGAATTTCGAATCAACGAAAATAAATTAGACAGAATTACGAATCTTTCAGTATAATCGAAAATCAAACTGTTACGAAAATACGAATGGGTCCGAATAGGAAAATCTGCGTCTTACGAAATACGAACGGGTCCGAATAGAAAAACTTGAGTCTTACGAAATTACGAATCTTTACGAACCTACGGAACGAGACGAAACAGAACAAAAAATACGAAAATTTTTGTTGTGCACATGTCTACTCAACATGGTTAATATCAGGCACTGGAGGTCATCTTGGGGCACCAGGGGAATACATTTACACAGTTAGATGTTTGTAACAAGGGGTTTCAAATGGGAATTAATCTCCTGATGTAATGAGCAATGGGGGAAACTAATGCGCAAACCACACTGATAACTGAGAATAGTTACTAATAAATATATGATAATAAGTCCACCAAAAATAGTGAAAATAAATATAACAAATCATTTTAAACTAGGCTTATTATAAGCCTCCTAGAGGTGAGAGGCTGGTACTACTGGTCACTTGGAGTGGAGCACGTTTTTTGGAGCACTGCACTTTAAGTTTTATCCTGTGGACATCATATTACCTTGGGCTGCATGTCTTGGATTTCCTGGATTGATATTCTGCACATTTATTATTCACAATTGCATGAAGACTTTTTCACTTGAATTAATTCTTAATATGTTTGGACTTTTGTCTCAATAAATCATATATTGGATGAAATTAGCTTTGTTGCACTTTATTAGCACTTAACTCTTTATGCACTTGCTATTATTGCACATATGTATATTTATTGATGGTATCATTGTTATATTCATTTATTGTATACATTTATTGTATACACCATCAGTTAGCACATTGCACTTTATTGTTAGTTTATCAATTATTATTGGTAAGCGCTCCAACACCCCCCATTCCTCCTGATGTAATGTTTGGGGGGGAGCGGTGGAGGAGCATCAAATCAGACCTCCTGGTGAGGAGAAAATTAAAATGATTTCCAGACTTGCAACAGCACCAAAAGAAGCAGATGTGGACTGGAATGTTGACCTGGGTCAAGGCAATTGTTCACAGAGTAAAGCTGCCCCCTTGTGGAAGACAGCAACATACTTCATGGAGGATGTTTGGGGTAATAACATACTTCCTGGTTATTAGGAAGGAATACCCCATATGGATTACGGATTGTAGTTCATTGGACAGTGGACTACACGGGCGGGCAGACGGTGTTTGTGTGTGTGCTTTAACATGTGCGTGCCAACAATGAAGGCCCCCTCCCTCTTTCTCATTGAGCCCAGCTGAGAGACACAAAACACTGAGGAAGATCTCACGTAAAGTATAATCTCAGCTCCTTTATTTTATACGCTCTATATTCTTTTAGTTTTTAGTTTTTTTAGTGTTTTACTTTCTTTTTAAATAAATGAGACCTTTGCTATTTTAACCACTTCCTTACTGGGCACTTAAACCCCCCTCCTGCCCAGACCAATTTTCAGCTTTCAGTGTTGGCACACTTTGAATGACAATTGCGCGGTCATACAACGCTGTACCCAGATGACATTTTTATTATTTTGTTCACAAAAATAGAGCTTTCTTTTGGTGATATTTAATCACCGCTGGGGTTTTTATTTTTGCTAAACAAACAAAAAACATTTCCAAATTTTGGAAAAAAACAAACATGTTTCAGAGTTTGTTATAAAATTTTACAAACAGGTAATTTTTCTCCTTCATTGATATGCGCTGATGAGGCGGCACTGGTGGGCACTGATAGGCTGCACTGGTGGGAACTGATAAGCACAGATAAGGCTGCACTGATGAGGACAGATAAGGCGGCACTGATGGGCACAGATAAGATGGCACTGATGTGCACAGATAAGGCGGCACTGATGGACACAAATAAGGCGGCACTGATGGCCACTGATAAGTGGTACTGATGGGTGGCACTGACGGGGGGCACTGATGGGGGCACTGATAGGTGGCACTGATGGGCACTGGTAGGTGACACTGATGAGCACTGGCAATGGACACTGATGGGCGGCACTGGTAGGTGACACTGATAGATGGCACTGTGGGCTCTGATGGGTGGAACTGTGGGCACTAATGGGTGGCACTGTGGGCGGAAATGTGGGCACTGATGGGTGGCACTGTGGTCACTGATAAGTGGCACTGGTGGTCACTGGTAGGCAGCAATGTTATTCAGATGGCACCTCTCCTTCATCAGGACCGATGTCCCTCTGACAGCCGCCGGTGATCGGATATTTATTTCTCTTCATGCTATCAACGTGAGGAGAAAAAAATAGACAATTACTGGGCTCTGTTTACATCACATGATCAGCTGTCATTGGCTGACAGCTGATCACGTGGTAAGGGGTCGCTATCGACCCCTTACTTCGATCTGTGATCAGCCGAGTCTCATTGACTCGCTGATCACAGAGCATGCCGCCGGCGCCCTGCAGGGGGCGCACAGGCCGCTTGAGCACAGGAGAACATCCAGGGACACCCTCCGGCAATTCAGGTCCGCGCTTTAGCCGTCTTTCGGCTATAGCACGGATCTGAAGTGGTTAAGCACTGTGTTTATTTTTATAGCTAATATTGTTATCATATTATTGCCATTAATATTATTAGAGCTTTGATAGACTAGTTAAATATAGGAACAGGCAAGATAATTCATATTTATAATTTAAGTAGGGGGAATCGAAAAACTGCCTGCTATTTATTTCAGAGGCAATGTTTTACATTAGTTTACTGCATAGAACTGAAAAAATACCCAAAGCACACAAAGCTTGAAGTAAGAGTACGCAGTGATAATTGCTAATCCCAGAGTTCAGTTTTAAAACACACTATGAAAGTGCAGCATATATAATGGCAGTTTTCAGCTGGCTTATACAGGAAGAGACAAACCAACTTTACAGATGACCATACACTAAACTTTTGTTGATAATTTTAAATTTTAAGAACATTTGATTTTCTAACTGTTAGTGGGGTCAAATCGTTGCTCATTTTTAGCCACAGTGATGAGAACATTTGAAGGAGCAGAATGGAAAAAAAATTTAGAACAAAATTTCTAACAGTGCATGTGATTTTTGTCCAAGAAACTACATTCATTCCAAAATCAATGTTAAAGGCAAACAACATTTTTTAAGTACTTTCAAATGACTGTAGTAGAGTCATCTATTGTACAACAAATTTTTGTGCAAATATTTGTACAAACGTTTATTTGAACATTTTCTAGGGTGTGACCACCTTTAGACTGGTTAGCTAAGAGTAGGGGCAGATCTCAAAATCAATTTACACCTCTTCCCCACCATTCACAGCATCTGCTGTAGCACTTCTGAACTTTAAGAAATGTCTCTGACAGTCTTAGCCATGTCCAGACAGGAATGTAGAGAGTTTCAAATATTGAGCCATGTATGTCCAAGCTGTGTACATCCTGTTTTGACATGGTTTCACTTCCTGTGGATGAGAGAGAGGCTTGGATTGCAGGGGCCCTCCCTCCTATATAAAGAGGATAAGACAAGCTCTGACCACACCCCCGACGATGTTCCATTGGACGAAATGCCGCATAGGGTGGAGCTCTGACATCATGACACTGTCACGTGTCGACTGCGTGGTTGGAAACAAATGCTATTCATGACAGACTGCAGCCTTTGATATGCCTGTTTTTATCTGACAAAATATGAGTACCCTGGCTGTTTTTTAGAAATAAATTGTGTCTGGTTTTAATACTACACCATGAGGAGTTGACTTTCTTGTATTTTATGTATGCACCTATGATCTTCCATTTGTTGAGACTACAAGACCCAGCCATCTATGATCCAATTGAAGTGGTTGCGTGGCGTTGTGGACATATCATGCTTGTTTGACCACCTGTAATTCAGTGGTCCATTTTCTTGGTAAGAGGCCCGGTGTTTTGATATTCGGTGGAGGATAATTTCATGCTCACCTGATTGTTTAAACCGTGGGTGATTCCACCTTCCTTTCCTGAACAAGGACTTTACTTTAAACACTATGGACTCCTTACCTTTAATTTTATGCTACTAGCGCTGCATACACCCATTTTTTATAAATATGGTAACTTGCCTAGTAGGGCTCGCCTACTGATGAAGTCCACACCCAGGACGTAACACGTATGGGGGGGAAGAGACTGGCATCTAACTTCACCCTGCAACAATCCTTTGCTACTCAGCGGTAAGCCGACATGAGTGTACAAGCCTACTACAGCTGGCACAGCAAGGAAAATGGAAAGATAGCACGCCATTCAGATCCGATCACATCCCTTAGACCCCTTTCTCACTGGGGAAGGGGCGGCATCGGCAGTAAAGCACCGCTATTTTTAGCGGTGCTTTACTGTCATTTTTGCGCAGGTATTCGGCCGCTAGCGGCCCAATTTATTTAATGGGCAGAAGCGGTGGAGGAGCGGTAGTGGAGCGATGTATACACTGCACCTTTACTGCTCCAAAGATGCTGCTTGCTTGAGTTTTTTTAACGTCCTGCCAACTCATCGCCTCAGTGTGAAAGTCCTTGGGCTTTCACACTGAGACTGCAGGGGGGCCATTTTTCAGGCACTTTACAGGCGCTATTTTTAGCCCAAAAGTGCCTGAAAATGCCCCAGTGTGAAAGGGGTCTTAAGAGGAACAGCTTGTCACTGGTAAAATAGGAGTCATAACATGAGGTGAGCGGCCAGTAAGCACGGGTGGAGGATAGAACGAGCACTTTATATACTGTATTTTTCCATGAAACTGTGTTCTATGCACAGCAATGGAATATTAAGATTTATGGACTTTTTTTGATGTTAGTATTAAGTTTGAGATCTATGAACACTTGGCACTTTTATTTACATATGTGTATACATATTTTGAATGGATTTAATAGCACAGTTTATGTTTAAATGTGGTATTATTTTGATATGATATTCTGGCACTTCTTGCACTTAAATTTTATTATATGTGTGTTGGGCAGCACAAATATTTGATTTTAGTGTATTTTACAAATTGAGGTGATAACAAGTTGCAGTGATAGCAGCAACTTGTATAATGTTATATATTTTGGCCCTGATTCTCGTACATGGGCGTAAAACTGTGCGGGCCTAACGTATCTGGTTTACGTTACGCCGCCGGAAGTTTTACAGGCAAGTGCTTTATTCACAAAGAACTTGCCTGTAAAGTTGCGGCGGCGTAGCGTAAATCCCACGGCGCAAGTCCGCCTAATTCAAACAAGCCGGGTAGGGGGCGTGGAGCATTTAAATTAGGCGCGTTCCCGCGCCGAACGTACTGCGCATGTGCCGTACGGGAAAATATCCCAGGGTGCATTACTCCAAATGACGTCGCAAGGACGTCATTGGTTTCGACATGAACGTAAATGGCGTCCAGCCCCATTCACGGACGTGGGAACGACGGCCATACTTAACATTGGTTGCCCCTCATATAGCAGGGGCAACTTTACGCGTCGCAAATCTAACGTAAATGTCGTAACTTCACTGCAACGACCGCACGTACGTTCGGGAATTCACGTATTTTGCTAATTTGCATACTCGACGGGGAAAACGACGGAGGCGACACATAGCGGCAAAAAAAAAATTGCATTTAAGATCTGACGGCGCAAGAGCCTTACGCCTGTCGGATCTAATGGATATCTATGCGTAACTGATTCTAAGAATCAGTCGCATAGATACGACGGCCCAGATTAGGACTTACGACGGCGTACATTGCATTGCGCCGTCGTAAGCCCTTTGAGAATCTGGGCCTTAGTATTTTGTGTATATTTGTAGTTTAGAATTCACTTGTTGGTAGGAGGGTTGCACGAATTAAGATACATTTTTTGTTGGAATAGCAAACAGTATAAGCCATGAATAGTTGTTCCCCCTCCCCCCCAAACCCCATCATTTCAGCCTGGTCAGTGGGAAAAAATGTTGTCACCTTGTTGTTGTAAGAAGGACACCCAGATAAAAGCAGTGATGGAATTTATAATAGGCATCTACAATGGTAGCCAAAAATAAGAGGTTTGTGCCACTGTCAATTGGCTGCCCCAGAGGTCCAGAGCATTATAGAATGGCCCACCAAAATTCCCCACAAACTGTTATGCCGCGTACACACGATCAGATTCTCCGTTGGTCTAAAATCTGATGGATTTTTTCATCGGAATTTCGTTCAAGCTGTCTTGCATACACACTGTCATGCCGCGTACACACGGTCATTTTTTGTGATGAAATAAAACAACGTTTTTAAAAACGTCATTTAAAATGATTGTGTGTGGACTTCACATCGTTTTTTGTCTTCAAAAAACGACTAAAAAGATTCGAACCTGCTTCAATTTTTTATGTCGTTTTTCTAAATGTCGTTTTTTGTGTCATAAAAAATGATCGTGTACGGGCTAAAACAACAATTTAAACGACGTTTTAAACCTGCACATGCTCAGAAGCAAGTTATGAGACGGGAGCTCGAATGGAACAGAGTGCCGTCGTACGTGTTGTACGTAACCGCGCTTTGCTAGAGCATTTTCAGAAAACGATGGTGTGTGGGCAACGTCGTTTTTTATGATGAAGTTAGAAAAACGTCGTTTTTTCTCATGATGAAAAACGTCGTTTTATTTCATCACAAAAAACGACCGTGTCTACGCGGCATCAGACTAAATTGCGATCGTCCAAAACGCGGTGACGTAAAACACTACGACGAGCCGATCAAAATTAAGTTCAATGATTCCGAGCATGCGTCGACTTGATTCTGAGCATGCGTGGATTTTTCTCCGACAGAATTCCACACAGATGATTGGAATTTCCCATCGGAAGAATTTAAAACATGTTCTATTTTTTTACTCCGATGGAGAAAAGTCCGATGGGGCCCACACACGATCGGAATTTCCGATGAAACAAGTCCATCTGACTTTTTTCATTGAAAAATACGATCGTGTGTACGCGGCATTAGGTTTGAGCATTTCCTAAATTGAATACGCAATATTCAGAAAGAATTTCACTTTCATGAGAATACGAACAGCAACACTATTTATGCATTTATCTGATTTATCTGCATTTATCTGATTGCCATTTGCAGACGGGAAACATTTATTTTTTATGTTATTATAAATATTTTTTTGCCTTCTTTATCAGTTGGGGCTTTTTAAACTCAACCCATATAACTATACATTCACTGTTGTATTGTGTAAATACGTTCTTTTTATTGGCATAACATTGATTGTGAGAAGGATCTTCCATACATGGAATATATTCACAAACAAGTCATACTGAATTGGAATCCAGTTTTCAAATAATTTGTTTTCCTCCTGTAGTTTTCTTCTCTTTTCTATATGAAGGAGCAAGCGCCAGCAAGATTCACATCATCATGTATATCTGTGCAGTATTATGTTAGGAAGCTCCTGTCAAGGTCACAATTAATGATAATAGAAGGATATACAATCACATCAGGATGTGCGGTGTTAACCTAATTAGGCCTAGGGGTGTTTGGACGCTTCTGAAATTCAGTGACGTGTTTACAGTACAATTTGTACTGTATAAATACAGGTGCTCTTCTGAATAGGGCCAGGGTCTACAGATCGCTGCATGTAAAAGTGACAACTGAATACCACCAATTTTCTTACATAAAAGCTTCTGGGCTGCAGAGTACAGAACTGGATATTTATGAAAGGGCAAAGACACCGTCAATAAATAACTTGAACAATGGTGAGAATACTTCAAGAAAATTAGGTCAACGTCAATGATGATAATGATTATTTTCATATTCAAATTTTTCTTTTAGAGCACACAAAGGGCCATTGTCCCGTTATCTGCCGTTTTCCTACTCCTCCTCATAACTGACTGTAGTGAGGCGACAAAGGTAAGTCAGTTTATGGATTTCTAATATGATAACTGGACCCGAGGCATACTTTCTTAGGTTTATTTTTTGTTTAATTCTATATGCAGGTATTAACTAGAAACTGGGGTCCCCAATCTACATTATACCTAAAAGGAAAGCGTAAGTTTGATTGTGATTTGTATATCTGTTCTTCTAAAGTTTATTGCTTTGAAGTGGAATAATAAATTGAGTAAGGTAAAGAAAGAACATTAACAATAGCTTAGATATACACAAATGATATAGAAAAAAATATGCACAATAATCTATGTACCAGCTGCCTAGTATCTACTGATGTCAACCATAGCCCGGCTACGTTTTTTTTTATAATTGAAAATTTAAACTAAACAATGACCAAGTAACAAAACCTATATATCTGTCAATTTGGCTAATTGTTTGTTGGCTAATGCTTTCCTTGGTTTAATACTTTGTACCCCGGTTGGCTACTTAGAGGAAGCACAGATTGCATGGTTTGATGGTTCCCTGGTTGAAACTTCTAGCAGGATTGCACCTAGTGATTGGGCCAGTTTTGGGTGAAATATATTAGACAGAATGGGGTCTCAGCAGGGTACGTGTTTTGCACCTGAACAGTAAAATTATCTGGGCTTGATACACTTCAGAGTGCAGCCTTTTTCTTTTGCCTTTTAAAGTGTTACTAAACCCAAAACAGTAAAATTGGTCTGTATTTGCAGTAAAGCATGCTTGTTAAACTCACTGTGGAACCTAAGGGGTTAATTTTCTGCATTGTGCAAAAAGACTGTTTGATACTTGTCTTCTCTGATCCTCCCCTTCTTTCACAGTTCCCAAAACAATTTCCTGATAGAACAGAGCCTTTGGAGCAAGCTGTACATGTTAAGTTTAGTGTGTATTGGTAGAAAGTTTTTTCTTCTTGGGAGGGTGCATGTGATCAGCACAGGGCCAATATGCACTGTCCAGACAGAGGGTCAGGAGTCGTGCAGCCTCCTATCACAATCAGGGGAGAATGAAAACTCCCCCTGCAAGCTTTAACCAGACAGTGATAGACATCCCAAGACTGCTCTAACTGCTGATGAGAAAAGGCCCGATATTGTAAATGCAGGGTCCTGGGTTCACCCAGTGAAGTCAGAAGAAAGACAGAACCCCTGATCTTCATACTTCTTTCAGGTTGGTGACTCAGAAAGCATTAAAGCCCTTGGATCAGTATAACAGCCAAACAGTTAGCATTTACAAAAACAGAGTTCAGCAATTGTAGCATGCATATTTACATACCTCCCAACTGTCCCTGATTTCGAGGGACTGTCCCTGATTTGGAGCAATGTCCCTCTGTCCCTCATTCTCCTCATTTTTCCCTCATTTTGGTCTGATCTATATAGATGTATATAAAATGCACTTTTTATCTATCAAAAAGTGTTTTCCAGTGCTAAACCTTTCATCTGATTTCTAAATTGCTGCATTTGTAAATTCCAAAAGCCAATACAAAGAAATAGTAGTGGTAAAAAAAGAACTTGTGGGTTTGACCAATCGTATTTTTTTGTACATTTCTCCATTTAAGGGGGCGTGGCAATGGGTGTGTCCTATGCCTACATACTTTTGCTTATAGTTGTTCCTCATTCCCATCTCAGAAAGTTGGGAGGTATGTATTTATGTATACCTGAATCAAATGTTAGGTTTGAAGGAAACTTGGTCTTAGTGAAAAATAGATTTCTGAAAATGCTATTATAGTTTGTTTTTTAAATGTGTCTATTTTGGAAAAAAAATGTATCACTTCCTGTTTGACAGGAAGTGACTGGAAATCCCCCTTATTGAAAACACACTTGATAGAGGGTCTAAACCTTCTTATATGAAAAAATCATTTTGGCTTTAACATACATTTGTTTTCAGTAATTAAAAAACACCACACTGAAAACAACTGTGTGAAATTCAACAAACTGGTATAAACAGAAAGTTCTAATGTTGAATGTTTATGCAGACAGTTTGCATCCTCTGTTTAATAGCTTATATTAGATCTAAACTTAAACTGGGTGAAATTTAGTTTTCTAAATCACTATGTATAATAATCAATTGCCATGTATTATTATTGTATTTTTATATGTTAGGCTACATGCACACTGGCTTAAAAAACGTTGCTTCTACAGGAGTTTGGTGTTCTGCCTGTAGAAGCAACTCAATGTTATCCTATGTGTCTATGTACATTAGGACTATTTTGAGCTCAACGTTTAGAGGCAGGAAAAAACAAAACCTTCTAGTTTGCATTTCTGATTGGAGCTCACTGGCAGAAAAAAAACGTAAAACTCTTCTAAACTCATCTAGACTTTGTACAAAAAGTGTTTTTTACTCCCAAGAGAACAGACTTTTTAAGCCCAGTGTGCATGGAGCCTTAAAGAGGTCGGCTTGCTAAATGCAAATAGGTGGTTCACTTTGTAAGGTAACTTTCATTTTGCAAAGGAATTTTTCCTTAGCTTTGGTAGCAAAAAAAAAAAAAACTGTATTTTTGCTTGCACATTGAGTGGATGATGGAAGTCAGCAGAGCTTTACCTCATTCACTAAGCTAAGGGAAAAATCCACTGAAAACTAAAAATTCCTTTCCAAAATGGCCATTTACCTTAATTTACCTTGAAATCAACCTCATAGTGTCCATTTAAAGTGCATGTGATAGGGTGATAATGCAGAGGAGTAACTGGCAGATAGGGGAAATGTTTTTTTACCCCAAAATAGGAAGCAGCTGAACAAGGACTTTCATGAAAGGATGTCAGATGTTATGTGAATGAATGCTATAAAAGATTGATTTTTTTTTTAAAATGGTATTATTACTTTACGATTATAAGATAATTTTGTGATTGGGTTTACATCTACTTTAAGACTGCTTAGAGGTGTTCAGATTACACGTTTTACATTGCAGACACAATAAGATGGTATGTTTCATTGTAGATGGTAAAAGAAATATGCTTGAAATGGAGACTGACTTCCCTGCCTTCGGACCAGTTTACTGGATGAACAGTGTCAGCAGTATTATAGGTAAACGAATATATATTATTAGAACCTTCAAATTATTTTTGTTACTAAATTATTGGGATTAATATTTTAGAAGGTAAATAACTATGCCTCCAAAACTACTACATGCGGTCCCCGGGTTACAAACAAGACAGGGACTGTAGGCTTGTTCTTAAGTTGAATCTGTTTGTAAGTTGGAACAGGTACATATTTTAAGTGTAGCTCCAGCCAAAAAATCTATATTTAAGCTTTTTGGATAGCATAGGGAAGGGTTATCACCCCTGTAACATTTGTTTTGTTGTTCAGAAGATTTCACCTCACTTTCTGTTCCAATGACAATTGGATTTTGAACATTTGCGGTTATTAGAGAAACAAGGATTGGTGATAAAGCATCAGGGGAGACATCTTTTTCCCATATTAACTCTTACAGGACAGAATTTCCCTTCCTAGGGGTAGATTTCCTCTCACTTCCTGTTAATTCCCTCCATTTGTAAGTAGGAGTCGTTTGTAAGTCAGGTGTTTGTAAGTAGGGGACCGTCTGTACCAGAAAATTGCAAATATAGAGAATCTGTCATCACAACTCCTATATGATTGAGGGGTGCTGGATGCTGTTATTCTCTGACACCAAGTTACATAAGGGTTCCTTGACATTTATGTAACTGACACCAATAGCATGACTACCCCAAAACTCTGAGGGACAGTCTGGAGAACTTGATGATCTGCTGCCACCAAAGGTGTGGTCTATTAATGTGATAAAAGATTTAACAACTCTAGGCAGTGGATTCAAATAACAGTACTGTGCAAGAAACACTGCTGTGCTAGGTCAGAGTGAACCCTGTTTACCATGTATAGCATTTTACATAATTTTTCTATTGCACAGGGTTTTCAGAAGGCCTCTGGATGGGACCATATTTTCTTTCCTGACATTATCTGCTGTTCAGGTTCTACTGGATCTACATATTTCTACATGTGTATAATCATTTATGTGGCTTGTGCCAAGGGATATACATTACTTTCTGAATGATCTAAAGCAGGGGTGTCAAACTCAATTTCATGGTGGTCCGCATCAGCATTATGATTGCCCTCAAAAGGGCCGGTTGTATCTGGAAAATTGAAAAGAAACTGCGCTAAATACTAAACAAACAAGAAAGACAGAAAGAAAAACTGCAATGAAATCGCAGTCTATTCAATCCGAGAGCTGTGATTACCATGTAAACAATAGATACAAAAAACAAACAATGAAAAAAATATAAATCGCGCTACCTCTAAACCATGTGAAACAAATGTTTGAGTCACAAAACACACAAAACTATGTGATATATGTTGATATAAATCATAAACTGTGATGTGATATATGATGGTATATATAAATCACTAATATACCAAAAAAACAAGAGAGGTTGATAGCCACTAGAGGGCACTATATAGCACTCTCAATTCCCTCAATAACAGTGAAACAGTGATAAATGAACATCAAATTTTTTTTTTTAGATCATATCATAAGATCAATAAATATTAACCAAATAAATATATATATAGACATATAAATGAAACAAATATTGTAGCAATAAAGTCCATAAATGTTTAACACATAAAATAAAAAACTCCTGTGCTCTGTGCCAAGTTCCAAAATCAGTTGAAAACGTGTCCAAAAAAAAGTGATGTATCCTCCACCGAACTATAGATTGGCTCCTTACCAAATCGCCATGCTCCCTTATGACAGGGGATCATGAAAAGCATATAATAGGTAGTCACTCCCAGTCTTAAACATACTCCCAGTCTTGCAGTTCAGACAGATATGATCCTTAACATTGGGTCTCATCCACAAGTGATTAAAAAACATGCAGTAAAAAAATGTGACGACAGCACGCCCCTCCGCCCTACATCTGTTTCGGAAAATATTACTTCTTCCAGGGGCTAATACTTCTTCCAGCCACTGGAAGAAGTAATATTTTACGAAACGGACGTAGGGCGGAGCGGCGCGCTGTCGTCACCCAAGAGCTCCAAATGTTCCCCCAGTGGACGGGTGTCTGGGAATTTGTGTACCGGCCGACACATCAGATTCGAGGAATTTTTTTTACTGCATGTTTTTTAATCACTTGTGGATGAGACCCAATGTTAAGGATCGTATCTGTCTGAACTGCAAGACTGGGAATGACTACCTATTATATGCTATTCATGATCCCCTGTCTAAAGGGATCATGGCGATTTGGTAAGGAGACCATCTATAGTTCGGTGAAGGATACATCACTTTTCTTTGTACACGTTTTCAACTGATTTTGGAACTTGGCACAGAGCACGGGTGTTTTTTATTTCATGTGTTAAACATTTATGGACCTTATTGCTACAATATTTGTTTTATTTATATGTCTATATATATTTTTATTTGGTTAATATTTATTGATCTAATGATATGATCTAAAAAAACGATTTTGATGTTCATTTATCACTGTTTCACTGTTATTGATGGACTTGAGAGTGCTATATAGTGCCCTCTAGTGGCTATCAACCTCTCTTGTTTTTTGGTATATTAGTGATTTATAAATACCATCATATATCACATAGTTTATGATTTATATCAACATATATCACATAGTTTTGTGTGTTTTGTAATTCAAACATTTGTTTCACATGGTTTAGAGGTAGCGCGATTTATATTTTTTTCACAGGTTGTATCTGTAAGATTAGATGTCCAGCGCATCCCCCCCCCCTTACATTAGATGCCAAGAGCCACCCTAGCATCAGAAGTTGAGTCCCCCCACTCTCCCTTACATCACAGTGCACCCCCCTTTCCTTATGCTGCTGCTGGGAAGACATTGGATGCATTACTTGAAAGCAGAAAGTAAGGGTCTGGAGGAGGACTGGAGAGGTGCGAGGGCCGCATGAAATGGCATGGAGGGCCGCATTCGGCCTTCGGGCCTTGTGTTTGCCATCTGTGATCTAGAGCCTTTATAAGTGGATTGCATCAGATATTGATGGACAGAGCTGAAATTCCCTAGTCCAGAGAATTGCATGCTCGTGATAAGTTACTCCCAGGCATCAGGTCATGAGCAATCAGAACATTTGATACAGCACTGTGGTTAAGAGCTGGTTCACACAAGGACAACTCGTCAGGTGACTCAGCCGCCTGACAAGTCGCGCTCTGCTATATTCAATGGAACTGTTCTAATAGGAGCGACTCAAGTCGCTCCGACTTAGAAAAAGGTTCTTGTACGACTTTGGGGGCGACTCGGGGCGACTTGCATTAACTTCAATACAGATGTCATTTTGCAAGTCGCCTCTGAAGTCGTCTTGAGATTGCCTTGCCGAGTCGCCCCCAAAGTCGTGCCGCCCCTGTGTAAACCGGCTCTTAATGTTCTCAAACTAATTTCTATGATACTTTTTTTATGGCTGAAACATACCTTTAACAACCTTTTTAAAAATCCAACTCTTGGGTCACTTTAAAAATGCTAAATGGCAGAAAATGAAATCAGGCACCTAAACAGGGCTCGAGTCCTGCGGGAACGCGTGGGAACGGCGTCCCTGCACTTTTTTCACAGCAGGAACGCACGTTCCCCCTGCAGGACTCGAGCAGAGAATAGTCGGGAATGCAGCGTTTACTAAGTGAGGGGCGGGGGGGGCACCCACTGGGGGGTGTCAGGCCGGTGCCCCCCCTCCGACTGAAGCGGAGACTGCAGGCAGGTTAAGCAGCGGAGCGGCAGGCGCCCACCCCCCGCGCGACTGAAGAGACAGCAAGGCTGAGCGGGCGGGATTAGGCAGCGGCGCGCATTTTTTAGAAAGTACGCGGAGAGAGGAGCCTGAGGTAGTGTGGCTTTGCGGGGGTGCGAACCGCACTGTAGTGACACCCGGCCGTCAGATCCCTCCCTGCTCTCCGTGCTCTGATCAGTCTCGGCACAGCCGAGTGAAGCGGCCCGCCTCCCCCTCCTCCTGTATGTTTACACAGGGGGAGGGGATCCGACAAGTCCATGAGTGCTGTCTGGCATGTCCCGATCATCTGAGGTACATAAGGGTTACTGAATGGGGGGAATCTGTACTTAATGGGGGGGGGGGGTATGTACTGAATGGGGGGGGGGGAATCTGTACGGAAGGGGGGGGGGGAGAATCTGTTCTGAATGGGGGGGGGAGAATCTGTACTAAATGGGGGGGGGGATCTGTACTGAATGGGGGGGGGATCTGTACTGAATGGGGGGGAATCTGTACTGAAGGGGGGGGGGAATCTGTACTGAATGGGGGGGGGAATGTGTACTGAATGGGGGGGGGAATGTGTACTGAATGGGGGGGGGGGGGGAATGTGTACTGAATGGGGGGGGGGGGAATGTGTACTGAATGGGGGGGAATCTGTACTGAAGGGGGGGGGGGTGGAATCTGTACTGAATGGGGGGGGGAATGTGTACTGAATGGGGGGGAATCTGTACTGAATGGGGGGGAATCTGTACTGAAGGGGAGGGGGGGAATGTGTACTGAATGGGGGGGGGGGAATGTGTACTGAATGGGGGGGGGGAATGTGTACTGAATGGGGGGGGGGAATGTGTACTGAATGGGGGGGGGGAATGTGTACTGAATGGGGGGGGGGAATGTGTACTGAATGGGGGGGGGAATGTGTACTGAATGGGGGGGGGGGAATGTGTACTGAATGGGGGGGGGAATGTGTACTGAATGGGGGGGGGAATGTGTACTGAATGGGGGGGGAATGTGTACTGAATGGGGGGGGGAATGTGTACTGAATGGGGGGGGGAATGTGTACTGAATGGGGGGGGAATGTGTACTGAATGGGGGGGGGAATGTGTACTGAATGGGGGGGGGGGGAATGTGTACTGAATGGGGGGGAATGTGTACTGAATGGGGGGGATTCTACTATACAGGGGTGGGTCTGTACTGAATGGGGAGTGTCTTCACTGTAGGGGGTCTGTGTAACATGCAGGGGGTCCATAACTGTTAGGGGGGGGGTGTCTGTGTAGCATACAGGCGTCCAGGGCTGTGTAATGTAATGGGGTCCAGAGTGCTGTGTAATGTAAAGGAGTCCAGAGGTGCAGGGTGCTGTGTAATGTAAAGGAGTCCAGATGTGCAGGGTGCTGTGTAATGTAAAGGAGTCCAGATGTGCAGGGTGCTGTGTAATGTAAAGGGGTCCAGAGGTGTGGTGCTGTGTAATGTAAAGGGGTCCAGAGGTGTGTTGCTGTGTAATGTAAAGGGGTCCAGAGGTGTGGTGCTGTGTAATGTAAAGGGGTCCAGAGGTGCAGGGTGCTGTGTAATGTATGTAAAGAGGCCCAGAGGTGCAGGGTGCTGTGTAATGTAAAAGGGCCCAGAGGTGTGGTGCTATGTAATGTAAAGGGGTCCAGAGGTGCAAGGTGCTGTGTAATGTATGTAAAGGGGTGCAGGGTGCTGTGTAATGTAAAAGGGGCCCAGAGGTGCAAGGTGCTGTGTAATGTAAAAGGGCCCAGAGGTGTAGGGTGCTGTGTAATGTAAAGGGGTCCAGAGGTGCAGGGTGCTGTGTAATGTAAAAGGGTCCAGGGGTGCAGGGTGCTATGTAATGTAAAGGGGCCCAGAGGTGCAGGGTGCTGTGTAATGTAAAAGGGTGCAGAGGTGCAGGGTGCTGTGTAATGTAAAGGGGTGCAGGGTGCTGTGTAATGTAAAGGGGTGCAGAGGTGCAGGGTGCTGTGTAATGTAAAAGGGCCCAGAGGTGCAGGGTGCTGTGTAATGTAAAGGGGCCCTGAGGTGCAGGGTGCTGTGTAATGTAAAGGGGCCCAGAGGTGCAGGGTAATGTAAAAGGGGTCCAGAGGTGCAAGGTGCTGTGTAATGTAAAGGGGCCCAGAGGTGCAGGGTAATGTAAAGGGGTCCAGAGGTGCAGGGTGCTGTGTAATGTAAAGGGGCCCAGAGGTGCAGGGTGCTGTGTAATGTAAAAGGGTCCAGAGGTGCAAGGTGCTGTGTAATGTAAAGGGGCCCAGAGGTGCAGGGTGCTGTGTAATGTAAAAGGGTCCAGAGGTGCAAGGTGCTGTGTAATGTAAAGGGGCCCAGAGGTGCAGGGTGCTGTGTAATGTAAAAGGGTCCAGAGGTGCAAGGTGCTGTGTAATGTAAAGGGGTCCAGAGGTGCAGGATGATGTATAATGTAAAGGGGCCCAGAGGTGCAGGGTGCTGTGTAATGTAAAGGGGTCCAGAGGTGCAGGGTGCTGTGTAATGTAAAGGGGCCCAGAGGTGCAGGGTGCTGTGTAATGTAAAGGGGTCCAAAGGTGCAGGGTGCTGTGTAATGTAAAAGGGGTCCAGAGGTGCAGGGTGCTGTGTAATGTAAAGGGGCCCAGAGGTGCAGGGTGCTGTGTAATGTAAAGGGGTCCAGAGGTGCAGGGTGCTGTGTAATGTAAAGGGGGCCAGTGATGCAGGGTGCTGTGTAATGTAAAGGGGCCCAGAGGTGCAGGGTGCTGTGTAATGTAAAGGGGTCCAAAGGTGCAGGGTGCTGTGTAATGTAAAGGGGCCCAGAGGTGCAGGGTGCTGTGTAATGTAAAGGGGTCCAGAGGTGCAGGGTGCTGTGTAATGTAAAGGGGCCCAGAGGTGCAGGGTGCTGTATAATGTAATGGGGTCCAGAGGTGTAGGGTGCTGTGTAATGTAAAGGGGCCCAGAGGTGCAGGGTGCTGTGTAATGTAAAGGGGTCCAGAGGTGCAGGGTGCTGTGTAATGTAAAGGGGCCCAGAGGTGCAGGGTGCTGTGTAATGTAAAGGGGTCCAGAGGTGCAGGGTGCTGTGTAATGTAAAGGGGGCCAGTGATGCAGGGTGCTGTGTAATGTAAAGGGGCCCAGAGGTGCAGGGTGCTGTGTAATGTAAAGGGGTCCAGAGGTGCAGGGTGCTGTGTAATGTAAAGGGGTCCAGAGATGCAGGGTGCTGTGTAATGTAAAGGGGCCCAGAGGTGCAGGGTGCTGTGTAATGTAAAGGGGTCCAGAGGTGCAGTTGTGGAGACCTAACCTACCTAAGACAGTTTTGTATCACAGTGGCTTAGCTATGTTAACTGTCTGACGTTTTTGCTTCTTGGGGGGGGGGGTAATTTACAATGGTATTCAGCAATGAGGGGGTTAATGTACTTCCACTGATGCATTGGTGACCAGTGGCAGGTAATTAACCCCTTTGTGCTGCATTAGTGACACCAGCGTCAGTGTTTATTACCACTATTTGGTGCAGCATGAAAGGGTTCATAAACACTGTCACTGGTGTCACTAATGCAGCACAAAAGGGTTAATTACCTGCCACTGGTCACCAATGCATCAGTGGCCAGTGGTGCATTTGATACTACCCACCCCATACACTCCGCACCCCTCTCATCTACATACCACCCACCCCCATAATTGTTAATTTTTTTGGTGGGGGAGGGGGTCTTGGGTGGGAGTTCCCACACTTTTTTCCCCAGGACTTGACCCCTGCACCTAAAGGTTCCTACACACATGGTTACATAGCTTTGAGAAACCTTAGGAGGTCAGAAACATGGCACTTTCTATTATGCAAATCTTGACCAGGTTTTGTAGTTGTGAGCTCAAGTACTGTACTGCATTATGCCAATTGTATTTAATTGACCATGTAACCAATATGACCCTTTGGTAATTTTTTTCGCTGTATGTTAATAAAGCATTTGTATCTTTTACCTTACTACATTTGTGTATTATCTCCTATTCTGCCCAAAAAAAACATGTGTATCTATGTAGTTGTGAGCTTGCATCTGATTTGCATAATAGAATGTCCCTGTCAGGGCACAATGAATGCCCTGTCAGGTATGTGAATAGAAGTTTTCTTTGTATGGTTTCTTCTCATTTAGAAATGTTAGGATGATTAAAGGGAAACTTTTTTATACAATATATATTAAAGTCTGATAAGTCTGGTGTACTCCTCCTTCAGCAATGTAGCTACTTTCCTTGCACACAAATCTTCATCTGGTCTTCTTCAGGGTTCAGCATTCTCAACAGTCTTATGCCCCGTACACACGATCGGAATTTCCGATGAAAAAAGTCAGATGGACTTTTTACATCGGAAATTCCGATCGTGTGTGGGCCCCATCAGACTTCCGATGGAACTCCGACGGAAGTCAACGCATGCTCGGAAGCATTGAACTTCATTTTTCCCGGCTCGTCCTAGTGTTTTACAATCAGCGTTTTGGACAGTCGGAATTTGGTCTGACAGTGTGTATGCAAGACAGCTTGAACAGAAATTCCAACGAAAAATTCCATCGGATTTTAGGCCATCGGAAATTCCGATCGCGTGTACGGGGCATTAGTTAGCTGCCCTGCATTGACGTAACTCCTGAGCATCTGCATGGTGGTTAATTCATCTCGCCACCAAGCCATACCAATGTATACTGAGCTGTGCATGTGAGCTTGTAATCAGGAAGGGAAGAGGCTTTTATTGCAGATGAGAGATGTATTATGTATCATCTGCAATAAAATACTTCATGCTAACAAACTTTTCTTTTAACCAAAGTTCAGTTTTAAATGCTGTTTATCATAGGTACCATATGTGTATTCAGCTCTTAAAGTGGATGTAAACCCGATTCATGAAATTTGAACTGGATACATATATCTGCAATATTTTGTTATCTCTCTTCAAAGAGCTAAGCCCCGTAGCTCTCTCTTGAACAGTTTCTCTGTTATCAGCCTGATAACTCCTGACTAATTCTCTGACACATCAGATAAAAGCAGCCGGAAATTTCTGTCAGAGGAGGTTGCTAAAATAGATTAGCATTGAGCTGGCCCTGTTACAAAACACCTCTGAAAATCTCTTCCTATGATGAGAGGGGGTGTGTGCCTTTCCTCCAATCAAAATTTTTAGCTATCTTGGTTGTATGCCCAGACATCACACTCTGTGTTAAACAGGAAGAGAACATTTAATAACACAATCTGAACATTCTAAACAATATATAAATGTAAAGACAGCAGATATACATGTAAAACCTATGTAGGGAGATTTGGTTCATCTCTGTGTATCATCTGAGGCTGTTCATTTCACTAGGTGTGGAGGGTTTACATCCACTTTAAGCTTTCTTAAAAAATACCAGGAAACAAGTGGTGAAATCAACTAGCAAATTACTTATGCCAGGGGTGCCCAACCTTCTGAAGGCAGGGGGCAACTTAAAGCAACTTAGTAACCAGTCGCGGGCCACAATGAGCGGGGTGGGCAGATGACAGGTCTGTGTCCAGTCTGCATATGCCAAGCAGGCACAGCCCAATCTACTCTATGGACCCTCTGATCCAATCAGATGGAAGGGGACAGATCCACTTCTGTTATTTATTGGCAGATTGGATTGGAGGTAGGCAGGTGTAAACGGACAAAAGTCTGTTTACATCTGCCGATCCATAGAAGTGAATGGAGGGTTTGATTGGGTCAGACCGATCGCTTGAAAGGGGCCTAAGGCTGCTTTTTTACTGATGGTCTGTGGTCTATTGCGGGGCAGTGTACCTGTAGTTTTCCCGCTGTTAGCTGCACTTTGCCATAGATGTCTATTATATCTTCCAGGTGCGGTGCACTTTCTGAAAGCCGCTTGCTTCCTCTACGGCCGTCTTTATTTACAACACTGATGCTCTCAGATGGAAGGTCAGCATCCTGCAATCTGGGCTTGCCAACCAGCCATCCCAGAGCAGGAGGTCGTGGGCCACATCAGAGGGCTCCACCGGCCACTGGTTGGGCACCCCTGACTTATGCTATCCAGCAAAAATTGCAACTGTGCTAAGGTCAGAAAGCCTATCATTTTGCTTAATCTTATTTCGTTTATGTAATCCACAGTAATCGCAGTTTACAGAACCACCAACATATGGTTTTGATGGGTTTACAGCTTTTGCTGAGTAACTTTCTGTCTAATGTATTATCAATCATATTAAGACCTCAAAGGCAAGCGTGAACCTAATTGATGGCTGTGAGAAAATTCTTATTACTGACATTTTGATACATCAGGCTTTCAGTATGTGGGAGACAGCAAGGAACTTTCAATGGGAGTATTTGTGAATACTGACAAAAGAAAGTGGGATAGAATTGTGCACTACGGCTATGACTGAAGGAAAACATAAAGCTCTGAGCAGGTAGAAAATGTTCCCTGTATGTACTTCAAAGTCAAATTACTTACAGAAAATAATAAATATAATGTAGCAAGTGCTGCTGTGTGAGACCAGACAGATATATTAAAGTTGAGCAGCACTTAAAGCAATGGTACCAAAAATCAAGGGAAGCTGAGAGGAATATATACCGGTAGTTTACGGCTGAGAGCAATATGTCATACACTGTTGTTGTGCAAAATTATTGCTACTATTGCTAACTTCAGTTGTAGCTGAAAATTGAAAGAATTTTTTTACATCTGATTATTGCGTAAAATTTTTTTTTAAATCTTGTCTGAAATTCAGAGCTGTCCTATGTTCTCTGAATACTTTATTTTGTTATCTTTCTTTGTCATCTCAAAGAGCCCTCCTAGTTCTTACTGTGTCTTGAAATACATAAAAAGGATTATTATTTTTTTTACTCATCTGGAAATGCCTGTTGCTATGCGGTCCCACAAAATCTGCCTTTGAAACCACCTAGGATTCTGACATCATCTCCCTCTAATGCTCCTGGGAAATGTGTGTCATCATTTCCCAGGATGCAGTGCGCTGTCCAATTATCACTCCCCATCCAAGACTTCCAGGAAGTAAAATTCTGTATTTGCAGGATCTTTAACCGCTTGCCGACCAGCCGCCAGAGTTTTACGGTGGCAGGTCGGCTCTGCTGGGCGAGATCACATAATATTACGTCATCTTGCCGAACAGCCAATAGGGGCACGTGCGCGCCGCCGGAGGCGCGTACGCGCGCCCCCCGCTCGCCCCTGACGCCGACGCGCGTGCCCAGCTGGCGCGATCACCTCCGGGCACCCGCGATCGCTCGTTACAGAGCGAGAACCGGGAGCTGTGTGTGTAAATATATGTATAATAAGATAAGATATAAGATGCACTTTATTTTATAATGTATTAGTTCTATTTGCGCCCTTGACCACTCTTTCCAAGAAATGAAATAAAAATGAATCTACATTTTTGTCTACTGTTAAACATGTTTTTTATTTTTATATTTTTTTCTGCATTTCAGGTTACCAGAAGTCAAAGCCAACATTGGAGCAGTTGTTCAAGAAACTAAAGCTTTATCAATATGATTAAAAGATTTTCAAATTTATTTTTTACATTTTTGTTTTATTGTTTATGAGAGCAATAAGTCCATGCTGCATGTAGTACTGGAGTAGAGGTGGAAAAATAAAAAAAAACACATACATTAGTAACTGCTGCTTAGTGTATTGTGATTGTTTTTCTCTGCTTTCAGTTTCCATTTGATTAGTTTGATAAAACCAAAGGTTTACTTGGTGGACTTTTTTTTACCAAAGAGCAATGCATGGCCTTTAAACTATGACCATCAGATTTAAGCCTCATACACACGGTTTGATTGTTGGACGTCCAAGCGACTGATTTTTGTCAAAAGGGCGTGTGCAGGATTTTGTCTAGCATATTAACTATCCGCAAATTGTCATTTGACAAACACGAATGTAGTGATGTACTATGAGAGTATAAAGAGGAAGTTCATTTCTCAAGCGCCACCCTTTGTGCCCCTTCTGCTAATTTCGTGTTAGTAAAAGTTTGGTGAGCGTTGATTCGCGATTTTCAGATCTTACAAAACAAATGCCTTTTAAAATATGTTTGGCATAACTACATGCAAAGCAGTTTCATTATTATCCCAAAGAAGATGAGAATTTTGACATTTCATCAATTGCCGCGTCACTAATGTTAACTCAAGATTACGAACAGTAGTTTAGAAGACCGAACTCTTCCCAGTCGTTCCTTGATTCCTAGCATGCATGTTTGTACTTTTATCTTTTGTGTGACGAATTCTGTACTGACCATCTGAAAATCAGACGTTGAGTTCACATCAGACAAAAATGTTATAGCCTGCACATCCAGCTTTTGTCTGATGTAAAAGTCAAATTGTCTGTTGAATGCACCATACTAACCATCCGAAAATCCACAGACAGCTCGTCTTCAGATTTTTCCCTTCTGATTTTCCTACCGTGTGTACAAGGCCTTAGAAGGACCGAAAAGGGGGCTTTTGGTCAAGTCAGTTCCCTAAAGCCTCACACAAGGCTCAAAACACACATGGCAAAACACACAATGCGAAATTTGGAAGGGGATTGTCGTTTAAAAGGCTGTTGTCGGAAATTCTTACTGTTAGTATGCTCCTTTCGACAATTGTTTTCCAATTTTCGGAAAACAAATGTTGGATGGCAGGCTAGTAAATTTTTGGCAAACGACAGCTCCACATCTGATTTTCGGATGGTCGGTACACAAATCCGTCACACAAATGTCGAAAGTACAAACACGCATGATCGGAACCAAGGAACGAGGAGGAAGCATTCGGTTTTGTAAACTAGTGTTCGTAATCGACAAATGTCGAAATGCAGTGCACATTCTCTTTTTATTTAATGGGATGATAATGAAGCTGCTTTGCTGGTGATACTAATGGAGTTATGCCAAACATATTTTAAAAGGCATTTTTTTTCTAGTGATATCAATAATATTATTATTTTTATGCTTGTTGTTTGATTTTTTAGCCAAGTTACCACAACACCATTATTCCTGAGTTTTTAAGATCAAAGATACAACTATGTTGGTATCCCTTGTTAATTTTACATTGTATTTTTTTTAATGTAACTGCCTACTCCCAAACTGTCATTTGAAGAAAAAACACATAGCCAAGTATTATGCTACAGAAAAAAATAAAAATAACACAAATTCAATTAGAAATGCTATCTGCCATCCAAATACAAATAACTTAACAAAGTGCATTCCATGCATCCAAAAATATAGAAAATATAACAAAAAAACATTATTCCAAAAAACACAAAATAATAGAAATTAGTAAGGGGGGATAATCCCCAGACCAGCGGGGTTGGGTGGGGTGGCTGTGGTGGGTTGACTGTGGAGGTGGTGTATGTGGGCCCACATTAATCACACAGGTGGGTGATGGCATAGATGATGGGGAGCTGCAGCATGAGACCCTTGCACCTTCTTCTCTGGTCACCGGCCATCCCCTTTAACCTATTGGCCATCACCACGCCAAATCCCTCGCACTCATCTGGGTCTGTCCGGATGGCAGTAGTGGCCTGGCTGAGGAAGGCAGCTGTGGCCTCTTCCAGATTCCTGCTCTTCCTGGCCCTTTTAGCAGGAGGGCATAGGGGAGGGTTCTGGGACTGGCTGCTGGCTCCTCCAGACTAACACTTTCCTGTGTATGAAAATGGGACATAATTCGGGATTTTCCTAGCTAATAGGACGGAAAATCTGAGTTATATGATGACAGGAGGCGAGTATCTTGCATTAAATCTTTCTTTTAATGCCCATAGCAGAAAAAATCAGAACATTCATTTCTTTTAATAATAGAGAAAAAACTTCTTTAGAACTACAATACCCAGCAGCCCCGGGGTCCCCTCCCCTAGGCCATAGTCCCTATATAAGGGGCTGTCTGGGTCTCCTCCTCCTCTTTCTTTGTGCGATCCTGGAACCTCACGTAACCTCTTCGCTATGGACCTCGTTCAACGTTGATCGGGGACTCCTCCTCCGACACTGGAAGCAGGGCCAACTGGGCCATTTTCAACTATGTTCAACTGATCGCCTTCTATTCGATTGGAACCGTGTTCAACTGGAACAAAATAGAATAACCGTCATTCGGGAACTCCAGAACGTTTCATTATCGTCCGAACAGACGTAGACTCCACCCCTCAATAAGCTGAAACGAGAAAACATATCGTGATAGGGGTGGGTAGGGTGGGAAGATACTCGCCTCCTGTCATCATATAACTCAGATTTTCCGTCATATTAGCTAGGAAAATCCCGAATTATATTTCAGACAGGAGGCTTCATGTCTTGCAAGTTTAAAGCTAGCATACATTGTACAATACATGCAAGTATAACATTAAAGTATCGAAGTAGAGACATGGTCTTGTGGTCGGAAATAATACTGTCGAAAAGTCGTTTCCGACGACCAATCTGCCGCTAGTAATAGGTCCGAGAGTGAACGACCTGACGTGACCACCTTGGTAGCCATGGCACCCCTTGAGGTATGAGCTCCAAAGAGCGAGATGTCGATCCCGGCCATTTCCATGGCCGTTCTCACCCACCTGGCCAACGATGCCGAGGACACTGGGAGGTGAGGTTTCACATATGAAATCAATAGTTGGTTATGAGCGGTTGACCGTAGGGTTGCAGTCCGAGACTCGTATTGCTGCAAACATCGAACCACACAAATGTGTGGATGGTCAGGAAAAAAGGGATAAAACACTGTATGAATTCCCGTTTTCGTCCTACGAACCACGGAAAACTGCACTCCTTCTGGCGAGAATTGACGCCGGGATATGTCAAGTGCCTTAACATCTGAGACCCTTTTGATGGAAACCAGGCATAAAAGGGTAGAGAGTTTGATAGAAAGATTCTTCAAAGAGAGGACGTCATTGTCCTCCCAAGTGGCGAAGAGCTCCAGAACCCGGGCGACATCCCACGTAGACTGGCATCTAGGACGAGGGGGGTGTTTGAACTTTACCCCTCGGAGGAGCCTACATACCAAAGGGTGTTTACCTACAGGTAAAGCTTCCACTGGACAGTGATAAGCCGAGATGGCAGATCTATAGACATTCAGTGAACTATAGGATTTACCAGCCTCATAAGAGTCTGCTAGATAGTTCACTACAGCTGATACAGGTGCATGAACGGCATCAATTTGCCGTTGATCACACCAACGAACCCACAGAGTCCAGGCAGATCTGTACGCCGATCTAGTCCCTGGGGCCCAGGCCAAGGCGAGGAGGTCTCTAGCCGATTGTGAAATAGTGTTATCGGCGTCCTCGACCCCGAAACCAACCACGCTAAGAGAGGAAGGCTGCCGTTCAGTATCAGTGGGTGATAACCCTTGGTCGCGTTCGACAGAAGATGAAGGGAGAAGGGGAGTAATCGGGGGTAGTCGATCGACATTCCCAGGAGAAGGGGAAACCATGGTTGTGTCGGCCACCAGGGGGTGATCAACACCACCGTCGCCTTCTGACTTGCCACTTGAAGAAGGGCTCTGGTGATCATATTGAACGGAGGGAACGCATAGTGCGTCCCCCGCGTCCAGACTTGTCGGAACGCATTGACTGCTGACGCCTCCGGGTCCGGCCTCCAGCTGTAAAAGTGGGGTAGTTGCCGGTTGAGGCGCGAGGCGAAGAGGTCCATATGAAAAGGACCCCACAGGGTTTGTAGTGTAAGGAAGACCGTACGATCCAGCGTCCAGTCGCTGGAGTCCGTAAGGTAGCGAGAGTTCCAATCTGCAACTGCGTTGGATATCCCGGGGAGGTATTCCGCTACTGGGGTGGTATTTACTGAAAGACAGAATTGCCAAAACACGGACGCAATGTCCGCCAGCACCTTGGATTTCGTGCCTCCCAAGCGGTTGACATACTGCACCGCTGCCACGTTGTCCATGCGTAATGCCCCGTACACACCATCACTTTATGTGATGAAAAAAAACGACACTTTCTGTGAAGTAAAAAATGACGTTTTTGAAACTTCAATTTTCAAAGACGAAGTTGCCTACACACCATCATTTTTCTCACAATGATCTTGCAAAGTGAGGTTACGTTCCACCACGTTTTACCATTGAAGCTTGCTTCTGGGCATGCGTGGATGAAAAAACGTCTTAGAAAACGACGTTTTTTGCTACACACGGTCAATTTCTGTGAAGTAAAAAGTGCACTTTTGAAAAACGACACATAAAATTGAAGCATGCTTCAATTTTTTTTGGTCGTTTTTTAGAAGACATAAAACGACGTTTTCCCCCACACACAGTCAATTAAAGTGACGTTTTTAAAAACGTCATTTTTTTTCATCACATAAAGTGATGGTGTGTACGCGGCATTAGAGTACGCATCTGTTGGAAGTATGAGGGAGAAAGCTTTTGATCGCAAAATACGCTGCCAGGAGTTCTAGGGCATTGATATGGAGGCGAGATTCCTCTACGGACCATTTCCCTCCGGTGGTAAATTGTCCGCATCGGGCACCCCAGCCTTGGCGACTCGCATCGGATTCTATGATCATGTCGGATAGGAATTGAAGATTGTTCTGCCGTTCCATGCCACGGCGTAGCGAAGCCACCACAGCAATTCCTCTATTGCTTCCGGGTCTAACGGAACTTCGTCCGCGTATCGTAGCCCTTGGCGTAAATGGAGCGTTTTGAATCTCTGTAGAGCCTGGTAGTGTAAGGGAGCTGGAAATATTGCTTGGATAGAGGCCGACAAAAGGCCTACTATGCGAGCAATCAAACGTAGGGATACTAGACCTTTGCGTAATGTGGCTCTGATTTCCTTGCGAATCAGAGCCAGTTTCGATTTCGGTAATAGAAGCATAGCCTGTTTGGTGTCTACTAGAAACCCCAGGAATTCCATCTCTTGAGAGGGATCCAGGACGGATTTCTTGTAGTTGATGAGGAATCCGAGTTCCATCAATAAGGAAACCGCCCATTGGCTGTGTAAGAAGGCTTGTGTTCTGGAGCGTGCCAAAATAAGCAGGTCGTCCAGATAGATAATGAGGCGTACACCTCTGCTCCTCAGAGCGGCTACTACCGGTTTGAGTAGTTTGGTGAAGCACCAGGGGGCCGATGACAATCCGAATGGGAGGCAGGTGAACTGCCACATTCGGTCCTTCCACTGAAATCTTAGGAAAGACTGAGATTCATTGTGCATAGGGACAGTAAGGTACGCGTCTTTTAAGTCTATTTTTACCAGCCAGTCTCCCGGCCAGAGGAGATCGCGTAACAGGTGGATACCTTCCATCTTGAAATGGCGGTAGGCCACGTGCTGGTTGAGCTCTCTCAGGTTTATGACAGGGCGGTAGCCGCCGTCCTTCTTCTTTACTAAGAAGATGTTGCTGATAATGCCGGGTGAGAGGGGGTCTACTTCCCGAACCGCCCCTTTGGACAGGAGCTCCTTGAGCTCTTCGTCTATCAGCTCCACGTTTTGGGAAGAAAAATGGATGGGGTGGGGTATCACATTTAGGGTCGGGAGAGAAAAGAACTCTATCCGGTAGCCTGTCACCGTATTGAGGATCCATGCGTCTGCCGAAATCGTGGACCAGACGTGGGAAAAATACATAAGTCTGCCCCCCACCAGTGTATGTGGAACCGAATGTGGGAATGTACTCACCGGTCGGTGGTCTAGACCTGGGAAATCCACGTCCTCCGCGTCCTCTCCAGGGACGTCCTCAGGGGGGAAAGAAGGGAGCTGGTTGGGCCACGGGATGGCATATGGTTGCGGAGTAGGGTTGAACTGCTGGCTTGGCAGTCTCGAATAGGACCTGTATGGGGCTGTGCGGCCGGTAGATCGCCCTCTGCTTCTACCGGCCTTCCCAAAAACCTTGCCAGGTTGTGATTTCCTCAGAGAGGTTTGTGCCTTATCCAGGCTCGAGAAAAGGCTGACAAATTTATTAATATTTTTAATCAGGTAGTCCCCGAACAAGAGACCATCGGCGGAGGGTCCTGGTTCATTCTCCGCTAGATGGCTAAGTTGGGGATCTAATTTCATCAAGATGGAGCGGTGACACTCCACTGAGCAAGTGGTATTTGCGGTACCCAACAAACATATCGCGCGTTGGGCCCAGCCCCTAAGTTGCGTCAGGTCGATAGGTTGGGCCGAAGAGGCCGCTTGCTCCGACAAATTTAAAATTTTAGTGAGCGGGCCTAGAAGATCCAGTATGCGGTCCTGAATGGCTTTAAAGGACCTTTCAATACCCTTTTTAGAGTACTTTCCGGACCTTGTAAGATATTTGAGGAGCACCGGGTCTATTTCCGGGGTGACTGCAACCTTGTTCGCCACATATGGTCTGGGGCATTCCGCACGTAATTTGTTGCGGTTCATTCTGTCCAAGGACCGTCTGGTCCAAAGTTCAAGGTATTGAGCCACATGGGGTAACGGAGCCCAATCCCCCGAGCGAGGGTGTGAAATTTCGTCAGGGTTAAATAGGGATTGACCCTGAGAGTCTAGGATGGCTGCATGTTGCACCTCAGTGCTGGCGTCATGGTAGTCCGCCGTAAACCCCGCATCATCCTCGCCATCCAGGTCCGAGTCAGAGGCCTCGGCCCTGTCGGACTCGTCGTCAGACGTTTCAAACGAGTCCGGTTTAATCCGTCTGGCGGATCTTTGCCTTTTTTATTCTCCTTGGGGCTCAAGGGTCGAGTTTGATCAGGTACATGCGGGGTGCGGCAGACCGGTTCGGGTCCTGCCTGGGGCATGTTATAAACTTCCCCTGCCGGGGAGTCGAGGTGCACTGTTAAGTGCTTTAGTTTTTGGGACGCCTTACCCTTAGAAGGGGCGCACCCCGAGGTGGAAGGCACGGGCAATTGGTTTTTAGCATTGGCAGCCAAAGCTGCTTGAATGGATTTATTAATCAGGTCCTGGATTTGGACCGTGGATAGCAGATGCGAGGCATCCAAATCCACCACCTCATTGGTCAGTCCGGAGAATCCAGAGCAGATATTGTCAGCTGCCATTTCGAGTATTAGAGATATATATATATCTATCATTAAATGATGTAATAATTATAAGATCGTCAGGGATAAATCACTGACAATCAAATTTAGGGTAATTATTAAATTATTAAGCTTAGAAGTCTGCAGAACACTGAATGTGGGTCCAGGCAGAAGTATGTCAGGACACTGTATGTTGGTCCAGGGTTGGCTGGGGAAAAAACGTCCCCAGGCTAAAGGTAAGGTACCTGAGGGAAGTGAGAGATCCTAGGGGAGTAGGAAAGTATCTGGGGGAAAACAGCGATGGACGTCCCAGCCAGCAGTTTCAGCTCCCTCTCCGTCAGAGCGACAGTGAAGGAGGGAGGAAACGGCCAGCAGAAGTCCCCGACCGTAATCTCGCGAGACTACGGCCGGGAGCGTTCCGATAGGACGCCTGAGAGCCTGAGGTGTGACGTCGGGGAGCGCGTCACTCAGCCGCGCCCCTCTACTGCCTGAAGCCCGCGAAGCGCGGCGCATGCGGGGGGGAAGAGGGGAAAGCGGCAATATTAGAGAGGAGACATGGCGGCTGAAGAGTGAGTACTGAGGTACTCACAGATGCACGAAAAACGGACCGGAATAGCGGGATTACCGCAGCATCTCGGTCGCAGAGGAAGAGACACAATTTAGAGATTACAGTAAATTACAGTACAAGAAAATTTACAGTACAATCAAAGTTATATACAATTTAAAGTGAATCAGACAATACTTATCTCATGCCATGAGCAGAAAGAAAGAGGAGGAGGAGACCCAGACAGCCCCTTATATAGGGACTATGGCCTAGGGGAGGGGACCCCGCGGCTGCTGGGTATTGTAGTCCTAAAGAATTTTTTTCTCTATTATTAAAAGAAATGAATGTTCTGATTTTTTCTGCTATGGGCATTAAAAAGAAAGATTTAATGCAAGATATGAAGCCTCCTGTCTGAAATATAATTAGAATCTTTTTATTGGTTTGGTCACCAATCACACACAATTGTGATCTCCTCACTGTTGCAATTTGAATGTGGAGAAAAAGAAAAGACTATTAGCCAGATTCAGAGAGAGTTACGCCGGCGTATCAGTAGATACGCCGACGTAACTCGGAATCTGCGCCGTCGTAAGTTTAAGTGTATGCTCAAACTGAGATACACTTAAACCTAGCTAAGATACGACAGCCTGCACCATCGTATCTTAGGGTGCAATTTTTCCACTGGCCGCTAGGTGGCGCTTCTGTTGAGTTTGGCGTAGAATATGTAAATGCCTAGATACGCCGATTCACGAACGTACGTGCGCCCGTCGCAGTAAAGATACGCCGTTTATGTAAGGCGTTTTATGGCGTAAAGTTAGTCGAGCAAATAGCTGGACTAGTCAATGTTAAGTATGGCCGTCGTTCCCGCGTCGAAATTTGAAAAATTTTACGTCGTTTGCGTAAGTCGTCCGTGAATGGGGCTGGACGTAATTTACGTTCACGTCGAAACCAATACGTCCTTGTGGCGTACTTTGGAGCAATGCACACTGGGATATGTACACGGACGGCGCATGCGCCGTTCGTAAAAACGTCAATCACGTTGGGTCACCTAACATTTACATAAAACACGCCCCCCCATCCTCATTTGAATTAGGCGCGCTTACGCCGGCCCCATTTACGCTACGCCGCCGTAAGTTAGGAGGCAAGTGCTTTGTGAATACAGTACTTGCCTCTCTGACTTAAGGCGGCGTAGCGTAAATACGATACGCTACGCCGCCTTAAAGATGTGGCGTCCTACCTGAATCTAGCTATATCATTCTGACCCCAGCATTTTTCATTCTTGTTCAAATCATTTTTGGTCCCTACCGTCTATTAATATGGAACCCCCTTTGTTATGGCAGAAAAGTTTTCCCAATAACGACTAGTTATCATTATTGTATTTTTGGATACAAATATGTTTAATAATGGGTCAAGCTGGGCTCCTCCACATCTTCATCTTCTGCATCAGGACCTGTGCGGTCCTCAGGACGTGTGCGGACCTCAGGAGCTTTGGCCTCAGCAGACGTAGAACCCAGTGATGGCCTGAGTTCAGTATGGTCTGTCAAAAACCACAGGCTGTCGTAATACCACAGCCTGGGGACATATAGGTCATCCGCTGCTGCTTCAGATCTCTCAGAGTCCAGGACCTTGTTCAGCAATCAGCTCCCTTTTAAATGTACTACAAAGGTTGGCAATCTTTTGCCTGACGTAGTTGGTGTCTTCCCTGGAGCCCTGGGTTTGCACAACTCTACCAGTTTCTCAAAAGCTGCCTTCCTTAGTATTTTATTTGAGTAGTCTCTACTCTTCACCCTCCAGAGACAGGGCAGCTCCCGGTACATGTCAATGAAATGGGGGAGAAATTCTGGCGAAGTGAATTTATCAGTCATGATGATATGATGCCTGCAAGACAAAACACAAGACAAACCATGATGTCTGGCTTAACCCATAAGCTGGTCCCAATATAGGCCTCAATCTAAGCAGTATAGGCCACTAACCACCTATGCCCCAATTTCCAATTGTTCCTTTGTTTTCTGCTACTTTCATGGATTGGCGATCGATCGTCCTCCACTCCAAGTTCGTTCCTATGGCAGCTTCTCAATAACCAAGTGCAGGGCCACCTGTGATGTGGACGGGTGACCCCGCCCCCCTCTGGGGTTTCCCGCGGTTTCCCTATGGGGAAAGAGCTGTCAGATGGCTCGTGCATCATTCGGCCGGGCGCCTCCTATGGAGGCTGTATCATTCGTAGCGGTGGGTCATAACTCATAGAAGGATTACAGCGCAGGAAATGTTTTATTTTTTTATTAAAGGACTTGTCCCAAGCTGTGTGTGTGTGTGTGTGTGTTTTTTTACCAGGTTTGCACAACTCTACCAGTTTCTCAAAAGCGTCACAGGGGGGGGCAGGGTCACCCATCCTATGGAGGCTGTATCGTTCGTAGCGGCGGGTCATGACTCGTAGAAGGACTACAGTGCTGGAATTTTTTAAAAATCTTATTAAAGTACTTGTCCCAAGCTGTGTGTGTGTTTTTTTTTCATTTTTTGTCACTCTTCTTGTGAAATGGTAGGTATTTGGTCTCCTGTTACCAATTCACATGGGGAGGCCGGGATATGGAGGTCCCCTTTGTTAAAGGGGGCTTCCAGATTCCAATAAGCCCCCCGCCCACAGACCCCCACAACCACCAGACAAGGGCTGTGGGGATGAGGCCCTTGTCCCCATCAACATGGGGACATCCTCCCCATGTTGAGGGCATGTGGCCTGGTACGGTTCAGGAGGGGGCCACACTCTTGTCCCCCCCCTCTTTTCCTGCGACCTGCCAGGTTGCATGCTCGGATAAGGGTCTGGTATGGATTTTTGGGGGGAACCCCGCGCCATTTTTTTTATTTCCCTTAAGTAATGGAATTTGGGGTACCCCCACGCTTTTTTTAATTTTGGTTTGGGATTCCCCTTAATATTCATACCAGACCCAAAGGGCCTGGTAATGGACTGGGGGGGAACCCATGGCGTTTTTTTCAATGACTTTTACCTGTATTGCAGGGACCTGACAATTCATTATAGCTGCGAGTGATTTTAAATTACTTTTTTTTCTTTAGAAATGTCATTTTGTGCAGAGACTGTTATAAACACAGGAAACAAGCGCTACTTTACAGGCATACTATAGACACCCCCGAGGTGAATATTTCACTTTCATTGTTTCACTTTAAGCATTATTAAAATCACTGCTCCCGAAAAAACGTCTGTTTTTAAAACTTTTTTTTTACATTGATACATGTCCCGTGGGGCAGGACCCAGGTCCCCAAACACTTTTTATGACAATAACTTACATATTAACCTTTAAAATTAGCACTTTTGATTTTTCACGTGTCCTCTGTAGTTTGCACCTAAAGCTACTTGGTGTGTACTACCCGTGTCCTCTGTAGTTTGCACCTAAAGCTACTTGGTGTGTACTGCACATGTCCTCTGCAGTTTGCACCTAAAGCTACTTGGTGTGTACTGCACGTGTCCTCTGTAGTTTGCACCTAAAGCTACTTGGTGTGTACTGCACGTGTCCACTGGGCACTTAAACCCCCTTCCTAACCAGACCAATTTTCAGCTTTCGGTGCTCTCACAATTTGAATGACAATTACTCAGTCATACAACATTGTACCCATTTGAAATTTTTGTCCTTTTTTTCACACAAATAGAGCTTTCTTTTGGTGGTATTAGATTACCTCTGGGTTTTGTATTTTTTGCGCTATAAAAGAAAAACGACAGAAAATTCTGTAAAAATAAATAAATAAAAACTTGTTTCTGTCATATTCGCAGGTTATTTCTCACACACAGCATATGCATACCACGAATGACACCCCAAAACACATTCTGCTATTCCTCCCGAGTATGGCGATACCCCAAGTGTGCGACTTTTACACGGCGTGGCCACATACAGAGGCCCAACATGCAGGGAGCACCATCAGGCGTTCTGGAGCACCCAGGCCAATTCTGACATTTCTCTCCTACATGGAAAAAATCACAATTTATTTGCTAGAAAATTACATAGAACCCCAAAACATTATATATGCAGAGTATTTGGGTATTGCGAAGTATTTGGGTATTGCGGAGTATTTGGGTATTGCGGAGTATTTGGGGCATTGCAGAGTATTTGGGGCATTGCAGAGTATCGCGCAGGGTATTGGGGTATTGCAGAGTATTGGGGTATTGCAGAGTATTGGGGTATTGCAGAGTATTGTGCAGGGTATTGAAGAGTATCGGGGTATTGCAGAGTATCGAGGTATTGCAGAGTATGGGGTATGGCAGGCAGAGTATGGGGTATGGCAGGCAGAGTATTGGGGGTATGGCAGGCAGAGTATTGGGGGTATGGCAGGCAGAGTATTGGGGGTATGGCAGGCAGAGTATTGGGGGTATGGCAGGCAGAGTATTGGGGGTATTGCAGGCAGAGTATTGGGGGTATGGCAGGCAGAGTATTGGGGGTATGGCAGGCAGAGTATTGGGGGTATGGCAGGCAGAGTATTGGGGGTATGGCAGGCAGAGTATTGGGGGTATTGCAGGCAGAGTATTGGGGGTATTGCAGGCAGAGTATTGGGGGGTATTGCAGGCAGAGTATTGGGGGGTATTGCAGGCAGAGTATTGGGGGTATTGCAGGCAGAGTATTGGGGGTATTGCAGGCAGAGTATTGGGGGTATTGCAGGCAGAGTATTGGGGGGTATTGCAGGCAGAGTATTGGGGGGTATTGCAGGCAGAGTATTGGGGGGTATTGCAGGCAGAGTATTGGGGGGTATTGCAGGCAGAGTATTGGGGGGTATTGCAGGCAGAGTATTGGGGGTATTGCAGGCAGAGTATGGGTTATTGCAGAGTATTGCGCAGGGAAGGATGGCTGGATCTGTGAATGCAGTTGTCACAGATCCAGCCACAGCACTGCTGACACCCCGCGCTCCCCCCCTCTCTGTAGCGAACGGTACAGAGAGGAGAGGGAGGAACCGGCGTCATCAAATGACGCCGGTTTGTTTACAAGTGATCGCTCCGTCATTTGACGGAGCGATCACGTGGTAAACGGCCGCGATTAGCGGGAATTTACCGTCATCCGTGATGCGCCGGGTCTTCTAGACCCGGCGAGCACGGACACTTCCGCGAGCGCGCCCCAGGGGACGTGCAAACGTGGAAGTGCACGAGGACGTCCCAGGGACGTCCTGTCAGAGTAACTCGACCGCGCTGTAGCAGTATTTTTGCTATAGCGCGGTCGGCAAGTGGTTAAGCAGGTGGGAGAATGGATGGACAGCCGCACTCCAAAAAGTCTTGTTGAAAAAAGACGTGCTCTTTATTGTAAAAAGGAAAAAATGCACAGCACACAACAGCATACAGTGGGATAGACAGCTGACGCGTTTCGCATTAACAACTAATGCTTAGTCATAGATAAGCTATGACTAAGCATTAGTTGTTAATGCGAAACACGTCAGATGTCTATCCCACTGTATGCTGTTGTGTGCTGTGCATTTTTTCCTTTTTACAATAAAGAGCACGTCTTTTTTCAACAAGACTTTTTGGAGTGCGGCTGTCCATCCATTCTCCCACCTGCTGAACTCTGATCCAGTACAGGTGTTGGTCCTCTCCCCTAGGCCAATTTAAGCTAACCTGAGCAGACAGCCATCGCTCTGCCTGGGAAACACAGAGAGTGCTGATCTGTGAGAGAAAGGAGGTTGGTGAAAACTCTTAAGCCTTTGTTGTGGAAGCTGACAAGCTGTAGGCTTGCTCAGCCTGATAGTGATGGGCCTAGAGATATTGTATAGTTAGAGCCAAGACGCGGCTAGGTTTTTGTTTAATTACTTTTGTTTTGTTCATTTTCTGCACACTGTACAGCACCTGTAAATAGATTTTGTGTATAGCACCAATAAACACCTCTCTGTTTTCACTTATCCCATGGATTTGGTATCTGTGCCTGCTCATCCCAGGGAGCTTTTGTACCTGCTACCTACCCCCCAGGTTACAGTACATAAAGGTATACACGTGTAGATCACCAGGCACGTATTTTCTATCTTTCATTAGAGGGTTTTTTCACATGACACTCCCATTCACTGATTGGTTTGTCAACTAATTAGACAATGAGACACCATCTGTTCTTGGGTCTTCAGTCATATGGTCTCATTAAGGTTGTATATATATATATTTGCTATCATTTGTTGTATTTTTTAGCTATGACTAAGCACTAGTGTTAGTGCGAAACGCGTCAGCAGTTGGGTTTTATTTTATTTTACTTTGCTGTGACTTGTAGTGCTGTCCTTTTTTCAATAAAGGCTGCAATTTGTTCAGTTTTCGGCTATCCAGAGACAATCTTTGTTCCTGTTTTGCTAAGTGCATTGCCTGCACCTGAGTTGTCTGCAACGGTGGATGTTCGTCTGGGTTCCCACCTGGAGTGGCTATTCCTTTTCCCCTTGCACCGCTGCATTGTTTGAAAGAAGAAAAAAAAGTACAACAGTATGTACAAACTTACCTGCATTATATTACTTAAATTTACCACTCCTGCTATCCACATAAATAAAAGAAAAGTTAGATATACATGGTTAGACTTATTATTGCTGATTAAAACTGTCCTGCTGCAGGCCAGATTTACACGGGTATATCCTCTGAAGTATCTAAATTCTTGTAGAAAAAATACAGTCTGTGCTCTTTGTCTCCAGTATGTTTGGTCCTAGCCTTATTATATAAAATTGTACTGCTGCTAGACAATTTTACAGAGCCGTTTAATTTGCAGTATGTTAGTTGTAGTAAGACACTGCAGTTTATTCATTCTAAAAAAAATAACTCTGCTTTTTCCTAGGTTCACATTGGAGCGATTTGTCATGCGATTTGAGAGATTAAATCGCATGACAAGATGGCGACAACGGCACTGTTCCAATCGCTGCGACACCGATTTTGCGGCGCCGCACTGATTTGCAAAAGTAGTTCCTGCACTACTTTTGGCGATTTCAGGTGCGATTACTATAGACATCTGTGTATGAAGCCACACAAATGTCTATCAAGTAGCACCTGAAATCGCGCTGACCTTGCTACTTTGAAATCGCGCTACTTCAAGTAAAGTAGCACGATTTCAAAGTAGCATCAGTGTGAACCAGGGCTTTGTTGAGGAAAAAAAATCCAATGTACCAATGTACAATGCAAGGAATTTAACAATTTAACAATTTTTGTTGTAGATTCCCACTTGTTTCTGCTCTGAAGAAAAAGCTGTTTGTTTAGTGTTGCAAAGTGAATATGAGTGGCAAAGACTTTTTTTCATTATTAATCAACTGATGCACTTGCAGTGTTCTAACAAGGAAAGATGGAAGGACTCCATCCAGTTGGAAGTAATTAACTATTTGGGAGTATCTCACCAAAAATGATTTCTTTTGCAGAGAATGCCTGAAATGAATGCAGACCTGTTTTAAACCCCCCTGGCGGTGTTCCCGAGTCTGTCTCGGGGTAAATTTCCGTGCTGCGATCGGTAACCCCAAGTCAGACTCGGGCTCGCCTCGCTGAATCCACAGGCATTGTTTACTTACCTTGTCCCTGGATCCAGCGATGCCACCGCGCTGTTTGAGCGAGCGGGTCCTCGCTCGATTCACACAGTGCCTCTGTGTGCCGCCGATCTCCGTTCCCTGCGACGTTACGACGCACGGGAGCGGAGAACGGCGCCAAATTTAAAAACGTAAACAAACACATTACATACAGTATACTGTAATCTTATAGATTACAGTACTGTATGTAAAAAATACACACCCCCCTTGTCCCTAGTGGTCTGCCCAGTGCCCTACATGTTCTTTTATATAATAAAAACTGTTCTTTCTGCCTGCAAACTGTAGATTGTCCATAGCAACCAAAAGTGTCCCTTTATGTCAAAAATGGTTTTAGAGCAGCTAGAAAACAGCGATAATAAATTATAATCACTTGCAGAATCATGCGATAGCGATTTGTGGGGAAATTCGTCATAAAAAAATAAAAGTAATGACAGCGACAATTCTGCAACTGAGCATATTTCAGTGATTTTGATTTGATTACATTATTGAATAATTTGTATTATAATTATATTATTACTTGTTATAATTATTTATAATTATTTATTATATTATAATTTATAATTTTGTTTTTAAAAAAAATTCATACCCGGGATGCCTACTAGACTCTTGTTTGGTCAGATTTAAATGAGTTATTCCTAAGAATTGCAGGCCTACAATATAAAACGCCAAATTTCCTTGCAAATAATGGTACCGCTTTCAGCACCTTTTTTCTGAAAGAATCATACCGCCAGGGAGGTTAAAATCAGTGAGCAAACCACACAAGCAGGAAATTACATTTCTTTGGAAGTACTGTACACCAACTGTGTACAGAAGGCCTCCAGGTTGCCATATTGAATTTTTTATAAAATGACTGCTGCAGAAGGGTATTTTTAATAACACTCAATTACAATATGGCTTGTATATGCTATATTATTTTTTTATTTGCATTTTTTTCCCACAAAAGTGGAGTTACCCTTTATTGAGACCTTGATAAAGATCAGCCAGTGCAAAATAATTTTGCAGCAGGAACAGAGAAAGTCACAGTAAACAAAAAGGTAAGTGCCCACCTTTCCCCAGGAAGAAGAATAGTGGGAAAAGGGGATTTTAAGGTGCAAAAACAAAAAGGATGTAACACATCAGTGCATTATGGTATACATTTAACACCTCTTTCTTGAGAGGAGAATTAGCCTTCACACATTTTAAAAAATTGGTGCTCTGTTGTGCTTTTTATTAGATGGCGGATAATTACTATGGTGCTCTGTGTCAGGTTATGTACTTCTAAGAAAATGATTTTACAGGTAAGCTGTTATAAAAATACGATTATTTTGCTCAAAGTTCAAAACTATAGTACCTGACCATCTGTTCTCAGAGCTGCCTTTTGTCGGTTGCACTGCTGCATTGTTTGAAAGAAGAAAAAAAACAGTATGTACATAAACTCGCCTGCATTATATTACTTAAATTTACCACTCCTGCTATCCACATAAATAAAAGAAAAGTTAGACATACATGGTTAGACCTATTATTGCTGATTAAAACTGTCCTGCTGCAGGCCAGATTTACACAGCTGTATCCTCTGAAGTATCTAAATTGTTGTAGAAAAGATACAGTCTGTGCTCTTTGTCTCCAGTATATTTGGTCCTAGCCTTATTATATAAAAGTGTACTGCTGCTAGACAATTTTACACAACTGTTTCATTTGCAATATATTAGTTGTAGTAAGACACTGCAGTCTATTACGGTAATTCTAAAAGAAGAACTCTGCTTTTGTTGACAAAAAAAATTACTTTTTTGGGTGACCAATGTACAATGCAAGGAATTTAAAAAATGTTGTTGTAGATTCCTATTTGTTTCTGCTTTGAAGAAAAAGCTGTTTGTTTGACGTTGCAAAGTGAATCTGAATGGCAAAGACTTTTTTTCATTATTAATCAACTGATGCACTTGCAGTGTCCTAACGAGGAAAGATACAGGGTCTGCATCCTGATGTAACACATCAGTGCATTAAGGTATACATTTAACACCTCGTTCTTGAGAGGATGATTAGCCTTCACACATTTTGAAAAATTGGTACTCTGTTGTGCTTTTTATTAGATAGCGGGTATCTATTGGCACTTTTTTTGTTGCTTTTAATGAACATTGATATACCTGTGAACATATACCTTCCTGCTTGACTGTGGCTGTATGAGGCATGATGAATCCATGTTATTCCTGTGGTCAACATCTCAGGTATTTGAGAATTTCTGAACCTGATGTACAGTAAGTAGTCCTCTTCATTCCTATTTGCCTCTGCTGTTTGCCCCAATGTGATGACTGTAGCGCCTGTGTACTTTCTGTACAGGTGCTATCTTAAATTTAAAGGGGATGAGAGAGTTAGTTGGCTCTCATCCAAGTGATTTGCACAAATTGGTCCTCTGTTTCAGCTGGGCTGTACTGTGGGTTCATTCTGTGTTCCTGAGGTGCTTGTCCACCCCGGGGCGGCAGGTGGCAGCAGTGAAGTCCAGGCTGGGGTGCCTCTTGCCAGCAGCCAATCAGGAGGGTCTTCCCCTCACGGAGCATGCTGGGAGAGGGTACTTCTGGAGCAGACGCCATTAGGCGGGAGTCTTGTTCCGGGTGTGGCACCCACCTTCAGAGTGACCACACATCACGGCCCCCGGCGATGCGGCCTACCAGGCCAGGGTGCGCGTGCCACGAGGCGTTCTGTTCCTGGTTCCGGGACCATGTTGGCCCGGAGCATTTGAAGCTATGGCGGGGCCCCAGTAATCGACTGGGTCCCCAATTCTGAGGAGATCCCAAGCGAGATAGCTGTTCGGTGGGGAGTCCGTCTGAGGAGCGCCAATGAGAGGCTGGCGGTCCAACAGGGCCTAGACAATCCACCGGGGATCGAGGTAACCGGACATTGAGGGGTGGATGTTAGCCACCTGTCAGTCGGTAACCTAATTGAAACTACCTGGGCAAGATTCAGGCAAGAAGAAGTTTACTGAGGAGAATAGTCTCCATAACCTAAGTTCTGAAGACAGGTCTGTGGCAGAGACCTGTGTTCCTCTCAAGATTCCGAGTGATATCCTGGCTGCCAGGTCGATGTGAGAGGCCTGTCCGGATACTCTATACCCACTCCAGCTGGAGTGGCAACGAAAGTGAAGTGTTGTTGGAAGCAGGACTGCTTCCGTTCTGTTAGGCCTGAATCTGCTAATCCTCCTCCTCACCCATCTTTGATCTATCTACCTCAAGTTTTACTGTTGCCGTGTTGGGCAGAAATAAAAGCACAAGAAAGACACCTGCTGTTTGGACATTCCATCATTGCTGCTCTCATCATCATCATCTACCCCTAGACGCTCACAGAGGTAACACGCCATCCATATTCTATCCAGCGGCTCCTTCGGGGGTGAGCGCTACACGACTTTATAACGTCCTCTATAATGTTTTAGATCCCCCCCCCCTTCCCTGACGTCATTTTGCAGTCCGGTTCAGAAACACAGAGGAGTTTTAACACATGAGCCACCAGAAAGGTAAACACACATCTTTTATGAGGTGGCTTTAGCTCAAGCTTGCAACCCAAATGACAGGGTTGCTTTAATCTTTTAATATGAAAAGAAAAAGTTAAAATATTCCTAAACTTAAGAACACAAAACAACTTTTGCCTTTCAAATATTCTTTGTGCCCATGGTCCAAAATGAACTGGGGACTAATTGGGCAATCTCCTTTTCAGAGACATAAAACATTGTGAATTTTAAATAGCCAATAGTTAATGGCTATTGGAGAAAAAAATCTCTGAATGTGTCATTGTGTTTTTTTATTATCCCATTTAAAAATATTCCTTCATATTTAACTACATGTCCCAAATATGGATATCCTAACTGTACAATAAGATGTGTAATGAATGGCTGTATTTTTTAATTTTATACACACCCAGAGTGCCATATACCATGACGTCACGTACTGCCCACAGCAAAGGCATGGACCTGCACCACTGCTGCATAGCACAGACGCAGGAAGATCACCACATACTATTCGTCTGGCTTCGGAACTGTCCATGCCATGCCTGCGGCCATATTTTTTCATGGAAGCCACTGTCCTCCACAGACATTTATGGACCGTAAATTACTGTCCGTAATTTATAGATGGTTGGCGAGATCAGGAACGCAGTTGCTGGCTGTACCGGTCTGGTGACATTGGGACTTGTGTAACAGTGATTTGGAGCACTATTGCTGGCGTACACTGGTCTGGTGACACTGGGGAATGTTGTAGTAGCAATTAGGAACACTGCTGCTGACTTACACTGGCCTGGTGACACTGGGGCTGGAGTGGCGACAATCAGAGACACTGTTGTTGGCTTAAACTAGTGTAGCGACACTGCGACTGGTGTAGCAGTGATTAGGAACACTCTTGCTGGTGTACACTGGTCTGGTGACTCTGGGACAGGTGTGGCAGTGATCAGGGACAATATAACTGGTGTGGCGATGATCAAGGAAACTGTAACTGGTGTGGTGGTGATTAGGGACTATATGACTGGTGTGGCGGAGTTTAGGGACACTGGGACAGGTGTGGCGGAGATCAGGGACACTGTAACTGGTGTGTAGGTGATTAGGGACACTATGGGGTTGATTTACTAAAGGCAAATCCACTATGCGCTACAAGTGCACTTGTAAGTGCAGTTGCTGTAGATCTGAGGGGAAGTTCTGAAATTAGGGGAAGCTCTGCCGATTGTATCATCCAATCATGTGCAAGCATAAATGCAGTATTTTTTTCCCTTGCATGTCCACCTCAGATCTACAGCGACTGCACTTCCAAGTGCACTTGCAGGGCACTTGTAGTGCAAAGTGGATTTGCCTTTAGTACATAAACCCCTATGTGTCTAAAGAGATGCATATATTCCCTTAACTTTGGAAAGTTGGCATTTGCAATAGCACGCATTGGATTTGTGATTTTTTTTGTGAATGTTTTGGACACTATATATGTCTTATATACATATCTTTAGAGTACTAATACATTAAAGCAGAGTTCCACCCAAAAGTGGAACTTCTGATTAATCCACTCCTCACCCCCTTACATGCCACATTTGGCATGTCATTTTATTTTTTTTGGGGGGGGGGAGTGGGGGCTTCAGGAGGAGGGGGACTTCCTGTCCCACTTCCTCCTTCCGCCCAGGGACCGCTAAGGTGATACGTCATATCGCCTTTTGGCGGCCCCTCCCTGTAGGCAATCGCCTGGGACAGGTCCCAGGCGATCGCCTGTTCAATCAGGTAGTGCAGCGCCGCTCGCGCATGTGCAGTGAGTGCCCGGCCCTGAAGTCGAAGGCGGTCACGGCCAGGTGCCCACAGTTTGGATTAGGCGCCGGCGGAGAGGGGGGGGGAGGAGCGGAGCTCCGTGCGTCGCGTTGCTGGACAGTGAAGCAGGTAAGTGTATGTTTGTTAAAAGCCAGCAGCTATGCTTTTTGTAGCTGCTGACTTTTAATTAACATCAAAAAAGGCTGGAGATCCAAATAGTCAGATTAATTTGAGTTATATATACATGTTTATTTTTATTTTTCTGATATGAGTACTACATTGATATTATTATTGGACACAGCAGCCCAACCCATAATTATTATTGATTTAGTATCACCACAGTGATCATAGTTTATTTTTATTTTACACTAATATTGCTTAATATTTTTTACAGTGATGATTACTGTAAAAGCAATCTGTTTTTAACTGTGTTTGGCATCCATTCATGATGCCATTGTTTACTACTGTGATAGCTGTGATTGACCTCAGCGATCACATGGTACAGGATCGGTGTGCTTGGCCCTGTACCATGTGACCAATCACAGAAATCACAGTGGTAAGCAATGGCATCATGAATGACAGATATTGTTTACTAATGCTCATGTGATCACCATGATTGGTCACAGTGATCCCGTGGTACCAGGGGAAAAAAACAGCCAGTATCCCAATAAGGGATCCAGTTATGACAATGTTGCATGGCTGTGAGGCCATGCACAAGTGCCAGAAATTGGGAGGACGAATCAGTGCTTCCTACAAGAATGATGCTGCTCCTGCCTGGGTGGGAGGTGGTTAAGCTACTCCATAGTGTATGCCCCATGCTTCATGTTACAAAATATTAAAAGTTTGAATCCTGACATTTATTTCACTTGTTGGCACTGTGAGTGGACAGAGGGAGATAATGACTGATTTGGACTGGTTCCAAGATTTCAGCTTTCTGGCAAGAGTTGGTGGATTGTGTCAGGTTTGTAACAATGGTCCGCCTTCCCAAAGGAGTGACTCTTGGGCCTGATAAAAGACCTGGCCCCTACTGCTGAAAGGACACTACTTGGTCTACTCCAGTTCTATGTGCAGAAAGCTATTGCCATGTGTTGGGAAGAACTGGACCTCCCATTTCTTTCCTTCTGGTAACAAATGGTGAACTCTAATGCCGCGTACAGACGAGCATACATGTACGATGAAACCGTTTTCACCGTACATGTATGCCCGGGGATTTCTGTATGGTGGCTGTACTCACCATCATACAGAAATCCGCGCGTAAACAATACGCGGGGCGTGTCCGCGCCGTCGCCGCGACGATGACGCGGCGACGTGGGCGGCCCTGCCAGTTCAATGCTTCCACGCATGCGTCAAAGTCATTCGACGCATTCGAGGGATGGCGGGCGCTCGGACATGTATGGTAGGTCTGTACAGACAACCGAACATGTCCGAGCGGGCAGGATTCCAGCGGTTTTAAAACATGTCCGGAAATATTTGCCCGCTGGGAAAAGGCCCGGCGGGCAAATGTATGCTGGAATCCTGTCCGCTCGGGCCTACACACGACCGAACATGTCTGCTGAAACTGGTCCGCGGACCAGTTTCAGCAGACATGTTCGGTCGTCTGTATGGGGCCTAAATGGCACTATATTTGCATACCCAGGCAAATAGGTCAGGCTAATAAATTTGAAACTGTATAGGCATCTTGGATTGACAACTCCTCAACAGGCATATATTCTAAACTATTGTAATCCTACAATAGTCTGATCACAAGGTGCCCTATTGTGCCCGGGATCGATTTATCGTAATTTGTTGATGTTACTGTGAATTGTCCATCCAACTGGAGGACCCCCCCACCCCCCCCCCCCCCCCCCCCCCCCCCCCCAGGACTGAAGGGGCCAATGTATTCCCTATTTTCCATACTCGTCATTTACAAATACCACACATGAACCAACTGGATTTAATATCTGTTATCCATCAAAAAAAAATTGAAATAAATCCAAAAAGATTTCAAATATGCTACTGTTACAATCCACAGCTTGAATGTGCCCCAAAAAAGCAAGACAAATTTATTTTATACAAAAAAATATAAAATAAAAAAATATAAATAAAAAAATATATATATGTGCTAAGAAAGTCCTTAATAGATAATTTCTTGCAGTGATACCCAGTTATGTTTCCACCTTCACCGCAAATAGTGCCTACACCGTCACCGGATAAAATGGCCACTCACCAGATGGACCCAGAAATCTGCCTTTGGTTCATATGGATAACCACTCCCTCTCTCAGGTTTATCAGCAATCACTCCCAATGCTTTGGCTGTAGTGTCGTTCTATATCCACTCATGTAACATATAAAAGACTATCATGGTGAAGTATATCAAAGAATTTATTATGATTAAAACATATATAGTTATTCCACTCACATGTAAAAGTGCCTGGGAGCTGGCCGTAAATAGGAGTATACAAATGTACGAGTGTGTCCTGGTCCGCACTTGTGATGCCTCACTTTGTCGCCTGCGTTCCCAGCCTCGTTATACTCACACTGGACATGACGAGCTGGCAATGGTCCCGCAGCCTCTATGCAACTTAATGCGTCATCAGGGCTTCCAAGTTGCGAAATGCAAGAAATGATCTATTAAGGACTTTCTTAGCACATATATATATTTTTTTATTTATATTCTTTTATTTTATATTTTTTTGTATAAAATACATTTTTCTTGCTTTCTTGGGGCACATTCAAGCTGTGGATTGTAACAGTAGCATATTTGAAATCTTTTTGAATTTATTTCAATTTTTTTTGATGGATTGAGAAATTCATATGTTATAGTTTGGCACAGGGCACTGTATTGGTATTTATTGCACACTATTTGTTGATTGTTTGCACATTAATTAATAATCATAGACACATGTACATACTTTTTGTTTTTTGAGCAACAAGTTCACAGGATAAGTCGATCACTTTTTATTGCAGCAAGACTTAATAAGAATATTGATATTATCTTGGCACCGGTAACACACACAATTTTTTCTAATATCTGTTATGTAAGAATTTTTTTTTTATTTCCCGGGGTCTCTCTTTGTAAACACAGACTGGCAGCTCTCCAGCTACTACAATTCCCATGAGGCATTGCAATGTGACAGTTACAAGTATAGCTCCCACAGGCAGAGGCATGATGGCAATTGTAGTTCCACAACAGCTGGAGGGCCGCCAGTTTGACACCCCTGCTCTAGAGTTTGTGAGTTTGTAATCTCTTACATTACTAAAAATCGTCAATGAAAATATTTTTAAAGTGTGCTTTAATGCCCTAAGCAAAAACATGCATTTAGTCCATGGAGTTCAGGTTTAGATTAAATATTTTTTAATGAATATCTGATCTGAAGATGCTGAAGAAATAAAGAAATGGTGGTGGTACACAGTAAAGCTACTTTATCGTAATTATTTTAAACATATTATTTTTTTTATTTGTATACTCTAATATTTGTATTGTCTAATATTGCCTACACTGAAAATATTTTAAGTGCTTTAATGATAACATAATATAGAAATATATTTTAATTTATTAAAAAAACACCAATCAATTTCTTATACATTTGACATTACTATGGTTTAAAGAGGAAATTTATGAAACTTGACACATTTCTACTAATGATACTTGTTTGTTTTTTCTTTTTCCTCTACCTATCCTTTTTAATTATATTACATAGTTACATAGTTACATAGTTAGTCATGTTGAAAAAAGACACAAGTCCATCCAGTTCAACCACAAAAAATAAACAAACAAAATAAAAAACACAGTACAATCCCATACACCCAACTCCATACCCACAGTTGATCCAGAGGAAGGCAAAAAAAACCAGCAGAGCATGATCCACTTTGCTACAGCAGGGGAAAAAATTCCTTCCTGATCCCCCGAGAGGCAATCGGATTTACCCTGGATCAACTTTACCTACAAATCTTAGTACTCAGTTATTTTATGTACATTTAGGAAAGTATCCAGGCCTTTCTTAAAGCAATCTACTGAGCTGGCCAGAACCACCTCTGGAGGGAGTCTGTTCCACATTTTCACAGTTTTTACTGTGAAAAAACCTTTCCGTATTTGGAGGTGAAATCTCTTTTCCTCTAGACTTAAAGAGTGCCCCCTTGTCCTCAGTGTTGACCGTAAAGTGAATAACTCAACACCAAGTCCACTGTATGGACCTCTTATATATTTGTACATGTTGATCATATCCCCCCTAATTCTCCTCCTCTCAAGAGTGAATAGATTTAGTTCTTCTAATCTTTCCTCATAGCTGAGTTCCTCCATTCCTCTTATCAGTTTGGTTGCCCTTCTCTGCACTTTCTCCAGTTCTCCAATATCCTTTTTGAGAACTAGGGCCCAAAACTGAACTGCATATTCCAGATGAGGTCTTACTAATGATTTGTACAGGGGCAAAATTATTTCTCTGTCTCTGGAGTCCATACCTCTCTTAATACAAGAAAGGACTTTAAAAAAAATAATAGTTGTATATTTTGTTATGCATCATTTTTATGTTTGTATTTAATGTAAGCTTGCTATGATTCATAAAGTAAACATCAATACAGTTCATTGCTATACCAACCAAACCCAATTTGATTTTACATTTTCAAATGGTAGCACTTTATCAATTTCTGTCAGATGCCCCTAATTTGGATGATTCCAGTATGTACAGTATTTATTGGCGTATAACATTCACTTTTTTACCCTGAAAATAGAGGGTTAACTGTGCCTGCATGTTATACGCAGGGGGCTGTGCAAAGTTTTTTTCCTGAAACTTCCCTCTTAAAATTAGGGTGCGTGTTATACACCTGTGCGTGTTATACGCCGATAAATACGGTAAATATGTAAACTCCAGACTTTATACTGCAATTCAGTTTATGAGTGAAAAGGTGTGAAATTGAGTGACATAAGAAATATTTCATTAATGATATTATATAATGATATTATTATTTATATTATTATTTATAATAATGGCAGGACCATATATGGCAGACTAAAGTCAGGTAAAATAGTTTTTCATGGTATTAATCAAATATTGTATACGCCAGCTACTTTGTTATGGGAGTTTATTTAGAAACAGTTACCATATAAAGGTCATAGGTTGTATTTAGTTACTTATTTTCTTAGATACTTCTTCATGATTACATTTGGTAAGAAACAATTTAGCCTAAAAAAAATAATGCTGTAAGCTTTGAAGAGAAGGATCACTAAACAATAATGCAACAGTAATAATAAAAAAAAATAATACAACTCATTTCATACCACTGGAATTTGCCAAATAATAGCCAAACACATGCCCATTAAACTACTTTCAGTTGGGTTTTAGCAAAAATTCCTAAATAGATCAAATCAATCTACCACCAGATATCTATACCAATATCATAAGAGAATCCAAGCTAGTCGTGGTAAACTACACTGGTTCATTTGATCCACTCAACAGCTGAAATAAAATTTCTGGAAAGTTGCCATGTCAAATGTCTGGTAACAATCTTGTCAGATTCTACTAGTTTTTGCTCTTAAAGCTGGCACACATAATCACTTCCCAGTGCCCTTGCTGTGTATGATACAAAAAAAAGCAGCAGTATGCCGTACGGGTTTCCCAGCGGACTTTTAACCGCTGAGAAACCTGAGGGGAAAGCCGAGAACCTCCTCGGTCAGTCTTTCCCCCTACACTAGGCCGGGTTTCCCGGCCAAAAGCTGTCATGGCAGTTTTCACAATGGGAAAACTGGTCATGTGTACGAGGCTTTAACCACTTCCCTACCGGCCCATAGTAAAATGACGTCCACAAAGAACCTCTGCCGTTCAGAGTGGACGTCATATGACGTCCTGGGCTTTGTGGGGGGGATATCTGAATGATGCCTGCAGCTAGAGGCATCATTCAGATATCCTTCTCTTGTGCCGGCGATTCTGCACAACGTAAGAACGATCATAGCGGCGGTTCCGCCGCTAGATCGTTCTTACAGGCGGCGGGAGGGGACACCCCCCCCCCTCCCGCCGCCATCCGGTGCTTCTCCGGGCTCTCCCGTGCCATCGGGGGCCCGGAGAACGAATCGTCCGGCTCTCGCAGGAAGCATAGAGATGACTGGTGACTAGGGTTGCCACCTCATCCCTTTAAAACAGAACACATATGAATTACACAGGTTCTGAGGCTAATTTAATAAAGGTAAGGCACCAAATGAGTCTAATTACCACCTTAATTAGCCATAGAACCTGTGTAATTAATATGTGTTCTGTTTTAAAGGGATGAGGTGGCAACCCTACTGGTGACCAGATGGTCACCAGTCATCTCTATGACCGTCGGAGGACCCGCGCGCGATGTGATGACGTCACACCCGGGTCCCCGTAAGTAAACAAAGCCGCGATTGCGGCTGCTAAGCAACGGTAAACATGAGATCTGTGAATTTTTTTTCACGATCTCATGCTTTCAGGCCTGGAGGAGAGATGTGGGGTCTTATTGACCCCGCATCTCTCCATAAAGAGTACCTGTCACACACATTCCTATTACAAGGGATGTTTACATTCCTTGTAATAGGAATAAAAGTGATAATAAAAAAAATAAAATAAAATAAAAAAGTGTAAAAAAAGAAATAAATATGTAAAAAAAAAAAAAAGAAATAACATTTTTTTTTTAACGCCCCTGTCCCCAGTAGCTTGCGCGCAGAAGCGAACGCACACGCAAGTCCCGCCGACATATGTAAACGCCATTTAAACCACATATGTGAGGTATCGCCGCGTGCGCTAGAGTGCCAGCAACAATTCTAGCACTAGATCTCCTCTGTAAATCTAAACTGGTAACCTGTAAAAAAATTCAAAGCGTTGCCTATGGAGATTTTTAAGTACCGAAGTTTGGCGCCATTCCATGAGTGTGCGCAATTTTAAAGCGTGACATGTTAGGTATCTATTTACTCGGTGTAACATAATCTTTCATATTTTACAAAAAAATTGGGCTAACTTTACTGTTTTGTTATTTTTTTAATTCATGAAACAATTTTTTTCCCAAAAAAAGGCGTTTGAAAAATTATTGCGCAAATACCGTGCAGAATAAAAGGTTTCAATGACCGTTGTTTTATTTCCTAGGGTGTCTGCTAAAAAAACATATATAATGTTTGGGGGTTCTGCGTAATTTTCTAGCAAAAAAATAATGATTTGTACATGTAGGAGAGAAGTGCCAGAATAGGCCCGGTATGGAGGTGTGTATAAAAGCCCGGTATGGAAGAGGTTAAACAATTATCTGATTTGACCAGGCACCAAATATAAATCCTGCTTAGTACAATAAAAATGTCTAAGCTAGAAGGTCCATCCTGGTCATTTGTAGCCTTCTTGCTGATTGTACTTTACAATAAAAATCCATAACTGTTTTGAGGGTACCCTGCTAAGGACCAGACCCTCATGGTAAACTAGCACCTAGAAATGGTAAAACAGAGTGTCTGAAGAACTCTAGAGCCTTACTCTAAACCTATATCTGTCTTCTTTAAGGAGAATATTAGAATTCTCTCCCCACTGCTCTGTTCCCTCAGTAAATACTTAGGGGTAGATCCACGTACAATGGCGCATTATTGCGCCGGGCGTAGCGTATCTAAGATACACTACGCCACTGTAACTTACTTTTTTTGTTTCAAATCCTCAACATATTTGCGCCATAAGTTACGGCAGCGTAGTGTATCTCTTGCGGCGTAAGGGCGCAGAATTCAAATGGATATAATAGGGGCGTGTTTTATGTAAATACGTCGTGACCCGACGTAAACAACGTTTTTTTTTAACTGCGCATGCGCCGTCCCTGGGGGTATCCCAGTGTGCATGCTCGAAACCGGAACAAGCCAATGCTTACGACGGTGACGTCATTCTACGCAAATTCCTATTCGCGAACGACTTACGCAAACAACGTAAAAAATTCAAAATTGTACGCGGGAACGATGGCCATACTTAACATTGAGTATGCCACCATATAGCACCTTTAACTATAAGCCGGTAAAAGCCGCTCCCAGATGCCGTCGTATCTTGTTTTATGGATACAAACAAAGATACAACGCGGGAAATTTAAAATTACGCCGGCGTATCAATAGATACGCCGGCATAATCCTTTTGTGGATCTGCCCCTATGTATGAGGGAGCAGGATTGAAGATTATCAAGATTTGAAGATTATCAGGCCCCAACACTGTCATCTGACAAGGAAAAATAAATTAAACCTGTATGTTCTCCGACACCATCCAACGTGGAGCTTACACAGGGTAAGAACTCAAAACTCCTATCGAGGAACAGAGCAGTAGGTGAGCATTAAGTGGAAGGGGGGTTCTTACAATAGAACTTATTATATCTCCCTAAACTGCCTAAGGTTATAGTGAAGATATCAAATCAAGAACATCAGCTAAAAAAAGCAATAGCAACATGACAATGACCAATGCATAAAAGTACTACAATTCTTAACTAATGTTTTTTTATTAGTGTGACAACTCTTGTTCTAATTCATAGCTATTTTTAAATACAACTATCAAACATAAAAAAAAAAAGAATGAATGAAGTCGCTATTGAATTAATGTAGGGCTATGACAGGTTGCCTAATTCACTTTGGAAATGGGGCCAGGTTGATGTCTGCATTTATATTTTGGATATATGCCCAAGATTTCACAGGACATTATCATTGTGTAGTTTTGAATAAAAGAGCCTGACACAGTTCTAGCGCTTTGATGATTACTGGAAGATAAATGTACTTAATTCCCTCATACCATGCAGTGTTGTTATTCAACAAATAGGTGAATGGAAGATACATGACTAGAAGACGCTCATCATATTGTATCAAGGGTTTGCATTACTTATATTCATTAACAACACACCGGAGCTTCTGTTTTGTTTCTGATGAAGAAAACGCTATCAGATAGTGTTACGCTACAACATCTATAATGGTAAGATAAAATGTTTTATATTCAGCTATGTAACCTGATATTGGTGCTGTATATACTGGTCCTTATTTTTTTTTCTATTTTAGCATAGGCGAATAGTGCTGTACCTTACCTGTACTATATTCCTTTTAATTCTTTCTGAATCACTGTCTGCTCCTAAGGTAATATTGAACTCACATTTAGATATATCCAATTTGCTGTCTTATACTTAGCTTAAAGTACATTTGTTTGATATTTTACTTGTTTCTGTGCACTTTCAGAATAAGTTAATGGCAAGAAATTGGGGCCCCCAGTCCATGTTGTATCTCAAAGGCAGACGTAAGCTTTTTTTTTTTTTTATAAAAACTTGTGTTTCTTGTTGTCACTATTTTAGGATGCAATTATTTATCTCCGTTCTTTAATTATTTGAAGAGAAAGTGTTGAACAGAATAAAACGAAAAAATGCTATTGAAATTCTAAAGCAGATTTATTATCTTTAATGTTAAATGTACAATATGTAGATTTATGACAAGCTAGATACAAAATCCTATAAATTGGCTAAGATGGGTAGACAAACAGGAAATACAATAGACAATTGATAAATACTTTATAAGACTTAAACATCCACATTGTTTGTTAAAACCTAGTATTGCATTAAAAGCCATCAGAGTGTTTGAGTACATATTAAGTATGTTTTTTTTTTAGTGTATTTTTTTTAGCTGTGTTCTTAAAATATCTGGAAAGTTACACTTTTATGGGTCATCTTTTTGCATTTATTTAATGCGATATTATCACAAACCTGGTAAATTTAAGCTGAAAATATGCTGAGGCTACTTTGATTGGAAATATATACTGTAAATAAGATACTGAAATATATATAATTAAAGACATAATCATACTTGATTTTCCTTGGAAAGGCAGAGCTTAAGTAAACCTGTTGTCCAGTTGGACAAAGTAACAGGTTCATCAAACTTCCACCCTTCCCAGCCGCACTTACTTTTCTTTTTAACCCCCACCCTGACTAGTCCAGTTAGCTGCAGGAAGCAGGAAAAGTAAGCCCTGTTTCAGCTTCAAGACACTCTAGTCAGAGCTTCTACAAGGCTATGGATTACATTCTTGCACCACGTGAGAGCGGTAGACCATTTACCAAGCACCAGTGCTTTTACATGAGTAGAAGGGGAGTAAGTCACATGCTCCTTCAAACCCAGCAGTACCAGAAATTTCTCTTTTGCTCCAAGCAGCTGAACGGAGCAGTAGTGAAGCAATGTGAGCTACAATATTTTTTACTAGTTGCTCTAATAAATAGCCCAATTTAAAAAAAATATAAAAAATTTCAGTTTAGGCCGATACGTATTCTACATATTTTTGGTAAAAAAAAAAAAAAAATCGCAATAAGCGACTGGTTTGCGCAAAAGTTATAGCGCCTACAAAATAGGGGACAGAATTGTTTTATTTTTATTTTTATTTTTTTACTAGTAATGGCGGCAATCTGCGATTTTTATTGGGACGGCGACATTATGGCGGACAGATCGGACACATTTTTGGCCCCATTCACATTTATACTGCGATCAGTGCTATAAATATGCACTAATTACTGTATAAATGTGACTGGCATTGAAGGGGTTAACACTAGGGGGTGAGGAAGGGGTTAAATATGTTCCCTATATAGTGTTCTAACTGTAGGTGGGGGGGTGACCGATCTGTGTTCCTATGTACAAGAGACACAGATCGGTCTCCTCTCCAGAGACAGGACGCTGTCTCTGTGTGAGCCGGCAATGAGAAATGATCTCATATGTTTACATATGAGATCATCTCTCATTGGCCGCACAGATCGCATAGCAAACGGCTGATTGGCCGTTCGCCGCGATCTGTGATTGGCTGTGTCCAAGGGACACGGCCAACACAGTGTTTCCCCACTGCGCGCTCGGGAGCGCGCGCCGGGAACGCCAAAAGGGGCGGACGTCAATTGACGTCCACTTGGATTTTCAGGTCCGCGCTGTAGCCGTCATTCGGCTATAGCGCGGGCCACAGGTGGTTAAACCCAAAAATAAACATTTATTATATTGCAATTCACCAATGCATAGATATGATCTCTGCATTAGTTTTCTTTTTTAGGGTTTCGTTACTTTATTTTTACTTGGTGATCTGGATACCAAGTTTGTTGATTTTCAACAGAACAAGCTGTCCTGCAGTTGTAACAACTAGAGAGTTAAGCTTTATTTATGTAAAACCTTTATCCCTTAGACCCCTTTCACACTGAAGCGTTTTTACAGCGTTAAAAATATCGCTATTAAAAAGCTCATAAAACACTCTCCATGCATCTCAATGGAACCTTTCACACTGAGTCCTGCAAGCAGCATCTTTGGAGCAGCTTTTGGGCGCTGAAAAAAACGCTCTAAAAACGGCCCCTTTCCATTGAAATGAATTGAAAGCGCTGTAAAAACGTCTTGCCCTTTCACACTGAAGCGTTGCACCGGCGGGGGCATTGAGAAAAGTCCTACAAGCAGAATCTTTGGAGCAGCTTTTGATGCTGAAAAAAACGCTCCAAAAACGCCCCTCTCCATTGAAATGAATTGAAAGCGCTGTAAAAACGCCTTACCCTTTCTCACTGAGGCACTGCAAAAATGCCCTAAAACTTTAGGGTCTTAGCGGTGCTTTACCAGCACATTGGGATTGCAGATGAGGCTTTGCTCGAATAACGCTCGAATAACGCTCGAATAAAGCTTGAATAATGCTCGAAAAACGCTTGAATAACGCTCAAATAACGCTCGAAAAACGCCCCAGTGTGAAAGGGGCCTAAAGGAACCAAACTGTTGCTGTAACTGCTTAAAAAGTGTTAGCTGGAGTTTGGTTCAGTTTATCTAGTGTATCTAAATCTGATAGCACATCTAACACTCTCCTCCCCCCAGACTGACAATGCTGCTGTCCAATTGTGCCCCTGTACTCCCTCAACCAGAGTGGAGGCACTCCAATACAGGAGGTGGGTTGAACGGAAAAAAAAATAGGCCGATTCCCCTATCCACACATTTGATGTGGATGGGGGAAATTATTCCCGCTGATCTATTGTATTCTCCATCAACATAATATAATGTTGCCGGCTATAGCCAGTGGCACTGATCTTCAATGGGCTGGTGATAGATAGACTTGTGAACAACCAGCTAGCCCATACATTGATCAAAGCTTGTCTGGTACCTGCCAAACCAGTCAAATGTTGATCCATTTATGGCTGGCTTCACTGGCCAGATCATCAGGTGAAAACAGAGATAAAAAGTAAAAAAAAAAAAAGGAACTAAACAAATTCAGCCACTACATCTAGTATTAGTATTAGCATTAGTAAGCTACAATAAATAAAAAAAATTGTTTTGGGTTTAATGCCACTTTTATGTAGCACCCCCTTACTTTCAGTATGGGCACTATGCACGTTAGTGGGGAATGGGAGAGTTGCTCCCATTCACAATTTTCTAAATTTGGGCTGCTGTCATTCCGGAACTGTCCTGTAGGTCAGTCTGCGCTCCAGGGATGCAATCCCATCCCTGGATGACAGTTGGCGCTAGAGGGGTTCTGGCAGAGCCGCTTTTCCCCAGCAGCCAATTAGAGGAGTTTTTCCCTCGCGGGGCATGCTGGGGGAGAGTATATCTGTGGCGGACGCCATTCGCGGGTTCCAGGTTCCAAGTGCGGCACCCACCTTCAGGGTGTGCGCATCCAACGGACCCCGGCGATGGCCTTCCAGGCCGGGGTCACATGCTACGCGGAGCTCCATGTTCCTGATAGGGGCCCCAGTGACTTACTGGGTTTCCAACTCTACTGAGGCGATCGCAGTCTGTGTGCCGTTCGATGGGGGGTCGGCTTGAGGAGAACCCGGAGGCAGGTTGTCCAACAGGGCTTGAACGAACCATCGGGGATCTGGTGACCGGGAAATTGACAGGTACACTTCAATTGTCACCCGGTGACCCTAACTTAATCTACTGGGAGGATTCGCTCAATCCGTTCACCTCATTCAAGTATTAGGCCTGTGGCAGAGGCCCTAGAGCCTCCCAGCAACCTAAAGTGACACTTCGGCTGCCAGGCTTGTGGCAGAAGTCTGTCCGGAGGCACTTCACCCACTCTGGCTAGAGTGGCGACGAACTGTACCTACTACTATTGTGCTACTGAGAGCAGGATTGCTCTTTCTCATATCCAGGCCTGATACTGCAAAGTTCTCTCTCTCGCTTCATCACCTTCTTGCTCTGCCTCATGTTGATGTTGGCCATGTTGGGCCTGGAAATAAAGCATTTGAAAACCTTTATTCATTGACTTGACATTCGCTCACTACTCTACTCATCAACTACACCCCTAGACAACACTGAAAGGTAACTTAATATGCCGATCCCAACAACAACCAGCAGCTCCTGCGGGGTTAGCGCTACATTAGCAGTACTTTTTCATTTAAATTAGGAATGAAATGTGGATTTGCCACTTTAATGGGTTAGAGGCAAATCTTTCATGTTCAAAATCCACAGTCTCAGCAAATGTATGAAAAAATTGGCCATGCAAGACAAGTCTTTGTAATTATCATGCACTGCCTGGCCTGTAGGGAGATTGTTATGTGTCAGCCCCTTTACTAGAAAATGGTGGGTTCCTTGAAGTCATTTGTCAGTGTGTGTTGGAAGAGTATATTGAGGGCTGACAGTCTGTGTAGGAACAGTTAGTTACTATACAGTGCTATTCTGAGCTAAGTTGCTGTGGATTGCAGTGTGGTGAGCTACATATTCTTGTGTACCCTCTCCTCCCCTTTATTCACAGTTCAGGAAACCAACTGTCCTTTTTGGGACTTTTTTTTTGTGTATGTCAGGAACAACTATAGTTGCTGTTTAGCTGCTGGGACCTCCCTTTTTTATTTTTAGTCTTTTAGTCTTTTTTAGTCTTTTTTATTTTTATTGTTTCACTGTGTTTTCTTTTAGGTATTTTCTTATTTTATTTTTTATCTTATGCTAGGTAAAAAAAAATTGTGAGCGGTTTAGTTTCATTTTTTTTTATTATTTTTTTTGGGGGGGGGATATTGTTTTTTTACTATATTTTAGTTTAATATGGTCTTTTTTTCATGTTCCATAGAATACATGTGTTGTTTGAAACATGTCACCATATGTGTGCAATAGTGTGCGCCAAAGCCCAACATATTTCTTCCCCTATTAATTTAGACAATCACACGATCACTGATTGCAGGAGGATCATCTTGGTCATGCACAAGAATTGTTCGCTTTAGATATTGAGGATCAGGAAGATAGTGCTAGAATGATAGAGGGAGGTCATAACAGGCCGTTAGCATCACTTAAGGGGAGTGTTGTTGCTGGGTAACAGATAACTTTAGGCCGATTGGTATAGGGTATAAATAGTCTGGTGGATGGAGTTTAAGCAGGAGAGTTTCATAGAGTTTAAGTGGAGAGGGGTTTCTGTTATAATAGGTTAGCAAAAAGGGACTCCGTCATGCTCTGTGAGTACCCGTTTTTTCCGGAAAAAATGCCTGGGGAAAATAGTTTCAAAGTAACCTCTATAAGAGAGTGAACACCCGAGTAACCCTGAAAAAAAGGAAAATATGTGCTTTGTTTGTCTTGTTAAGCTACTGTGATTGAGAAGTGTCTGTTTAACACTGGAAGGACTGTACTGTTTAATCTCTTCCGTTAACTGAACCCAACTGGACATCATTTTTTTTTTTTTGAGCTGGAAAATTAAGAGAAAGCAAGATGCTTAACATTGAAGTGGGTTGTGTTCATGCAGTGAGAGCAGACACGCCTGTTGTTGTCTGTTCTGTTCTAGGAAAAGGTAGTGAATGCTAACTTCTACACTCATGAGCTCTGCCTGAGTTATTTGGGGTGCAGAATCCAAAATACAAAATCAGAATCCAAAAATGCTTTATTTTCGTATCCATTATATTTTCGTATCGTTGCGACAACAGTTCGATATAGATAGAAGATTCGACATGATGGTGACAATAGTAATCTGTGTCTATCGAACCTGCAGTTGAATGTGCCTATCCTAACTCTATTAGTCCAAGATTATTCGACATAGAGAGAAAAGATTCGATAGTATAGAGACATGAAGATTAGACGAAGCAGCTAAAAACATACGATCGCTGTGAGAGGACATTTACGGTCAAATGCTCCACCCATAGGCTATAGAAGAATTCTAATGTTGTTTGACTAGTAATAATAATAAAAAATTATAATTATTACTAGTCAAACAACATTAGAATTCTACTATAGCTTGTGGGAGGAGCATTAACTAGATCAACTAGAAATGTATGATCACTGCGTCATACAGTTTAGCTGATTCGTCAAATCTTCTTAGAACATCTGACAGACTCCTGCACTTTGTGCATTTTTTAACAAAACAAAATCAATAAAAATGAATTTCGGGAGTAACTAAATTAATTTATTTTTCGGACTAAACCAAAATTACGAAATATTTCAGTGTGCACATTCCTACTGCAAAGCAGTGATTTTCAGCTTTTTTTCACTTGTGGCACCCTTTAAAGGAAGAAAAATATTGAGTCACTCCAGTCTATAATGTAAAAAGCATAAAAGTCACTTATCGATGGCAAACCTGGGACAATGTACACAACTACCTTGATAAAATCAACTTCATATCAGAACTTCCCCTACACATCAGAAGCACTGCATCACATTAGAGTTCCCCCATCATGGCAGAGGTCCCCCATCACATCATAGTTCCCCCTTGATGTCAAAGCCCCCTATACATCAGAGGAACCCATCACATCAAAGTGGTCCTTATACATCAAAGGCTCCCTATACATGAGTTTCACATCACATCAGAGTGTGGTTGAGAAACACTGCTGTAAAATATGTTATTTTGCTCTATTACTCTTATTGTTGTTAGTAATATGATTTACTACTGACCGTCTCAGTCAATTTACTGCGAACTGTAAATGTCAAAGAGATATTGTACTGATTTGGGTATTGGATACTCAGTCGGCGTGGTGGCTTGAGTGCATGCCATACAAAACATGGGAGGTGTAACAGGGTGTTAGGGCCCCTTAAAGTGAGGTTCTTCCTTTTTGCTGCTGGGTAGCAAGGATGTCACGTAAGGCACTTTGTTATATAGTCTAAATAGTCAGGTGGATGGAGTTAAAGCAGGAGAGCATAGCCTGTTTAGTGAGTAAAGAGGTGTTTTTGTTAGTATGGGCTAGCGAAAAAGGTGTCATGCTCTGTCAGTACCCTTTTTAAAGGGTTATGGTTTTGAACTATTTATGTGTATTCTTCTTGACAATTTATTAAACTCTTTTAGACAGTGTGGTACAGGAGCTCACAATCTAAATTGTTGTACCACTGACCAATCTGAACAAATTTGAGGACTTTAACTTCATTTTTTATGCATAAACTTTCCCTTAGTTTTTAGATCTGTTGTAGCTGCTGCTTCCTTAAATTCAGACAATTACCACTTTTTTTTCCAACTGGAAATGAATCATATTGTGATTCTGTTAAAACCTACATTTTAAATTTTAACAAAATTAATCACAAAGGTAAAATATTTTCAATGCCAGAATTAATTGTCAGTGATGCTGCCCATGACAATCCCAATGTTCTATAAAACATCATGTACAGCATAGTATTAAAGTGGTTGTAAACCATTTACAACCACTTTAACCTACAGGTAAGCCTAGATTAAGGCTTACCTGTAGGTGCTTGAAATATCTCCTAAACTTCTACGGTTTATGAGATATTTACTAAAATCACGGGTGTCTCTGTCTACAGTGCATGCGTCGTAGACAGTGGCCTAGGCACACTGTAGCGTGCCATTCTTGATTGAGGCTGTGCCATCACTGCCGGCTCCAGCGTGCATGCGCAGGGGTGACATCATTGCGTCTCCGGCCAATCTCAGCGCCGGAGCCGCGATACCCGGAAGTAACCCCCGGGCAAGATGTCGGCTGCCCAAGCGTTGGAAGAGGATGGCTGCGGGAGCAGGTGGTGTTTTTTTTTTCTTTCATAACTGGGTTTACTTCCTCTTGAAGGTAGCTTCCACTTTAAAGAATAGTTTTTTTTTATGTTGGCCTCAACTTCATCATTAAAAAGACCCTCTCCCTGCTTTACAGTTCATGGAGAAATGCTGTAAAGTAAGGGTTAGAGTCAGGTGTATGATTAATCAGTTTACCAAGCAGGGGCGAATGATAATCAATTTCATATGTAAATGGAAACACAGTCATTAACTGAAACATAAACAGCTGTGTAGGAGGCTTAAAACTGGGTGAAGAACATCCAAACTCTGCTACTAAGGTGAGGTTGTCCCAAGTCATACACCATGGCAAGGCTGAGTACAGCAGCAAGACACTATGTAGTTATACTGCATCAGCAAGGTTTCTCACAGGCAAATATTTCAAAGTAGACTGGGGTTGCAAGATGTGCTATTCAAGTTATTTTGAAGAAGCACAAAAAACGTGCAGCGTTGGGGACCATAAATGCAGTGAAGGAAAACTTAATGCAGCAGATGAAAGACACATCATGCGTACTTCTCTTCAACATCGGAAGATGTCTAGTTGTGCCATCAGCACAGAACTGACTAGTGGGAACCAGGTATACTGTCTGGAGAAATCTGGATAGAAATGGTCTTCATGGAAGAATTGTGGCCAAAAAGCCATATCCCCAATGTGGAAACATAGCTGAGTGACTCAACTGTGCATCAAAACATGCACTGGGGTGCAAAAAAATGTCAGCAGGTGCTCTGGACTGAAGAGTCAAAATTTGAAAAATGTGGCTGTAGCAGGAGACAGTTTTTCATTGAAGGGCTGGAGAGCAGTACAATCATGAGTGTCTGCAGGCAACAGTGAGGCGTGGTGGAGTTTTTTTTGCAAGTTGCAAGAGGCTGCATTTCTGCAACTGGAGTTGGAGATTTGATCAGGATCAATGGTGTCCTCAATGCTGATAAATACAAGAAGATACTTATCCATCATGCTATACCATCAGGGATGCAAGTGATAGGTTCCAAATTTTTTATGCTGCAGGAAAATCACTCCAAACATACAGCCAATGTCATTAAGAACTATCTTCAGTATAAAAAAAACAAAGAATCCTGCAAGTGATTGTTTAGTCCCCACAGAGCCCTTATCTCTTCATCATCAATTCTGCCTGTGATACTTAAAGCGGGAGTTCACCCGGAATTTTTTTTTAACATTAGATTGATGCTAATTTTGTCAAGGGGAATCGGGTGTTTTTTTTTTAAATCAAAGCAGTACTTACCGTTTTAGAGATAGATCTTCTCCGCCGCTTCCGGGTATGGTCTTCGGGACTGGGCGTTCCTATTTGATTGACAGGCTTCCGACAGGCTTCCGACGGTCGCATACATCGCGTCACGAGTAGCCGAAAGAAGCCGAAAGTCGGTGCGGCTCTATACGGCGCCTGCGCTTCGACGTTCGGCTACTTTCGGAAAATCGTGACGCGATGTATGCGATCGTCGGAAGCCTGTCAATCAAATAGGAACGCCCAGAAGCGGCGGAGAAGATCCCTCTCTAAAACGGTAAGTACTGCTTCGATTTAAAAAAACCACCCAATTCCCCTTGACAAAATGAGCATTAATCTAATGTTAAAAATTTACTTTTTGGGTGAATCTCCACTTTAAAGAGACTAGAGATAGATGGCAGCCTACACCCACAGAAGATCTGTGGTCGGTTCTCCAAGTTTTTTGAAACAACCCACCAGCCGAGTTCCTTCAAAAACTGTGTGCAAGTGTACCTAGAATTGATGCCGTTTTGAAGGCAAAGGGTGGTCATAGCAAATATTAAGATGATTTGTAGACATATGCATTCCTTTTTGTCCGAATGCATTTTCGTCCGAATTTCAGGTATTTTCAATATCGTTTTAACAAACGAAAACGAACGCGCAGATTCCGAAATCCGAAAGATCCGACATGTATTATTTTAGTTTTCTTTGCTGCAACAGTTCAATACAGATAGGAGATTCTACATGACGCTGACAATAGAAATCTGTGTCTATCGAATCTGCGGTTGAATGTGCCTAACCTAACTCTATTAGTCCAAGATTATTCTACATAGAGAGGAAAGATTTGACATAGAGAGAAAAGATTCGACATTATAGACACAGTGTTGGGGTAGACCATTCGACATGAACGACGAAGATTCGAAGAAGCAGCGAAAAAAATACAAATGTCTAATCTGCCATTCGACAAGCAGCTAAACTGTGCAACGCCACAATCGTACATTTCCGGTCAAATTCTCCTCCCATAGGCTATAGAAGAATTTGAATGTTGGTTGACCAATAATAATAATTTATAAATATAATTATTACTAGTGTCATACAACATTAGAATTCTTCTATAGCTTATAGGCGGAACATTCGACCGAAAATGTACAATTGCAGTGTCGTACAGATTAGCTGCTCCGTCGAATCTTCTTAGAACATTCAACGGACACCATAAGCTTTCAATGACAAATTCGACCTTAATTAATTAGTTTTTTCGGACGAACAAAATAAATAAAAACACATTTTCGGGATTAACTAAATTAATTTATTTTTCGGACAAAACAAAATTCCAAAAACGAAATATTTCAGTGTGCACATGTTTAATGATTTGTATTTCTCTTCTGCTCATTTACTTTCTATTTTGTTAATTGATAAAAATAAACTATTAGCACTATTTCTGAAAGCATTCTTAATTTACAGCATTTTTTACACCTGCCTAAAACTTCATCATAGTATTCTGCTAGAATCTTGGGAACATGCACATCTGTAATGCTTTAAAAACATGTAGTTATGATACCAATAGATACCAATTAGGTTTTTAACAATAATGGCATTTTGTTCAATCTTTCACTACAGATGGCAGAAGATTTGTATCAGACTATGAAGAGCAGTATCAGAAAATACATTTGGATAGCTGGAATTCAATTCTTAAGCGTAAGTGAAGACATTTAGAACCCTTTCTCCACAGATATACTCTTAAGACCTATGCTAACTTTTAACCAGATACATTAAAAGAAATGTAGGGCAGTTTAGTATAAATTTTCTTGTTATATTTGTTATGTTTGACATAAAAAATACAATATTTACCATTTAAACTTAATATAAAATTTTTCATATGAATATTTAATGTTTTTCAAATGCAGCCAGCAAGTTAAGCTCTGGGCTCCTACTAACTTTTTCCAGGCATTTTTAGTCCCTCTGCTGAAAAACACACCCTGTAGTTTACAGAGCTCAGTAGTTCAATGTTAACCACTTCAGCCCGAGGGGATTTAACCCCTTTCTGACCGGAGCACTTTTTGCGATACGGCACTGCCTCGCTTTAACTGACAATTTCACGGTCGTGCAATGTTGCAACCAAACAAAATTGACGTCTTTTTTTCCCTACAAATAGAGCTTTATTTTGGTGGTATTTCATCACCTCTGCTGTTTTAATTTTTTGTGCTATAAACAAACAAAGAACGTACATTTTGAAACAAAGAATGTACTTTTTGCTATAATAAATATCCCCCAAAAATATATATAAAAAAAAAATTTCTTTCTCAGTTTGGGCCGATATGTATTCTTCTATATATTTGTGATTAAAAAAGTTACAATAAGCGTATATTGATTGGTTTGCACATTTTTATTATGATTTTATTTTTATTAGTAATGCCAGCTATCTGTGATTTTTATCGTGATTGCGACATTGCAGCGGACAAATCGGACACTTTTGACACTTTTTTGGGACCATTGTCATTTATACAGCTATCAGTGCTATAAAAATGCACTAATTACTGTGTAAATGACACTGGCAGGGAAGGGGTTAAACACTAGGGGGCGATCAAGGGGTTAAGTGTGTCCTAGGTAGTGATTCTAACTGTGGGGGGTGGTCTCACTACAACATGACAGAGATCACGATGACATGTTGCTAGGCAGAACAGGGAAATGCCTTGTTTGCATAGGCATCTCCCCGTTCTGCAGCCTTGTGTCACAATCGCGGACCCAGGGCGGACATCGAGTCCGCGGTACTGACAGGTATGCTTAGGGAGTACGCGGTGGGCATGCGCGGACCCCCTGCTGGGTTGCTTACCAGTGTGACGAGGAGTGAGTAAGAGGAGGTTTTCAAGCACAGGTCATGCAATGCTCCAGTTAATGGCCCTCCCCTTTTGGGGAATGCTGCCCCTCCCTTAAGGGAGTGGTCCCCACCAGAATAGCTGGTAGATCATTGCAGAGGAATTCCCTGTTAATGGGCAAGAGAACAGAACTTGGCCACTTATTAAAGATGGGCCCATGTAAAAAAATATCTATTTTATCTTAACCTTCATGCGGTAAAGAGAAGTCAATGATGGTTGTGGACTGCATCTCATCATTCGTGTGTATCAGAGGGTAGCTTATACTTGGGATCAAAGTAGTGAGGGTTGGTCAGCCTGGTGGTGGTGATGGCAGGGGATGGGTTTTCTCATGTTTTGCTTCACAAAATGCCAAAATGAAATGTGTGTGATTGCTTATTGGAATCTGGAAGCCCCCTTTAACAAGCCCCCAGACCCTGGCCCCCCTATCTAATTGAGTATGAGGTACATTGTACCCCTACCCACTCATCCCAAAAAAGATAGTGTAGTGTAAATAAAAACAAGAGCCAATTTTGACAAGCCCTTTATTAAAAATCAACGTGTCTTCTTACTTCGGTCTTCTCCCTCCGGAACATGACATCACAAGGGGTGGGCCCCCTGCATGTATTAAAAAACCAAGGGGGAAAGGAGCAGGCACAACAATGGGAGCCAACAGCAGAGATAACAGCAGCAGCAAAGAAAACCAGAGGAAGAACACCAGAGAAAGAACACACCACTGGAGGGGAAAAAACGGAGGAAGAAGACATTGGATTTGTCAAAACCGAGTCTTTTTATTTACACCACACTGCCTTTTTTGGGGGTGAATGAGTAGGGGTACAATGTACTCCATGCTTATTCACATAGGAGAGGCTGGGATTTGTGCACCCCCTTGGTAAAGGATTGTCGGGAAGAAGCCCTTGTGCCCCCCCAAAGCACCCACCCTCCCCATGTTGAGGGCGTGATGCCTGGTATGGCCCGAAGGGGGCGCTTGCTCATCCCCCCCCCCCTTTCCTGACCTACCAGGCTGCATGCTTGGATAAGGGTCTGGTATATTTTTTTAACATGGGATTTTCCCCTCAAAATCCATATTAGACCGAGTCTGGTATTGTCTTGGGGGGACCCCACACCATATTTTCTCATTTTGCCGTGGAGTTCTCTTTCAAGATCTATACCAGGCCTTTTGAATCTACTATGGATCTGGGGGTCCCAGTTGCATGCTACAAGTCGGATCATGATGATCCGACTTGAATGCGACTTCCATTCAAATTAATAGTCTGAAAATGGTCAGATCAATTAAGAAGACTCTCATAGGGTATCACTGATTTTGACATGTCATATGATGTGTGCTCTGTAGTAAGAGTAGAAAATAGAAGAGGCTGCTAAACGTGGCTAAACGCGCATTAATGCCAATGCAAATCGCTACTAAAAGCTTTTTTCTGGCATTGGTAGTGGCTTTGCAGCTCATTTTTTCTAACACCCTGTGTGCATGAGGCCTAACTGAATGAATGAATGAATGAATGAAAAACTTATATAGCGCGGCACATGCGAACTGAATCGCCTCTGGGCGCTGGTTGTTTGTGTCTCATGCCATCAGAAAAGCAGGGTTTTGATCTGCCTTCTGAAAGACAGGTGGTTTTGCTCCAACCGAATGCTGGTTGGTAAAGCATTCCAAAGCCTGGGGCCCTGGAAAGCAAACCTTCTTTCTCCTTTGGACTAACTATCAGCTAAACCTGCTGACTATTTATTTGGAAAGTTTGGTAGACAATCCCACATTACATGGGTGTAAATTTTCTAACTACTTTTGTATTGGCAAACATTTCCTAAAATTTCCTGTAGAAGGCACTGTTGTATCATACATGCCATAGATCATATATGTCAAAAAGGTCAAGCTATGTTGACCTCATTACCTGAATGCATTGTAAAATCAGAATTACTGTAAAAACAATGGGGTAAATTCAGAAAGAATGTATGCCGGCGTATCTATTGATACGCTGCGTAAATTCAAATCTGCGCCGGCGTATCTTCTTTCTGTATTCAGAAAGCAAGATACGCCGACATTAGCCTAAGATCCGACTGGCGTAATTCTCTTACGCCGTCATATCTTAGGGTGCATTCTCACGCTGGCCGCTAGGTGGCGCTTCCATTGTTTTCGGAGTAGAGTATGCAAATTTCTTAGATACGCCGATTCACAAACGTACGTGCGCCCGGCGGTAGTTTTTTACGTAGTTTGCGTAAGGCTTTTTACGGCGTAATTTTGCTCCTGCTTCTATGAGGCGCACGCAATGTTAAGTATTGACGTCGTTCCCTGCTTCGATTTTTGAATTTTTTACGTCGTTTGCGTAAGTCGTTCACGAATAGGGCTGGACGTAATTTACGTTCACGTCTAAACCAATACGTTGTTGCGGCGTACTCGGGAGCAATGCACACTGGGATATGTACACGGACGGCGCATGTGCCGTTCGTACAAAACGTCAATCACGTCAGGTCATCATCGATTTACATAAAACACGCCCCCCCTTCCACATTTGCATTCCGCGCGCTTACGCCGGCCCCATTTACGCTACGCCGCCGCAACTTACGGAGCAAGTGCTTTGTGAATACTACACTTACTCCTGTAAGTTGCGGCGGCGTAGCGTAAATACGATACGCTGCGCCGCCGTAAGCTAAAGCACAGCTACCTGAATCTAGCCCAATGGAAACATCCATGTGCCAACTGACATTGGCCCAACATGCAACAATATTTCATTATTTTAGAGGACCGCTTTTGTAAATGTTTTTTTAATACCATTTGTTTGAGAAAGTGTCCACTCAAACACTCAAATTAACCTAATTTCTGCTTCTAATACAAAAAAACAAACAAAAATATGCTTCTTTGTAACGCACATACATGTTAATGCAACACAGCTTACTAAAGCTATATTTTTATGGCTAAACTTTAGCTTTAAGGTCTCCTTATTCATACCATGTGCTGTAGTCATAGGCGTGTGCACAGGGTGTGACGGGTGTGCCTGGGCACACCCTAATCACCCCATGTGCATTAGCATTATCCAGGAGCAGCACCAGGTGGGTGGTTGGGGGTGCCAGCGGCCAGTGTAAATGCCCCCATTATAATAAAGTCTAGGTTCAACTTTAGGAACACGTTACACCCATATTTAGTGTGTACTGTAATATGCTCTCCCACCACCAGAGCCCCCTTCCTGTGACAGCAGGTGGCATTAATGTGTGTTTGAACTTTGGGGTGCACACCCTAATGCAATAGGCTACGCACACATATAGCTGTAGTTAAACCATTTTAGATTAAAAGTCTGAACTAAGATTAGAGCTAAATCTCATTGGAACTAATAAAGTTTAATCTTCAGTTTAAAATACTAAACAAGAACTGTAATTAATTGGCTGCGAGTGGCAGAGTCCATACTTTGTTTCAAGTTTTCTGTTCTTTACAAATCAGTCCCACTTCTGAAGGAGTTGTAGGTAATCTCTGAAACTCCCTTTCTTGGTTTAGGTGAAACTAGGGAGCTGTTTGGGAAGGGCTGTCATGTTCTTACAAGTTCAAAAGCAAAACTTTTATCTTGTATAAATACTGTCTCTTTTGCAATATGTTGCTTTACTTCTTTCATGTTTTGCAAGTGATGCATAAGTACATATCTATATTTTTTAAAGGATACCTTTTTCTTTTTGGAACTGAAAAATGGTACACAAAGCTGTGGAAAGTGAGCCTCAAGAAAAAGAAAAGTCAATCATAGGTATGAAAAAATAAATAACATTTTTAAAAAGTAAGTACACAGAACACAATCAGAAAAAAGCATGTTTGCTAGAATACTTTCATGAGGGCGTTCAAAGATAATTGATTTATCCTAGTGATTATCTATATACTAGATACTTCAGTCTTTCTGAATGACTGGTGATATAAAACCAGCCAAATACTGCAAAAGCTACTAATCAGGAAACAGCAAATATAGGGCCAGATCCACGTACAGTGGGCGCAACTTAATTTTTGGGATTTAAGTTACACCGCCACAAAATTTCTACCTAAGTGCCCGATCCACAAAGCACTTACCTAGAAATTTTCAGCGGTGTAACTTAAATCCGTCCGGCGCAAGGCATGCCCAATCTAATGGGGCGAGTCCCATTTAAATTAGGCGCGCTCCCGCGCCGGACGTACTGCGCATGCTCCCGACGCGATTTTCCCGAAGTGCTTGGCGCGAAGTTACGCTGCGCCGAGTTTTGTGAATTGCGCCGGGTAAAAAAAGTTGCGTCGGGAAAAAAAAGAGATGCGGCGGGAAAAATATATATTTTTTTTTAATTTTACAGCGTCGCAGGAAAGAAGGGTCTACTTTTACATGGTGTACTAACTTTACACTTTGTAAAAGCAGCCCTAATTTTGCATTTGCAAACTAACAACTTACGGAGACTTCACGAAGGGAAACTGCTTCGTGGATCTCCGTAAGTGCTAATTTGCATACCCAACGCGGAATTTCGACGAGAAATGCCCCCAGCGGCGGCCGAGGTACTGCATCCTAAGATCCGACAGTGTAAAACTATTACACCTGCCGGATCTTAGGAAAATCTATGCGTAACTGATTCTATGAATCAGCCGCATAGTTAGAAACAGGGATACGACGGCGTATCAGCATTTTGAGGATCTGGCCTATAGTCTATATCTAGGATATGTATAGGCAAATGTGGCTTTTCTGTGTAGTTACAGTATACTGCATGATCACAACCCATAAGGGAAAACAAAATATTTAAATATTAACAATAGGGATGAGCCCGATGTGCGAGTCGAACATAAGTTTGACACGCACATCGGGCATTCGGCATTGTTTGCCGAATAGCAAACAATTTGGGGTGTTCGCAAAGCCGCGGAAACTCTTTAAATGTCTATGGGAGACATCAAAAGTGCTAAATTTAAAGGTTAATATGCAAGTTATTGTCATAAAAAGTGTTTGGGGACCTGGGTCCTGCCCCAGGGGACATGTATCAATGCAAAAAAAGTTTTAAAAACTGAAGTTTTTTTCAGGAGTGATTATAATAATGCTTAAAGTGAAACAATAAAAGTGAAATATTCCTTTAAATTTCATACCTGGGGGGTGTCTATAGTATGCCTGTAAATTAGCGCATGTTTCCCGTGCTTAGAAAAGTCCCTGCACAAAATGACATTTCTAAAGGAAAAAAAGTAATTTAAAACTACTTGTGGCTATAATAAATTGTCGGGCCCCGGCAATTCAGATAAAAGTAATTGAAAAAAATTACATGGGTGCCCCCTCCCCCAGTCCATTGCCAGGCCCATTGGGTTTGGTATAAATATTAAGGGGAACCCCGAACCAAAATAAAAAAAATGCATGGGGGTCCCCCCAAATTCCATCACCAGGCCATTCAGGTCTGGTATGGATATTAAGGGGAAACCCGTGCCAGCTCATTGTGTCAGAGGGGGGCGGGGTCACCCGTGATGCCACGGGAAACCGCCGGAAACCCTTGTTGCGTCAGAGGGGGGCAGGGGCATCCATCCACGTCATGGGTGGCCCCACCCTTGGTTATTTAAGAGCTGTCAGACGGGTCGCACGTCATTCGGCCAGGCGCCTCCTATGGAGCTGAGCAGGGCGTCTCCCCACAGGGATGTAGTCCCAAGGGAGGGGGCGAGCACGCTGACTAACCCCCAGCCAGGATGTCTCGGATGATGGGGAAAGCTTAATGAGGGGGAACAGGAAGTGAGAAATTCAGACAAAGAAAAAACATTTAGGTAAATATAAGGAAAAGGTAAGTGAACCAACAATGCACTAGCTTAAAGGAACCTATTTAGAAAATAAAAAACAAACCTTTACAACCCCTTTAAGCAGTTGCAGCAACAGTTCCTTTTTTCTTTTGGAAAAACATTTTTAAGCCCCATGAATAAAAGCTGACCGTTATAAGCAACCCCCACCAGTGTTATATGGTTTGTTCCAACCCTGTAACTGTCACTTTGGCACTTTTGACAACTTGGCCTTTTACGGGTAGTGGAAAAAAGCAGATCTACCTGCAGGTAGTAGTAAGCCTATTTTACATGGGCAAATTTTGCATATTTTAATACAAGTGACAAACTGCATTATATATGTAATGATTTATTTTGATCATAGTTATATTGTAACCTACATGCACATCACTTATACCATATGATTTTAAAAAAAAATGTATGTGGCCTGAAAAGTGTTCCTTCTGGGTTCATGTCAGGTGGGTTTTATTTTTTGTTTTTGTTTTTGTTTTTTTATACAAACAACATAGCCAGCTTTTGTCTCAAATGCCATTCCAAAATGTGCTGAATTCCATGTAGCTTTAAAGTATAGCAGGTGTCTCTAAACTACAATCCTTAGGGTACAAGTTTTTTTCTGGCCTGGTTTGTGGTATAGTATATACAATGTGCACAGATTGGGGACTATCTATGGTCTTCGATTCAAGGTCCCCCCCCCCCTGCAACCCCCAAGAACCCCTTCGACCCTCCCCTCTTACTCCCACAGTTTTCAGCTTAGGTTCCCCCTGCTCCATTGTCATCATCCCTGTCATTGGTTGCTAGGACTGCAAGCATCCTAGCAACCCATAATGTGCTTGCATCAGCATTTATAGAAGGATGGAACTTCCTCTGTCCAGACTGTTCTGCCTCCCACCCTGCTTCTAAAGCCACATGTACAGCTTACAGTGGTAAGTAAGACTCTGAAGGGGACCCTGATGTAAGGACTAGGGGACTCTGATGGGACCCTGATGTAAGGGGGAACTCTGATGGGCACCCTGATATATCGGAGGAGTCTGATGGGGACATTGAAGTAAGGGGGGGGGGCTCTGTGTAAGGAAGACCTCTATGGGGACCTTGATGCAAGGAGGACTCTATTGTAAAGAGGAACTCTGATGGAGATCCTGATGTAAGGGGGACTCTGATTGGGATACTGAAGGGATAAGGACTCTGTTGGAAGGGAGACCCTGATGGGGACTCTCATGTAAGGAGGAACTTTGATTGGGAATCTGATAATCAGATAGGGATTGTTTTTGTGTAAAATATACAATGTGGCCTTTGTACTGAAAAGTTTGGAGACCCCAGATATTAGCTATCATTCACAAAATTTTATATTTCCCATGTTGAAATGAAAATGAAAAAATGCTTCTTGGCAAATAAATTGATAATAATAATAGAATTGGTCGTACCATCATCCAGAAAATTTAGTATATAGAAATCGGAGGATTGGTCCCTTAATCAAAACTCTGAAAAATAGGGGCGTTACGGGCAGTTGGACTATCACGGTACAGATAAGCAAATAAAGTAAGGTATAAATGCACATATGTAAAAAAAATAACTAAATTTTATTAATAAAAAATTAATAAAAGACAATAACATTCATATATAATTAAAAACATTTGGTGGCAGACCACACATATCACCAATAGAAGAATCCCCAGGTGGGGGAAAAATCCCAAATGGGACATGGGTCGCGAAGGGCATCTCTACTAGTTTTGCGGTGTGAACCGCTTCGTCAGGAGAATGTCTGCAAACGATTGATAATTTAATCAGAGAACTATACAATGAACAAATTCAGAAATACAATCTCATACATAAAAACAAAAATCAGTGTATAATTAGGGGAAAATGTTATCAAAGCTGCTTACCTAAAGCCCATAATAGACCCGGGACACTGAATTTTCCACAAATGAGGGGTCCCCCGCGGCGGACATGGGGGGACCCTCACTTGCCCCTATCCTTTGGTTATCTATATCAATTGTCTTAATAATGACCTACATCCTCTTTTTACCATTTGGACAGTTAGTCCATCCATGGCACGTCCCCCCATGTCTGCCGCGGGGGACCCCTCATTTGTTGTACCTTCAGTGTCCCGGGTCTATTATGGGCTTTAGGTAAGCAGCTTTGATCAAATTTTCCCCTCATTATACACTGATACTTGTTTTTATGTATGAGATTGTATTTCTGAATTTGTTCATTGTATAGTTCTCTGATTAAATTATCAATCGTTTGCAGACATTCTCCTGACGAAGCGGTTCACACCACAAAACTAGTAGAGATGCCCTTCGCGACCCATGTCCCATTTGGGATTTTTCCCCCACCTGGGGATTCTTCTATTGGTGATATGTGTGGTCTGCCACCAAATGTTTTTAATTATATATGAATGTTATTGTCTTTCATTCATTTTTTATTAATAAAATTTAGTTATTTTTTTACATATGTGCATTTATACCTTACTTCATTTGCTTATCTGTACCGTACTGCCCGTAACCCCCCCTATTTTTCGGAGTTTTGATTCGGGGACCAATCCTCCGATTTCTATATTTCCCATGTTGAAAACAGCAGACATATGCATACCATACAGTATTGATGAGATGAATGCTTTATATATTTTCTCCTTAGGTTGTTTTCTGGGAATATGATGAACACTAGAAGATAGCCTATTTGGTTAACAGAAGAATTAGAAACAAGAAATACATGTCATTTTGCCATGTGATCAATGTAAATCTACATATATTAAGGCATGATATGTCTCATCCCCTACTGAAGCTGTTAGTTATTGATTGCAGAAATTTTCGAAAAAGGCTATGAATTGTTATATGCTAAAATGTATTGAAATAAATGATATTGAAGCCATATGTTAGCCCCAGGTGGTGTGCAGAGATTAAAAAATATCTTCCTACATAAATTGTACCTATTTATCTGCAGCCCTCTAATCTCTACATCTGTTCAAAGTTCATAATTTACACAGTATCTCTCAGCTATGAAAATTGGGGGGGGGGGGGGGTTGAGAGCTGATTGGAGGGAAGGGACATAGGACCAGAGCTGGAGCTCCCTCCCCTGACACGTTTTCACCTCTTAGTGTCAGAAAAACCTGTCAGAAGTGACTAATGCATGCAGATATGCAAGTACAGGAACAATGAAGTAGAAAGAAATGGCACTTAGTGCTCTGAACTGAGACAAGCACACAGTATAGGGGGATATGGTTTGTTCATATTCCATGTCAGAGGTTTACAACCACTTTAAAAAAAACTTTACAAGTAAAAAATAAAATAAACAAAAAACATATTTCTAGTTAACTCCCTATTAACCCTTAGCTGACTTGAATACACCTGAATTGACTATATCTTTCTCCTCCTAAATATTTTTCTAATTTTACTATTTTTTACCATTAATATTTATTAATTTCCATCCATTATGGGGTTTTTCCAGTGCCACATAAAAATTACTCAAACTTTCTTTTTCTTTTACAAAAAAGTTTCATTTTAAATGAGTCAACTTATAGAATAAATTGTTTACTTTAAATTACATAATAACATTTTACACTTTATTTAACAACTACTTTTTTATTTTAAACTAACAATGGTCAAAATAGAAAAACAAAACAATATTTTTTTTTAAATAATTTTAGCAAGACAATATTGTCAAAAAGTCTTGATTGTACCACAATAAACAATGGGGCAGATCCAGGTACATCTGCGCCGGGCGCAGCGTATCTAAGATACGCTACGCCACCGTAACTTATATTTTTTAAATGGAATCCACAACGAATCCCCGCCATAAGTTACGGCGGCGTAGTATATCTATCGCGGCGTAAGGGCGCGGAATTCAAATGGCTGTGATGGGGGCGTGTTTTATGTTAATACGTCGTGACCCGACGTAAACAATGTATTTTTGGAACTGCGCATGCGCCGTCCCTGGGGTATCCCAGTGCGCATGCTCGAAATTAAACCGGAACCCGCCAATGCTTACGACGGTGACGTAATTCTACGCAAATTCCTATTCGCGAATGACTTCCGCAAACAACTTAAAAAAATCAAAATTGTACGCGGGAAGGACGGCCATACTTAACATTGAGTACGCCACCATATAGCAGCTTTAACTATACGCCGGAAAAAGCCGAACGCAAACGCCGGAAAAAAATGCGCCGGGCCGACGTACGTTCGTGGATCGCCGTAAATAGCTAATTTGCATACTTAACGCAGATTTCGACGGAAACGCCACCTAGCGGCCGCCAAAATATTGCACCTAAGATCCGACGGCGTACGAACATGTACGCCTGTCGGATCCATGCGAGATGCCGTCGTATCTTGTTTTGGGGATTCAAAACAAAGATACGAGCGGGAATTTTGAAATTACGCCGGCCAATCAGTAGATACGCCGGCGTAATTTCTTTGTGGATCTGCCCCAATGTATGTATTGCTTTGTTATGTTTGGTAATGTAATTTTTGTTGCCAAAGAAACATAGTGGTTACAGAAAAGGAGCCGCACACCGGCATCACTTGGCTCAGTCAATTTTTATTCAGTCATGAATGCAACACAGTTCATCCTCACCAGAAGACCGTCCATAGTGGAAACATAGAAATGAGAAAGTTGAAAAAGTATGAGAGGTTAGGGATTAATTAAAGTATGCCATTCAGTAGCTCTAAATAAGGAATTTTAGTCAGTCTGAATGCAAAATTTTCAACATGCAGCAACACTAAATTCTTTCAAAAAGCTCAACCTTTCATCATTAAAAAGTAATCCTTGGTTATCATTCAGTGACTTATGCCTTGTACACACGATCGGAATTTCCGATGGAAAAAGTCAGACGGACTTTTTCCATCGGACATTCCGATCGTGTGTAGCCCCATCTGAGTTTTTTCATCGGATATTCCGATGAATTCCGTCTGAGTTTAGATATAGAACATGTTGTATTTTACTCCAATGGAATTCCATCAGAGATCCGATGTCATTTGGCCGGGCAAAAGCCCGATCGTGTGTACAAGGCATTAGCTAAATGATATCATCAGTCTGCTGCAAGCAAGTGGAAGTGTTGTCTGTTGCATTCTGATTATGTTATGGGATCACCCATAGGATTGTATTTTATACTTTACATCCACTTTAGTCTCTAGCAAACAAACAGTGTATGCAAACTTTCAGATGAGTCAGCTAAACTAATGTGATTGAAACATTGAATTGTAAAATAGTATTTTACTGTTACACATGGCTGATTTTATTGTGGAAATAAATTTTTGGAACATAAAGATATTTCAAAATTACACAGAGCACACTATGTTACAATAAATATATTATGGATGAAACCTTGTTTGTTTATGCTTATAAGATTTTTTTTAAAGCCAACTTTTGAAGCTAGGAAGATGAAATTCCTGCTTTCAACCATTGCAATATAACAGTATTGTGTATGTTATAACATGGTGGATATGCAGTACATAAAAGTGTAGAAACAAAAAAATTAAAAAAAAAAAGCGTACATACAATGAGAAAATAAAAACTCCTGATCAGTTTTCTTTCAGCACAGGGATGAGGAAACATGCAAATCTGCTTTTCTTATAATCTGTTTAGATTGGTGTTTCTTAACCTTTTTTTTAGGGCTGTTACTGATCAAAATGTTTGTGTTCGATTAATCATTTTTTTTTATCGATTAATCGACTAATTTTGATTAATTATAACGCACATACAGATCCAAGTACTTTTAGCTGATCTCCTTGCAGGCTGATTCCCAATGCAGCTACCAACAACTGGAAAATGGATAGCAGGATACAAAAAACACACAAAGGCAGCGCTCGATGGGAATAGCATTAAAACTTTTATAGTCTTCAAGTAGATAAGAAATTAAATATGGCACTGGAGATAAAATTGATGTAGCTACATAAACTGTAAAAATGGTGCGAGTAATACCAAACGGTAGCAAAAGCAGTCATAAAAACATGTAGCTAAGTATGATACTGGTATAAAAATGTGTACAACGATGCCACTGCTGAATCCAGATGAGGAGAGGTTAACATCAGTCCGTTGGCATTTAGATGTCCCGTGAAGGGAACTATCACAACTCCCAGTGGATGGTTGTAGAATCCCAGGTTGATAGAGGGAAGTGATAGAGGGAAGTGTAACAGCCCTTGTGTGTGGCAGATCGTAAGGTCCCGCCGGCATGCAGATATGATGGCACAGCAAAGGAGCCCTTCAGATGGACACGGCAAGCCCCGCCGGTGTCCGTGACATCACCAGATCTCCGACGGAACTCCCTGAAGGCCTGGAAGCCGGCGGAGAGGTGAGTACCAATCAAAAGAATTTTAATCGATCAAAAAAATTTTGATCGATCAAAAAAAATTAAAGATTAATCAATGAATTAATAGTCAATTTCCACAGCACTACTTTTTTTCAGTCAAGACACCCTCAAGGCACCCTTTAAAATAATAGACAATCTCAATGCACCCTTTAAAATTATAGACAGTCTCGAGGCAAACCATTCTAAAATGTAAAAAACTAAATCTAAAGCAAATACACTTTTGCACACCGGTACTGATTATTATTCCAATGTTTCTCTTCTCCCTCAATGTCTCTCCTTCAGTCAGCTAACTTGACACCAGTGCTGAGGGAGAGGAGCAGAGGAGGGTCAAACAAGGATGCTGTGGAGGCAACGGACATCCTCTTTATCAACTGATGACGTCATTGGTTGTTAGGATGCCAGTGTCTAGTTTTACTGGTGCATAATAAAAATCTGTGGCTTTGTGTAACTAAAGGGCAGGCTTATTTTACCTGCTGGCTTGTTTACAATTCTTGATAAATTTTTAGGCATTTTGCCAAAGCACCCCTGAAGAAACCTCAAGGCACCCCAGGGCACCCTGGTTAAGAAAGTCTGGTTTGGATTATGAAAACTGCATCAGTACTAAAGACTACAACCAAGGCTAGACCAACTCAGAGACAGATGAGACGCTCACCTTGGGCACTACAGCAAGGAGTGCACAGCTTGGGTGCCAGCCCCAATGCCTGCCGCATACTCATTGTTGATGTTTACATTTCCCCCAGCCCTGAATGAGTCATTCACTAGGCAGCGGTGGAGATACAGAATGGCCCCAGCCTTCAGTTATCCAGAATGAACAAAGTTGGCTCTGTTTTACCGTGTGTCTTATAATAAATCATAACAAAGTTTATTGAGCCATGTTCACTTTAAATAAACCAAGGCCACTTTCCATTTCCTAATTAGTATTAGGAGAGTGAATTTCTGTTAGAAAGGGGGTCCCACGATGTCTCTCGCGGCTCCTCCCCGCAAGAGCTAACCCCCTCTGGGAAGCTCTCTCCCAAGGGGGTTTGCTTGCGGGCGTGCTCCTGTGCTATACAATCGGCATCCATAGCCACCAATTTTATGACTCGGCCCCGCCCCCCGGCGGCCAAATATTCGGATTTGATTGACAGCAGTGAGAGCCAATGGCTGCGCTGCTATCAATCTATCCAATGAAGAGCTGACAAGATCTGGGGGAAAGCATTGCAGGATCGCGCCCACAGAGATTCAGGGTTTAGGTAAGTAAAACAGGGGCTCGGGGGGGGCCGGAGAGTGCAAGGTATTTTTTCAACTTAATGCATAGGATGCATTAAGGTGAAAAAACACAAAGCTTTACAACCACTTTAAGGAAGTGTTAAGGCACACTGTGCTTGTCACACCCCTCCTGGATGAACCTACGGTGTTCCCCAACATGTTTCCATAATGTGCATTTCGTCTGACCAACATATAATAGGTTACAGGATCAACATAATACATACAATACATACTCCAATGAGCAAGTAATGAACTGTTTGTTGAAAAGCGGTTTAGTTGTCCTGAACAAGGTGGATTATCTACAAGAGTCTTACCGTCTCTTGTCAGACAGAAACGCCTACAGTTGTATAAAGGTAGACCCTCTACCGGAATATAAACGGGCGTTAAATCTTTTGGTGGGGGAAGCCTTTAAGGACAGAGTGCTGGTTAAAAACAAAAAGCAGGTTTTATAACTCGTGGAGTGCAGCATCCTGTACTTTTATCATCCCCCAAAAGCATACAAGTCAGTTGAGTGACCCCCGGAAGACCCATTTCAGCCAGTAAAATAGTTTTGTTAGTGGTCTTTCACATTATCTAGATCAGATGTCACTAAATGGTGGACTGCAGTCCGGACATGGACCAAGTGACAGTCCTGTCTAGACCATGGCCGCACTACTTAGCTGCCTTAGTGGACTCCTCTCCTGCCACCGCCGCTGCTGCTGTTAAAATTGACAGCATGGTAGAGGGTGGGAATCACAACAGGCTGGATTCCTCTTCTGTATATGTATTTGCCTGCCTGCTGCCACCGCCACTGTTGTTAACCTTGCAGCAGGGAAGAGGTCGGCAGATATGTCAGGTTTACATGAGGAGCAGAAGCTGCCCAAGCTTTCACTTGTTACGAAAGTTTAATAACAGGCAAATACATATACAGAAGAGGAATCCAGCCTGCTGTGCCTCCTGCCCTTTGTCATGCTGTGTTAAGATAGAGCAGTGAAGGGGGAAGAGCTGTGATTGTATGGGAGCACTGTCTTTGGAGGGAGTATTGATATTGGAAGGAGCTGTGATGTTAGAAGGGGAGCCGTGGTATAGGGGTTAGGGGACACTGATGTGAAAGGGGGCGGGTTCTGGGGTTTGAAAGAGGGGACTGAAAATGTAAAGGGGGCTGCGATGTAAAGAGGGTGCAGGGCTGTGATGTGAGAGGGGGAGCTGTGATATAGGCAGGGCCGTCCTTAAGGCAGGGCAAAAGGGGAAGCTGCCTTGGGCCCTGTCATTGTTGTGGGGCCCAAAGCAGCTGCCTCATACTTGCCTGGTTTAAATTCCCTTGTCCCTTGAAGTTTTAGTCCTGTGCTGTGTCCCAATATCTCAGTGTGAAGTGCTGTTACTAATGCTGCCCAGCTCTGCCCTATTGTTGTGTACGGATGACTCACATGCAGAACCTGTGTTTACATATAAATAACCAGCATTCATATGCAAATAGTGGCAGCATTCATATTTAAATAGCGAAGGCCAGAGGCATTGATATGTAAATAACTGTGGCATTCATATGTAAATCATGACCCCTGAGGTCATATCCATTATAACCTGAATGCTGCCCATTGGGGAGGTAAAGGGGCTTGCTTCAAAGTCCTGCCTGCAGCTGTGGTCATTAAACTTAACTTTAACATTAACTTAAACTTAACATCCACTGTTCTGCAAAGGTAAGCAAATTGGGGGGGGGGGGGCTAGGGTGGGGTAGGAAGAGAAGGAATTACAGTTTGGGGTGCACTGGTAAGCAAGGAGGGGATGTATAGAGGTAGGGATGGTGGGTGCAAATATGAGCAGAGGAGGCAGGTAGAGTTAATGGGGGGAAGGTTGGAGTGGAGAGGATGGGGGAGGTTTGGGGTGCAGAGGTTGGCAGGGGTTTTAGGATGTAAGTCAAGGTCAAGTGTAGGGCAACCCATTCATTTCAATGGACTGCTCTACATGCTAGAAATGCGGAAGAAAGTCCCAAATCCTTTTTCAAAATCACAGGTTGCCAAAGCACATGTCAGCAGATGCATGAGCGTGTTATTCACAATTGATGGCACTGCAGTGTATCTGCTAAAGGGCAGCATGTTTCTGTGGTGTCAGAAAAGCGACTTTGCTTGCATTCCCAACATTCCCAACACACACAAATGTGAACACAGGCTAAATGTCTCAGCTACATTGGTGGTCTGCTGTTCATTGTATGTCTCAGAGAAGGTGGAGAGCGAAATTGCATGGGGAAGGGGGCCAAGAAAATGTTTGCCCAGGGTCCAATCTATATTTAAGACCACCCTGGATATAGGGGGCTTTGATGTAAAAGGGGGAGTAGTGATATCGGGGGGCTATGATGTGAGGAGGGTGAGCTGTGATGTTAAGGGTTTTGATTGCAAGGCGGATTGTGATGTTGGGGGGCTACAATTTGAGGAGGGGGGCTCTGATGTGAAAGGGGGACTGTGATGTTAGGGGGCTGTAATGTAAGGGGGGCTGTCATGTGAAGAGGGGAGACCGGGCTCTGATGTGAAAGTGGTATCTGTGATTTAAAAGAGGGGACTCAAGACTGAAGATTGGAGGAGAATCGGTTTAACTTTAAGCAGAGCAGGGGGTTTTTCACTGTCAGGGCGGTAAGAATGTGTAACTCTCTTCCAGAAATGGTGGTGTTAGCAGGGAGTATTGATATTTTTAAAAGACTCTTGGACATGCATCTTAAAGAATACAATATACAAGAATATGGGAAATAATTATGGACACTGACTCACGTACACCTACACATGTTGAACTGGATGGACTGTTGTCTTTATTCAACTTACCTACTATGGCCCAGATTCACAAAGGAGATACGACGGAGTATCTCAGATACTCCGTCGTATCTCTCAGAGTATCTATGCGACTGATTCATAGAACCAGTTACGCATAGATATCCCTAAGATCCGACAGGTGTAATTGTTTTACACTGTCGGATCTTAGGATGCAGTACCGCGGCCGCCGCTGGGGGGAGTTCGCGTTGTAAACCAGCGTCAGATATGCAAATTAGGAGTTACGGCGATCCACCACTGTTTTTCGCGTTCGCTACGTCGCTGCTAGACTAGTTTCCCGTCGCAAAGTTAGTCATCGTTTTGGGTGCCCTAAGTTTACACAGAACACGTATGTGCTGTATAAAGTATGGCCGTCGTTCCCGCGTCGAAATTTAAAAATTCACGTTGTTTGCGCAAGACGTTCGGGAATACGAAAATACGCTACGCACGTCGCCGTTCGAAAAAATGACGCCACGTTGCTCAAAGCACGGCGGGTAATTCAAAAGGGAGCATGCGCAGTAGGTCCGGCGCGAGAGCGCGCCTAATTTAAATGGCACAGGCATCTTTGAATTACGCGGGCTTACGCCGGAGGCCGCCGGTGTAGTTTTCATCGCAAGTGCTTTGTGAATCAGGCACTTGCGATGAAAACTTGCGGCGGTGTAACGTATCTACGATACATTAGGCCGCCGCACTTCGACCTGAATCTGGCCCTATGTAACTATGTAGTGTATGTATTAAGTTGCCCTTGCAACCTATTATATGTTGGTGGGACGAAACGCACATTATGGAAAATTTTTGGGGCACACCATAGGTTCATCAAGGAGGGATGTGACAAGCACAGTGTGCCTAGACACGTCCTTCATTTTCACAACAGTAATTTTAGGTGTTTGGAGGTTCTGGCCATTAAATGTATTTTGGATAAACCTCTCTCCAAAAATGAATGGTTCTCCCTCAGCAGAGGGGAGACATTGTGGATTTATAAATTGTGGACCCTCTTCCCTCAATGGTTTAAATGAAGATTTGAGCTATATAGTGTAGTATGACCTTTCTATTTCATCACTGCACCGTATTGATACATTTTTGCTGCCCTTCATTTATTTTCTAAACTTTTGTTGCATTTTTTCCTGTTGTTTTAATAATTGTTTTATTTATTTTTGATTATAGTGATAGGATCTGCTATCTTATTTGAATAAATAACATCTGAAATTTGACTAGCATATTTATTATTTGTTGTAGGTTATTATTTTGACCATATGGGAATATGGGACCTAATTAAACATTGATTTATAGTGATAACAAATTTAGTCTCGTATAATTACATCAAGGCCTCTATTTCTATTTTTATTTTGTTTCTATTTGTTTCTTTTATTCATTTTCATTTAGTCTTATTTTTGTTATCATGTTAATATCATTTTTTATGGCTGTGAATATTTTAACAATTTCCAACAGTATTGAATCATAGCAATAGTTAATCATTTTGATGTGGTCTGTATTGTCTGTAATGTTGTTAAGTGTGCTGGCAATGGTGTAAAATAGACCTGACGCCTTTAAGACGTTGATTCAGTTTGGTCCGCCCCCTTAAATTTAATTATCCTTTATATGCAGGGCCGTCGGTGCTAGGTCAAGTGACTTGAAAAAGTGCAGGCGCATTATCACAGCTATGACCCTGCTGTGTATGGCTGTGGTCTAGGCTCCACTAGCTCTTGGTTATAGGCAGGTTCATCCTGGTATCTTCGATGACTTGGTTACATCACTTCCGGCGAATTCACTTCCGCTGCGTGCAGCCCCAGTCCAGGAAGAAGGAGCACCTCCTGCTGCACAGAGTCATACAGGCTACATCTGTCTATTGAATAAACCCTTTGGTGTGAGACGATTTACATCATTGCTTCCCCATACAATGGTGCATGTAAGTGCCAGACCTGGTGCACATTATTAACTATGGGGTCTGTGTATGGTAAATTTAAAGTTTTATCCTTGATCAGCAAGTCTTTTGCCTGAGGAAAAATGTCATTGTGTGGATTATCATTACATTTTGTTTTACCTTTTCAAGTTGATGGTGGACTGTTTTATAACAATACTGAACCGAAGGTGCAGGATCATTCCAGTAAGAGACTATTAGTTCAGTACTGTGGGTCCTAAGCACTTCTGCATATGTTCTCTCAGAGCGGACTGAGAACTAAGCAATCAGTGGTCATCTGATAGCTCAGTTCTCAGGCTTAGAGCTAGCAGGAGACAGCTGCAGCATCACAGCGATGCTGCAGCCATAGAGGCGAGTATGTACTGTATGTTTGTTTTTTGGATTCCCACACATCTCCTTTAATAAACATTAAAAAGTCCACCCAATCCTTTTAAGTACACATTTATTCAAAAGCACTACTAAAACACAAAGAAGTACACGGAAATGATTATGCTGCCAAGTACATACTGTAAAGAGTCTCAAACTATGCAAAAACAATGACAAAAACTAAAATTGGCACTTTAATATGGTTATTTGAGTTGACTGCATAAACATACCATAAACACTTAAAAGGATACATTTTGGGCATTTATTCTGCAACATCGGTGTGATGCTGCAGTTGTCGCATGTCAGCACTAAGCCCTAGAACTGAGCGATCACATGACCATTGATCCCTCAGCTCTCAAAGTACAGAGCAGTGACAGTCAGTGTTCTCCACTGCCAGACAAGAAAGGAGGCAGGCGCAGCTTGCTCTGGCTCCCAGCCATGCACTGAGAGGCAAAGCCAGCTGTCAATCAGGCAGCCAAATGAATCCCCACAATATTGTCAGGATCCTTCCTGGACCGGCTCTGGTATATCAGCTGAGAGCAGGCAATAGCAGCAAATAGTCTGATCTCAGCTGAATCTGGGTTACAGGAGAGCAAAAGAAAGTACACTCTTGTGACCCACAAGCGAAGTATCACCACAAAAAGCTTTGGCCATACTTCTCTTTTTAACATGAGAAACTCTAGTTTTCACTTTAAGATACCAATAGTCGGTGGATGATCATTAGCTTAATATGCACATAGCTATCTATCACCATATCTCTTTTAGGCTAATATCACACTTGTGAGCATGTTGCTGGTAATACCTTTTTTTTATCATCCACCTGGTGAGGGAGAGAGACAAGCAAGTGTTCCACCTCCCTGATGTGTCCTCCATCCTGCTACTGATGGGTTCATGTAAGCAGCAGGATCACAAATGTAGCATAGCCCTTACAGTACCAACTTTTCCAGCTCCTAAATACCTAGTGATTTTTATGTGTAATATTTTTGGCAAGCCAATAAATAATTACTTTTTTTACTTCATATATGTGATAGGGTCAGCACAGTGGTGCAGTGAGTAGCAATATCGCCTAGCAGCAAAAGGTTCGCTGGTTCGAATCCCAACCACGACACCATCTGCCTGGAGTTTGCATGTTCTCCCTGTGTCTGCGTGGGTTTCCTCCGAGTACTCCAGTTTCCTCCCACACTCCAAAGACATGCTGGTAGGTAAATTGGATCTCGTCCAAATTGGCCCAGTATATATATGTATATCTGTGTGTATGACTGTGTGTCCCTAGCGACGATCCTACGGGGTAAAAATTACCACACCAGCCAAGCAGATACTGGCTGGAAAAAGCACCCAGAGGCGATTCAGTTCGCATGCGTTGCGCTATACAAGTCATTCATTCATTCATTCATATGATAATGTACAGTAATTTATCGGCGTATAACACGTGTTATATGCCCCAGGAGCCACCCATTGGAGGGGTGTCAGGCCCGCCTCTCCTGGCCCTGGGACAGCGTTCCCTGCATAGTGAAGAAAAAAAGTTGAGAAAAAAAAATCACTTGCCAGCCCCTTCTATACCTCCCCTCCTGTGTCAGTGTCATTGAAAAACAAAGCTTGTAAATAGCTCCACAGCTCCGTTTTTTCTGGCTGATCTCCTCCTCCCACTCCTCCTCCTCTGAGTGTAGCTTTAGATTGGAGGAGGAGAACGGTCACATGACCATCTGTGTAACATCAGAGGAGAGCTGTCATGTGACCAGGTCAGTGGGAAAAACTGAACTATTGAGGTATATGGAAGCTTCATTTTACAATAGGAGTGACACAGGAGGAGCAGTGTGGAAGCAGCTGCAGTGATTTTTTTTTCTTAACTGTTGAGTATGCTGGCAGCGCTGTCCCAGGAGACTGGGGGTCTCCTGGGAGTGCAGAGATGGGGCTGTATACTGGATGGAGGGGGCTGTATACTGGATGGGGGAGCTGTATACTGAACAGGGGAGCTATATACTGGATGGGGGGAGCTGTATACTGGATGGGGGGAGCTGTATACTGGATGGGGGGAGCTGTATACTGGATGGGGGAGCTGTATACTGGATGGGGGGGCTGTATACTAGATGAAGGGAGCTGTATACTGAATAGGGGGAGCTGTATACTGAATGGAGGAGGCTGTATACTGGATGGGGGGAGCTGTATACTGGATGGGGGGCTGTATACTGGATGGGGGGCTGTATACTGGATGGAGGGGCTGTATACTGGATGGAGGGGCTGTATACTGGATAGGGGGAGTTGTATACTGAATGAAGGGGGCTGTATACTGGATGGGGGAGCTGTATACTGGATGGAGGGGGCTGTATACTGGATGGAAGGGGCTGTATACTGGATGGGGGGAGCTGTATACTGGATGGAGGGGGCTGTATACTGGATGGAGGGGGCTGTATACTGGATGAGGGAGCTGTATACGGGATGGGGGAGATGTATACTGGATGGGGGGTGCTGTGTACTGGATGAGGAGCTGTGTACTGTAAAGGGGGCTGTGATTTTTTTTCCTTAAACTCCCCTCTTAAAATTGGGGTGCGTGTTATACGCCAATAAATACAGTATTTATTTTTTAATCTGCACTGATTACCAATACAGAATCAAGTTGTGGAACAGTCATGCTACTGTAGTTACTCAACTGGCAGCAACACCCAAGTATGCACTGCGATTCCTTTTTCAAATGTTTTTTTAAACATAATAGTTTTGGGTCAGTTTTTACTTTTTTTTTTACATGTTTAAACAGATGCTTTATTACCATTTAAATCTAATTTTCACAAATACTCTTTTAAAACATAGTGCACATAAGACAAAGGATTCACAAAGCACTATGGAATTTTGAAAAAGAAAGCAGCACAAAAACTGCCTGCCTTGAGGAGCATTATGTGTGCTTGAAACCTGGAACAGAGTTGTTTGCAGGGAGGGGGGTTGATTCACTGCTCTGATTCATTCATGTGTAAACTTGAGCTATTAAGCTCTGTAAACAAGGAGGCAGTAAGGAGAAACGAAAAAAAAAAACATGTGAAAATGAACCGTGAGCTACAACTGTTGGCTGCCTGTAAAAATACAAAAAGTAAATACACAATATTTTATAAATATGCAATGTTTTAAATTTTGCCTGCCAAAAACTCAAAATAATTTTTTTTTTTTGGCCCTGACCATAAAAAAGGGGGGGAAAAAGCAAAACCACTACATGTAAGATCATGTCAACGCATCTGACCACCATCGAAAGTCTCAGGTTAGCTTAGAACTGACACATTAACTGCTTTCCTATCTAGTTATGTTTGAGTGGTGTGCCTCTGCATCTTAGTAATAAAGCTGTGTGTGAACTCTTCGATGTGATGTATTTCAGAAAGGAGAGCCAGGGTAACACTGTGCAAACATGGTTTTTGTCATGGGCTAACCTTCAAAATCTTTCAGATGCTATTACAGCTGAAAGTAGCAACACAAAAATACAAAAAAATTAATGTGTTCTCAATCTCATTATGCAAAAGGCTTTGCGGGATTTACAGGATATCAGAAAGTGCATATCTGTGCTGGTTCTGCATTTTATTTATGAGCATAGGCCATTAATGTCTGTATAATGAAGATATTTAAATATAATAATGCTTGTTATAAGCTCTTTATCTGAATGAAGCAAAGAAAGGACCTGTTATGAAGACTCATTATGCTGATTAAGCCAGAGACAAGAGTTTACTTAGTAAAAAGCTATCCCTCCACAATGCTACCCTAAAGCACCAAAGAACGGAGGCAATGTTTCTCATACGTCAGCACTTTACACAATATTATAATTATGATACTTGTGTTTTAATCGAAAATGGTAATATCTCCGGCTATAATTGTAGTTTTGAAATCTTTGCAATTACAAACGCAGGAATAAAAGAGTTGACAGCCCCCATATTAGGTCAACAATAATGCGTCATCTTGTTCAGTGATCATGTTGTACAATTGAACTGTTAAATATAGATATGGAAGATAATCAAATGATACTTCTGTGGATGGATATGTCACAATATGTGACAGTGAACAGAATACAATGGTATTGTGTCGGCTCAGGAAAGGCACAACTAAACATAGCAATCCAGATTATTCTTTAATAAATCAGTCATGGGGTCAACCAAATCTTAACCACTTGCCACCAAATCACGTCATTTGACTTCAAGTGGTTGTACCAGGGTGCTGCAGGCATCAACCCGGTACCATTTTTTAGAGCCGACCGTCGGCTCTCCTGTAATAGCAATCGGAGCAGCTAACTAGCTGCTCCATTGCTATTACAAGCAGCGAGAGGAAACATAGACTGATGCATGACAGCTAAGCCTGGATTAAAAACTGAAACCTTAACCGCTTCAATGCCGGACACTTTTACACCCTTCCTGCCCAGGCGAATTTTCAGCATTCAGCAATGTCACACTTTAGGCCCATACACACGATTGGATATTCTGACAACAATTGTCCGGATGTGTTTTGTCGCATAATCCAGCCTTCTGTATGCTCCATCGGACAATTGTTGTCGGAATTTCCCACAACAAATGTTGGCTGTGCATGCTTTTAAATTGTCCGACAACAAATGTGTTCTGTCGGATTATCCGATCGTGTGTACACAAATCCGTCGGACTAAAATCCAAAGTACAAACACGCATGCTCCGAACCAATGCTAAACATCAGACAATAATAGCAGAAGTTGCCCAAAGGGTGGCGGTGAAGAGCTGAAAAAGCACGTAGTTTGGTGTATGTTGGCTGAAAATGTTCTGCCGTCTGTATGCAGAACAAGTTCACGGACAATGCCCTTTGGACAAAAATCCACGGATTTGTCCGATGGAAGTCCGATCGTGTGTATGAGGCTTTTGAATGACAAGCCGCAGCCTTGGAAGAAGGAGACACAAGCTCCTACTCAGCTGCCTGAAAGCACATATATAGTGTGCACTGCATTGAATGGGATATCCCTCATCATCTCTTGGAAATTTAACACCAGCCTTACTATTCCCAGACGTCTGCCGGGTTCTCCAAACGCTCTAATATCCGCACATCTTCTGACCTAGTGGATCTTGCTACCACTGGTCAGTATCTTGGCAGTCTGTTCGTCTCGCCAATAGGACCTCTGGGTTGTGTTCTGGTACATCTGACTCAGTATTTAGCAGAATTGACCACACTATTCAAAAGAAAAGTTGCAAGGCCCTGACGAAGCACATCCGTGCAAAACTTGTTGGCTACCTGCACACTGTCATATACTCTGCTTTTGTAACTATTGTGGTCCACAATAACCGTTGGAATCTGTTTTTAACAATTATTAAATTATTCGATTTTGATATTTTTTCATAAAACAACCTGTGTTTAGTGTGTTTGCCTTTTTACAGCAATTGACACCTCTCACATTAAAATCCCCAAATTTGGGGGAGTGTTTCTTCTCTCCCAAATAGTTTTTCTTTCTTTTATTTGCATTCAACCATGGGATTGTGAGATATTGTCATTTGTATCTGGAAACAATACCACTATCTCTCTTTGTAGTCCAATGTATTTAGTAAGAGGCATGGCAAGTTTTTTTAAGTTTTATTTTTTTGTTAAAAATATTTGGAAATTTAACAAATTAAAAAAAAAAAAATGTAAAACTATTTTACACACTGTCACCAATGCAGTACAGCACCATCATATAACTGGTGTGAAGATAATCAGGGACACTGACTGATGACAGTGTGTAAAAAAAAAAAAAAAAAGTTTCAAATCATTTTCTTACATTTTTTAAATTTTTAGTTTTTATTACATTTCTTTTTACATACAGTGACCAGAACAATACAGTGTTACCACAGTAACACTGTACCACTCTGGGAAGGTGATCAGGATTTTTTTTTTTTACACACTATGATGCAGTTTACGGTTATAAGCAAGCATTTTTTTCTGAATTAAAACTACTCATTCAGTGTTTGCTATTGTGATTAGCTTTGATTGGCCACAGCTAATCACGATTACAGATGGCCCGATCTGTATGATGTGATGACTATCACCAATTACAGAGCTCATCACAATAGTACAATATGAAAGGCATGTAACAAAGCTATTCATTGTGTACCACTGTTATGTGATCCGGTGAGGCCGGTATAGTGATCTGTCATCAACCATGTATGGTGGGTGGGTGACAAACTGCGCTAAAGTGTGGCCCGTGGGGGGCACGCAAGGTGCGTTCTTGGGAGGACATCAAATGAACAACAATGCTCCTGCCCGTCATTTTACAATAGGCCAGGTGGGAAGAGGTTAAAAAGGAACTTCACCCTTAAAGCGGGAGTTCACCCATTTATTATTTTTTTTTTTTTCTCCCCTTAGATTCCTGCTCGTTCGGTCTAGGGGAATCGGCTATTTGTATTAAAATATGAGCAGTACTTACCCATTTTCGAGATGCATCTTCTTCCGTCGCTTCCGGGTATGGGTCTTCGGGAGCGGGCGTTCCTTCTTGATTGACAGTCTTCCGAGAGGCTTCCGACGGTCGCATCCATCGCGTCACTCGTAGCCGAAAGAAGCCGAACGTCGGTGCGGCTCTATACTGCGCCTGCACACCGACGTTCGGCTTCTTTCGGAAAATCGTGATGCGATGGATGCGACCGTCGGAAGCCTCTCGGAAGACTGTCAATCAAGAAGGAACGCCCATTCCCGCAGCCCATACCCGGAAGCGACGGAGAGGATGCATCTCGTAAACGGGTAAGTACTGCACATATTTTAAAACAAATAGCCGATTCCCCTAGAGAAAACGAGCAGGAATCTAAGGGGAAAAAGTGCCCTCTAAGGGTGAACCCCCACTTTAAGCTGGCCATACATGGATCAAATATATTCGATCCACATCTGGCCATTCCCTTTCATGAGAAGTCAATATTTTTTTTTTTTTTTTTAAGTGTATTTTGTGCGTGTACTCGAGAGAGGAGCCGGACTGCAGGAGTTGGGAGTAGGCAGGCCTCCCCCAGAGGCAATCTGCCATCTTTCTCCATGCCCCGGGTGGCAATGGCAGGTGTGTGAGGGGGTCCTCCCACACAGCCCGCCCTACCTGCTCCGCATTAAAGCCCAACGGGGCAGAGGGACTCCCTATAAGGGAGTGAGAGGATTAGCCCGCTCAACCAGCCCCGTTAGTCCTTCGCCTCTCTTTTTAGAGACCGCGTGGTCAAAGTGCGTGATGTTAACCCAATTTCGAGTGCGTGTAAGTGTGGTGGTTTTTGTGGGAGGGGGTGGGCGTACTAAGCGCAGGCTTACCTCGCATAGCACACCCACCGGGAGCCAGGCTGAGACCACCAAACTCAATTCACATATAGCCGAGACCGGGATCCGAACCCCTAGCTGCAGAGGTGAATGGCTTGTCAGCGCAGTGCCAATCGCGTTGAGCCACCGCAGCTCCACAGAAGTCAATATTTTAATCAATATTTCAATCAACTTCTGATCCAGCTCATTGGGAAATTTTTGCTCAATCAGCGCATGCAGCCAATCAGGTCATCAGTACATCAGGATTGATTGATTTTAAGTTATATACAGTGGATATAAAAAGTCTGCACGCCCCTGTTAAAATGTCAGGTTTCTGTGATGTAACAAAATTAGACAAAGGTAAATCATTTAAGAACTTTTCCCACCTTTTATGTGTCCTATAAACTGTACAACTCAATTGAACAACAAACTGAAATCTTTTTAGGTGGAGGGAAGTAAAAAAAAAACGAAAATAATATGGTTGCATAAGTGTTTACACACCCTTAAAATAATACTTTGTTGAAGCACCTTTTAATTTTATTACAGCAATATTTGCCCACTCTTTGCAAAAACACTTCAAATCTGTGAGATTGCGAGGGCATCTTATGTGCACAGACCTCTTCAGATTACCCCACAGATTTTCAATCAGATTCATGTCTGGGCTCTGGCTGGGCCATTCCAAAACTCTAATCTTCTTCTGGTGATACCATTCCTTTGTTGATTGGATGTATGCTTTGGGTCGTTGTCATGCTGAAAGATGAAGTTCCTCTTCATGTTCAGCTTTCTAGTCTGTTGTTACCATTAGCCATTCTCCAACATTGCATCTAGTGTATTATCACCCTTTGGCCAGTTACATTTGCATATTGGTACCAAGATTAGTAAACTCCCTACTGTCAAGGTGGATACTGTAGGCCCAAGGGAAATGAGAAGACAGCGCTTTTGGAAGCTTACACGTAAAAAAGCATGGGAGTGTCTTTGTAGAGCCCGAGTAAATGTAGCAGGGGGGCATGGAGAAATTCACCTGATGGGACAAGATTTGGCCCATGTGGGTGGTAGCTTGCAGGGTCATGTCAAAGTGAGGAGGTTGTATTGGTGTGTTCCGCCTCTGGGCCGAAACAAAGGGGGAGGATATGTGGTAGTGTGGTACCCCCACCAGTGTATGAATATAGGATTCTCAACCAGGCAGGGAATAGTCTGTAGGAGACAGACGAGAGCCTGAAGTGGAAGGCCTGAGCAGCACTGCTGTATGTATAAGCCAGGAGGCTGAATTTATCATTACCAGTATGGTCGGTGAAAAACCCCTGCGAGGGAAAATCTTTGATTTTGTTTTGAACTTCTTTTATTAAAAATGGGCAAACAAAGCCCTTAAAGCGGTTGTAAACCCGCATGAAATTTTTTATTTTTTTTTCTCCTGTAAGGGAAAAGTCATAATGAGCTAATATGCACCGCATATTAGCTCATTATGAAATACTTACCTCGGAACGAGGTGCGTAGCACTTACCTGGTTCACGCCGAGCGAGATTTCATCTTGCCTCGGCGTGTCTTCCGGGTATCGCCGCTCCAGCGCTGTGATTGGCTGGAGCGGCGATGACGTCACTCCCACGCGTGCACGCGCGCGGGAGATTTAAAACTCGGCAAGGTCCGGCGGCTGCCGGTCCTTTAGCCGTAAATCCCCCCCTGCGCATGCGCAGCGGCGCATTGCGAGGGGAATATCTCCTAAACCGTGCAGGTTTAGGAGATATTCTCCTTACCTACAGGTAAGCCTTGTTATAGGCTTACCTGTAGGTAAAAGTACAAAAAGTGGGTTTACAACCACTTTAAAAAGAAGAACCAGCGAGTGGCAGTATCCTTCAAGCTCTACCTTTGATGCTAGTCCTTCAAAATATATATATATACAGTATATATATATTTATATTCAGGTACATACAGTATAAGCATTGTAGCTAATATCCAGGCATGTTACTCACGTTTTGAAATTGCTTATACTATATGTACGTGAATATAAATATATTAGAGCCAATGTGTGAAATTGGCCATTTCATACATTGCCTACGCTTCCTATAGAATGCCTAATTTCACACATTGCCTGTAATGTATAAAAAGTACATAAACCCCTCATTAATATGGAACACTGCAACAGGAAGTGTGAGGGTGATAGCACTGTGTTAATATAATAGATGTAGGCATCAGTGTAGATTTCTGCATAGTAATGCGCATTAGTAACCTCTGTAAGCCTTCCTTCAGATGCATTAATACATTTAAAGGTTTATCTTATTTCACAAAATATATTTTAACACCTCAGACAACAGAAGGCTGTAGGAGTGATGGGTAATGAATGTATTCATTGCAGTTATGACTTCTTCCAAGCATCCTTACATGAAATTAAGCCTCAGCAATGAATTATCTTGCACTATTCAGTTTAGATAAAACCTCCTAATCAATGAATATTGTCACAAAACTATAAGTGAAACATGAACTAAACGATTCTTTAATTAAAGCACAAGAAATATATGAAATAAGATCACATATCATGGTAAAAATATAAATCATAAATTGACGCAATTTTTAAGCACCATTCTTCCCCATGGCTCTGAATCAAACATTCTTATTGCCACCCATGTGGTAATTGGGTGTATGAACTGGGCGTTTGTACATAATTAGTACCAGATCACTGGTCACTTCACAGTGTATACAAATACACATCTACCCGTATATACTCCAGTATAAGCCGACCCACTTAAAGAGCAGAGACATCCGAGTTACACAGAGACCCGGGCTGGGTTATAGGCAGGGCCGGCGCAACCACCAGGCGGACCAAGCGGCCGCTTGGGGCGGGCAGGTCCGCAGCCTGGGATGGGGCGGAAAGATTACTTTTTTTTTTTTTATTGTCCGGAGCAGAGGTGTATGTTGTGTGGGACTCGCAAGCGGCGGGCGCGCTGCACACAGCCGCAGAGTCCGGTCCGCGGCGGCGGACGAGGGACAAGACTTTACCATTCATAGTGGTGGTGGGCACGGCTCAGGCTGCCTGCATCCAATAGCAGGCTCCACCGCTGCGGCGCCGTCCTCCTAGCCTTTCCCCTAAAGAAGGCGACGGCAGCCCCAGAGCATGGCGGGAGTTGTAGTTCTCCAACAGAGCACAGGCACACAGACTTCACTTGGCCCTCTGGTGCCTGTGCTCTGCAGTGACTACAACTCCCAGATTGCACTGCAGGGCACTCAGAGAGAGGGAGAACGTCACATGTTGCTTCTTCTGCTGCAAGTAGGGAACCAAGTCACCGAGGCGAGGAGCAGGTAAGTACATTTACTACACACACGCTGTGGGGGGACAGTGCTGTGTGTGTGGGGCAGTGCTGTGTGTGTGTGTGTGGGGGGCAGTGCTGTGTGTGGGGGGGGGGGGATTAGCGCTGTGGGGGGACAGTGCTGTGTGTGGGGGGCAGTGCTGTGTGTGTGTGTGGGGGGGGGGGGATGTGTGATGGGGAAATACTGTGTGGGGGGTATGTGATGGGGGGATATGTGAAAGGGGGGCAATACTGTGTGGGGGGATATGTGAAGGGGGGGCAATACTGTGGGGGGATATGTGAAGGGGGGGCAATACTGTGGGGGGATATGTGAAGGGGGGCAATACTGTGTGGGGGGATATGTGAAGGGGGGCATTACTGTGTGGGGGGATATGTGAAGGGGGGGCAATACTGTGTGGGGGGATATGTGAAAGGGGGCAATACTGTGTGGGGGGATATGTGAAGGGGGGGCAATACTGTGTGGGGGGATATGTGAAGGGGGGCATTACTGTGTGGGGGGATATGTGAAGGGGGGCATTACTGTGTGGGGGGATATGTGAAGGGGGGGCAATACTGTGTGGGGGGATATGTGAAAGGGGGCAATACTGTGTGGGGGGATATGTGAAGGGGGGGCAATACTGTGTGGGGGGATATGTGAAGGGGGGTAATTATTGAAAGAAACATTTTTGCAAGGGAGGTGGGTGGCCGTTGGGGGGGGGGGGCGCCAAAATGGAGCTTCGCTTGTGTAGGCAGAAATCCTTGCACCGGCCCTGGTTATAGGCCATCCGTGAACTTTGATCTCTTTTGGGATCTTATCTTCTGGTATCTTCTGGTATCTTCAGCTTGTTTAAAGGTGGAGGATCTCTTTTATATCCGATATATAGCACTATTCTTGGGTGTCCGGAAGTTTGATGTCACCAACTTGTTCTTTTGGGAGGACTTTTAACATCAGCATATTGGTCTCCAATTGAAGATGTATCTTTATTTTAGCAATCTACCTGTTTTCAACTGTTTGGGACTTTTTTCATTGGACCATCCATTGCATCAGCACTTAGACTGGTGCAGCAGTTTTGACACAGGGTTTATTTGAAACCATTTGTCTTTGAAGTCATTCATTTCATCTACTTTGAGTTACCTTGTATGCCATTGATTCATTTCAATAGTACAGAGTTTATTAGGTTATTTTAATGCGTAGCTTATTTTTTTACAGGTTTACTATTTGTGTGTGTCTTACATATAAAGTTGAAGCACTTTTCCACATCACTTGTAATCCTATTCCACTAGGATTGTTTTCCATTGACAGCGCAGTACTACACATTTTTCTTTCACAACGCTGTATCCTGGCCTAGGCCAACAAGGCCCAGGCCTAGGGCAGCACTTTGCAGGGGGGCAGCAAAGAAGGCATCCCCGTCGGCTTTTGCTACACTGTTAGTGTAGCGCCAGTCTTATGGGGTGGACTGGGCTGAGAGGCAAATTAGTCTAGCGCCCCCATAAAGCACTGCTTCCGGGAACGTGGGTGGCCATCATTCTGCAACTGTGGGGGGCACTGCTTCTAATTTTGACTGTCCTATCATCCTGGACCACAAACCACTCTCACTATGCTATATGTTTTCTGCTGCACCATTGGCATGGTTATATCTTCTTAGTCCTCTCCATAAAATTATCAGAAATGTGTACTTAAAGTAGAACTATAGGCACCACTTTTTTTTCTCATTTTGGATAGCATAAGGGAGGGTTAAAGCCCCTGTCAGTTTATTTTTTACCATCCATGTCCCATTGCAGAGATTTCCCTTCACTTCCTGTCCCATAGCCAAACAGGAAGTGAAAGGAAATCTATGCAAATTTAATTTATAGCCCCCCAGGCCCTCCGAACTAGTGTCCCCACTCCAAAATTGCAGGGGTATGGCCTAGACAGAAAGGGGTGTGTTATATTTAAATTAGGGGGGCATGAGTTTAGTCAGGCCTAGGGCAGCACAAAACCTAAATACACTACTGCCTTAGTCCCTATGTCCAACACTCTACTTGCGAATGGGACATGCTAAAACACCAATGACTTAGCTAAATTAAGATTATTTTCTGCCCTGACAGCTTGATACTGCAGTTTTCCCTGTTAATTAAAGAATGTTGTGTAAAGAATTTTGTAATTCTCTGCAAATTCTAATTGTAACCCTGCATTTTTTCATTATCTTTGCATCTACTGTAATAAACTTGCACATACAGGGCTGTTCTTTTCAACAGGAACATTGCCCATCTTCCTGAAATTTAGCAGTGCTTTACTTTACTATAAATGTTACTAAAAATCATGGTTGCATCAAGGAAATGTAGTAATTTACTAATTTGAAACCTTTTTTAAGAGCAAGCAGATTCCATAAACAGGAATACAATTGGAACACATTTCTCATTGTACAGATGTTCTGTAGTCTTAAGCAGGCCCGGACTGGCCATAGGGCAGACCGGGCAAATGCCCGGTGGGCTGCGGCCACCCGCTCCGTGACATGCTGCTGATCAAGCCGCACAGCGGGAGTTAAGCGACGACCGCGGCCTGGACAGGGTTAACACAGGCCGCGGCTGCCGCTCGCCTACCGCTATGCGGCCATACCTGTCATCTCTGGCGGAACTAGCGGCTGCATGGGCTGGGCTGTGTGTCTCTCTCACACACAGCCCAGCCTCAGAGCCGCGCTGACAGTTCCGCTCTCCACTCCTCCTCGTCCAGCCATGAGCGTCCGCACAGGTGGGGAGAGCTGCAGTCCGGAATGTTTCCCCCGCTGGCCCCCCCTCTCCTTCTCATGTCGGCAGCATGGAAAGAGAAGTCTTTCCAGCCCGTTCTTCTCCCCTCCCCATTGGCCACAGCGGAGACCAATCACAGAAAAATAGAGGGCATCATGGGAAATGTAGTCCCAGAGATAGGTGGCCCAGTTGTTATCAGTGGGGAGCAGACTACATTCCCCAGCATGCACTCTGTTGGGGGGAAAGAGAAAACCAGGAAATAGGCTGAGCAGCTACTACAGGAGACATGGAAAAAGAAAGAGGACTGTGCTGGGGGAACTAATAGCCCCAGCATCACCAGAGAGTGCCACACTTTACCCTCACCACCAGAGAGCGCCAAGCTGTACCTGCACTACCAGATAGCGACATGCTGTACCCGCACCACCAGATAGCAACACACTGTACCCGCACAACACCAGAGAGCGCCACGCTGTGCCCGCACAACACCAGAGAGCGCCACGCTGTACCCGCACAACACCAGAGAGCGCCACGCTGTGCCCGCGCCACCAGAGAGCCACGCTGTGCCTGCGCCACCGGAGAGCCACGCTGTGCCCACGCCACCAGAGAGAGCCACGCTGTGCCCGCGCCACCAGAGAGAGCCACACTGTATCGACGCAACCAGAGAGAGCCACGCTGTACCTGCGCCACCAGAAAGAGCCACGCTGTACCCGCGCCACCAGAGAGCCACGCTGTACCCTTTACCCTCACCACCAGAGAGCGTCAAGCTGTACCTGCACCACCAGAGAGCACCACGCTGTACCCGCACCACCAGATAGCGACACGCTGTACCCACACAACACCAGAGAGCGCCACGCTGTACCCGCACAACACCAGAGAGCGCCACGCTGTGCCCGCGCCACCAGAGAGCCACGCTGTGCCCGCGCCACCAGAGAAATCCACACTGCCCGCGCCAACAGAGAGAGCCACGCTGTACCCGCGCCAACAGAGAGAGCCACGCTGTACATGCGCCACCAGAAAGAGCCACGCTGTACCTGCGCCACCAGAAAGAGCCACGCTGTACCCGTGCCACCAGAGAGCCATGCTGTACCCGCACCACCAGAGAGAGCCACGCTGTACCCGCACCACCAAAGAGAGAGCAACAATGTACCCTCACCACCAGAGAGAGCCACGCTGTACCCGCACCACCAAAGAGAGAGCAACAATGTACCCTCACCACCAGAGAGAGCCATGCTGTACCCGCACAACACCAGAGAGTGCCACGCTGTGCCCGCACCACCAGAGAGAGCCACGCTGTGCCTGCGCCACCAGAGAGAGCCACGCTGTGCCCGCGCCACCAGAGAGAGCAACAATGTACCCTCACCACCAGAGAGAGCCATGCTGTACACGCACCACCAGAGAGAGAGCCATGCTGTATCCGCACCACCAGAGAGAGAGCCATGCTGTATCCGCACCACCAGAGAGAGAGAGCCATGCTGTATCCGCACCACCAGAGAGAGAGCCACGCTGTACCCGCACCACCAGAGAGAGCGCCATGCTGTCCAGCACCACCAGAGAGAGAGCAGGTCAGTGTCACGGGGCAGTGTGGGGACAATAGGAGACAAAGAGTACTAGCCAAAATAGGACTGGGACACTGTGATAAAAATGGGACTGCACTGTAAAGGGGCAATGTAATCATAGCAGGGCCCCTTTGCAGTGCAGTCCCCTTGATATCACTGTGTCCCTGCCCATTACAGTGTGGAGAACCGACACCAGCCACCCCCATGAATGTCGACAACCCCCCCCCCCCCCCCCCCCCCCCAGTGACCGGGCTGCTCAGCCTAAAAATGCCCGGGCCTATTTTTTGTCCCAGTCCGGGCCTGGTCTTAAGCCTAGACCAGGCCAAATTAATGAAAACCATACAAAATACAAAATGTTCATTGTTAGTACCAATGCGTGCGACAAATTCATGTAGTTCCTTTTTGCAACACTATACCCGTCTGCCGTTAATGTTGTGACAAATTAATACAGAAGTACAGTCCTATTTGGTGATAAGGAAAGTGGACGCAAACCACTTCCATGTTGGAGTAAATTGAATTGCATAAGCACGTGTAGCACTACCCCCAAAGGAGCTGTTGGCTTGATTTGGGTGGCCTGTTACCTCTATTTCTCTACCGTCTAGGGTACTGGATGAGAGCCGAAACAAAGTCAATGTCCACACGTTGTGTTCCTTTTTCTCTGCTTTATTTACCAAACGTGGTAAAAGAACGAACAATGGATTGAAGAGGTGAAATAGGGTATAGGGAGTAGGTTATGGTGAATAACTTGATCGGAAGCACTCCTGCCTTCAGACATGAACTCTCGTTGCCACTCTAGCCAGAGTGGGTAGTGTGCCCCTGTATAGGCCTCTCTCACTAGTCCTAGCAGCCAGGGCGCTACACAGAACCTTGGTATAGTCTCTGCCACTGACCTTCCCAAAGGTGGAGACACATTCGGTCCAGAATCCTCTCACTTTAAGATTAAGTACCCGGATCTCTTCTCAAAGTAGTTACTTGTGAAATCAGGAAACAGACACTGCTCAGCCTTTCAGTAGTAATGTGTCCTTTAATGAAGTTCAGGCCTCCCCTGAGTGTACCAGCCTCATGCTGGGTGCTCTCCAGACAGGTACTTCATTTGGTGGCTTCCTCCTTCTAGGATGGATAGCGCAGGACCACTTTGTCAATGCAAACCCAGTCTGGATTCTGGGCCTGCTCAGCAAGACATGACTCCAGACCAACGTGGTCCCGAAGCCAGAAAATCTGAACACACACCCCTGGTCAGGAGGGCCACACACAGGGGTGGTGGGACGACTGTCCAGGGTGGACAACGACAACCCAGAACCCGTGACGTCTGTCCCTTAAATACCCCTCCCCAGCATGCACAGCGAGGCGATCAACACTCACTGATTGGCCACTGGGAAAGAATACCCAACACAGCTGGATCTGACTGCTGCCACCCTTGGCCTGGGTGGAACTGACACCCCAGACAACAACGGTCACCTGCAGTATAGCCACGGCTGGAACAGAGGTCCAAATTTGAAACAAATAGGTCAGAGGTAACTAATCCTCTGACTAACCTCTAAATTTAGAGCAGGGCCAGCAGAGAAAACAGCTGCCCGCTACACACAAAAATAGACAAAACACCTCCAGCACTTAGAGCACTGCTATAAAGTCCCAATAATATTCAGATCATTAACAGTCGTGCTGAACTTCTTCTGGTATGCTTTTCTCAGATAGGGGAAATCTGACAGATAGCTGTAAAAAGGCACACAGGAGGGAGCAAACTCCTAGTGAGTGCATCCAAGGATTTATTGTGACAAAACAAAACTACCATCTCTGAGAAACAAGGCAGGTACCCTAAAATGCACCAGGTGCCAACTTTTGTGCATCAGGTCACGTGTTATTCCCACTGGATGGTGTTTTGGTGTATCTCAATGCATGTGTATATTTCATCTTTGTTTTATCAGAATATAGTCTTGGACTTGCACTAGGTGTTTGTACCAGCCTATATGCTTTCTTTACCGTAAAATTAGTTGCATGTGTAAGTACTCTGTTACAGACAAAAATCTGTCTGGGACAAAATTCTTCTGAGACAATTCTGAGAAAATTCCATATATACCTGCTTGCATTTGTCACACAACCACAAGACAGATTTCTAATAAGTATCTGATCTTTATGTATTTCACAGATTAATTTTATTTCAAAATGGAGAGAAATGAACAACAAACTTAACAGCCTGGTAAAACTGAAAATACACTACAGATCTAATATATATTTTGGTTGGAACTAATATGTTTTCCAACTACACGTTTTCTACTACTACTAAGCATACCCAACAAAGTATGTTTTCAGGCTTTCCATTATTTTGCACAGGTAATTTGATCATTATCACTGGCTTAGCAATTAATGCAGTCATGTTATCTGAGAGAAATCCTGAAAATATGACATGTTTGGGCTACTGGAGTACTATTGTGAAAAAAAGTAGCTGAACTGTGTAACTCATTACAATCCAAATTGCCATATATTAAAGATAAAGTAAACGTGTTGTTTGTTCAAATGGATGATAGGCAACATATTTATGACAGAAGAAACTCTATTGGTCTCTTCTGCCATAAATACATCCTTCTGCCTTTCAGCTGTCATGTTCACTGAGCCACGTATGCACAGCTCAGCAAACATTCCCGGCCCCCATTGGCCCCCAAACCGTGCTGCAGTGATTTGACTCATGTGCGCATGCACAGAAGTGGCATCATCGTGGCCTGGCCTATCAAGTGACCGAAGGCACCGGACCTGGAAGGAAGACCAGGCAAAGATGGAAGCGCCAGGGGCCCATAGGATCAGTCCCAACGCTGTGCTGGGAGGACATCATATGACAGGTAAGTCTGCCATAATGTATTAATATGTTGTGCATACTAGTACAATATGGAAAAGCCCACCTGGGGCCTTGAAAAATAAAAAGTACAGCAGACTTTATTTCAGCTTTAAAGGAATCCTGTACTAAAACAAATTTGAATGCTGCCACTCCCGACTTCCTAAATACTAGGTGTCTGTCTATGTGAATTTGATCATTTATAAGTCACAAACCTGGAAGAAGCATGCAGATAAGAATATTAGAGCTAAGTAAGAGCTCCTGATCTCCACATTTCCTCGGTTAGTAATCCAGAAAGTCATGAAGCCGTGTAATCAGCATGACAACCAAGCAACTAGAGTTCTCTAGAGGACAGTTCAGCAACGACAACCTCTGTATTTTCTCAATACAAGTTTCCATTAAAAGTGATTTTGGGGGGGAGTGAACGCTATACATAAGATAAACACTTCTATGAAGCAGAAATAAAAAATCCAAGAAATTGACAAATCCAAGGCCTAACAAGCTTTACGTACACGTTAGAGTACTTTCTGAAGTAGATCAACTGTGGGAGATACTTCTTTACATCTTTTAAGTCTTTATCCTGCGGTATACACATAAGTGTAGCCCAGAAATTATTCAACGTAGGCAGTTTCCATCTACTGATGTGGGGGACTGTGGGGACGTTTAGATGTGACCTGTTCTCATTTTGTTTATTTTAGACTAAAGATCCCCAATGAGAAGTACAAGCGGCTATGTGAACTACTTAAAAGCTGGACTGGTGCTTGTCCTTTTACATCAAGAAAGGGAGCTCCCTTGGGTCAAAGAGAATATTACTGCCTTTAACTAGCAGAAAGAAGTAGATTTCCTAAAAGCTTGTCTTGAAACATGCGTACTTAAATCTAAATCCCAGAGGGAGAAGGTGTGCTATATGTCTACATCCACATACATTTTATTGTATAAGAGGAGACCAAACGTAGCCAGAGATGGCGTGTAGACACATAAAACCATATACAACACTGGTACTAAAATCACAAAGAGATTAAAAATGACGCAGACATTATAAAATATGTCTATTTATGGTTCATGTTATATGAAGATATATAGAGTAGCGCCATATGCAAACTTAACATATTTCGAAATGTCTTCTTCAGGAGTACTTGTGAATATAATCAGCAGTTGCTGCCACCCTTGAATATTAGTTTTCAAATATATATCAATAAATAGTCTACCACTAAAATCATCATCCAATAGCGGAGCTCCATCACAGGAAGGGAAAAACACGTGCAGCCAATCATCAAACATTAAAGTGTCCAGAACCAGTGTCAAATATCAGCAAAAAACATGACCAACTTGTCATAAATCATATAATGTGAGAGTCCGGCTTTTTTTTGGCTTTACATTATTTTTGGGTATTGTTTTAGGGTTACATGTGATGATAAATATGTAATGTATTATTATCTGTACCCCCCTTTGAGTATAAATAAAGAATATTCAATAATTCATAAACAGTCTTGGATTATCCACTATGGAAATAAGGAAAACATCCCCAGAAGGTCCCTTCAACCAAACACAGATGGAGGACCTATCATCAATCCATCCTAGTATATTAGATAGAATGGAGAACAAGATCACAATAGCTCCGCTATCAGATGATGAATTTAGAGGTAGACTACTTATTAATATATGATTGAAAACAAGTATTTACTTGAATACTCACATGTACTCCCGAAGAAGAAATTTTCAAAACACGTTGAGTTTGCATGTGGAGCTACTCTATAAATCTTCATCTAATATGAACAATGAATAGACATAATTTACAGTGTCTGTTGTTTGTGTAATTTTTCATCTATATTGTAATACAATTTTGTGATTTTAGTGTCAGTGTTGGAAATGTCTTGAAACGTGAACAGTTGGAGTGAATACAAATGTGTCCCATGCAGTACTCAATGCTGTTCTTACAAGTGCACTAATACAGATCCAATCACCTTTTTTCCATAAAAAAATAAATAAAAAATCAGACACATAGTAACTCTACCAACTATTAAAGGAACTAACAGGGGACATATTACTAAATTATTTTCATTATGGGTTGGTTTACCTTTATAATAATTTTTCACTAAAATGTATATATTTCTGGCAGAAAATGGGGCATTTATTTAATTCACTGGTATCTCTGGATATCTGTTTGCAACATCTGTGATAAACAATTGCCAAATTCTTCAATTATCATTTTCTCTGCTATGCCAACTGACTGATTTTCTTCTTCTACTTTCTCCGCTTGTGCTAGTAAACATGTAGCTGCAGCTCTCACTACGTCCGGGGAAGTAAAAACTGAGTAAAAACTAGAGAAAAAATACAAAAGGAAAGGATAACAGTGCTGTGTTCAAAGATTATTATTTAATATCTGTTCATAGAATGGTTACCCATGCACTATTCCCTATAATAAACAGACCTCAGTACAAAAAAACTCAAACCCATTTTTAACCAGAAAATTGGTATTTACAGATGAAACTCGAAAATTAGAATATTGTGCAAAAGTTCATTTATTTCACTAATGCAACTTAAAAGGTAAAACTAATATATGAGATAGACTCATTAAATGCAAAGCAAGATAGTTCAAGCCATGATTTGTCATAATTGTGATGATTATGGCTTACAGCTCATGAAAACCCCAAATCCACAATCTCAGAAAATAAAAATATTACATGCAATCAATAAAACAATGATTGTACATAAAACAATATCTGACCTCTGAAAAGTAGAAGCATGCATGTGAACTCAGTACTTGGTTTGGGCCCCTTTTGCAGCAATTACTGCCTTAATGCGGTGTGGCATGGAAGCTATCAGCCTGTGGCACTGCTGAGGTGTTATGGAAGACCAGGATGCTTCAATAGCGGCCTTCAGCTCTTCTGCATTGTTCAGTCTCATGTCTCTCAGCTTTCTCTTGGCAATGACTCTCTATGGGGTTCAGGTCAGGCGAGTTTGCTGGCCAATCAAGCACAGTAATCCCATGGTCATTGAAACAGGTTTTGGTGCTTTTGGCAGTGTGGACAGGTTCCAAGTCCTGCTGGAAAATTAAGTCAGCATCCCCATAGAGCTCGTCTGCGGAAGGAAGCATGAAGTGCTCCAAAATCTCCTGATAGACGGCTGTATTGACTCTGGACTTAAAGGAGTTGTAAAGGAAAACATTTTTTTTGCTGAAATGACTGTTTACAGGGTATAGAGACATAATATTCAACCGATTCCTTTTAAAAACAATTAAAAATAGATATAAATCAATCAATCATATAATGTCCCTGTAGTTTTTTAGTTTCGTTTTTGTATCTAGTTTCGTTTTTGCATGTTATCCTGCCTCTGTTCTATACAGAGCCATAGAGCAGTGATGGTTTGGAACATGAAACTAGAAACTCCCAGTACTGTGGTCATCAGGAAACAGACAACCAGGAAGTGTCCAGAACAGAGTAGAATTACAGCAACATCAGAGCAAAAACGAACAATGAGGACATGAAGCTAGGACTGCAGTAAGGTAAAGGAAGCTAAACCACTACATGTAAGAACATGTCGACACATCTGACCACCATCGAAAGTCTCATGCCGCGTACACACGATCATTTTTCGGCATGAAAAAAACATCGTTTTTAAAAAAATTTAATTTTAAATGATCGTGTGTGGGCTTCACATAATTTTTCAGGTTCTAAAAAACGACAAAAAAAAATTCCTTTAGTGACCCTTTAATGAAGCACAGTGGACCAACACCAGCAGATGACATGGCTCCCCAAATAAACACAGACTGTGGAAACTTCACACTGGACTTCAAGCATCTTGCAGTGTGTGCCTCTCCATTCTTCCTCCATACTCTGGATCCTTGGTTTCCAAATGAAATGCAAAATTTGCTCTCATCAGTAAAGAGGACTTTGGACCATTGAGCAACAGACCAGGTCTGTTTTTCTTTAGCCCAGGTAAGACTCTTCTGATGTTGTTTGTTGTTCAGGAGTGGCTTGACAAGAGGAATACGACATTTGAAGCCCATGTCCAGAATCCGTCTGTGTGTGGTGGCTCTTGATGCTCTGACTCCAGCCTCAGTCCACTCCTTGTGAAAGTCCCCAACACTTTTGAATGGCCTTTTACAGACAATCCTCTCCAGGCTGCGGTCATCCCTGCTGCTTGTGCACCTTTTTCTTCCATACTTTTCCCTTCCACATAACTTTCTATTAATGTGCTTTGATACAGCACTTTGGGAACATCCACCTTCTTTTGCAATTACCTTTTGAGGCTTTTCCTACTTATGGAGGGTGTCAATGATGGTTTTCTGCACGACTGTCAGGTCAGCAGTCTTTCCCATGATTGTGATTCCTACTGGATTTGGGGATTTCATGAGCTGTAAGCCATAATCATCACAATTATGACAAATCCCAGCTTGAACTATCTTGTTTTGCATGTAATGAGTCTATCTCGTATATTAGTTTCCCCCATTAAGTTGCCTTAGTGAAATAAATGAACTTTTGCACGATATTCAAATTTTTCGAGTTTCACCTGTATGGCAAGGCAGAAATACATTTTATATATTTTTAAATTGTATATATCAATTAATTTCTCTTATTTCTCTACAGACTATTGATATCATATACAATGGGCCAGATCCACGAAGCAGTTACGCTGGCGTATCTATTAATACGCCGTGTAACTGCTAGGTTGCTCCAGCGTATCTTTGTTTTGTATCCACAAAACAAGATACGCCTGAAGCTGGGCTAGATCCGACTGGCGTACGTCTTAGTATGCCGTCGGATCTAAGGTGCATATTTACGCTGGCCGCTAGGTGGCGCTTCCGTCGATTTCCACGTCGAGTATGCAAATTAGCCAGATAAGGGAATCCACAAACGTACGTCCGGCCGGCGCATTTTTTTACGTCGTTTCCGTAAGGCTTTTTTCGGCGTAACGTTACCCCTGCTATATGAGGCGTAGCCAATGTTAAGTATGGACGTCAGGCCAGCGTCAAATTTTCCGTTGTGTACGTCGTTTGCTTAAAACGTTCGCGAATAGGGCTTTGCGTAGAATGACGTTCACGTCGAAAGCATTGGCTTGTTGCGCGTTAATTTCGAGCATGCGCACTGGGATACCCCCACGGACGGCGCATGCGCTGTTCAGAAAAATTGTAATTTACGTCGGGTCAAGACGTATTAACATAAAACACGCCCCCATCCCTCCATTTGAATTGCGTGCCCTTACGCCGACACAGTTACACTACCCTGCCGTAACTTACGGCGCAAATTCTTTCAGGATACGGAAAATACGCTGAAAGTTACGGCGGCCTAGTGTATCTGAGATACGCTACGCCGGACGGAACAATGCGCGGAGGTGCGTGGATCTGGCCCAATATGTTTAGATTTGACCTGTTGTTAAGTAGTCAAAACTAAATTCCAAAGCTCGCTATACAGTCTTAGATTTTTCCATTCAGCCTGCAGGGTAAACAAAAGAAATCTACCAGATTTCTCCATCCACACTATAAAAGGCACGGATGGACGATTTTTCCACTGCACCGTCTATCTATCAGAATACCCAAATAGCAACTGCATCTAATTGGATGCAGCTCCCGTTCAGCTGAAAGTTTTCTGTCTGGCTCCTTTGATTTTTCAATCGCAGGAAATTGGGCAGAAGGATGGCAAAAGGATCACCCATGAAGTGAATTTTGGCCAGTTCATCGGGAACCTGCCAAAGTTTGCATAGTGTATGGCAAGCTTTAGGTTACTTTCACACTTCTCTGTATCAAAAACACATCAAAACACATATGCATTTTTGCCGTCTTGCATTACATTTAATGCAACACATTTTTGCTGCATTTGCATCCAAGGAAGGCTCCAAAATCGCAGCTGTATCAAAATTAATAAATGAAGGATGGCAGGGGAGAGGAGGTGAGAATTTAAAAAACACTCATCCATAAAAGTTGTATATAAAGGCTTCTATGCTGGTGTGAGTTCTGTGAGATAACATAGAAGTCTATGGGGCTGAACTTGTACTAAAGCCTGCCAGGAAAATTTTCCAAAATCGCACTGAGCTGAGTCGCATTGATAAGAAGAGCATCATTTAATATAATGTGAACTCGCTTGTCATGCAATTCTGTGGGCCTGAGCACTTCCCACAGGTGTTGTTTTATGTATTTTTGATGCGGTTTCCATTAATTTCAATAGAGGAATTTGTTTTTGTTTTTTTCTTCTGCAGCCCCAGTGCTTTCATGCTGGGATGGTGCGCTTGCAGGACAGGAAAAAAGTCCTGCAAGAAGCATCTTTGGGGCGGTGTGGGAGCGGTGTATACGCCGCTCCTAAACTGCCCCTGCCATTAAAATCAATGGTCAGCGCTGCTGAAGTGTCTGCAAAGTGCTTCGGCAGCGGCGCTTTGTGGGGGGCTTTTAAAACTTTTTCTGCCGCTAGGGGGTAAAAGCCCCCTCTAGCAGCCGAAAAGCACTGCTAAAACTACAGTAAAGCGCAGTTAAAACTAGCCAGTGCCTCAGTCTGAAAGTAGCCTTAGGTAATCAATATTTACAAAGTAGACCATTCTGCTGTTCCATAACTGCAGTATCAAATACAGTTAGGTCCATATATTTTTGGACACAGGTACAATTTTCATAATTTTGGCTCTATATGCCACCAGAAAAAAAATGAAACAAAACAATCCAAATGAATTTGAAGTACAGACTTTCAGCTTTAATTCAAGAGGTTGAACATAAATATCAAGTACAAATTTTAGGAACTACAACCATTTTTTATACACAGTCCCCCCATTTTCAGGGGCTCAAATGTAATTGGACAAATTAATATAATCATAAATAAAATGTATTTTTTTTATATTTTGTTTAGAATCCTTTACTGGCAATGACTGCCTGAAGTCTGGAACCCATGGACATTACCAAAGACTGGGTTTCTTCCTTTTTTATGCTTTTCCAGGCTCTAACTGCAACTGTCTTCAGTTGCTCATGCTCAGTTAAGTTAAAATCAGGTAATTGACTTGGCTATTGTAGAATACCCCCTTCTTTTCCTTCAAAAGATCCTGGGTTGCTTTTGCGGTTTGTTTTGAATCATTGTCCATCTGTACTGTGAAGTGCCGTCCAATCAACTTTGCTGCATTTGGCTGAATCTGTGCTGACAGTGGGCAGATCCACGTAGAATTGCATGGGCGCAGCGTATGGGAGATGCGCTACGGCGCTGTAACTTACTTTTTGATGCTTCGAATCCAGAAAGAATTTGCGCTGTAAGTTACGGCAGTGTAACGGCGCCTAATTCAAATTGGCGAGTAGGGGGGCGTGTTTCATTTAAATGAAGCGCGTCCCCGCGCCGAACGAACTGCGCATTGCGCCGTCCCTACATTTTCCGCCGTGCATTGCGCGAAATGACGTCGCAAGGACGTCATTGGTTTTTACGTCCATCCCGATTCACGAACGACTTACGCAAAAAAAAAATATTTAAATTATACGTGGGAACGACGGCCATACTTAACATTGAGTACGCCACGAAATAGCAGCTTTAACTATACACCGAAAAAAGCCGACTAGAGACAACGTAAAGGAATGCGCCGGCCGCTCGTACGTTCGGGGATCGTCGGAAATAGCTAATTTGCATACTCGACGCGGAAAACGAAGGGAACGCCACCCAGCGGACGCCGAAGAATTGCATCTTAGATCCGAAGGTGTACGAAGACGTACGCCTGTCGGATCTAACCCAGATGCCGTCGTATCTTGTTTTGAGGATTCAAAACAACGATACGACGCGGGAAATTTGAAAGTACGCCGGCGTATCAGTAGATACACCGGTGTACTCTCTCTGTGGATCTGCCCCAGTATATCTCTAAACACTGCAGAATTCATCCGGCTGCTTCTGTCTTCTGCCACATCATCAATAAACACCAATTACCCAGTGCCACTGGAAGCCATGCATGCCCATTCCATCACATTGTCTCCACCCTGCTTTACAGATGGCGTTGTGTGCTTTGGATCATGATCATGAGCTGTTCCAAGCCTCCTCCACTAGTTTTTCTTCCTGTCATTCTGGTACAGATTAATTTTAGTTTCATCCATCCAAACAATGCTTTTCCAGAACTGGTCTGGCTTATTTTTAGATGTTTTTCGGCTAAATCCAATCTGGCTTTTCTATTCTTCAGGCTTATGAATGGTTTGAACCTTGTGGTGAACCCTCTGTATTTGCTCTTGTGAGTTTCTCTTGATTGTAGATTTTGACAATGATATGCCCACCTACTGGAGAGTGTCCTTCACTTGTCTGGATGTTGTGAATGGGTTTTTCTTTACCATAGAGGATCCTGCGATCATCCACCACTGTTGTCTTCCGTGGACGTCTAGGCCTTTTTAAGTTGCTGAGCTCACCAGTGCGTTCTTCTTTCCTCCGAATGTACCAAACTGTTGGTTTGGCCACTCCTAATGTTGGTGCTATCTCTCTGATGGATTTGTTTCATTTTTGAAGCCTTACAATGGCCTGTTTCACTTGCATGGACAGCTCCTTTGAATGCATGATGTAGGTTCACAGCAATAGATTCCAAATGCAGATACTACACTTAAAATTAACTCCAGACCTTTCACCTGCTTAATTGATGAATAAATAAAGGAGTAGCCCACACCTGGCCATGAAACAGCTTTTGATTCAATTGTCTAATTACCTTTGGTCCCTTGAAAAAGGGGAGGGCTGTTCTTAAGAGCTGTAATTCCTAAACCCTTCCTCTAATTTGAATGTACATACCCTCAAATTAAACACAAGAGTGTGCACTTTCAGCACATATCCATTATATAACTATAGCTTGAATATGTTTTGGTAAATACCTGAAAATCTAAAATTGTGCCTGTGTCCAAACATATATGGGTCTAACTCAGTGCTTCTCAAATAGTGGGGCGCGCCCCCCTGGGGGGCCGCGAGGCTCCGTAAAGGGGGGCTTGTGTGACCTGGTAATTATCCCCCGTTTCCAGCCAGTGGCAGGACTACCGCCATAGCGACCAGGGCCGGCCTTTGCAATGATGTGTGCGGGGATGCTGATCTGCACGGCACCCCGGCGCTGCAGAGGGGGCGGGTGGCGCCGACGCGCCCGAAGTGTCTGACACTGTCTGGTCCCCTTGGCACGCACGTCCTCCCTCCTCCGCGTCTCAGGTCAGGTGGTAGCGCGGCGCCGTTGCGTGCATGCGTAAGGCATGCAGTTCAAATTCTAACGGCGGGACCAGGACGGGACTGACAGACTGCTGCCTTACACAGTGCGCTGAAGAAAAGTAAAGGTAAGGCCGCCCCTCCCCTCCACCTTATCCAGCAGGCTGACAGGTGTCATCCCTCCTCCCACCTCACCTGTACTCCAATGAGGAGGGCCAGTTTATAAAAAAAACGTAAAAAAAAATGTCAAAATTGATCTTTTGTTGAAAAAAAAAAGGAAAAAAATAAAACGCAGAGGTGATCAAAAACCAACGCGCAGTTGTCAGCTTAAAGTGGAGGTTCACCTTAAAACCGTATAGAGCAATAACAATTTTTTTTTTAGACAAAAGATACTATTTACAGTCGCGCGGGGGGGGGCCCGAAATGTTTTCTTCTTCCTAGGGGGGGGCATGACAGAAAATAATTGAGAAGCACTGGTCTAACTGTATGCCAGAAAAGATGAGTTATGCATTAAGAATATCTCAGTTCTGAACTTCTGCCTCTATCTTAGGATATTTTACACTGTAAGGCTGCTTTCCCACTGAGGCGTGCTGCCGCGGTGATGGTATAGCCACGCTATTTGTAGCGCGGCTATACCGTCGTATTTACCGCGATATTCGGGTGCTAGAGGTGAGGTTTTAACCCCTGCTAGTGGCCAAAAAAGGGTTAATACCTCGCTTTCCCATTGATTTCAATGGGAAGGCGCGGTATAGGAGCGGTGAACACACCGCTCCTATACCGCGGTAAAGATGCGGCTAGCAGGACTTTTGGTGCGCTCCTGCTAGAACACCGCTTCAATGTGAAAGCCTTCGGGCTTTCACATTGAACACTACAGGGCATAATTTTTCAGTGTGCAAGGGGCCTAACCCTCTTAAGATATGGGGCCAGATCCACAAAAGAGATACGCCGACTTAACTCGATTTTTCTAAATTTACACGGCGTGTATCTTTGCGCCCGATCCTCAAAACGAGAAGCGCCTGAAATTCGGGCTTTTCCGTCCTACCTAAAAATATTACGCCGGCGCATTCTCGTGCGCAAATTACGCTAGGCACGCCGCTTTATTTGATAGGCAAAGATGCAAATGAGGGAGATAGGGCGATCCACAGAATTAAGTGTGTGCGCCGTAGATTACGCCCTGTGCGCACCTGTTAGTTTTTTGGTGGGAATTTACACTTTATAAAAGCAGCCCTAATTTTACACATGCCGTCTGAATGTCTGCTGAAGCAACACCATTCAGGAAGAGCTCAGCACACACACGTTCAGGACTGAAATCTCTCTGCCAAAATGCCAGGACCAGCAATGATACTAGCTGCATTAGTTGATATAGAGACACAAAGAAGGAGGAGGGCACAGAGGAGGAGGAGGAGGGCACAGGAGAGGGTCTACCGCCCACGGCAAGATTTGTTTGGCATGCCTGCTTGTGAAGTTTACCGCAACTACAGATTTACCCGTGAGGCCATCCTGGAATTAACAACAATACTTCAGGATGATCTTACCAGCCCAACCCAACGCTCCCATGCACTGCAGCCACTCACCAAAGTACTGGCCACTTTGCATTTTCTGGCCACTGGCTCATTCCAACGCACAAGTGGAGGCGTGGCTGGGATGGCACAATCCTCCATCAGCAGGTGTGTGCACCAAGTGGTCCCTGCAATCCTGCGGCGCATGGGAAATCAGTTTCTAAAACCCACCCAGGAGGATCAGCGTTTAAAGTCCATGACCGACTTTTATCACATTGCCAGATTTCCACGCACCATCGGGGCCATTGATTGTACCCATGTGGCACTACAACCACCCCATGATACTGAGCACATGTTCCGGAATCGTAAAGGCTGGCATTCCATCAATGTGCAAGTCATCGTAGATGCCCATGGCCTCATCTGGCACGTCTGTGCTAAATTTCCTGGATCCTGCCATGATAGTTACATTTACCGGCAGACCCAGATCTCAAGAGATTTTGACCAGAACATGTATGGAGACAGCTGGCTGATTGGTGAGTGACATGTGTGTCAGGTATGTCCCCCCCATGATGCTGACATCACAAGGGGCACATGCATGACTAATATCCTCCTGTCTTTTCCCTTACAGGTGACTCAGGATATGCCTTGGGACCTCATCTAATGACCCCATTCAGGAACCCCCAAACCCCAGGAGAGCAACGCTACAACCAGGCGCACATACGAACCCGGGGAGTGGTTGAACGGACCTTTGGGCTTCTGAAGTCCCGCTTCAGATGCCTGGATAAGTCTGGGGGTACCCTGCTGTATTCCCCTGACTTTGTGTGCCAAATAATTGGGGCATGTTGCATACTCCACAACTTTGCCCTCAGAAGGGGACTGCATATTGACTTATGTAATGACCTGACCCCTGACCCAGGCAATACTATCCCAACCAACTCTACCCGGTCTGCTGAGGGCACAACAGCTAGGAGACGCCTTGCTGAAGGCATTTTTTCCCAGTAAATGTACATGATTAATGTCACAATAAGAATGTATCTTTTCCCTGTAAATGCACATCAATAAAGTCACAATGATAATGCATGAATGCACACCACTGTGGTTCCTTGCACAGACACATCACATGCACATCGAATTGGATTAGATCCAAGTCCCCCCCCCCCTTTGGGACTTGGGAGCAGTAACGCCACGCCACGGCTCCAATTATGTCACTGTGCATTCATACACCATTCAGGAACCTGGGATTGCACTTCTCCCTGGTCCTGGGGATCCCTTCTCCACCAAAACTGAGGGTGACAACCTTAATTTCTTAGGAATGCCACCCCCCCACATTCACACATCATTCACACACATAAACCAAATCATAAGTACAGAAGACCAAATTAAAAAAAAAAAAAAATGCATAAACCAAAAAACAAAAGTATCCCAGCAAATTTATTAGCGGCGGCGATTGCTACGCCTTGGCTGGGCAGGGGCACGGGCAGGGGCACAGGCAGGGGCAGGGGCACGGGCAGGGGCACGGCCACGGCCACGGCCACGGCCACGCCGTCGCGGAGGATGTCCATTGGGGGGGGGGGTTGAGCTGGGGAAGGAGGAGCCTCCTGGGGGGGTTGAGCTGGGGAAGGAGGAGCCTCCTGGGGGGGTTGAGCTGGGGAAGGAGGAGCCTCCTGGGGGGGTTGAGCTGGGGAAGGAGGAGCCGCCCCTGCTGGCCTGCCCTCCATGGCCCCTGCAATGCGAGTGAGACAGGCAGTGAGGGCAGCCGCATTGGCCTGGCCAGACCTTGTATTGTCCTGCACAGCCTGGGTCAGGGCACTCAGCTCATGGGCCACGCGCGTTGTGGCGGTCTGTATGTCATTCAAACATGTAATGACCGCCGTTGAGTTGGTGGCCACATCACCGAGTGCCTCCATCATTTCACCCTGGCTGTGCTCCATCTGCGTCAGTTTTTCCAGAATTTTTCCAAGAATGCGGGTCTGCCGGGCATTGTCCTTCACCACACTGGCCGACAGACGCTCGCCCACAGCCACGGTCTCCTGGGTTGTCCCCCTGGCTGCCGCTGAGTCTTGCGGGCCTGGAGGAGGGGAGAGAGTGACCCTGGTGACTGGAGGCCTGTTGGGGGAGAAGTGGGAGGGGCTACCCCTGATGGTGGCCTGACTGGTGCCAGCCTCAGGGGTAGTCTCAGGGGAAGACTCAAAGGTCATCATATCAGTGGCCAGGAGGACTTCCCGGCCAATCTGCATATTTTCCTCCTCCTCCCCCTCATCATCCTCCTCCCACTCAACCTCCTCCCCCTCAACCTCCTCCCCCTCAACCTCCTCATGAGTGGAGGTTTGGCCAATCCCCTCCCCTGGGGAATCCTGCCCTTCTTGGGACTCATCATCTGCCTGTGTTGGGGGTGGTGCTGCAGCCTGGCCTGATGGGCCTGCAACCTCCTGGCCTCCAACCTCCTGGCCTCCAACCTCCTGGCCTCCAACCTCCTGGCGTGTAAGCTCCTGGCGTGTAACCTCCTGGCCATCTGTGGAGGACACAAAACAATCACATGTTTGAGGAACCACACACTTGGCACATCTTCCCTTCCCCCACCCACACATGCTAATCAACAGAGAATAAACAAAAAAACCTACCTGTCCTCCTAGGAACATCTGACGTATAGCCAGGCAGGCCCACCACCTGCTGTGGGTGGAAACACTGGGCCACTGCCCATTCCTCCTCCGTCAGTCTGACTGGGCAGGGTCCCCCTCCTCCAGTGCCCCTGGTATGGGCGTCGATCCTTGCCATCTTAGTCCGGACGACGCTTCTCAGATCATTTATTTTTTTCTGTATGCCAGCGGGGGTCCTAGTCTCCCCCCCCCCCCCCCGCCTTGATCTGGTCCGTGATCTTTTTTATAAGCTGCCTCCTCCTGGCCGGGGTGGTGTTCTGGCTCTCAGGGCCATGCAGAAATCGCCCATATTTCACAATGCCCCGAGCAAGAATTTGCTTCTCTCCCAGGGTGAAATTAAGCTTCCTGCGTTTGGGGGCCATCACATACACCACCCAGCAACAACAAACACACCCGACAAACAATCGACAATACACACCCAAAAACCTGACAAAAATCTATACCACAAAAAAAGAACCAAAATCTAAACACACAAGGACACAGCTAATAGTAATTCAAAAAGAAACACGCACCAACAAACAAACAAAAAACAAACACCAAAAAACAAACACCAAAAAACAAACACCAAAAAACAATCAGCAAAAACAATAACAAACAAATTAAATAAATACACTTCTCAAAAACAAACAACAACTAGACTCTCCAACTCCTCAAACACTTTTCTCACAAACACAACTTACCAACACACAAACAAACAGAGCAGAAGCAAATTGCTCATGGAAGGGGAACAATGGGATATACTTTAGCAAGGGAAGTGTGTGTGTGTGGTGCTTTTTAGACACAGGGCGATCCTCAAACTAAGTACACTTGGCCTTTTACCTATCTCACTGATTGCGCCGAGATCAGTTCTGCACATGCCCAGTGAGGTCCCGATTCGTGCGCGCATGCGCAGTACGGCCGGCGCCTCATTTGCATGGGGTCACGGCTCATTACAATGAAGCACGCCCACTTCCTTCACACTTGCAAAAACCCCGCCTTACGCCTCTGAATTTAAGTTACGCTGGCGCACATTTAGACGCAAATGCGCTGTGGATACGGCACTTACGACACCAACTTAGGGCAACGTAACTTAAATCACATAAGTTAGGACAAACTAAATTTGCACCGCTGGCTGAGGATCTGGCCCACGGTTCTTTATCATATTATACAGTACATACATTCAACCAACCTAACAAAGGCAATACTTCTTTTTTGTTGCAGTCATTAAATCTAGTATTGAAAAAAAAAAACTTCTAATCACTATTCTTCTGACTCATACCGTTCTGCATCTTGTTGTTTCTGTATGCTCCTAGGAGTTTTACGGTCTGGGCATTCTTCAACATTTTTACAGCGAATGCATTTACAGTTAGAGGAACACATTATTTTAGCCTGCAATGAAGAACACATTTACTTATACCAGTGCAACAAATGATCTGTGAAACACTTTTAAGACAAATCCTGCGTAATATAAAGAGAGAAGGACACTTTTGTCTTCTTGTCAGCTTTAGTGGAGGATTGTTATACACATTCAGCTTTACATCCTGCTTAAAATACACACCTTGCATTTAGATCTATACAATGGGCTGGATTCAGTAAGGGCAGCGTATCTTTGTGCGGGCGTAGCGTATGTTATTTACGCTACGCCTCCGCAACTTAGATGGGCAAGTGCATTATTCACAAAGCACTTGCTCCGTAAGTTGCGGCGGCGTCGCGTAAATGGGCCGGCGTAAGCCCGCCTAATTCAAATGTGGAAGGGGGGGCGTGTTTTATGTTAATGTATGATGACCTGACGTGATTGACGTTTTTTACAAACGGCGCATGCGCCGTCCGTGTACATATCCCAGTGTGCATTGCTCCCAAGTACGCCGCAACAACGTATTGGTTTCGACGTGAACGTAAATTACGTCCAGCCCTATTCGCGAACGACTTACGCAAACGACGTAAAAAATTCAAAAATCGAAGCGGGAACGACGTCCATACTTTACATTGCGTGCGCCTCATAGAAGCAGGAGCAACGTTACGCCGAAAAAGCCTTAAGCAAACGACGTAAAAAATACCTACGGGCGCACGTACGTTTGTGAATCAGCGTATCTAGGTCATTTGCATATTCTACGCCGAAAACGACGGAAGCGCCACCTAGCGGCCAGCGTCAATATGCACCCTAAGATACGACGGCGTAAGAGACTATTGTATAACAGTGTAAATTTGCTGTCCCCTCAAAATAACTCAACACCATAGTCGTGCGCACAGGGTGTGCCAGGTGTGCCCAGGCACACCCTAATTATCCTGTACAGCACAGATTTCCCCTACAGCCCTGCCTCCCCTTCTCCCTACAGTGCTGCCGGCTTTCCTCGTCTTCTCTCCCACCGGCTGCTGCTGCGGGCACACACAAGGGGATGTTTTAGGATGAGTGGGGAATGGGTCGGTAAATATGTGATTTACTGGCCCCTACCTTTCTGATTGAACACAGTGAGTGATCAGTAGCGTGTAGGGTTGAGCGAACCCGAACTGTAAAGTTCGGGTTCGGTACAGACTTTTGTTTTTTTTGTACCCGGACCCGAACCCGAACAATTTGCTGTAAGTTCGGGTTCGGGTCCGGTGTTCGGCAATGTAATGGCGCGCTGCAGGGCAGCCAATCAGCATTTGTTTTACTCCTGTGACCTAGAAGCCATCACAGCAATGCCTACTAATGGCATGGCTGTGATTGGCCAGTGCAGCATGTCACCCAGCATGTGACCCAGACTCTATATAAGCAAGAGGGATATAGCACAGCTCGTCATTCTGCTTTAGATAGGGTAGGGAAAGGCTGCTGCTGATCTGATCTGAGGGAGAGAATTAGATAGGAGTCAGACTGTCCTGCTACAGAAATCATATTACACCAGCGCTGCATATGTTCCTGTGAGATACTCTGCATTAGATACTTTAGGGAAAGGTTCCTGTTCCTGATTGTGCTTATAGGGAGAGAAATATATAGGAGTCAGTCCTGCTTCAGAAATCATATTACACCAGCGCTGCATATGTTCCTGTGAGATACTCTGCATTAGATACTTTAGGGAAAGGTTCCTGATTGTGCTTATAGGGAGAGAAATATATAGGAGTCAGTCCTGCTTCACAAATCAAATTGCACCAGCACTGCATATGTTCCTGTGAGATACTCTGCATATTACACCAGCACTGCATGTGTTCCTGTGAGATACTCTGCATATTGCAGCAGCACTGCATATGTTCCTGTGAGATACTCTGCATATTGCACCAGCACTGCATAGGTTCCTGTGAGATACTCTGCATATTGCAGCAGCACTGCATATGTTCCTGTGAGATACTCTGCATATTGCAGCAGCACTGCATATGTTCCTGTGAGATACTCTGCATATTGCACCAGCACTGCATATGTTCCTGTGAGATACTCTGCATATTGCAGCAGCACTGCATATGTTCTTGTGAGATACTCTGCATATTGCAGCAGCACTGCATATGTTCCTGTGAGATACTCTGCATTAGATACTTTAGGGAAAGGTTCCTGATTGTTCTTATAGGGAGAGAAATATATAGGAGTCAGTCCTGCTTCACAAATCAAATTGCAGCAGCACTGCATATTGCAGCAGCACTGCATATGTTCCTGTGAGATATTCTGCATTGAAAAAGGTATTGTAAGTCTATTGCGCTACTGCGAGTAACGAAATGTGAATAGAGTGAAAAATAAATTATATATATATATATATATATATATATATATATATATATATATATATATATATATATATATATAATAAATACTAAAGCCGCTATAACTAAAAGGTGCACAAAACCATAAACAAATGAATAATAAAATGATGTTAAGCGCTAAAGTAATGGTGAAAAAACATATAAGCTAGATAGCCAACACACCGTGCACTTAAAAGTGATAAGATGGGCTGAAAGCCCTGCCAGTGGAGATGGATCTCCCCACAAATGTGACAAACAAATAATGAACACTGTAAAATAGGAGAGTCTATAGGTGGATAATCAAATGGAGCAGATGGAATGGATGAATCTTCTAAACATGATGAGTGTATCCAATAATTGATCTCATATTGCCCTTACCTTCAAATGATGGTATATACGCATAAAGGGCAAGTGGTTCCTTCTCCTGCTGTTTCAGCGCCGCCTCTCCTTAGTAAATCCTAATGGTGTCCTGGGATGATGAAAAATCCTAGGGTCCGTGTGTCTCGTGGATAGGAGCCAAACGCGTGAGGTGGGAGAAATAATGCCACAATAGAGAAGATCGTAGATGCAGGGGGTACTGATATTTTAATAAAAAATGGACTCTTACAGTTAAAAGATTTAAAAACAGGCAGATAGCGCTCAGAACAGGACGCGGCGAAATGACAAGCCTAAACTAAGCTTACATAGGGTCAAGGGTGGGTGCTAACATCCTTCCAATGGACAACGCCCTTAGGAATCTTACTAGACTAGGGGGATGGACCACTGATCAGAGCCTGCCAAGAATGCAATTAAGGAACTGGTCAGTCCAGCGGCGAAATGACAAGCCGGCTTGTCATTTCGCCGCGTCCTGTTCTGAGCGCGATCTGCCTGTTTTTAAATCTTTTAACTGTAAGAGTCCATTTTTTATTAAAATATCAGTACCCCCTGCATCTACGATCTTCACTATTGTGGCATTATTTCTCCCACCTCACGCTTTTGGCTCCTATCCATGAGACACACGGACCCTAGGATTTTTCATCATCCCAGGACACCATTAGGATTTACTAAGGAGCGGCAGCGCTGAAACAGCAGGAGAAGGAACCACTTGCCCTTCATGCGTATATACCATCATTTGAAGGTAAGGGCAATATGAGATCAATTATTGGATACACTCATCATGTTTAGAAGATTCATCCATTCCATCTGCTCCATTTGATTATCCACCTATAGACTCTCCTATTTTACAGTGTTCATTATTTGTTTGCCACATTTGTGGGGAGATCCATCTCCACTGGCAGGGCTTTCAGCCCATCTTATCACTTTTAAGTGCACAGTGTGTTGGCTATCTAGCTTATATGTTTTTTCACCATTACTTTAGCGCTTAACATCATTTTATTATTAATTATATATAAGATACTCTGCATTAGATATTTTAGGGAAAGGTTCCTGATTGTTCTTATAGGGAGAGAAATATATAGGAGTCAGTCCTGCTTCACAAATCAAATTGCAGCAGCACTGCATATGTTCCTGTGAGATACTCTGCATATTGCAGCAGCACTGCATATGTTCCTGTGAGATACTCTGCATTAGATACTTTAGGGAAAGGTTCCTGATCGTTCTTATAGGGAGAGAAATATATAGGAGTCAGTTCTGCTTCACAAATCAAATTGCAGCAGCACTGCATATGTTCCTGTGAGATACTCTGCATATTGCAGCAGCACTGTATATGTTCCTGTGAGATACTCTGCATTAGATACTTTAGGGAAAGGTTCCTGATTGTTCTTATAGGGAGAGAAATATATAGGAGTCAGTCCTGCTTCACAAATCAAATTGCAGCAGCACTGCATATGTTCCTGTGAGATACTCTGCATATTGCAGCAGCATTGCATATGTTCCTGTGAGATGCTCTGCATATTGCACCAGCACTGCATATGTTCCTGTGAGATACTCTGCATTAAATACTTTAGGGAAAGGTTCCTGATTGTTCTTATAGGGAGAGAAATATATAGGAGTCAGTCCTACTTCACAAATCAAATTGCAGCAGCACTGCATATGTTCCTGTGAGATACTCTGCATATTGCAGCAGTACTGCATATGTTCCTGTGAGATACTCTGCATTAGATACTTTAGGGAAAGGTTCCTGATTGTTCTTATAGGGAGAGAAATATATAGGAGTCAGTCCTGCTTCACAAATCAAATTGCAGCAGCACTGCATATGTTCCTGTGAGATACTCTGCATATTGCAGCAGTACTGCATATGTTCCTGTGAGATACTCTGCATTAGATACTTTAGGGAAAGGTTCCTGATTGTGCTTATTGGGAGAGAAATATATAGGAGTCAGTCCTGCTTCAGAAATCATATTACACCAGCACTGCATATGTTCCTGTGAGATACACCCTTTATATACTTTTCTTCTATTGTGCTATTCAAAAAACATCCATTTAGGGAAGAATAAAAATTTGCAGTGTTTCCTCCAGTGTTTGCAGTGTTTCCTCCATATCTGTACGTGTGAGATAAACACTTTAGATACTGTTCTTCTATTTTGCTATTCAAAAAACACCCATTTTGGGCAAAAAAATATATTTTGCAGTGTTTTTTTATTTTTATGTATTTTATGTTATTTTAAGTTATTTCCCTATCCACATTTATTTGCAGAGTACTTGCGATGCTCTTACCGACATTTTGCTGCAATTTGCAGTCCTCTAGCCCTTTCCATTATTTTTTTAGAGACATTTTAGTAGTCAAAAGTCCGGGTCCCCATTGACTTCAATGGGATTCGGGGTCAAGTTCGGTTTAAGTTCGGGTCCCGAACCCGGACTTTTTTTCCGAAGTTCGGCCGAACCCGTCGAACACGAACATCCAGGTGTCCGCTCAACTCTAGTAGCGTGTGTTTCAGTTTTGGGGTACACACCCTAATCCAGTAGGCTGTGCACACCTATGCTCAACACAGATGCACAATTTGATACCAAGACAACGTTGTCTTTTATGGTGGTGGAAGGTGGTCTTAATTTACAATAAATATTTTTCATATTTGTATTGATTTTTGTACATTAATATTTTGGTTAATTTCTAGCCCCAGTGGCTCAGTAGTAAAACCATATTTTTGTGTGGTTTCATAATTGCCCATGGAGCCCCACCATTTATTTATTAGGTGTGTGGGCATTTGACCATGGAGGTGGACATTTTTGTGTACCCCGTTTATTATTTTGTGTCCCTATGTTTTTTAATATTTATTAGGGAGCCACATTGGGGCAGAGATTCTGTTAGTTCAGCAGGGGCAGGCCCAGTTATGGTTAACCCCATGTCATCTTGTGCCAGGTAAGGACAACTTGCTGTCTGCCACTTAGTAGGGAAAGTTCACATGCCTTGCCTGGATCACATCCTCAATCTGGTGATGAAGCAGTTCCTAGTAGGATACCCTGGCTTACAGAACCTCTTGAGGCAGGCCAGAAGAGTCTGTAGCCCTTACAGGTGGCCATACCCAGCCACTGCTCACCTGGGTGAAATGTAGCTGTCTGGTCCTCCTGCAGCAGCTGCACATGCATCAGTGGGCCATAAATTAGTATCTGTGCAAATATGGCATGAGGACAGGCTCAGATGAGCTGGGGGATTTTCCCCACTTCAGTGGCTCCTCATTCAGGAGTCACATGCACCATATTGTCACCATTTTAGGAGGCAACCAGACTAGTGAGCCAGCACAATGTCACTATTTCTGTGATATTCCTACTGGAGCAGATGCTGGTTCCTCTAATGTTTCTACTGGATCAGATGCAGATACTTTAGGCACAGTAGCATGAGGAAAATGAGGACTTCCTGGTGACTGTTTTTTCCATACTTTACCTCTTTGAAGCCACAACAGGCCCAAGAGAAGCATAAGAAAAGGGAGTATAGTTGCTGTAGTGGTAATGAGGAGGAGGAGAACAAGAAGCAGGCTTCCAGGGGTGGGGTTCATGCCTCACTAACCCTAGGACTGGTACGTGGTTGGGGGGAAATAGCAATGTTGTCCTGAACAAGCCTAAGGACTAGAGTTCCGCTGTCTCCAGTATTGTGTGACAGATAGACTCTCTTATGCTCCAGTGCCTGGAACACTACCCCAGGAATCATGGAATCAAGGAAAGGGATCAATACTTGTTGGCCATCCTCCTGGGTCCATGTTATAAAAGGAAAGTTACAGAACTCATCCTGCTCACCTCTTAGAAGCAGCAAAAGATGAAACACCCAGAAGACATACTGGAGAAACATGTTAACCTGCTTTCCAGAAGCAAAATGGCTTGGACCCTCCTGTCTGTGAAAGGAGGGGCAGCTGTGGTGGACGCAGCCTAAACTAAGCTTACATAGGGTCAAGGGTGGGTGCTAACATCCTTCCAATGGACAACCCCCTTAGGAATCTTACTGGACTAGGGGGATGGACCACTGATCAGAGCCTGCCAAGAATGCAATTAAGGAACTGGGCTGCCCTTCAGCCAGTGTGCTTTCTGAATGTAAATTTAGGTGTGGGGGGATTATAGTGTACATTCTATGTCTCCTCCATTAAGTGTTGTGTATCTGAAATAAATACCACCCCCTGCCACCATTTTTTTTAACTGTGGTGGTGAAATCACCTCCTACAGTGCTGGAGTCTCTGATTTTCGTATCGTGAGAGCAAACGCTGTTGCTGTCAAGATAAAAAAATCAGTGCTGCAGCTGAATGGCGTACCTGAAAAGCAAACAATGTTAACGATAAAACATTAACTTAATAAAACAACTTGATTTTTTAACGCAATCTGTGCCTAAAAAATATATGCCGAAGCATAGGGCAATCCGCCCCTAACGTTAGAAGCAAATCGCTCCTCCACCCCTGCCTCCATGCTTCGGCATATATGCTCTTTTTTTAACTGTGGTGGTGAAATCACCTCCTACAGCGCTGAAGTCAAGGCTTTACGCATCATGGGAGCAAACACTGTTGCTGTCAGAATAAATAAACCTGTGCTGCAGCTGAATGGTGTACCTGCTAAGCAAATGATGGTTGACAATAAGACAAAGTAACATTACAGTATAACAGTAAGACATACCATACCTGCAAAGCAAATACAATAAAACATAGTACAAATAAAACATTAAAGTTCTAAAATACAGTAACAAAAGAGAGAGAACAAGAGAGCGAACAATAGAGTGAAACAGGGGTCTCCAAACTATGGCCCTCCAGTTGTTCAGGGACTACAATTCCCATTATGCCTAGTCATGTCTGTGAATGTCAGAGTTTTAGAATGCCTCATGGGACGTGTAGTTCTGCAACAGCTGGAGAGCCGTAGTTTGGAGATCTCTGGAGTGAACAATAGAGAGTGAACGTAAGAGCGACAATAATAGAGAGAAGAAAAATAAAACCACAACTATTTTTATCTTTTTTTTGTGTGTTTTTTTTTTTTAGGGCTGCGGAAATTAACGATTAATTCCTCGATTAATCGTTAATTTTTTTGATCGTACTCACCTCTTCGCCGGCTTCCGGGTCTTCAGGGAGTTCCGGTGATGTCACGGACACCGGCGGGGCTTGCCGTGTCCATCTGAAGGGCGCCTTTGCTGTGCCTTCATATCTGCATGCCGGCGGGACCTTACTATCTGCCACATGCAAGGGCTGTTACACTTCCCTCTATCAATTCCCTCTATCAACCTGGGATTATACAGCCATCCACTGGGAATTGTGATAGTTCCTTTCACGGGACATCTACACGCCGACGGACATGTTATTAGCCTTCCATTGTTATTATCCCTCCACTTCACAGCGAGCAAATTATTACACTTCAAGCAGGTACTCTCCCCCAGCCTAAGACGGGAATCTACAAGTCACTGGGGGAAGCTCCGGTGATTAGATTGCATGGTGCCACATGTGCCAATTGCATGATCAAACAAGTGACTAAAAAGTGGCACGCTTGTGTAATAATTGTCCACATATAAGTGGTACCCCTTTCTGAATAAGGGTGACACCAAGTCCCACACAATCTTACCAGCGCTCCCTATGTAGTCTGGGCAGTTCTCCAGCTCTTCATAACTATCTCTTCCTTTGTAAACCATAAAACTATATGTATAGCCTGTGGCCCTGTCACAGAGCTTATACATCTTGACCCCATATCTGGCACACTTGCTAGGAAGATACTATTTGAAAGACAAGCTGCCAGAAAACTTAATCAGGGACTCTTCAACGCAGACAACTTGATCAGCAGTAAACAAGGCTGCAAACTGCTGGTTGAAGTGGTTTACTAGGGGCCGAATTTTATAGTCAACTGTATTCAGGGTCACCCCGGGGACGACAGAGTTCATTGTCATGGAAATGCATGAACTGCAAGATCTGCTCGTATGGTGTCCTGGTCATGGAGGTAGAGAACATGGGCATATGGTGAACTGGGTCAGTGGGCCAATATGACCGCAACTAACTTTTTTTAACTATGCCCATGAGGAGGGATAGGCCCAGAAAGGTCTTAAATTCGGAAACTGTAATAGGTTTCCAATCTCTGGCAAGGGTCAACTGGGGATTAGCGGCAATGAAATGACCAGCATATAAATTGCTTTGGTCCACAATAGATCTATAGAGATCTTCTGTGAAAAAAAGCAAATAAAAATCAAGTGACGTAAAATCAACTGTTTCCACCTGAATTCCGTGTTGGCAAGTGAATGGGGGAAGTACAGGTGCTGCAGAAGTGGTGGGCTCCCAATTTGGATTGGCAAATGCAGCAGGAAAGGCACAATGGGCTCGACGGGCCTCTCTTTGTCTTCTTGGTGGCTGCGGGACACTAGTTGTGCTAGCCACCTCACCAGCTTGAACTTCGCTTATGGGACTTGCAATGTCACCACATGATACTGCAGTGCTGGATGTACGACCAGGATGTACTAGGCCGCTAGTGCTTGCCAGATCACCAGAAGGATGAGCACTACTAGTACTGGCTCTCTGTTCAATACGAGAGCCCTGAGGTTGTTGCAACTCAACAACAGCAGAAGAACAGGGTCGGGTTCACCTGACCTTGGCAGAGACCACTATTTCGTCGCCAGAGCTATCTGTCAGGGTGCCGCTTCTGTCTACGGGTTCGTATTCTGAGCCTGAATCTGACAGATGGGTGAGTTCCTCTTCACTCTCATCTGTCATGCTCAGAAATGTGTGGGCCTCTTCACTAGTGTACCTTCGATTGGACATTTTGGCCTCCAAATTTACTGGTATAATTGTGAGACTCAGAGGAAAAATAGCACCTGACTGTCAGCGACTACTTCCAATGCTACCAAAAAAATTGTTAGCGTTTGCAGGGATCAGGCCTGACTCTGCGAATGTTGCAGTTATGTGTGTTGTGTTTTGTAAGTGACAGGGTTTGATTGATACTGCACTTGGGTGGGCTGGGCTGGGTGAAGGGGCTAATTGCAGATGCTAGCAGGTATTTGGTCTGATACCACTAACACTGCGTTTCTGGGAACCCTAAACTGCTGGGAACGATAGTATAGATCTGATCAGATCAGATATTGATCCGTTCAGACTCTATACTACTAAGGCAGGTGTATGGTGCATGCGTAGGTGTTAGCGCTACTGGCAATAATCTGACACTGTCTGGGGCAACGCAGATCCTGTCTGACGCTAAAACCTAACTGATATCACCGCGGGTGATCAAATGGTTAAACCTTTATTTAGGCAATATACGGCAGGTGCCCTGACGCTATAAGAAAATATCTAACTAGCGTCACCCGTGACACTAATGCAGTGATCACTGGTGACAGGGGGTGATCAAGGGGTTAAACCTATATTGGGGGGTTAGGGGGGTCCCTAGACCTAGCTGGGGCTACTACTAATTGCCCTAATGCTGATTAGTGTCACAAATGACACCAGTACAGTGATCATTGCACTGAGTGACAGTGAGTAAAGCGGTTAACTGGGGGGTTGATCGGGGGGTGAAATATGTGCCTATGTGTACTGTTGTTGGGGTAGTGTTGGTGCAACTCATGGTTAGATGCCCTCTCTCTTCTCTCTGGAACGGAAAGGATTCCACAAGGAGAGACGACATCACTTCCCCTGTCTGTGTTTACACTTGCACAGGCAGGGGAGGATTTCATTCATCAGGACCAATCACCAGGTCCAGGCCAGAAATCAATGGCCTGGGCATGGAGACTGAACGGTTTTAAAATAAATCCAATCGTCGTTCCAATCGATAAGCTCACCCGTGTCCATTCGGCCAAAGTAAAACTGTGGCGGCTGGTCGGGAAGTGGTTAAAGGTCAGGGGTACAATTCAAAAAGTAGCCAAGGTGTCTTAAGGGTCTAGGTGCCTAGTCAGCAGCTGTTCTGGCAGCTGCCAAAGAAGACGCCGACTAGGCCTATGCTTTGAATTCACACCAGAAAAACCCTGGTGAAGCTGGCACTTAGACCCCCAAGATGCGTCGGCTACTTTTTGAATTGTAACCCTTACCTTTAATGGAATACATTTGTATATGGACCTCTTAGCAGTGGTGTGGCACTTCAACGCTTTTAACATCACAATACAAGCCAAGGAGACTGTGGAGATCTTCTGGGGTGTAGAAGCTGTCGCCCAGGAACCAGATCATTTACACCAACAGTAATTTCTTAAGATAACAATACCAGTAAAATAAACCTAGAGGTCCAGTGCTATCTTTCCACTTTCTTCAACTGTATTGCTTTGGGGAGTTGATCAGGATTTTTTTGGTACACTGTGATTGCTTATTACATTGATGGTCATTGTAATAAGCATTTAGTAAGATTGTTCAAAGGTTTCATTCATAAAAACTTTACTACAGTGATGAAGTGATTGGTCACAGCTATCACAGGGTACAGTGCGGTTGTGATTGGCCCTGGTACCATATGTTTGCTGTAACCAATCACAGAGATCACAATAGTAAGCAATGACAGTTTTGTTTACTACTGTAACTGTGATTAGTTACAGAAATCACATGGTGCCAGGACCACTCTCAGCGACCCATTACAGAGATTAGCGATCTGCTGTGTTTAGTGGACACAGTGGTCATAGCTACCGCTTCTGTGTGGAGTGTGCACAGGTTGCCAATGTGGAAGGGCGTATGGGTACGTCCATCCACATCAGCATTGCTCCCAACTGTTCAAAATAGCCCTGTTTTTTTTTATTCCAATTATTAAAAAAGTTCAATAAGCTATTAGATATGAACAAATAAAAAGGCCTTTACAAACCTCATAACATTCGCAGTAATTCTTAAGGCAACCAGATCGCTTGCATTTGCATCCCTTTGAATGTTTGGGTTTAAGATCTTCAGTTTTACTTTTACTAATCTTACGCTGAAATGCTTTTGGATTTTTATCCAAGCAGGTCTATTATAAAAGGTGGATTATATATGAAAATATTAGATTGAAAAGTTTACATATGTATAACATACAAAAATTGTATAATGTCTGCCTAGGAATTGTTTAAGCATAGCTCCCATTTGTCCCTGATTTCAAGGGACTGTCCCTGATTTGGAACAATGTCCCTCTGTCCCTCTTTCCTCCTAATTTGTCCCTCATGTTGGTCTGATTTCTATAGTTGTATATAAAATGCACTATGTATCTCCCAAAAAGTGTTTCCCAGTGCTAAACCTTTCATCCAATTTCTAAATTGCTGCACTTGTAAATGTCAAAAGCCAGTATAAAGGAATAGCAGTGGTTAAAAAGCATTTGTGGGGTTTAACTAATCTTTTATTGTATCATTCTCTTGTAAGGGGGCATATCGGGGGGGGGGGGGTTCCTATGCCTGCCTATATACTTTTGCTAATAGGTGTCCCTCTTTCCCATCTCCAAAAGTTGGAAGGTATGGTTTTAGTGCTGCCATTAAAACAAGGTTTGTTTTAAACTTTATTTTCATAATATACTTCAGGATTTTGTTATCTTAAAGTGATAATAAACCCCCAGAATTGTAAGCACTTTCATCAGCTGATTTCATCGCTTGACCTCTGAAAGGTTTTACCCCCTTCTTGACCAGGTAATTTTTTGCTATTCAGCTCTGCGCTACTTCAACTGGCAATTGCTTGGTCAAGCAAAACTGTAGGCAAATTCAATTTATATCATTATGTTCACACAAATAGAGTTTCTTTTGGTGGTATTTGATCACCACTGGGTTTTTTATTTCTTGCTATATACAGGGTATATATTAATACCACCCCCCTCTATATACAAATACTGTACACCCTCCATATTGTACAGGCCGCATTTGATGGACATAGTGAGGTTGCATATGTTGGGCACAGTGAGGTTGAAATTGATGGACACCGTGAGGCTGCAATTGATGGGCACAGTGAGGCTGCAAATGATTGGCAGATTCAGTAAGGCTGTAAATGATTGGCACAGTGAGGCTGAAATTGATGGGCACAGTGAGGCTGCAAATGATTGGCAGATTTAGTGAGGCTGTAAATGATTGGCACAGTGAGGCTGAAATTGATGGGCACAGTAAGGCTGCATATGATGGGCACAGTAAGGCTGCATATGATGGGAACAGTGAGGCTGCAAATGATTGGCACAGTCAGTGAGGCTGCATATAATTGGCACAGTCAGTGATGGACACAGTGAGGCTGCATATGATGGGCACAGTGAGGCTGAATTTGATTGGCACAGTGAGGCTGAAATTATTGACAGGCACAGTGAGGCTGCAATTGATTGGCACAGTGAGGCATTTTCAATATTTTATCTAGCAGTAATGATACATAATCACCTGCATTACTAACCGTTACATTTTTCATTTTTTTAGACTTTGAACATCAGAGTGGCATGACAAGTCGTACCACATGATTCCCAATGATAACCATTCATATCTGTGCGACTTCGAGGCGCACCGAAGTCAAAGTAGTCCCTGTACTACTTTGGTCCGACTTTGATGCGAGTTGAGGTCCACAGACCTAATGTTTACACTGACATTCCCTGACATCGTGGCAGTGTGAAAGGGGCCTTAACCAGTTCTGAACCATCTCCTGTAGTTTTACTGCTACAGTGTGGTTGTCATGGACCTGCAATAATGTCTGGCAGCTTACCTTCTCCTCCATGTGTCCATTTGAGGCCTGACTCTCTTTCTGGCTGCCTTTTATCACCTCTCCTCCCTGTATGGCTCCACCTCAGGCCATCACAGGAACTCTATATTAACTAGTGCACTGCAGGTCTGCTTTGCTGTTCAACTTTGTTTGTTAGCTTGTGTTCCTGTCTGCCGTGTGCTACGTTTACCTTTCTGTGTACCGAATTTTGCTTGTCTCTGACTATTCCTGTTTGCCTGTGACCCTGACCTTTGGCCTGTCCCTTGGTTACCCTCGTCTGCCTGTTGCCCCGACCTCGGCTTACCCATCACTATCCCTTGTGTACTCAGTGGCTGCTTCCCCTCTCTCCCTGCGGAGTGTGACCTGGGGGACTCCAGGGGCCGCGACCTGGGTTCAGTTGCAGCGAAGGCCATCCTCACCACTAGAGGCTCTGGTAAACACCTGCTGGACCTTAGACTCCGTGCCCTGGGGAATCTTGGGCTCACGTTTCCTGTCCATCTGCAGCAATCGGCTATTAGGTTCACTACCTTGCAGTGCACCCCTGTATCCAACGGGGGTGCATTTGTCACCTGGCCGCAGGTGACCTGACAGTGGTCCTGCTGCTCTGGATCACATGTATGTATGCGTGATCAAGCATTTTCTGGCAGGGTGCGTGTGTGTGTGCCCACCGCCCCAGGTGTGCGGTCATCAGCTACAGCACAACCTGATCAGCAGGTCCTTACCAATTATGTATGGCTGGTACCTAATGATCAGTTGAACGAATGACAGTAGAGAGCCCTGTGTTGTTAACAGTGGTGGCTGGTGCTCCATTTTTTGTGCGCCATAGCCAGATTCTGTTTTTTACTACCTTATGAAGCAGGTTAAATATAACTAAAAGACATCAAGAAAACGGTAGTTGTCATTATTTGTGAATTGGTTTAAAAAAATAAAATAAACAATGGGCTGTTCAGTCTAAAATGCCCGGGCCTATTTTTTGTCCCAGTCCGGGCCTGCCTTATGTTGTGTGCATCTCACCTTGCAGACCCTGTGTTTACATGTAAATAACCGCCATTCATACGCAAATAATGGGAGCATTCATATGTAAATAGCGTCAGCAGGCGGCATTGATATGTAAATAAAGGCAGCATTTATATGTAGATCATGCTCCTCTGCAGTGAGGAGATGATGTGCTGTAACATCTAGCAACTAATCAGTGAGCTGTAATGTGTGCTGTAACCTCTAGCAACCAGTCAGTAAGTGGTAATGATATGCTGTAACCTCTGGCAACCAATCGCAATCGCTGCCTGATCTGATACAGTAAACTGATTTTAAGTCTAGCTGATATTTATAGTATGTCTCAAAGCATGTGGAGAGCGAAATTGCATGGGGGGGGGGGGTCCCCCCAAGAAAATATTGCCCAGGGTCCAATCAATATTATAGACGGCCCTGAACAGCGCATGCACTTAGTTTTATGGTAAGTATACTAGCACATTATGCCATTGTCTTGCATTGTTTTTTTTTTTTGTTTTTTTTAAAGGTGTGGTTTACTACCGCTTTAAGATAAAATAAATGTAAATGATTCAGGTGTATAATTTTTGATACAATGTAAGCACGTTAACGAATATTCTTAAGAATATTACAAATGTTTTGCAGACTATATATTAAACAAAAGATGATAGATGTATAGATGCATAGATGTTCTCTTACCCTTATAGCTTTAAAGCATTTCTCTTTATTGTCTAAATTGTTGCAGCACTTGTTACAGTTGCAGTTGTTGCAGAATTCACTATTTGCAAAGCAATCACAATAGCTGAAAAATAAAAAAGGTAACCAAGGATCTTGTTATTATTAAAATAATCAACATAGATATAGTAATGCCACGTACACAGGCATTAAGTCAGACGGAATTTTTTCATCGGATATTCCGACCGTGTGTATGCCCCATCAGACTTTTTCCATTGGAAATTTCGACAGACTTAGAAAGAGAACATGTTCTTTTTTTTCCCCCGACTAAAAATTCCATACGTCTGTATGGAACTCCGATGGAGAAAAAAACACGCATTCTTGGAAACAATTTGACGCATGCTCAGAAGCATTGAACTTCATTTTTTTAGGCTCGTCGTAGTTTTGTACATCACCGCGTTTTTGACGGTCGGAATTTGGTGTGACCATGTGTATGCAAGACAGCTTGAGCAGAATTCCATCGGAAAAACCCATCGGAGTTTATTCCGATGGAAAAAACGATCGTGTGTACGAGGCATTAGGCCTTATACAGAGTTTCTCTTACCTAACAATACTCCCTAGGACCCAAAATGCAAAACACAAAATTTACACAATGTGCTAGAAATGCATGGAAATCATGTCATAAATCAACCAGTGACTAGTAACATGTATTGATCATCTAAAAATATCATATTTTGTGCACACATCACACATAAAAATGAAACAAATTAATTTAAACACAGTCCATTGAATCTTTGTAATTAGGGATGAACTCATGTTCGACTCGAACATTGCATGTTCGTTCGTTCGTCGAATTGCGAACGTTATGGTCCGTTCACGCCAAATGCGAGTGGCGCGTCACGGCCCATAATTCGCTGTGGCATCGCAATGCATTGCTGGCTGATGATTGGCCAAGCATGCACTATGACCCGCATGCTTTGGCCAATCACAGCTTGCAAAAAACAGAGAGCCATAATTGGCCAAAGCCAGAGTGGCTTTGGCTAATTATGCCTCAGGGGATTTAGTACACGCCACACACTATATAAGGCCGCCTGGAAGTTGGCCTTGTGTAGTGTGTTGTGGCGTCAGAGAGAGAGAGACAGTGTCATTTCAATTGAGTTAGATAGAGCAGGCAGGCAGGCGAGTCAGTTACAGTTACGCGTTCCCACAGGACTTGAGCCCTGAGTATAATAGTATACTCTGTTTTCTGGATTTCTTCTCTAAAGAAAAAAATAAGAAAATTACCCTTTTCTGAGTTTACAAATTATGTGGTAATTAGATTTTAATTCTGTTATTGTCTGAAAAAAGCTAGACAAATAAGCCTTTTAAATATTTTCATTTAAGTGTTACAAAATCAGCTTTTATAAATACATTTTGTTATTGTACTTACAGTTTTAGACACTTTGACTTGGTACAGTTACATGGTTTCTTTGATTTAAGATCCCACCGTGAAGTTTGTTTGCTGAAAGACAATGTAGTAGTTTTTGTTTTACATTTTAAAAGATTCTTTAGTTGGCAAATAATGTTTAAAGTGGTTGCAAAAGCCTACACGTTTTTTACCCTGATGCATTCCTTGCACTTAAGCGGTTGTATTGCCCGCTTGGTGATTTTTACCTACAGGTAAGCCTTATCTCCTAAACCTGCACAGTTCAGGAGATATTCACCCTGCATGCAACCACTGATATCAGCCGTGAGCCATGTGCTCTGAAGGTCCGGAGGATCGTGTCAGAACTTGCTGTAACGGAGGACACCAGCTCGCATGCGCAGAAGTGACGCCATCCCGGCTCTAGCCACTCACAGCGACGGACCTCACGAACCCGGGAGAAACACTGAGCGAACATGTCAGCCCCCTCAGTGGTGATGCATACTAGCACATTATGCATTGTCTTGCAGTTTTGTTTTTGGGGGGGGGTTCAGCGGGTTACTAACGCTTTAAAGAGGTTGTAAATCTCAGTCATGGAACCTGAGCAAAGAACATACTGTATATCTGTAGTGTTTACTTTTCTGCCTCCAAAGCTCTAAGTGCCGTTTCTCTCTGGTGCTTCGTTCCTCTGTTATCAGCATGAGTCACTTCTGAGAAGTTTTCCAACACATAAGATCAAATTGTGTGTGGGGGGGGGGGGCTCAGCAGACAGCTTGTCTTCTCAGAACCCAGTTCTTCTGCTGTGTGGAGGGGGGGTGTGCCTTTCCTCCAGTCAGCTCTCACACCCTGTTACTGCAGCCTCCCTACCCCCTCCTCTGTGCTCCTGTCAGATGAAGAAAGCTTTTAACACTTGTCTGTCCTTTTGAAGGGGTGAAGGGAAGAGAAGACAGCAGATAAACAAGTAAAACCTATGTAGGAGTATTTTTTTAAATCTCTGTGTAAGAAGAAGCAGGGGCAAAGCTCTTTTGGTCCTACCGCTCCTAGGAATCACAGGATTGCACTATTTTCTGCAGTCCTGTGACCCGTATTCAGCTGACAGCAGGCTTTTGGCAGACAGCTGACAACTGGTCCAGACTCTGCAGGGATCCCGACATTAAAGTCGAAACTAGATGCTTGGGCCAGCATCTGGCTCAGCCTCTGACGTGCACAGCTGAGAGCCTGAGCCAGCCGCTCCCACCAACTCCACAGCCCAGCACGCCAGTGATCGCTGAAGGGGCAGAGTACAGAGCTAGTGACTGACAGTCACCGGCTCTCTGGTCACTAAAGACCGAGAGCTGAGAGAACAACAGCCTTTGATTGCTCAGTTCTTGGTCTAGAGCAGGGGTGACCAACCTTTTGAAGAGCGAGGGCCACTTAAGCGACTTGGTAACCGGTCGCGGGCCACAACGAGCTGAGCAGGTGGATGGCATGTCAGTGTCTGCTCTGCTATTCTCCTTTTTTTTAGCAGATCGGATTGGAGGTAGGACACAAGTCGGTTTATGCCTACCACTACTTAGAGGTGAATGGAGGGTCCAATTGGTCGGACCCCCCTTTCACACTGATGTGCTGCAGTTAACTCACACCGCGGGTGCAACACAGTGTACCTTTGGCTTTCCTGCACTTTGCAATAGACTTCTATTATATTCTGCAGGCTTGGTGCATTTTCAGAAAGCTCACCAAACTCGCAGGTAATAACAGAAGTCTATGGCTCAGTGCAGGGAACCCGCAGGTGCAATTGCAGATCAGTTTGAAAGCAGCCGAGTAACCACTGCAGAACAGATATGCCCATATACACTGTGATTTTAGTAATAAACTGACCTTTAATAACAGTATTCTATTCTATTCTATCCCAGAGCAGGGGGTTGCAGGCCACATCAGAGGGCTCTGCAGGCCACTGGTTGGGCACCCCTGGTCTAGAGGCAGTGAGGGACAGATGCAGCATTAGACGGATGCTGCATCCACCTAGGTAAGTATGAATATTTGTTTCTAATCTCAAATCTCTCTTTTAAGGTAAAAAATGTCCCAGTAGCAGTATTGGGCTTTATGAGTCAATAGATGCACACAGCCTGGCTCGGGATTGAGCGTGAGCATGCATTCCCATAAGAAGAGGCTTCCTGTAGCGCACAAAGAAGAGGGGCCTAGAGCATCAGTGGGGGACTCCAGAAGAGGGGGTTTGGGGCCGCTCTATGCAATAACATTGCAAAGAGCAGGTAAGTAAAATGTGTATGTTACTAAAAAAAATTAAGCCTTTACAATCACTTTAACTTGGCAATAATTAACAACATTCTCAAGAATTTTGCATTTTACATGACATTAGTGCAATTGAATCCTAGTCACACTATCAACCTATATATCTAGTAAGTTCATCTTTAGCTGACTTTACAATCTGGTTAGACAATGATACATGTCTTTGCACTCTAGGGAACTCTTTCCTGTGTTCCCTATTTATATCAAATTACTCTTTTGCCTCAAGAAATGTAAAGTGTCATAGTGATTCAATACAGAAGATACACGTAAACGTTTGGACGTTTAATTTTAGTAGAATCAATGTAAACAAATTTAGATAGAACAGAGGAGAATGAAGCAATAGATCTACCTGTTATGATGAGAACTATTTTACATCATAACAATGTTACAAGCAACAATTCCAGTTAAGAGGCAGGAGAAAAATCAGAACTTAATCCAGAATTCGAGGATTATGCTTAACCTCATGATGTTAGTTGCGCTGTGTTTCCTATGTTTTGTAGAATAGTGATGGTATTATTCAATATATATATATATGTAAAAAAGTGTAGCGCTATTTTAGTAAACAAGTGTATATAAATTTATGCTATAAACCATAAATAAACACCTGTACAATTAAATAACTCTATGATTAACATATTGATCGTGATAATGATACCTCTAATGGTGAATAAGAAATATCATAAAATGGAAAATATATATACATATATTGGCCCAGATTCACAAAAGAGATACGACGGCGTATCTCCTGATACGCCGTCGTATCTCTGTTTTAGGGTCTTCCTAACTATGCGACTGATTCATAGAATCAGTTACGCATAGTTAGCCCTAAGATCCGACAGGTGTAATTGAATTACACTGTCGGATCTTAGGATGCAATACCTCGGCCCACCGCTGGGGGGAGTTTGCGTCGTAAACCAGCGTCGGGTATGCAAATTAGTAGTTACGGCGATCCACGACGGTTTTTCGCGTTCGCTACATCGCTGCTAGTCTAGTTTCCTGTCGCAAAGTTAGTCGTCGTTTTAGCTGCCTTAACTTTACACAGCCCACGTATGTGCTGTATAAAGTATGGCCATCGTTCCCGCGTCGAATTTCAAAAATGTTTCTTCTTGCGTAAGACGTCCGGGAATACGAAAGTACGTCACTTCGCACAAAGCACGGCGGGAATTTCAAAACGGAGCATGCGCAGTAGGTCCGGCGCCTAATTTAAATGGCACACGCCCCTTTGAATTACGCGGGCTTACGCCGGAGGCCGCCGCGTAAGTTTTCTCGCAAGTGCTTTGTGAATCAGGCACTTGCGATGAAAACTTGCGGCGGTGTAACGTATCCACGATACGTTATGCCGCCGCGATTCTACGTTAATCTGGCCCATAGTGCCAATGTTAAATATGTAACGAAAATAGTCCAAAGTGAAGAAGTGGTCCAAAGATTGCCCAAAATTCAACAAAGAAAACGACCCTCTGTGCGGAAAAGATGTCTGGAAACACCGCCACCAAAAGTGAGAGGAGGCTTACCAGAAGTCTCTGACTTGGAGAGGCATATACCGCCCAAGTCGATAAAAAACTTGAGCAGTATACGTAGGGTGGACCTACCTACGTATACTGCTCAAGTACCTGTACTTCCAGTTGATACGCCCATTTATGACCATCTAAATGTGTGTGCACATTTTTTATCTTTTGATTAAAATACTACTCTTTTTAAACGGTATCACGCTATGCAAATTTTTTAATTTATTACACATGTTATATTAGTACCAGGCTTTTATTAGTACCAGTACCAGGCTTCTATGACATGCCCATTGATGCTCTGACTGATTGGTGTTGAAAGACCGTTTTGGACCCAGGACCAGCTGCATTCATCGGGTCTACTGACCACTAATGCCCTGTACACACGATCGGATATCTGATGGAATCTAATCCGATGGATTTTTTCGTCGGATATCCGATGAAGCTGACTTTTATCAGTCTTGCCTACACACCATCGGTCAAAAATCCGACCGTGTCCAACGCAGTGACGTAAAACACTACGACGTGCTGAGAAAAATGAAGTTCAATGCTTCCGAGCATGTGTCGACTTGATTCTGAGCATTTGTGGATTTTTGACCAATGGACTTTCACACAGACGATCGTTTTTTTCTATCGTTTTTTTATCCATAGGAAAATTTTAAAACAAGTTCTATTTTTTTTCACCGATGGAAAACAAACCGATGTGTCCCACACACGATCGGTTTGTCCGATGAAAACGGTCCATCGGTCTGTTTTCATCAGACAAACCGATCGCGCGTACAGGGCTTAAGCCTTTTTCAACTTGGGCGGTATATGCCTCTCCAAGTCAGAGACTTCTGGTGAGCCTCCTCTCTCTTTTTGTGGCGGTGTTTCCAGACATCTTTTCCACACAGAGGGTCGTTTTGTTTGTTTGTTTTTTGGGCAATCTTTGGGCCACTTCTTCACTTTGAACTATTTTAGTTACATATTTAACATTGGCACTATAAATATATTTTTTCCATTTTATGATATTTCTTATTCACTATTAGAGGTGTTATTATCACGATCAATACGTTGATCAAAGAGTTATTTAATTGTCACTTTACAGGTGTTTATTTATTGTTTATAGCATACATGTATATACACTTGTTTACTAAAATAGCGCTACACTTTTTTACACACATACCATTTGCTTTTTGTTCACAGCAGTGTTGTCTGCTATTTTAGTAATTTTTTTTTCAAATTTTTTCTCATTTTTTCTATTCAATATATATATATATATATTGTTAAACAGATGTGTTATCAAAAGCCACAATGCCCTGTAGCAGAGACAGATCAAGTGTTTGATTATATCTTTTTCATATCACATCCTGGTTCCGTTTGGACCTGGGACAATGCATTTATAATAAAATGAACATGAGGCTCTTGGCAGCAGAAGTGGAGGGTGCAGGAACGTCAAATACCCTTTTAACCACTTCCTGACGGCCGTACGACTTTATACGGCCGCAGTGTGGATCTAAATTTCCGGGAGGCCGTCTATATACGGCCTCCGGCCACTGGGGGGCGCGCGAGCACTGCCTACGGCGGCACACGCATGCCCGCCGCATCACTGAGATGCCGATGCGCGTGCCTGGCGGCCGCAATGTCTACCAGCCACCCGCGATCGGCGGTTACAGAGACAAAGACATGGATCTGTGTGTGTAAACACACAGATCCACGTCCTGTCAGGGAGAGAGGAGACCGATCTGTGTCCCTTTTACATAGGGACACAGATCGGTCACCTCCCCCAGTCAGTCCCCTTCCCCCACAGTTAGAAACACTATGCAGGGTACACATTAAACCCCTTCCTCACCCCTAGTGTTAACCCCTTCAATGCCAGTCACATTTATACAGTAATTAGTGCATATTTATAGCACTGATCGCAGTATAAATGTGAATGGTGCCAAAAATGTGTCAAAAGTGTCCGATGTGTCCGCCATAATGTCGCAGTCCCAATAAAAATCGCAGATCGCCGCCATTACTAGTAAAAAAATAATAATAAAAAATTATAGTTCTGCCGCCTATTTTGTAGGCGCTATAACTTTTGCGCAAACCAGTCGCTTATTGCGATTTTTTTTTTTTTTTACCAAAAATATGTAGAAGAATACGTATCGGGCTAAACTGAGAAAAAAAATTATTATAGCAACAAGTAAAAAATATTGAAAATATTTTTTTTTCAAAATTGTCGCTCTTTTTTTGTTTATAGCGCAAAAAATAAAAACCGCAGAGGTGATCAAATACCACCAAAAGAAAGCTCTACTTGTGGGGGAAAAAGTACATTAATTTTGTTTGGGAGCCACGTCGTACGACCGCGCAATTGTCAGTTAAAGCGACGCAGTGCCGGAAGCTGAAATTTCACCTGGGCAGGAGGGGGGTATATGTGCCCAGTAAGCAAGTGGTTAAAGAAAGCCACACCCTCCACAATAAAATCCATAGACAGGTGAGTCCAAGGCCTCTCTCCATTGGGTATGGGTTGTAGGAGGCCCACTGGAAGGTGTCGTGGTGTCTTAAACTTAGCACACACGGTACAAGCGGCTACGAAGGCAGTCACATCATCGCGGATACTAGGCTACCAGAATTGTTGAGAAATATCCCAAATTAGTTGATTCTTTCCTGGGTGGCCAGCTGCCTTGGAAGAATGGTAAGTCTGGAGCAAAGCAGTGTGGAGATTCTCAGGGACAAAGCAGCAATCACCAGGTTTCTCAGGAGAATTCTGTCACCCAAAGGTGAAGTGAGACTAGTAAAAACAGTGACTAGAATACGATCGGGAGGAATCACAGGAGCAGGAAACAGAACTGTTGCGACAATGCGTCAGCCCTTACATTCTTAGTATTAGGTAAGAATGAGGCTATGTAATTGAAGCTTGACAGGAAAAAAAAGCCCATTGCGCCCTTCTGGGAGATAAGCGCTTTGCCTCAGACAAGAATGTGAGATTCTTATGGTCAGTCAAAATGAGGACTGGCACAGTGGTACCTTCGAGGAGATGCCTCTATTCTTTCAGAGATAAAATGATAGCCAGCAATTCTCTGTCCGCAATCTCATAATTGCACTCTGTAGCCAAAAAGTAGCCACAAGGATGCATAGCGCTCTCGGAGTTAGGACGTTGAGACAAAAGGGCACCTACTCCAGTCACAGATTCATCAACCCCAAATATAAAGAGTAACGCAAGACCAAGATGTGCCTGTACAGAGACTGGAGCAGCAGCAGGAATGACCTGCAACCAGGTTGTACCAGAACAGCCACCGTGGGAGGATTCAGGTGAGCAGTGCGAATCGGGAGCATCTGTCAGGAACCATAAATCAGACGGAGACAGAAAATGCTGTTCAAATCACACCTTTTAATATAATTGTAAAAATGGTACAAATAGTAACGTAGTCAAAACATAGCCAGAGTTTGGTAGCCAAAGCGGATAGTCAGAACAAGCCAGTAAATCAGGAAGCCAAAGATCAGGCAGCAGACAGGATCAGGAACCAGAAGTGATGTCAGCCATAGACATGTACAGAACGAAAACATTTTTTTTATTTAGTTTTGATTCGTTATTTACATAAATTTGTTTAGTTAACGTAGTTTAATTTGTTTAATTCGTTACGTTTATTCATTTTCGAATAGTTTTGAATTTTTCCAATTCAGATAGTTTCGAATAGTTTTCTAATTCAAATAGTTTTTCGCAATTTTAACATTTTTTGAATCCGAATAGTTTTTTTTTTTTTAAATCGAATTCTAATAATTTTCCAATTTCCAAAGAGAATAAAATAGAAGAAAAAAGAAAAGAATAGAATAGAAAAAAATTAAATAGAATAGAAAACAATATAACGGAAAAAAAAAATAGAATAGAGTAATACCAAATAGGATAGAAAAAAAAGAACATAAGAGAATAGAATAGTCTATTCTGTTCTCTCATTTTCTATTCCATTTTGTTCTGTTAGCAAATTGGAAAACTATTTGAATTCAAAAACTTTTCAAATTCGAATTTAAAAACTATTTTGTCATAATTTTTTTTTCCGTTATTTCAGATTTGTTTAAATTTGGTACTATTGTAATTCCGAAATTTGGATACATCCGAATTTCCGAAAAATAAAAATGTGTCAGAATTTTGATTCGGAACTAAACGAACCGCACATGTCTAGTCAGCCAGGCAAGTCTTCAACAGGGACACAGCAGAGAGTCTGCAGATATGTTTGACCAAGCTAAAGGCATGGAAGAAATTAACCAGGTAGTTCAAATAGCTAGAAAGTCTGTAGGCTGGACTGACGAGCAGGAAATGATCACCAGGTGAACCACAGTGGAACGATGAGTGCTGGCAACTAACTGACAGCTGAACAACCTGAGCACTGAGAAGGGAGAGTTGAGATCCCAGACCTGACAAATACAGACTAATCTATACTCACCTATTTTCAAGCCAGTGGGCCGGATTCAGATACCTGAGCGTATCTTAGATACGTTACGCCGCTGTAACTTTGGGCGCAAGTTCTGTATTCAGAAAGAACTTGCGCCCTTATTTACGGCGGCGTAACGTATGTGTTGCGGCGTAAGGCCGCATAATTCAAATGGGGATGTTGGGGGCGTGTTTTATTTAAATTTGGCTTGACCCCACGTATTTTACTTTTTGTTTTAACGCCGCATGCACCGTTCGTGAAAAAATCCTAGTGCGCATACTCGAAAATCCGCCGCAAAACGTCATTGCTTTCGACGTGAACGTAAATTACGTCCAGCCCTATTCGCGAACGACTTACGCAAACGACGTAAAATTTCAAAACTCGGCGCGGGAACGACAGCCATACTTAACATTAGCTACGCCTCATATAGCAGGGGTAACTATACGCCGAAAAAAGCCTAACGTAAACGACGTAAAAAATTGCGCCGCCGAACGTATGTTTCTGAATCGCCGTGTCTACCTAATTAGCATATTCCTTGCATAAACATACGGAAGCGACACCTAGCGGCCAGCCTGAAATTACAGCCTAAGATACGACGGTGTAAGACACTTACACCTGTCGGATCTTAGGGATATCTATGCGTAACTGATTCTATGAATCAGGCGCATAGATACGACATCCCGCACTCAGAGATACGACGGCGTATAAGGAGATACGCCGTTGTATCTCTTTTGTGAATCTGGCCCACTGACATGATCTCCCTGTGTCAGTCAGCAGCAGTTAGGATTTACCTGGAATTCTACTTTATTGGGGTGGGTAAAAACTTAAATGTGAAATAAAATAGTAACTCACCGGTGTGATTATATTTTCATAAGAAAGATCACCCCCAACCAAGTCGCATTGCTTAGCCTACTTTTGGGGGGGGGGAACATTTTTCTTTGTTATAAAATTTTGTAAATAAGTATGTTTTCTCCTTCACTGACGGGCACTGATGTGGCTGCACTGACAGACACTGATAAGGTGCAACTGATGGGCACTGATGAGGTGGCCCTGATAGGTGGCATTGATAAGCAGCACTGATGGGCACTGATAGGCGGCACTGATGGGCACTGAAAGGCGACACTGATGGGTACTTATGGGTGGCACTGATAGGTGGAATGGATGGGCACTGGTAGGTGGCACTAATGGACACTGATGAGTGGCACTGCTGGAAATCACTGATGAGGAGACATCTGGCAGGCATTCATAGTGGGCATTGAATGGCACCTTTTAGGGCATTGTGTGGCATCCCTGGTGGCCATGGGGGGCATACCTGATCATTAATGTGTGGTGGTGCCCTGGTGGTCCTGGCGGCATCCCTGGTGGTCCAGTGTGGGCATCTTCAGGGGGGCTACGCTGATAATCAATCAGCGCAGACCCCCCCTGTCAGGCCCCGTACACACGTTCCGAGAAACTCAACGTGCAAAACACATCGTTTTGCTCGTCGGGTTCCTTGTGAAGCCGCCGAGGATCTCGGCGAGCCAAAGTTTCCCATTGAACAACGAGGAAATAGAGAACATGTTCTCTATTTGGCTCGACGAGTTCCTCGGCGGGTTACTCGGCGAAAAGTGTACACACGACCGGGTTTCTCGGCAGAATACGTCTCCCATCGAGTTTCTGGCTGAATTCTGCCGAGAAACTCGGTCGTGTGTACGGGGTATCAGGAGATCCGCCGATAGGCGCTCTTCTACTCACGTCTATCAGACCCGAGTGAGGAAAAGCTGATAAACGGCTCCTCCTGTTTACACTGTGATCAGCTGTGATTTGACACGGCTGATCGGCTGGTGAAGAACCTCTGTCAGAGGCTCTTTACTGAGATCAGTGTATCGGTCAGACTCCCGCGCCGCACCACCGAACACCGTGCTGCACGCCCCCATGGGAGCTCGCCGGCAGTTATCCTGGCTCCTCCCTGAATTAGATAAGCCCCTTGGAGAAGAGCTCTCCCAAGGTGTTTACCTTGCGGGCGCGCTCCTGAGTCATGCACTCTGCATCTATACGACTCAGCCCCGCCCCCCAGCGCCCACATCATTGGATTTGATTGACAGCATCGGCTGTGCTGCTATCAATCTATCCAATCAAAGTTGGAGAAGAGGACGGCGGGGACGCGCTGAGGAGATGAACATGCTCAGGTAAATATAACGGAGGGGCTGGTGGGACGGTCACTTACAGGTATTTTTTTACCTTAATGCATAGGATGCATTAAGGTGAAAAAACACGAACCCTTACAACCCCTTTGATAGTAACATTATGGCAGCAGTAATGTCATACCCCTGCTTTATAAATTGACCCCTAATAGAAAAAAATAAAGCTTAATACAATATACCTCTGACTAGATTCATTCTTCTCTTTTATCTTACCCTGTAATAACAAGTTGCTTGTCCTCTTGTAAATCTGATTGTGGTTGAAATATCGTATTATTATTATTACAAGTATATATTGGTCCATAATCCATCTGGGGAATGCAAAGACATTTCAGAACATTTTGGTTTATTTAAAGTGGCATGATTGGCATTAAACTTTCTAGAAATTACAGGATATTTTTGGGCACAAATGATTTTACTGTATGTGTTTTATACTTTTTAAAACAAAAAAAGTAATATTCACTTGGTTCTGATAGTAACCACTCATACTTAAAGGGGTTGTAAAGGAAAAAAATGTTATCCCGAAATAGCTTCCTTTACCTTACCTCCCCCCTCAGGAGGCTTTCTCCACACCAGGGAGAAAGCCTTGCATTACAGTGGTGAGTTACAGACAGAAGAACAGGAAGTGAGGATTTCTCAGAAGAAATAAGGACATTTAAAAGCAAAATCGAAGGATGAGGCAAGTGAAAGAGGACTGCACTAAGGTAAAGGAAGCTATTTAGGAAAAAAAATAATTCCTTTACAACCCCTTTAACATTAAAGGGGTTTTAAAGATTTGTTTTTTATTTTCTAAATAGGTTCCTTTAAGCCAGTGCATTGTTGATTCACTTTTCCTTCGATTTCCTTCGATTTCCCTTCTAAATGTTTTTTTTTGTTTTCTTTGTCTGAATTTCTCACTTCCTGTTCCTCCTCAGTAAGCTGTTCAGTAAGCTGTCGGGCTGACTAACCACTGCTCGGATGATGGTGGAAAGCTTACTGAGGAGGAACATGAAGTGAGAAATTCAGACAAAGAAAAAAAGAAGGGAAATCAAAGGAAAGGGTAAGTGAACCAACAATGCACTAGCTTAAATAAAAACAAAACCTTTACAACCCCTTTAAGCTTAAAGTAGAAATATAAAATCCCCTCTAGGTGAACTATATACTGTATATAATGAAAGGATTTTCACAAACCTTGTTGCAGATTCCTACTTTCCTCTTTTCTGATGATATAGCTACGCATTTCACAGTGTCCTTTCCAGACTAATTCTGAACTGGGTAAACCTTCATTATAACCAACTGAGCAACTGATGTTCTAATAAGGAAAGCTGCATCGTCTATATCCCTTTAGGTGTATAAAAGTCTTGGAGCGTCTCAGCAAAAATTACACGGTCCCGTGACCACGTCCTGTCGTGACGAAACGTAGGGAGGCGGCGTTCTGACGTCACCGCGCATCTTCTACCCGGATACGGGCTGTGTATCAAGCTGGCCGGCTTGTTTTTATGCTTCACACTTGCTGACTTATGTAAGTGCAATTTTCCTTGATTTTATCATTAAATAAGACAGTTTTACGCTATGTGAGTCCTTTCTGTTTTGCATACCCCCGGATGACCTATCGAGAGCATGTACCTAATGTAAGGACACAGTTATCAGGATTCCAGCGCTGTGGCTGTCTATGGGATATCATCCATCTTTGTCTCTTACCATGCCTTATTTGATCTCTTATAACTTGGAGATCAATTTCATCCGGTAAGAGGCTTTTATATCGTTGGTGGAGGACCTTTTCTGTCAAGCACTTTTCCTTTGTGGATTGAGTTTATCACCTGGTTAAATTTAAAGCAAGTTGGCTTTTTTTTAACCGATGGTTAAATAACCTATGGGGCCTACACGTACAAAGGGTGTACAAAACATCTCCAGGTTGCCGTATTGGTAGAAAGTAGCATTTACATTTTTTTAGAAAATTACAGGTAGAAATGGAAAGGTAATTGTTAACATTCAATTACAAAAAGGATTGTGTAGCAATTACCAAAATTTGAGCTTCTTTAACCGCTGAACGACCGCCGCATGTACATATACGTCGGCAAAATGGCACGGACAGTCAGAACGACGTGCCCGCACGTCGCTGCCTAGACGTGGGTCGGGGGTTCGATCGGGACCCCCCCCCCCCCGGTACATACGGCGGTCGGTAAGCCTCTGGGAGCGATCCGGGATGAGGGCGCGGCTATTCGTTTCTAGCCGCCCCCTCGCGATCGCTCCCCGGAGCTGAAGAACGGGGAGAGCTGTATGTAAACACGGCTTCCCCATGATTCACTGTGGCGGCTGCATCGATCGTGTCATCCCTTTTATAGGGAGACACAATCGATGACATCAGACCTACAGCCACACCCCCCTACCGTTGTAAACACACACTAGGTGAAACATAACTCCTTCAGCGCCCCCTGTGGTTAACTCCCAAACTGCAACTGTCATTTTCACAATAAACAATGCAATTTAAATGCATTTTTTGCTGTGAAAATGACAATGGTCCCAAAAATGTGTCAAAATTGTCCGAAGTGTCCGCCATAATGTCGCAGTCACGAAAAAAAATGCTGATCGCCGCCATTAGTAGTAAAAAAAATTTTTTTTATAAAAATGCAATAAAACTATCCCTTATTTTGTAAACGCTATAAATTTTGCGCAAACCAACCGATAAACACTTATTGCGATTTTTTTTACCAAAAATATGTAGAAGAATATGTATCGGCCTAAACTGAGGAAAAAAAAATTTTTTTATATATTTTTGGGGGATATTTATTATAGAAAAAAGTAAAAAATATTGCATTTTTTTCAAAATTGTCGCTCTATTTTTGTTTATAGCACAAAAACTAAAAACCGCAGAGGTGATCAAATACCACCAAAATAAAGCTCTATTTGTGGGAAGAAAAGAACGCAAATTTCGTTTCGGCACATAATTGCATGACCGCGCAATTACCAGTAAAAGCAGCGCAGTGCCAAATTGTAAAAACACATCTGGGCATTTAGCTGCATATTGATCCGGGGCTTAAGTGGTTAAACATGCACTCTGGCCAGGCATTCCCCCTCCTTCTCCAAAAACAATAACTACCACAATACTTAAACTAATCTCTGCCGCAGTTTAAAAAAAATGCCTCTGCTTCCAGTGCCAACGTAATTAATTTAACATATACGGTCACACAATAATCATCCTTCTAATATAATGAATATAATGAATAGACGCCATCGAGCTAACAAAGAAGTGCACAGGTGCCAGGAAGAACGATGTTGTGCCCCAACCATTTCTTAGGGGGGCATTATCAATGCTATTTAAAGTAGAAGTCCAGCATGAGGTTTTTAAGCTGGGCTTCTCCTCTGGGTCACAGGAGTGCAATTAGTTTTGCCATCAGTCGGGGGGAGAGCGTCATCACGACCTCCAAGTCTGGATCTGCCAGCTGCCTCGATTGATGGCAGTCTCCCCGCCCCTCCACGGCTCATCGCTCCAATGAGCGCGTCGAAGTAAAGCAAAAGTGATTCTGACTGACAGTCAGCATCGCTCTGCTCAGGGAGGAGTAAGAACCGAGCCATCGGCGGTGTTCGGTGGCTCGGTTCTCAGTGCATAGATGCAGCATTGGTCTGATGCTGCATCCACAGAGGTAAGTATGACTATAAAAAAAAAACATACTTCCCTTTTAAAAATGCGCTAAAGATTGGTGCACATTAAAAGGTGAATGGTTTTCTGTATATATAATAAAGTAATTGTTTTACCAGTAGCACTATGATAGTCATCTGTTTATTTTGAATGGACACAAATGGAAAAAGAGCAAAAGAGGAATTGGGAGGCATTCCAAACAGAAGACCTGTGGAGGGAAGCAGTAGCTCTTGGTAACAGAGCCCATTGGTGGGGAAAGCTGTTTTTGACCTCTATGACATATGTGTCAATATCTAAGGTGAGAGCATAGAGTGCACGGTGTGGTTCACATAAGGGATACACAGAAGAGGTGTTTGGAATTAAAAACACCACAGCATTACAGCACTATTGTGGGACTTGTTCTGGACTTTCCGTAATCATTATTTCATAGGTGTGAATTATTATTCATATAACACATTTGTCTTTAAATTACCTGCATGCTGGAAATATTTTTGTTTTTGTTTGAAATTTTGTATGATTTAGTTATAATAAGTATTTTGGTTTGAAGTAGTGCTACACTGTACAGTAAAACCTTGGTTTGAGAGCGTTTTGCAAGACAAGCAAAATGTTTTAATAAATTGTGCCCTGATATACAAGCGATGTCTTGATAGAAGAGTAGCGTCATGCCACAACTGAGTATAAAAAAGAAGAGAGGAGCTAAGTGTAGCAATATGGTTACATTTAATGAAGGTACAACATTTAGCAACTTATTGCTACACTTAGAGGTGCCTCTCTTCTCTTTAATACCCTGTAAGGCTCCAGAAGACTTCAGCAGTGTGATTTTTTTTTATTTTTTTTTAATGTCACAATGTAGAGTATAAGATTTCCTATCATCTGTGCCCAGTCTTGCCACACAAAGTTAATCCAGCTCTGAGCAATCCTCTTTTATTGTTCAGTGAAATAAAACAGACTTCCAGGAAAAAACCTGTCTAATTAAAAAGTCCTTACCGCCCCCTTGCTTCGAGTATCAGGTTATTTACATATCTCTCCTGGATGGTATCATAATATGAGGTGATCCACAGTTCATAGACAAGTGACCAGGATGTGTTATGTGGGGGGAGAGAGAGAAAGAGAGAAATCCACCCCTCCCCCCACATAACACATCCTGGTCACTTGTCTATGAACTGTGGATCACCTCATATTATGATACCATCCAGGAGAGATATGTAAATAACCTGTCACTCAAAGCAAGGGGGCGGTAAGGACTTTTTAATTAGACAGGTTTTTATCTGGAAGTCTGTTTTATTTCACTGAACAATAAAAGAGGATTTCTCAGAGCTGGATTAACTCTGTGTGGCAAGACTGGGCACAGGTGATAGGTAAGTGGGAGGTAAGCACATTGGGATGACTTTGGCAGTAATGACATTAGAAAAGGCTTCTATTTATTATTGAAAATTTAATTCTGCCTGAAAAGTGACCAAAAGGCATAAACCTCCATTAACAAGCCAAGTCTTACCACCATTCACAACAACAAAAAACAGTACTTTACCATAGGGAAACCAGATGGGAATGATCCCCAGTTCAAAGGTAGACAATCTTGTTTCTTTGGAAAATGTACATTAGTATCCAGTCTTGTCTGATACATCTTGGTTGGAGTCTCTAACTGGTTACAAGACAAATATGTTTTAAAAAGCAAATAAAATATGTTTGTTATTGAAACACTGCCTCAACTTTCGATTCGACTTTGCCCTACAACTTTATGTCGGACTTCCATGCGACTTCAATGAACGGGATCCCATCATGCCCCAGGCGGTGACGTCACAAGGGGGCTGGAGGGTCCCCAGATGACGCCACCGGATGGCCATGCCCCATAGCTATATAAGAAATGGCAGACACCAGAGCTAACACAACAGCGGGAGCTAGCGTCAGGAGAAGACATCAGCGGGGAAGAAGAACCGATGAAGAACCAGAGGAAGAGGACATCAGCGGAGGGAGAAAAACCAGAGGAAGAACCGGAGGGAAAGACATCACCGGAGGGGGGAGACATCACCAGAGAAAGAAGACACGTTGGAGCTACGACGGGGGACATTCTTCATTTTGCGTAAAGGATAAAAACCTGTGTACTGTTTGTATTTATTTGTGACACTTTTTTGGGTGAATGATTACAGGTACAATTTAGGGAACCATTAATTTATACACGTCATGCGACATGTGCTCCCAAAGTCGGAGCGTATGTTGCACCAGTGTAAACCGGGCCTAAACTGGGTTATATTTGTCAGTTTTATTTTAGTCAACTTTTTTTTAAATAAAAGTAACATTTTCAACGAGTCATACTAAACAGTACATAAACAATAAATTCGGACTAGACTCACTGTTTGTGGTGTGATGCTTGGCATAACATTGGCTGGTATAATGCTTCTCAAAGCATCTGATTGCTTTGGTGCAACTAAAGACAGAAGATTATCTGCTTATGTCATAATATAGAATCAAGCAAAAAAATAATCAAAAAGAAAAGTACAAAAATACTTAAACAGAACAAACCAGCTATTAACAACATTCTTTTATAACACAATTTTCAAAATATCCATTTTGTCTTAAAGAAGCACACCCCAGTGCGTGTTTTAAAAGCTTGACAGTTTTAGATTACACAGAGTGGCTATCTAAATATATTTAGGCAACACAGGGGCAGATTCAGATAGAGATACGACGGCGTATCTCCTGATACGCCGTTGTATCTCTGAGATCCGACGGTCGGATCTATGCCGCTGATTCATAGAATCAGGTTCCGCATAGATCTCCCTAAGATCCGACAGGTGTAAGTGACTTACACCATCGGATCTTAGGCTGCAATCTCCCGATGGCCGCTAGGTGGCGCTTCCATTTGTATACGCGACAAATATGCAAATGAGGAGATCCGCCGATTCAGAAACGAACACCCGCCCGTCGCTTTTTTTTTACGTCGTTTGCGTTCGGCTTTTTCCGGCGGATAGTTACCCCTGCTATATGCGGCGTATCCTATGTTAAGTATGGCCGTCGTTCCCGCGCCGAGTTTTGAATTTTTTACGTCGTTTGCGTAAGTCGTTCGCGAATACGGATGGACGTAATTCAAGTACACGTCGAAACCAATGACGTCCTAGCGACGTCATTTGGAGCAATGCACGCTGGGAAATGTAGCTGGCGGCGCATGCGCAGTACGATCGGCGCGGGGACGCGCCTGATTTAAATAGTAAACTCCCCCTAGCCGCGGAATTTGAATTCCGCCGGGGGATTTACAATACGCCGGCGCAACTTTAGAGGCAAGTGCTTTCTGAATACAGCACTTGCCTCAAAAACTTGCGCTGGCGGATCGTAAATAAGATAGATTACGCGGATCTAAAGATCCGCTGATCTATCTGAATCTACCCCCTAGTCTCTAAAAAGAAGAGATACCTCCTCTGAGGTACCTTCTGTGGGAATCTGCTCTGTGTTGTTATATTAGTTTTTGTTGTAATTTCATTATGTAACTGATAAATCTGCCCTACTTGTTTTATAAATCTGAAAACAACTAAATAAAGAATAAATTAAAAAAAATAAAGTGTTAAATAACTACTTCGCCTGTCATGCCTGTTCACCCCCAGATGGACCAGAGACATTTTTACAATTCTGCTCTAGATCTGTTTATTCTGCTATAACTTCCGCAGGAGGAAGCTGAAGAAGCCTCTTAGGATGTAACTTGTAAAAGGCGGAGCCTAATGACATCAGCACGCTGACTGACATTTATCTCTGGTGATCTCTGCAGGGAGGAGCTATGACCTCAGAACACACACTGACTAAGTATATTGTTGGTTGCTGGATGTTTAAATGACTCTAACAACTGCAAAATGATCATTTTGTAAGTGTCCTATTTCTACGCTATATCGGATGTATAAAAATACTAGCAGTGAGCACTATTGTTGTGGTCTTTGCTCTAATGAACGGCTTGATTCCTGAAGAGGCTTGAGATTATCCTTCTTTTACTGCAACTGAGTTCTGCTACATCTGAGCCTGACTGTGGATGCTGTTAATCCTTATGTTCATCAAGCTCTATTAGACCTCCTATAATACAAGGCATCTATGCTGAATGTGAGCAGTTTAAATAGCACCAGGTGGAAGGAGAGCACTTGTCTAAGCACAGAAAGAGTGTTTCAAAAGATCACTTGTCTGGTCACAGCAAGAGTGTTCTAAAGCCCCGTACACACGATCGGAATTTCCGATGGAAAAAGTCAGACAGACTTTTTCCATCGGAAATTCCGACCGTGTGTATGCCCCATCGGACTTTTTTCTGAGAAATTCCATTGGAGTTTATATAGAGAACATGTTCTCTTTTACTCCGATGGAATTCTGTCGGAATTCCGATGTGAGTTTGGCCGGGCAAAGCCTGATCATGTGTACGGGGCATAAGACGATCACTTGTAAACGTTTATAACATATACATGGTTTTTGTATTGCCCTTAGAGGCTTTTAGTGGCTTTGGATTGCACTATTTGTTTGGCACTGGATTTGCTTGATGGATTGTATGGCACACATTTTGAATTATTGATTTAGGATGGTATACAAAATTTTGATGTTTATCACTTTATCATTAGTATATTTTGGATAACACTGCACTTTGTTCTTTATTTTTATAGTTTTGGGTGTGAAACACTTTTTAAGTGCTAGCCGGCTGGTCGCTTATAACATACAGTGGTTTTAGAAAATAATCAACCCCCTTTAAAATAATCGTACTTTGTTTTGTTGCGGCTTGGAATGAAGACAGACAGAGATTGTGTTTTATCCAGCTGTACTGGATGTATAACATCCAAGTGAAAGATATAACACCAACATGTCAGACAAAGGAAAAAAAATCAAAAACAGAACCACTGAGTTATTATTATTTAAGGTACTTATATAGCGTCGTCAATTTACGCAGCACTTTACATATACATTGTACATTGACGTCCGCACAGCGGTCCTGGCACGCCGCTGTGACGGGCGACATGAGTTATTTCCGGGTATCGCAGGCTCCAGCGCTGTGATTGGCAGGAGCCGCCATGATGTCGCTCCCTTGAATGCGTTTTTGGAGCAGCCGATAACAGCAGAGCAACTGAAGAAACGGCATGAGCGAGTGTGCCGATGACATCAGCACATGCTGATACAGTGCATATGTCAGGATCAGCAGCTAAGGTGACCAGACACGTAGCTACACAAAGGAACTGAGACCAAACAAAGGATATATATATTAAGTGATATTTATTTACAGTGAACATACACCAATAAACATACACAACAACCAGTGAAAACATAAACCACTCCAGCAAACAAGAACAACTAATAAACCTAACAGCTATCTATATATAATATCTACAACATAAGGGAAAAGGCAACAGGGAAGCAAGGAAACAGGGAAGCAAGGAAAGGGACACGGCTGGGGACAAGAGCATGAAACAAGGCAAGAAGGGTGCAGGATGGATCAGGACAAGGACAAGGGCAGGTTATTAGGCACAAGCTGGTAGCAGACAGACAGGAAGGGACCAGAATCGTAATGCACTGGGGGAAGGGAGGAGCAGCCTTAAATATCCACCTGGCAGCTGGAGCCAGGTGTGGCTGATCAGAACCTGCTGGCTTCTGGGAGACACCTGCTGGTGGACACTGGAACTGCAGCAAACAGCCCAGAGCAGGATAGTGCCACCAGCAGGTGAACTTAATCCTAACAGCATATCTCCTAAATGGTGCAGGTATAGAAGATATTCACGGTACCTATCGGTAAGTCTTATAATAGGCTTACCTGTAGGTAAAAGTGGTGTGTAAAGCCCCGTACCCACAATCGGAATTTACGACCGTGTGTTTGCCCCATCGAAGTAATTCCATCGGATATTCTGAGGAATTACATCAGAGTTTAGATAGAGAACATGTTCCCTTTTACTCCGATGGAATTCCGTCAGAATTCAGATGTGAGTTTGACCGGGCAAAAGCCCAACCGTGTGTACGGGGCTTAAGGGTTTACAACCACTTACGGACCGCCCGCTGTAAAAATACAGCGGCACTTTAAAGAGGGATATCGTTCTTATGGCAGCAGCTAGGTAACCTCTTCTTCAGCGGGCGGGCTACTTTCAAATAAGAGTCACAAGATCACTTTTATCAGTGGCTGGAGCGAGGAGAGCCCCCAATTCACGCCTCGCTCCGGTGCCCTCCGCCGCTTATCGGGTCCTCTTCCTTGTTAGATATGGAGCTGAGTGATGGGAAGATGGCCCCTAACTGGCTCCATACCACTGTAGGGCGGAAGCCCTTTTAAGTCTAAATATGATATCTAAGATCTTTTTGATCCCATATCTTATATTTAAGAGGTCCTGCCATGCTTTTTTTTCTATTACAAGGGATGTTTACATCCATTGTGATAGGAATAAAAGTGCCACAATTTTTTTTTTAAAGGACAGTGTGAAATGAAAAGAGAAAAGGTAAAATAAATAATTAACCACTTCTGGACCAGCTCACGCCTATATATGTTGGCATTTTGAAGGCTAGCTGCCATAACCCCAGTATCCTCTTCTTCATTGAGCGGTCCCTTTTCCGATAAAAGTGGTCTCAGCGACGGATTCACTGCAAGATTACTTTTATCGGCAGCGGGGGAGGGGCCCCCCTCCCACTGCTCTCCAGTGCCCTCCGCCTCTTACCGGAGCCGTCGGTATCAGCGGAGGCGATCAGAACCTTCTTCCTCTGTGACATGAAGATGAGTGAGGGGAAGATGGCTCCCACCCGTCTCTATACTATTGCAGGGTGGAAGCAACGTCAAAACGTCACTTCCACCCAATGCTCTTAAAGCAACATTTGCTTATTTATTTTTTAAATGACAAAAAAATGTAAACGCTCCCCCTCCCGCTGAGCTCACATGCAGAAGCAAACGCATACATGAGCAGCGCCTGCACATGAAAACGGTGTTCAGACCATACATGTGAGGTATCGCCGTGATCAGTAGAGTGAGAGCAATAATTCTAGCCCTAGACCTCCTCTGTAACTCAAAACATGCAACCTTTTTTTAGTTGCCTATGGTGATTTTTATAGGTAAAAGTTTGTCGAGCGGGCGCAAGTTTGAAGCATGACATGTTGGGTATCAATTTATTTGGCGTAACATCATCTTTCATAATATAAAAAAAATTGGGCTAACTTTACTGTTGTCTTATTTTTTAATTCTCCCCAAAAAAATTCCCAAAAAAGTACGCTTGTAAGACTGCTGCGCAAATATAGTGTGACAGAAAGTATTGCAATGACCGCCATTTTATTCTCTGGGGTGTCTGAAAAAAATATATAATGTTTGGGGGGTTCTAAGTAATTTTCTAGCAAAAAAAAAATACTTTAACTTGTAAACAACAAGTTTAAAAAATAGGCCGGTCTTAAAGTGGTTAAGTCTGGGCTCTGCTTAGGCCATGCAAGGACACATTCACCTTTTTCTCATTTAACCACTGTGTGGTCATTTTTGCTGTGTGCTTTGAGCCAGTGTCATGTTGAAAGGTAAACCTTCTTCCCATTGACAACTTTCTGGCAGAGGGCAGCAGATTTTCCTCAAGAATTTGACAGGATTTTTCCCCATCCATCCTTCTATCCTGACAAGTTCTCTAGTCCCTGCCTTAATATTTTATTGTTCACTTGCTTAATTAACAAAAGGTTTTGCACCAGAGCCTGTGCGCTCTCCTTTACCATGTATTGAAATGCTCCAGGAAAGCTCTTTTCATGCAGAGCTAATCAAAATGACCACAGCTGATCACAGTTGAGAGTCAAGGTGATTAGCTACACCACATTGAGTTTACAAACCATTTTTAGGAGGGGGTGATCCTTTTTTCCAACTCTGTGTTTGATTTATTTTTTTCTGACATGTTGGTGTTAAATCTTTCACTTGGATTGCATAAGTTGCACTGAGTAAATATAGCTGGATAAAACAAAAACAGTATTAGGTAGATTCAGGTAGAGTTATGCCGACTTATCAGTAGATAAGTCGACCTAACTCAGAATCTACGCCGACGTATGTTTAAGCGTATGCTCAAACAGAGGTACGCTTAAACATATCTAAGATACGACGGCTTGCGCCGTCCTATCTTAGATTGCAATATTTTGGATAGCTGCTAGGTGGCGCTTCCATTGCGGTCGGCGTAGAATATGTAAATGAGTTGTTACGCCGATTCACGAACGTACGCCCGGCTGCCGCAGTTGATTTACGCCATTTCCGTAAGGCATTAGCAGGCCTAAAGTTATTCCATCTATTAGGTGGAATAACAATGTTAAAGTATGGCCGCCGTTCCCGCCACGAGATTCAAATTTTTTACGTCGTTTGCGTCCACATCGAAATCAATAGGCCCGTGCGGCATACTTAACCGCAATGCACACTGGGAAATGTAGTCGCCCGGCGCATGCGCAGTGAAAAAAAAACGTCAAAAACGTGAGGTCAAGCCTCATTGCCATCAAACACGCCCCCCTCCATGTCATTTGAATTTGGCGCCCTTACGCCCGCCCGCTTTAGGCTACGCCGCCGTATATTAGCAGGCAAGTACATTGAGGTTGAATCATTAAAAAAAAAGAATCGCATTTTTGTGCGAAGACTCTTTTACATCCCAGCCCCTCTTATATCACAATCCCATTCTTACATCAGTGTCCTCAGTCCCCCACACATCATAGTCCCCCACTTCACAGTTTTCCCTTTAGAGTAGTGTTCTCAGGCCCCCTTCACATCATCCCCACACCCTTCACAGTAGTGTACTGAATCCCCTTTTATATAATACACCCCCTTTATTCACAGAAAGTCTTCACCCCCTTTCAAATCATCACCCCTCCCCCCACCCAAAGTACTGTCCTCTGCCCCTTCACATCACCCAACTCCTCACATCACAAATCCCCCCCAAGTAGTGCTCTGCCCTCTTCAAATTATCCCCCACAGCACCCTCCTCCTTCATATCACCTGCCCCCCCAGCACTGCCCACCCTCACATCACCCCCAGAAAACACTGCCACTTCACCTCCCCTGCCCCCCAGCACAGCCCACCCTCACATCACTGCCCCCCTTCACATCACCTGCCCCCCCAGCACTGTCCACCCTCACATCACCCCGCCACAGCACTTTCCCCCTTCACATCACCTGTCCCCCAGCACAGCCCACCCTCATATCACTGCACCCCTTCACATCCCCTGCCCCCCTCCACATCACCTGCCCCCTTCCACATCACCTGACCCCCTTCCACATCACCCCCCACAGCACTGATCCTTCACATCACCTGCCCCCCCAGCACAGCCCACCCTCACATCACTGCCCCTTCACATCACCTGCCCCCTCCACATCATCTGCCCCCTTCCACATCACCCGCTTTCCCTTCACATCACCCCCCCCCCCCACAGCACTTTCCCTCTTTACATCACTCTCCCCCCCCAAATACCCCCCAACAGTAGTGTGATCTGCCCTCTTCACATCACCTGCACTACCCTCACATCACCCGCTAGCTGCTACCATAACGGTATTCCTCTTCAACGGCGGGAGATCCGGAAGTGTTATTTTAACTTAGTAAAAAAAAAGTTGTACTGAGCTTTTTCAAGCTGAAGTGTGCAAGAGGCCTAAGAAAAGATAATGTTGAAAAAAACATACTTGTCAAAAATCCAGTTTCATTTTTTTGGGATGTGTAATGAAACGGGTCTTTTGATGAAGATGAAATCTGGTACACTCTTCTTTCTGCACCTTGAGATTCATTTACATTTAGCAATTCATTTTCTTTATTCTGATAGAGTACCTGAAATTAGAAAACAGAAATGTACTATTGTTATTGTATGTTATACTATTATTATTAATGCTAAAGTGTTTAGCTAAAAAAAAAAAAAATTCTTTAGTGAGCTAACTTACCTGTAATGTGCAGGGTGTCCAGTTCTCTTTTTGCCTCTGAACTTCCAGCACCGTGGGGGTTAATAATTTCAGGTCTTCTGTGAAGCTGCTGTAAAAAAGTTCCTGAAGAGGACCCGACCTCTCCTCCTCCTCTGAGAAAAGTTTTTTCATTGCTTTCACTGCCTGTAACACAATCTGTGAATATAGAGTCTGATGAGTTGTAGGATTCTCCCCCTCATTCGCAGATCATGTTACAGGCAGTGGCCCAGATTCAAGAAGCACTTGCGCCCGCGCAACCATAGTTGCGCGGCGCAAGTGCTTACTTGCTCCGGTGTAACAAGTGCTCCTGATTCAGGAACCTCGTTACACCAAATGCAGCCTAGGATGTGACAAACATAAGCCTCCTTATGCCTTCACATCCCAGGCTGCATTCTTGCGTTGGCCGCTAGGGGGCGCGGCCTTTGTGATCGGCGTGTAGTATGCAAATTGCATACTACCACCGATTCACAAAAGTTGCGCGGGCCCTGCGTACGCAAGGTACGGAGTTTCCGTACGGCGCCTTTAGCATAAGGTTGCTCCTGCTAATAGCAGGCGCAGCCAATGCTAAAGTATAGCTGCGCCTCCCGCTCGCGACGTTCAAATTTCACGTCGTTTACGTAAGTGAACCGTGAATGGCGCTGGACGCCATTCACGTTCACTTACAAGCAAATGACGTCCTTGCGACGTCATTTGCCGCAATGCACGTCGGGAAAGTTTCCCGACGGAGCATGCGCTGTTCGCTCGGCGCGGGAGCGCGCCTAATTTAAATGATTCCCGCCCCCGGCGGGATCATTTACATTAGGCAGCCTTGCGCCCGGCTGCTTAGCATATTGCCCGCGCAATTTACGGAGCAACTGCTCCGTGAATCGCGGGGCAAAGCGCAATATTTGCGTGGGCGCAGAGAAAAAAATTTGCTCTTTGCCCACGCAAATATTGCGCGATTCTACTTGAATCTGGGCCAGTGAAAGCAATAAAAGATTGTTCCTAAGGCCCCTTTCACATTGGAGCGGGAGCCGTGGTGGCGGAATGGCGCCGCTAAAAATAGCGGCACTATACCGTCGGGATTGCCGCGGGAATCGGCCGCTAGCGGTGCGGTATTAACCCCCGCTAGCGGCCGATAAAGGGTTAATACCGCCCGCAATGCGCCTCTCCAGAGGTTTCCCATTGTTCTCACCGCTCCAAAGATGCTGCTGACAGGAGATTTTTTTCTCTCCCGCCAGCGCATCGGGCTTTCACATTGAGTATGCAGTGAAGGAGTTTCTCAGGCGGTATAGCAGCGCTATTTTTAGCGCTGTACCGCCTGAAAAACTCCTCAGTGTTAAAGGGGTCTTAATAAGGATGATCTCTGGCGCGTTCACATACTCCACGTGCAGAGCCCGCCAGGAACTCGGCACGGCGCTGCGCTAATCACAGGCAGGGAGACATTTCTCGATGCTCGGCTGCAGAGATCGGGAAATGTCTCCCTGCCTGTGATTAGCGCAGCGCGGTGCCGACTTCCTGGCGGGCTCTGCACATGGACTCTGCAAACACGCCGGAGCTCATCCTTATTCCTTAATGGAGGAAGAGGAAGAAAAGAGCAGGTGCTCATCGTGAACTTTTTCACAGCTGCTTCACAGAAAACCTGAAGCTATTAACCTCCACATTAGGAGAAAATTCAGCAGCAGGAAGAGGACTGAGCATCCCTGCACAGAAGATTTATAGAGGACATAGTCGCCTGCACAATGGGGGGGCATACTTCATTATGGGTAAGTTAGCTCACTAAAGCTATAGAGATTTTTTTATGGCTAAACTTCAGTTTTAAATTTTATTGCTACTATATATTGTTAGGATTTTTAACCACTTGCGGACCAGCCGCCGCAGTTATACTGTGGCAGGTTGGCTCCGCTGCGTGAACCGTTGTAGCTGTACGTTGGTCACTTTAAGCAATCTGGCAGGCGTGCACATGCACGGGGGTGCTGATGCTCGTGACCGGTGGTCGCGATAACCGCCGGCTACGAGCGATCTCCGGGCACGAGAGGCAGAACAGGGATGTGTGTGTGTGTGTAAACACACACATCCTTGTTCTGTGAGCTGAGGAAGGACAGATCGTAAGTTCCTAATAGTTCGGAACCACGATCTGTAATTTTCTCTAGGTCAGTCCAATCCCCCTTCAGTTAGAACACACATTAGGGAACACAATTAACCCCTTGAGTGCCCCCTATAGTTAACCTCTTTCCTGCCAGTGACATTTTTACAGTAATCAGTGCATTTTTATAGCACTGATCGCTGTATAAGTGGAAATGGACCCAAAAACATGTCAAAAGTGTCCGATGTGTCTGCCATAATGTCAAAGTCCCGATAAATCGCAGATCGCCACCATTACTTGTAAAAAAAAATAACAATAACAAAAATTATATAAATCTATCCCCTATTTTGTAGACGCTATAACTTTTGCACAAACCAATCAATATACGCTTATTGCGATTTTTATTACCAAAAATATGTAGAAGAATACATATCGGCCTAAACTGAGAAAAAATTCACTTTTAAAATAAATAAATTGGGGATATTTATTATAGCAAAAAGTACAAAATACTGTGGTTTTTTTTTTCAAACTTGTCGCTCTTTTTTTGTTTATAGCTCAAAAAAAAAAAAATCGCAGAGATGATCAATTACCACCAAAAGAAAGCTCTATGTGTGGGAAAAAAAGGATGTCAATTTTGTTTGGGTACAGCATCGCACGAGCGAGCAATTGTCAGTTAAAGCGATGCAGTGTCAAATCGCAAAAAAATGGCCTGGTCATTGAGCAGCCAATTCTTCCAGGGCTGAAGTGGTTAATGTACACCTTCAGAAGTCGGTAGCTGCATATATTTAAGATTTATAAATTGCTGACATGTAAAATATGATCCCTTCTAATGGTTATTGTGCCTCTGGCCTATCCCTTTCCACCTTCTCTGTATACGTTTTGGCCCATGACTATGATGGGTAACTCTCTAACCAATGATGAGGCACAGGAGGGGATGGGCCAGATGGGAAAGAGCCCTTTGGACAATGGGGAGGTACTAACTAATAAGATACAGTCAGGTCCATAAATATTGGGACATCGACACAATTCTAATCTTTTTGGCTCTATACACCACCACAATAGATTTGAAATGAAACGAACAAGATGTGCCTTAACTGCAGACTTTCAGCTTTAATTTGGGGTTTAGGTCTGGAGACATGCTTGGCCAGTCGATCACCTTTACCCTCAGCTTCTTTAGCAAGGCAGTGGTCGTCTTGGAGGTGTGTTTGGGGTCATTATGTTGGAATACCGTATTTTCCGGCGTATAAGACGACTTTTTGGATGCAAAAAAATGCATCCAAAGTCGGGGGTCGTCTTATACGCCGGGTACGGTCTCCGTGCAGCTGCGATCGTTCATAATTTCAAAGCCGCGCCGTCTTCTCAGCGTGTCCTGTGATTGGCGGAACACAAAACTTCCCAGCAGCGCCTCTGTTCTGTGTTCCGCCTATCACGGATGCCTTCTCATCCTCGGACGAGATGAGAAGGCATCCGTGATTGGCGGAACACAGAACAGAGGCGCTACTGGGAAAATTTGTGTTCCGCCAATCACAGGACACGCTGAGAAGACAACGCGGCTTTGAAATCATAGACGCTCGCAGCAGACGGAGACTGTCACCGGCCTGCAAAACGTGAGTGATGGCACAGTGGGGGGGAAAGTGGGGGCAAGTGATGGCACTGTGGGGGCAAGTGATGGCACTGTGTGGGCAAGTGATGGCACTGTGGGGGCAAGTAATGTGATGGCACTGTGGGGGCAAGTAATGTGATGGAACTGTGGGGGCAAGTAATGTGATGGCACTGTGGGGGCAAGTAATGTGATGGCACTGTGGGGGCATGTAATGTGATGGCACTGTGGGGGCATGTAATGTGATGGCACTGTGGGGGCATGTAATGTGATGGCACTGTGGGGGCAAGTAATGGCACAGTGGGGGCATGTAATGGCACAGTGGGGGCATGTAATGGCACAGTGGGGGCATGTAATGGCACAGTGGGGCATGTAATGGCATAGTGGGGCATGTAATGGCATAGTGAGGCTTGAAAAAAGCCTGTTTCTGTCAGCGGTTGTTTCTGTCAGCGGTTGTTCTGGCTACCCCTCAGCTTCCAGAAAGACTAGTAGGAAGGGGGTAGTCTTATACGGCGAGTATATCCCAAAACCAAAATTTTTCCTGGAAAATTAGGGGGTCGTCTTATACGCCGGAAAATACGGTACTGCCCTGCGGCCCAGTCTCCAAAGGGACGGGATCATGCTCTGCTTCAGTATGTCACAGTAAATGTTGACATTCATGGTTCCCTCAATGAACTGTAGCTCCCCAGTACCGGCAGCACTCATGCAGTCCCAGACCATGACAATCCCACCACTATGCTTGACTGTGAGCAAGACATACTTGTCTTTGTACTCCTCACCTGGTTGCTGCAAAATAAGTTTATCTTTATTTCATCAGACCACAGGACATGGCTCCAGTAATCCATGTCCTTAGTCTGCATGTCTTCAGCAAACTGTTTGCAGGCTTTCTTGTGTGAGGCCTGTTCTTAGTGAAACCTGTCCTGTTAAACTGCTGTATGGTCTTGGCCACCGTGCTGCAGCTCAATTTCAGGGTCTTGGCAATCTTCTTACAGCCTAGACCAGGGGTGCCCAACCTTTTGAAGAGCGAGGGCCACTTAAGCACCTTGGTAACCAGTCGTGAGACACAATGAGCGAAGCGGATGGATGACAGGTCACGGCTACTCTATAGGCCCTCCAATCTGCCCAGATGGAAGGAGACAAATGTTTTTCGGATTGGAGGTAGATGGGTGTAAAACGGACATCTGTCGCTCTGTGGAGGTGAATTTAGGGTCCCATTTGGTTGGGCTGATCGTGTGAAAAGGGCCCAAGAATGCTTTCACACAGATGTGCTGCGGTTTACCCAGCTGTGTCTATCCTGAGGGTTAGCTGAACTTTTCCATAGACTCCGCCTGTGGCAAAAGCCGGCGCTGTAGAGGAAGCATGGGCTTATGTGGCTCTGCCTCACAGCCACTTTCTTCCTCTACCACCAGCTTCATATCACAACACTGATGCTGTGGTATGGCAGGTCGGCAACCTGTGATCTTTGCATGCCAACCCGCTATTCCAGAGCAGGAGGTCACGGGCCACATCAGAGGGCTCTGCGGGCCACCCCTGGCCTAGGCCATCTTTATGAAGAGTAACAATTCTTTTTTTCACATCCTCAGAGAGTTCTTTGCCATGAGGTGCCATGTTGAACTTCCAGTGACCAGTATGAGAGAGTGAGAGCGATAACAACAAATTTAACACGCCTACTCCCCAATCACACCTGAGAACTTGTAACACTAACCAGTCACATGTTACCGGGGAGGGAAAATGGCCAATTGGGCCAAATTTGGACATTTTCACTTAGGGGTGTACTCACTTTTGCTGCCAGCAGTTTAGGCATTAATGGCTGTGTGTTGAGTTATTTTGAGGGGACAACAAATGTACACTGTTTTACAAGCTGTACACCCATTACTTTACATTGTAGCAAAGTGTAATTTCTTCAGTGTTGTCACATGAAAAGATATAATAAAATATTTACAAAAATAATAGGGGTGTACTCACTTTTGTGAGATACTATGTATATACATTTTTCTCATAAGTTTACATACCCTTGCAGAATTAATGATTTCTTGGCCATTTTTCAGAGAATATGAATGATAACACAAAAAAACTTTTCTTTCAATCATGGTTAGTGTTTGGCTGAAGCCATTTATTATCAATCAACTGTGTTTACTCTTTTTAAATCATAATCACAACAGAAACTACCCAAATTACTCTGATCAAAAGTTTACATACCCCAGTTCTTAATACCATGTATTGCCCCCTTTAACATCAATGACAGTTTGAAGTCTTTTGTGGATGAGGTTCTTTATTTTGTCAGATGGTAAAGCTGCCAATTCCAATTGGCAAAAAGCCTCCAGTTCCTGTAAATTCTTGGGCTGTCTTGCATGTTTGGGATCTCCCCAGAGTGGCTCAATTATATTGAGGTCAGGAGACTGAGATTGTCACTCCAGAACCTTCAATTTATTCTGCTGTAGCCAATGACAGGTCGACTTGGCCTTGTGTTTTGGATCATTGTCATGTTGGAATGTCCAAGTACGTCCCATGTGCAGCTTCCTGGCTGATGAATGCAAATGTTCCTCCAGTATTTTTTGATAACATACTGCATTCATCTTGCCAAAAAAATTTGAGCAAATTTCCTGTGCCTTTCTAGTTCACACATCAGTGATCCACCTCCGTGTTTCACAGTAGTAATGGTGTACATTTCATCATAGGCCTTGTTGACTCTCCAAATGTAGCGTATATGGTTGTGGCCAAAATGCTCAATTTTGGTCTCATCACTCCAAATGACTTTGCAAGAAGGATTGAGGCTTGTCTCTGTGCTGTTTGGCGTATTGTAAGCGGGATACTTTGTGGCATTTGCATATTAATGGCTTTCTTCTGGCGACTCGACCATGTAGCCCATCTTTCTTCAAGTGTCTCCTTATTGTGCATCTTGAAACAGCCACACCACATGTTTTCAGAGAGTGCTGTATTTCACCTGAAGTTATTCTTTGGGGTTTTCTTTGAATCCCAAACAATTTTCCTGGCAGTTGGGGCTGAATTTTTAGTTGGTCTACCTGACCGTGGTTTGGTTTCAACAGAACCTCTCATTTTTCACTTCTTGATTAGAGTTTGAACACTGCTGATTGGCATTGGCATTCTCAATTCCTTGGATATGTTTTTATATCCCTTTCATATTTTATACAGTTCAACTACCTTTTCCTGCAGATCCTTTGACAATTCTTTTGATTTCCCCATGACTCAGAATCCAGAAACTTCAGCGCAGCACTGGATGAAAGATGCAAGGGTCTGTCAGGAGTCCAGAAACTCATTGACCTTGTATACACACACACACACTAATTACAAGCAAACAGATCACAGGTGAGGATGGTTACCTTTAATAGCCATATCAGGCCAAAATCACCAGGGTATGTAAACTTTTGATCAGGGTCATTTGGGTAGTTTTTGTTGTCATTGTGATTTTACATAGTTACATAGTTACATAGTTACATAGTTAGTCAGGTTGAAAAAAGACACAAGTCCATCCAGTTCAACCACAAAAAACAAAAAAACAAAATAAAAAACACAGTAAAATCCTATACACCCAACTCCATACCCACAGTTGATCCAGAGGAAGGCAAAAAACCCCAGCAGAGCATGATCCAATTTGCTACAGCAGGGGAAAAAATTCCTTCCTGATCCCCCGAGAGGCAATCGGTTTTACCCTGGATCAACTTTACCTACAAATCTTAGTACTCAGTTATATTCTGTACATTTAGGAAAGAATCCAGGCCTTTCTTAAAGCAATCTACTGAGCTGGCCAGAACCACCTCTGGAGGGAGTCTGTTCCACATTTTCACAGCTCTTACTGTGAAAAAACCTTTCCGTATTTGGAGGTGAAATCTCTTTTCCTCTAGACGTAAAGAGTGCCCCATTGTCCTCAGTGTTGACCGTAAAGTGAATAACTCAACACCAAGTTCACTGTATGGACCTCTTATATATTTGTGCATGTTGATCATATCCCCCCTTATTCTCCTCTTCTCAAGAGTGAATAAATTCAGTTCCTCTAATCTTTCCTCATAGCTGAGCTCCTCCATGCCTCTTATCAGTTTGGTTGCCCTTCTCTGCACTTTCTCCAGTTCTCCGATGTCCTTTTTGAGAACTGGTGCCCAAAACTGAACTGCATATTCCAGATGAGGTCTTACTAATGATTTGTACAGGGGCAAAATTATATATCTCTCTCTGGAGTCCATACCTCTCTTAATACAAGAAAGGACTTTGCTCGCTTTGGAAACCGCAGCTTGGCATTGCATGCCATTATTGAGCTTATGATCAACTAAAACCCCCAGATCCTTCTCCACTACAGATCCCCCCAGTTGTACTCCCCCTAGTATGTATGATGCATGCATATTCTTAGCCCCCAAGTGCATAACTTTACATTTATCTACATTAAACCTCATCTGCCACTCAGTCGCCCAATTAGACAGAGAATTGAGGTCGGCTTGTAAATTGGAGACATCCTGCAAGGACGTTATTCCACTGCATAGCTTGGTGTCATCTGCAAAGACAGAAATGTTACTTTTGATCTCAGACCCAATATCATTTATAAATATATTGAAAAGTAAGGGTCCCAGCACTGAACCTTGGGGTACACCACTGATAACCTTGGACCATTCAGAGTAAGAATCATTAACCACTACTCTCTGAATTCTGTCTTTCAGCCAGTTTTCTATCCATTTACAAACTGATATATCCAATCCTGTAGACCTTACCTTACACATGAGCCGTGTGTGTGGAACTGTATCGAACGCTTTTGCAAAATCCAAATATATCACGTCTACAGCCATGCCTCTGTCCAGGGTTTTACTTACCTCTTCATAAAAGGAAATCAGGTTTGTCTGACAACTTCTGTCTTTCATGAATCCATGTTGTCTGCTGCTTAAATCGTTTTTTTCCAGCAAGAACTCCATGTGGTCTTTTATTAAACGTTCCAGTATCTTCCCAACTATAGAAGTTAAACTAACAGGTCTATAGTTACTTGGTAAAGACTTTGTTCCCTTTTTAAATATGGGCACCACATTGGCCCTGCGCCAATCCAGTGGTACTATTCCTGTCTTTAATGAGTCCCTAAATATTAGATACAGTGGCTTTGAAATGACAGAGCTCAACTCACCTAGGATCCGTGGATGGATGCCATCAGGTCCAGGTGCTTTATCCACCTTTATTCTGTCTAAATATTTCTGGACCATATCACTTTTGAGCCATTGTGGATTTGAGGCTGTGTCACTCCCACCCCCATTTTGGACATGAGCTCCCCCATGCTCCATTGTATACACAGAGCTGAAGAAAACATTTAATACATTTGCCTTCTCTTTGTCCCCAGTCGCCCATTATATATATATATATTTCATGAGTGAAAAATGTTTTTGTTTTATCATTCAAATCTGCTAGGGTATGTAAACTTATGAGCACAACTGTATATACACAGCACACTAAAACTGTGAGGCCCCGTACAGAAGAGAAGATTTCCGCTGGAAACGGTCCGCCGGACCGTTTCCAGCGGATAAATCCTCTGGCGGATTTGGATCTGATGGCTGTACACACCATCAGATCGAAATCCCCGCAGAATACATCCGCGGTGACGTGTCGCGCCGTCGCCGCGGCGACGTGCGCGACGCTGGAAGGTAAATACTTCCACGCATGCGTCGAATCACTACGACGCATGCGAGGGAGGGGAGCGGACGGACTTATCCGGTGAGTCTGTACAGACGACCGGATCAGTCCGCTGGACTGGATTCCAGCGGATAGATTTCTTAGCATGCTAAGAAATTTTTATCCGCTGGGAATCCGTCGGCTGGATTTTTATCCGCCGGGAAATGTCCGCTTGGACGTACACACGACCGGATCTATCTGCTGGAACTGATCCGCGGATCAATCCCAGCGGATAGATCCGGTCGTCTGTACGAGGCCTTATGGGTAGCCGAATGTGACGAATCACCGCCATCTTGCTACACTCCGCACTCCTCCACCCCAAGGGTACAGTGAGAAGGGGACAAGCGGACATCTTTGTACACCCACCAGAGTTTTACATTTTACACTTATTTATTGAAGTTCTATAGTGAAGTTCTATAGTGAAATACAGTACTTAGAACTCCGTCTGACTGTTTACATGTTGAATTTTAAAAGCAGCGGCAAGCCTGCTGATCTCACAGGTTTTCTAATCTGACAGAAGTCCACTGCTTTTAAAATTCAATACGTAAACAGTCAGACGGACGGAGTCAGACAGAGTTCTAAGTACTGTATTTCACTATAGAATTTGGGGGGGGGGGGGGATTTTTAAAGTAATTACATTTTTTTTAATTTGTATTTTTTTACCTAATTTCTATCACATGGGGGGGCTCAGAAGCCCCCTATCTGATGATGTGTGTGTGTGGGGGGCGGTATCGAAGGACCTGGCCATGGGGCGGCAAAGGGAGTAAATCCCAAGCCTGTGCATAATGTTGCACAAACAGATTTGTTTAAATTATTCTGCACATATTTATTCTTGTAGGATATTTTAATTGTAATCTTATCACTGTGGATTTACTTTGAGAATTTTAACTCCATTTTAAATATTTTCTTGTTTTATCTAATGAATATAGGTAGTATACTTCCCAAGGTGACAGCACCCCTGCTACTTCACTGCCTCTGAAAATATCACTGCATTCATCAATAAACATGTGGTAAAGAAAGTCTGGATGGCCGCACTCCAAATAAATTACCTTCATTGATCCATGTATAAAACAACAATCGATACAGCAGAGGGTAAAAAAGTACAGCACAGCTAATGCTTTTCACACCCCTCCTGGTGCTCAATCATAGCTGCATACCTTTACCACAGATATTTTATCTAAATAGAGATTTTAAGACATCAGTTTTGTATTGGTGTATTTTACATGCATAATTTTGCATGGATTTGTTTATATTATTCTGCACATATTTATTCTTGTAGGATATTTTATTTTAATCTTATCACTGTGGGTTACTTTGATAAATTTAGCGTGGCACATTGATTGGTTTATATGATTTGAATGCATTTGTGGGAATGTGAGAAGTGCTTGCAGCTGAGGGTGATATTATTGCAGAGAAGTTGAAGGTTGCTCACAAGATTTTTGTTACATTTAAAATGGAGTGCATTGATGACACAGCTTGCTGAAATCTGAAAGCGTTTTCAATTTTCTGAAGAGAGAACATTGCAGAAGCTGTTTGCATTGAAGGTGGAAGGGGAGGGCGGTGCAGGAGTCAATGCTACAACTTTTCACTTGAGCTTCTGCCATCGATTTTTCTATAAACAGTGGGGTAGATTCAGGTAGCTTTGCGCTTTTCTTACGGAGGCGAAGCGTACCGTTTTGCCGCTGCACCTCCGTAAATTACCTGCGCTACGCTTGATTCACGGAGCAGTAGCTCCGTAATTTGCGTGGGGGCTCCGGAAAACTGCCCGGCGTAAGCGCGCGTAATTTAAATGATCCCATAGGGGGCGTGGATCATTTAAATTAGGCTCGTTCCCACGCCGAGCGTAGTGCGCATGCTCCGTCGGGAAACTTTCCCGACGTGCATTGCGGTAAATGACGTCACAAGGACGTCATTTGCTTCAAAGTGAACGTAAATGGCGTCCAGCGCCATTCACGATTCACTTACGCAAACGACGTTAAATTTTAAATGCGCGACGTGGGAACGACAGGTATACGTAGCATTGGCTGCCCCTGCTAATAGCAGGAGCAGCTTTATGCGGAACCCGACGAACGGAAACTACGTAAACTGCGTAAACGCAGGGCTCGCGTAGGGTTGTGAATCGGCGTTAGTATGCAATTTGCATACTATACGCTGACCACTACGGGAACGCCACCTAGCGGCCAGCGTAAGAATACAGCCTACGAAACGATGGCATAAGAGCCTTATGCCAGTCATATCTTAGGCTGCAGTCGGCATATCGAGCTCTCTGAATCAGGAGCACTCGATACGCCGGCGCAACTAAGCAATTGCGCTGCGTAACTATGGTTACGCAGACGCAATTGCTACCTGAATCTACCCCAGTGCATGTATTAAAGTAGAACTAAGTGCAAACCAAACCTTTTTTTTCTTTTTTTTTATGTTTTTTTTTTTTTTTGCCATCTGTCTTTTATTGGGGAGATTTCCTTTAAAACCCCTCTAAAGTGCGGGAATGCTCAGGTGTCACCAGGGTCAGCAGGACTAGTGTCCCCATTGGAAGATTTCCCTTCTATTCCTGTTCTGGTATAAACCCAAAATTTAGGATTTCCTTTTATTTTTACTTTCGATGATAACAGTAAACAAGTAAATCTCCGTAACATTACGCAGACAGCAATAAAAACACAGACATAAGATGCTTTATGTACAGAAAAAAAGTATTTTTGACCTAGATCCCTTTCACATTGGGGCGTTTTTCATGCGTTTTTTAGGCGCTATGGCCTTTAAAAAAGCCTGTAAAGCACCTGAAAGAAGCCTCATCTGCAATCCCAATGTGAAAGCCCGAGTGCTTTCAGGGCCCTTTCACACTGCCAGTGCCCGAAAAACGCTGGTAAAGCGCAGCTAAGACCCCCTTCACACTGGGGCGTTTTTCAGGTGCTTTGGCATTAAAAAAAGCTCCCTCAATGGGAAGGGGGCTTTAGGAGCGGTGTATTCAATGCTCCTAAAGCACTGCAAAGAAGCTGCTTGCAGGACTTTTTTTGACGCCCTGCCAGCGCAGCGCCTCAGTGTGAAAGCACTCAGGCTTTCATATTGGGATTGCAGATGCAGCTTCTTTCAGGCGCTTTACAGGCTTTTTTTTTATGCTAAAGCACCTGAAAAATGCCCCAGTGTGAAAGGGGTCTTACCTTTAAAATCTGTTTCTTGGAGTGGAGTAAAGAACACAGGCATAATCGTAAATACTACTGTAGATTATATGCTGCTACTTTCAGGTGTCCAGGTGTCCTGTTCTTCTGTCTGTAACTCCACACAGTAATGCAAGGCTTTCTCCCTGGTGTGGAGTGTCATGCTCGCCCCCTCCCTTGGACTACAGGAGAGTCAGGAAGCCCACTAACACAGCTCCTTTCTATATCTGCAACGTAGAGAGCATCTTGACTCTCCTGTAGTCCAAGGGAGGGGGCGAGCACGACACTCCACACCAGGGAGAAAGCCTTGCATTACTGTGTGGAGTTACAGACAGAAGAACAGGAAGTGAGAATTTCTCAGAAGAAATAAGGACATTTAAAAGCAAAATGGAAGGATGAGGTAAGTGAAGGAGGACTGCACTAAGGTAAAGGAAGCTATTTAGGGAAAAAAATTGTACCTTTACAACCCCTTTAATGTGGGAAAAATGGTGATCAAAAGGCACAACACCCCAGAAACAAGTAAAGTCTTACCACCATTTACAACAAAAAGCCAATACTTTACCATAGGGAAACCAGATCTAAACGATTCCCAGGTCAAAGGTGGGCCATCCTGTTTCACTGGAAAATGTACATTAGTATCCAGTCTTGTCTCATACATCCTGGTTGAAGTCTCTAACTGTTTAGAAAAAAACAAATATGGTTAAAGTAAAAGTGAAAATACGTTTATTATTGCAACTGAAAATATCAAAAATACTAGTTTAAAATGGGTTATATTTGCCAGATTTATTTTAATCCACTCACGTATTAATCCAATTTATTATTATTTTTTATTTTCTTATTTCATACAAACCGTATTTATCAGGGCAAAATCGTGGGTGCGCGATATACGCCGATACCCGCTTTCCCGCGCCGAGTTTTGAATACAGCGCCGATATATACCGAGCGCAGTACACTCGGGTATATTCGGCCAGTCTTGGCTTCTTCCGCGGTCACGTCCTGGACGTACAGGACGTGAGCGCGACAGTTGCCGAGCCTGCCCGAGTGTACTGCGCTCGGTATATGCTGGCGCAGTATTCAAAACTTGGCGCGGGAAACGAGCGGGGAGGACGCGAGGACGCCGCAAGGACGCCGCAGAAGGACGCCGGACCCGCCGAAGAAGACACCGGACCCGCCGAAGAGGACACTGGACCCGCCGAAGAGGACGCCGGACCCGCCGCAGAAGGACACCAAAGCCGCAGAAGGACACCCGAAGCCGAGAAGGATGCCGGACCCGACGAGGCCGCCGATGGACGCCGCGCAAGACACCAAAACTGTAAGTACAAAAATTACTTTTTTTCCACAGGATTGGGGGTCACTTTAGGGGTGCGCGGTATACACGGGAGCGCGTTATACCGCGATAATCGGCATCCATTGCAGTTCAATTGACATACATTATACAACATTTTAACATTCCTATAATATTCCAATGTACGTCTCTTTTTCTTTACACAGACATGGTGTGAGAGGAAAGGTGTGTTTACATGTGATCAGCTGATCACAATATAAAGGGCCACTGTGATTGGCCCTTTACTGTGATCTGTGATCAGCTGTGTCTGAAGGGGGTACACGGGAGGCAGGGTTCTGGAAGGATGTCCATGAACGCCCCCCCCCAAATTGGAAGATTGGGGCTCGGATAGAAAGGGGGGTGTCAGGGGGGCTTCATGGTTTCTTGCACCAGGGACCTGAATGTTCTAGTTACGCCTCTGATAGTAATTATAGCTTTCTGGGAAGGGGGAGACACTGGGGTTGATTTATTAGGGAGGAAGAGAACTTTGCCAAGTGAATTTTAATTTTGCTAAGTTAATTTTCACTGAGCTAAGTGGATATCCAATCACGTGTAAGGCAAAAAAAAAAAAAACAGCATTTTTTGCTCATACATAATTGAAGTCATCACAGCTTTATTTAATTTACTGAACCAAAGCTGGCCATACATTATACTATTTTCCTATTTGATTTCCTTTAGATTTACCTTCAACTATGTAGTGCAAGGGCCTGCCTGATAGCATACAATTTGAAAGTGTTTAGGTTTGATCTCATATTATATGGTTTTGGTAAATCTAAAGGAAATTGTATATTATATGGCCAGCATTAGAGAATGATAATGTTTGGGGTAAATTTTACTTTATATTCTGAAACTGATGTCTTAAATCTCTATTTAGATAAAATATCTGTTTCACAAGAAACCATTTAAAATGGAGTGCATTGATGACACAGATTGCTGAAAACTGAAAGCATTTTCAATTTTCTAAAGAGAGAACATTGCAGAAGCTGTTTGCATTGAGGTTGGAGGGCGGTACAGGGTGAGTCAGAGCTCTGACCTTTCACTTGAGCTTTTGCTACTGATTCTTCTAAAAACCGTTCATCTATTAAAGTAGAAGTAAAGGCAAAACATATTCATATTGGACAGAGTAATGGAGGTTGATAATCCTGTCATGTTTGTTTTTGTTTTTGCCTTCTGTGTCCTATTGGGGAGATTTCCTTTTACATTTTATCCAATAGCCAAAACAGGTAGTGCCCCTATTGGAAGACTTTCCCTCTATTCCTGTTCTGGTGTCAACCATGTCAGGGCTGGGCTCAGCCCTTCCTTCTCAGAGCTCTGTTCTCAGCTTTTGGTTAATTGTCAAAGTCTCTTCCTTCCACATTGACTCACCTGGTCATCATTTCCTGCTCGTCAGCTAGAGCTGCTGGTTATTTAAACTCCTTGGATCAAATCTTCGGTGCCTTTGCCTTGGTCAACATATCTGAATACACTTTGAGGTGTTTTCTGTGCTTGGCTGACTTCCATTCTGGTTCCTGATCCTGTTTGCTGCACCCTACTTCGCTGATCTCTGGACTCCTGTTTCTCTGGCTTGTTCTGACTACCTGTCCTGGTTACCAAACTCTGGCTATGTTTTGAATATGTTTGCTATGTTTATACCATTTTACCATTTTATTAAATAGTGTGATTTTTACTGCACTTCTGTCTCAGTCTGATTCATGGTTCCTGACGAACCCAAAAATTGGGATTTTCTTTTACTTTCACATTCGATGATAACAGTATATAGGTGAATCTCCATAATGTGGCACAGACAGCAATTACAGGTTTTCTAAATACTCTCCAACAAAGTCCAAATAAAATAGAAAAAAGCTAGCAAGTGCGCCGATCAGAAAAAAAGTTCCTTTGGCGGTCTGATACTGGTAGTTCTTTGAGAATGAGGAATCATAAGCTGACAAGGTGCTACAGCTCTTTAAAATTCCACTGGGTGGCAGGAACATATGTAGACAAAAAGAGCGCATATCCGCCCTAGTGTAACACAGCTTTAATACATAATTCAATAAAAAGACTCCAACTATTGTACTCACATTTTGGAGAAGATAAAATCAGCACATAAAAATCTCTCTGGCTGATCTCCTGGGCCGCCGCTGTCACCGCTGTAAGATCCAAAGAATGGGAGGAAGACCGCAAATTCACTGGCTGGCTGCCCGAGTTCTGAGAGCAGACAGGCCTTGCCTCTGAAACGCATCATCATGGCAACGGTCTGACATCAGCTCTCTCCCCTTGCCCTCTCTTTGTGTTGGTTTTCATTAATGGTGCATGGCACCGGCTGGACAGGACACTGTGCTGAGTCACGGCTGAGGGTCCTTTATGGGTGATTGCTTTATGGACTTTCCTTCTGCCTAAGGTATGCACACTTTATGGGGCACTAGAAGAGTTTTGTATAGGCTATATGCTTTGTTATCACCAACTACCTCAGTAAAGGATTTTTGTTTGTTTACTTGCTTTGCCTGGTCTGAAGTCTCTTAAAAGGGTGCATGCACAACGTATCAAAATAACAGGACTTGCAACATAACAGGGGGAGCAAGTTAAAAGACGATATCAAACATGGATCCAAAACACAGAGTGCTATCCAGAGAAAGTTAATGTGTTGTTTCTAAGGATTACAATGTCTGTGTTACATGCCAAGCAACCAATCAGCCAGGAGAGGGGTGATATGGCAAAGGTGAGGCTAGCTTTGGTAGTGGAGGGGGATAAGTGCTTGGCACCTTCACTAGCAGCAGATTACCCACTTTGTGACCAGACCCACGGCACAGAGTGCCTGGGAATCCAGCCTGGGGTCGCGGGAGAGAGAAACCATAGAATTAGTCACTGGGAAAGTGGTGACATGAACTGCTAGATTGGTGGAGACCGGTACAGGCTTAGCAGTACCAGTCCCTAAATATTGCACACCTGGGAGTGTTGTCTTCTAAGGAGAGAAGTGTCAAGTATAACAGCCACGGAACAAGATAGTTAACTGTGCAACCCACTTTTAAGTTGGAGTACCTCCTTAATGTTGATTTCACATAAAAGTGGCTCTGGGTCCAGCCGTTTTTTTTCTTCATCTAGCTAGAATGTATGTGAAGAGATATAAACGCTCCCTCTTAATTCATTCACTTAATGCAGCCAAAGCATGCATCCCCCTGGATTGGAAGCAACCTACGGCTCCCCTAATTAGCTTATGGCTGACCAAGATTAATGACATTTATATGATGGAGAAATTGATGGCCATGATCCAAAATAAAGAAAAACTATTTTGCAAACATTGGTCCCACTGGACTGATTTTATATTCTCCGCAGACTACCAGTCCTTACAGTCTTCCTCGAGTTAGATGCAGATCCTGCATCCCGGTTGCTGCTGGGACTTGCCTTTAGTTGAGAGTTGGGCGCAACGTCCCCTTCTGATTGTGTCTGAAATTTCCACTCAATCCCTCCCCCCCTTCTCCCCTTCTTGTATTTCTTCCCTCTTAGATTGTTAAATTTTTCACATTTTGCCATATACAGCTAAATATATTAATCATACGATCATGATATGTCCTCACTTTTTTGTTGTTGGATTGGGAGACTAAAAGTCCTGTTCATTTAATATGTACAGTCCTCATGCTCTGACAAAATTAGCTAGAGCTCCTCAGTTTTGTTTTATTAAACTGTAAAGTTTATATTTTTTGTAATCCACGTGGTAAAGGGGTCCAATCGTTGGTTTCCGATTGAAATTTTTAAATAAAAAAAAGTGACTCTGGGGCTGTGCTTCAGGCATTAGAAGTGCAGTCCTGCATTGTCCCCGCTAGGGCGTCTAAGGCCCACTCACACTTTAGTTATACTTTTATGATGGTCTGGTAAGCACATGAAAAGAGCTGGAAGCTATATCTGCTGGCTGGCTGGAAATGTAACTAGAAAATATTTATATGGAATATTCATTTTTTTTCTAAGAAAATATAAAATATATACCGGTACAACATATTATACAAAAAAAAACAATATTTTATTATTTTATTTGTCTTCTGTGTCATTGAGTATCAATTCATCTCCTGTCCTATAGACACAGAAGAGGAAGTCCACCCATAGACAGCTGTCATCAGAACAACAGTCTCCATTGTAAGTTTTCCACTCCATTCCTGTTCTGATGAGAAGTCATAGTTTTGGATTTCACTTCATTGATAAACCTTGTGGCAGTGGTCACCAGCACAAAGAGAGAGAGTGAAACCCAAAAGTGGAACTTCTGTTTTAAGCACTCCTCGCCCCCTTACATGCCACATTCGGCATGTAATTTTTTGGGGGGGAGTGGGTACCTAGTTTTGACAAGTACTCAGCTCCCACTTCCTGCTCTCGTCGCCTCGCCACCTAGGTGACTCTTCCTCTCCCCCTAGGCGGCGACTCCTCTCCGTCTCCATCTCTGGAACACGTCACAGGACCCAGAAGATTGTCTGGCCACGAAGAGAGCGCAGCACATCTAGCACATGCTCAGTGCGTACCCAGCTGTAAAGCCGCAAGCTTTCACAGCCGGGTGCCCACACTTGCAATGCCGGCACTGCAGAGAGGCGGGAGAGAGGAGCTAGGCATTCGGCGGCCGCATCCCTGTCTGTTTATTAAAATTCAGCAGCTACACTTTTTGTAGCTGCTGACTTTAAATAAACTTACAAACAAGTGGAACTCCACTTTAACAAATCTATTCAAAACAAAAGTGATTGACTCCTGCTGCATGTATTAGAATGCCTACTAGCTCTATGCATGAATGTGTAATATGCTGTCAGGATGTTGTCATAGTTTTTAAGCTATTAACTGGCAAAGTATTACTCAAAACCAACAAAAGCTATTTATTTATTTATTGCACAAAGTAGAATTATTCCTTAATCCCTTGAAGCTCATAATCATAGTACAACCTATAAACATAAGAACCCACATTTTCCAAGGAAGCATAGTCATAAGACATTTTATACAAGTGCAGAAAAGAAAAGGATTTTTTACTTGCCTGTAAAATCTGTTTCTTGGAGTACAGTAAAGAACTCATAATCATAGGCAACTAGATTATATGCTGCTACCTTCAGGTGTCCAATCACCTGAAGGTAGCAGTATGTAACCCAGGAGACTACAACTGTGTCTGTACCCTGTACTATAGGATTAAGAAATAACTGTTAATTTTGCCAGAGTTACAAAACTGTCTTTATCCTCCTGTGTGCTAAACTAATATATCAAACTATCTTAAATCTTATCAGTTTTCCCACCTTCCCTCACCTTCCCAACTGAACTTCAAAAGAACATCTCCCTAAGTAATGGAGTGGACGATGAGTTGTAGTTAGGGTTACCACCTGTCCAGGATTCACCCAGACAGTCCAGGTTTTGAATCATGTGTCCGGATTTCAGTCCACCTGAAACCCAAATACATTGTTAAGACAGGAATGTGGCTCAGAACAGAGCTTTACAAGAGAATGAGGGGGCACTATGTGCGTCACATTACTATTCTCTTTGAAGTGCCCAAAGGTGTCCCAGGTCTGTTACAATCCTATAGTGTACATTAAAACAAAAAATAATTTGCTGTGCGACGCTAAAGTGTTTGGCTTGAAGAAAAAGTGTCAACTCTAGTTGTAGTCCAGATTAGGAGAGCAATCTGGGTGAAAACCAAAACCTTCATAGGCTCACAGACAAGCATAACCGCCCTAGGACAGGAGTTATTTACAGAATCACTAGGTGAAAATAAATGAAAGAAAAACAAGGAGAATGTAAATAATGCAGCCACCACATTGAAGGACTGGTAAACTGCAATAAAATAAAATAAAAAATTGGGTTTATATATGCTTTAATCAAACATAGGAAGTATGTAAAACTGTAAAAAGGTTATCTGTTACTACTAACATTGATATCTATTTCTACATTTAAACAGGAAGACTTTTTTTTAATAACGTGGGGAAAAATGGTGATCAAAAGGCAGAAACCCCCAGCAACAAGCCAAGTCTTACCACCATTCACAACAAAAAGCCAGTACTTTACCATAGGGAAAGCAGATCCAAATGATTCCCAGGTCAAAGGTGGACAATCCTGTTTCTCTGGAAAATGTACATTAGTATCCGGTCTTGTCTCATACATCCTGGTTAACTGTTTACAAAAAATATATATGTTTTAAAAAGTATATATTTATTATTGAAACTGAAAATATCAAAAAAACTTGTTTAAAATGGGTTCTATTTGTCAGTTTTTTTTTAGTCCATATAGTAAACATATCGGTTATAAACATTTATTTTTTTTCACCACTTTATAAAATAATAAAAAAGTAACATTTTCAATAAAAGTCTTACTATAGGTTAACAATAAATCCAGACTAGACTCACTGTTTGTGGTGTTATGCTTGGCGTAACATTTTCTGGTAAAATGCTTCTCAAAGTAGGTGATGGCTTTGGTGCAACTAAAGACAGAAGATTATCTGCTTATGTCATGATACAGAATCAAGCAATGAATAAAAAAAATACAAAAATACCTAAACAGAAGAAACTGTACAAAAAAGTGGCAACCATCCCAACCTATAACTGGCCTTTCAAGCAAGGTGGGAAGGGCACTGTGTAGCTGGCCAGCTAGAACCTGTCCTAGGTAGCTAATATAACCTACATGTATATACAGCTAAACCTGCTAAGAACCTAAATGTAGTGCACATGTTTATATGTGAGAGACAAAAGCAACGTTTTTCACTGTGATTTTATGCTTGAATGTCATATAACAGTTGTATGGTGTGTTCACAGAAGCAAAAGAAAAAATATGCCTTTAAGAATCGTTTATTTATATGACAGTGAAGGTAAGCTCAAATTACATAGTAGAATTCATACCAGAAAGCATAGAGTTAAGCTTTTGTGACTCATCAGGAGTCCTTGCCCAATCACAGCTAATCTCACATTGAGCAGAGTCTTGACCTATCACAGCCATCTTTGCATCCATTCTGTCTGGGAGGTTCCTAATACTGTACATGTGCTGCATTCATTCCACATGGAGACAGAGAGCAGAGCAGACATACAGAGTTCAGTTTTATGGAAGCAAGGGCCTAAATAGGTATGTTACACAAGTTATATATATGTTCTTATTGTAAATAGTGTTATCAGAACTGAATACTGATCTAGTTGTGTGTTCACAAATACTGAAGAAATAAATATATCCACCATTTTATGTTGAATGACAAGATTGAATATTTGAACCGCCTTTTTGTGATACTTATTCAACACGTGTTTGTACATGGACTGTCTGCTGCAAAGCAGCAGTGTTATCTATGAAGAAAAGTGAAGTTAATAAAGAAGTTATTTAAGCATTTGCTGTGCTCTTTAAACCTTACTGCTTCCATAGAACGGCAATAGAGGAATTTCAGAGTAATAGACAGTCTTGTTGGACTGAAAAGTCAGAGAACACAATTCTTCTAATGCCACAGCGCATGAGGCACTTTATAGTGCTGCGCCTGCCACACACTGCACATCACAAACAAAAGACCTCCCAGCAAGCCTGCAAAACAACCAAGTTAGCCCTGTCTAACAATTTACATAAAAAAAAGTTAAGATCGCAGTATATACAGAGGTCCCTTAGTGTGGGCACTGCACCATAAGCATATATTTGCAAATATGTGCAAATAAAACCCTCTGTTTTTAACGTAAACTGTTAGACAGGGCCAATTTGGTTGTTTTTCTGGCTAAACAGAACAAACCAGCTCTGTACAGCTTTCCTTTATAACACAGTATAATAAATATCCATGTTTTCCTATAGCAGTACACTCTGATGGGTGTTTTAAAAGCTTGGTCCTTTTAGATACTTTGTTGACTAAATACACTTAGAAGGGCATAGTGCCCTTCTAAGTGTATTTAGTCAACAAAGTATCTAAAGAGAAAGTCCTTCTTTGAGGTGCCTCCTCTGGGAATCTGCTCTGTGTTGTTACAGTTGTTTTTTTGTAATTTCAGTAAGTAACTGACAAATCTGCCTTTACGCCCTGGTTCACACTGGGTACGATTTGGAACGATTTGAGATGCGATTTGACATGTGAAATCGCATCTCAAATCGGCGGCATTTGCCGGCAATTGTCGGCAATGTCACTGTCCTAATCAGTGCGACGCCGCATCTGCGATTTCAAAAAGTAGTTCCTGTACTACTTTATGCGATTTCGGGCCGCGATTTACATTAAATTGCGGCCGAAATCGCGGCAAAATTTACCGCGATTTTGAATTCGCAGCAGTGTGAACCTAGGCTACATGTGTTTTTTAGAAATCTGAAAAAAAAAAAAAACGAAATAAAGAATAAAAATAAATAAAAAAGAATGTGTTAAATAACTGCTTCATGCTTACACCTTTTTTTACCCCCTATGGGCTAGAGTTGATTTTACAATTCTGCCATTCTGTTTATTCAGCAATATCTTCCTCTGAGGAAGTTCCGTAGGAGGTAATGCGTAAAGGTGGAGCCTAATGACATCAGCATGCTGATTGAAATATACCACTTGTAAACTCTGCAGAGTGGAGCAATTTCCTTGGAACACAAACTGGCTAATGCCTCGTATACACGAGCGGTTTTCTCATCGGAAAAAAGTTAGATGGTTTATCTGACAGAATTCCGCTCAAGCCTGCCTTGCATACACACGGTCACACAAAAGTTCGGTGAACTTTTGACTGCCAAGAACGCGGTGACGTAAAAGACTGCGACGAGCCGAGAAAATGAAGTTCTATGCTTCTGAGCATGCGTCGATTTGTTTCCGAGTATGCGTCGGAATTTTGCACGTCAAGATTTGTACATGCGATAGGAAATTCCGATCGGATTTTTTTCCTGACGGGAAAAAGAGAACCTGCTCTCTATCTATCTATCTCTCTATCCAGAAGTTTTTCCATTGGAAAAAGTCTGATGCAGCATATACACGGTCGGGATTCCCAACCAAAAGCTCTTATATACGTTGTTACATCAAAGCAGCAAAATAAATAAGCAATTCTCCTAAACATTAGCTTGATTAACAATGCGTTCCCTTATTATGCACCAGCAACAACATGACAGTCAATCACTGAAATATGCAGCACCTGCATCACACCATCAGACATTGTGGATGGTGGGATGCAGGTGCTGCATATTTCCGTGATGGACTGTCATGTTGTTGCTGGGACATAATATGTAGATGCATTATAGAACAAGCTAATGTTTTGGAGAATCGGATATTTCTTTGCTTTGATGTAACAATATACAGTGGAACCTCGGATTGCGAGTAATGCGGTTAACAAGTGTTTCGTAATACGAGCACCGCATTTAAAAAAAAAATCCTAACACGGTTTGCGAGTGTTGTCTCGCAAACGAGCAGGATTCAGGCCAAAGCGGTGTGCAGTAACGTGTTTGGTCTACGGTAGTGAGGTGCCAGAGCCGAGCAGAGCCGAACAGCGCCATTCGGAAATGCACGGAAAGGCCCGAGGACAGCTCGGCTGACCTCGGCAAACCTCGGGAACGGAGTCTTTCCGAGGTTTGCCGAGGTCAGCCGAGGTGTCCTCGGGCCTTTCTGTCCGTTTCCAAGGCTCTCCGGCGCCCCACCACCTTTGGCCGCATGCGGTATTGCATGCCATTAAAGTCAATGCGGAACAAATTATTTTAATTTCCATTGACTTCAATGGGGAAACTCGCTTTGATATGCGAGTACTTTGAATTTAAGAGCATTCTCCTGGAATGGATTATGCTCGTAATCAGAGGTTCCACTGTATATGTATATATATATATATATATATATATATACAGTATATATATATGTCGATCCTATCTCCCTCTGCCATGCACAGTGACTCCATAGGTGATCCACAATTAAGGCTATTGTTGTGTGGCCATTTTGTCCACACTGTCGTGGGCACTTTTCTTTGCACCGGGCATAGTACCACCATCCCTGCATTTGTACTCTTGGGGTGACATGCCAACATTCCTTGCTATTAAGACAAAAAAGCAAAGATCTACTGTTGTAGTTGATTGTATGGCTTGTGTCATCTAATTGGAGCACTCTTTTTATTGTATGATGTCTTTTAACTATACTTTGTAATAAATACTTACCTTTTTACAACAATGTCTGACTGTTTTCTCTGGTACCTGTAAAGTCCACTAGTTTTTGCTTTTTTCTTGGTCATGTTATTCATGGATGAGGTCAATTTTAATTCTAATTATCTAATTATAGCCAGTTTCTTCTTATAATTGTTTATTAAACCTCATTATTGTAACTTTGTATTCCACTAATTATCTCTTATTTCTATGCTAGGCTTCAACTGTGGCATTTATCAAACATGTGAACAATGCTCATGTGGTGTAATGCCCTGTACACACAAGCGTTTTTTCCTTCGGAAAAAAAACTATGGTTTTCGCGATGGAATTCCTATCAAGCCTGCCTTGCATACACACGGTCACACAAAAGTCCGGTGAACTTTTGACTGCCAAAAATGCGGTGAAGTAAAAGACTACGACAAGCCCACAAAATGAAGTTCTATGCTTCCGAGCATGCGTCGAATTGTTTCCTAGCATGCATGTTTTTTTTCCCCGTCGGAAAAGCATACAGAAGAACGGTTTTCCCGCCAGAATTTTTTTATGATGGGAAAAAAGAGATCCTGCTCTCTTTTTTTTTTTTCTAGCAGCTTTCCTGTGGGAAAAAGTCAGATGGAGCATACACACAATTGCGTGTACGGGGCATTAGTGGTGTACTTTTGGGGCAATTGCATCTTGTAAAGAAAATTAGGACTTATTCACTAAGGTTTCACAGACTTAAATACGATTCTATGGTCTCCACACCCATTGACTTATGTCCCCTTTAGGAAATGATAATGTGGAAAAAACATACTTGCCAAAAATCCAGTATTTTCATTTTTTGATGAACTTGTGCAATGAAATTGGTCATTTGTTGAAGATGAAATCTGGCAAGCTCTTACTTCTGCACCTTGAGATGTATTTATATACAGGCATTCATTCTCTTTATTCAGATAGAGTAACTGAAATTATAAAAAAGAAATATACTATAATTATTGTATGTAATGCTATTATTATTATTATTATTATTATTATTATTATTATTAATAAAGCTAATGGTTAGATTAAAAAAAAAAAAAAACAGAATTTTAGTGAGCTAACTTACTTGGAAAGAAGTATATCTCATATTGTTCAGGCAGCTTGATTCTTTATAAACCTTCTGTGCAGGGTGCCCACTTCTCTTCTTGCCTCTGAACTTCCAGCACCATGGGGTTTAATAACTTCAGGTCTTCTGTGAAGCTGCTGTAAAAAAGTTCCTGAGGAGCACCGGACCTCTCTCCCTCCACTGAAAAAAAACTACTTTCATTGCTTTCGCTGCCTGTAACACAATCTGTGATTGGCGGAGAGTCCTATGAGTCATAGGATTCTCCCCCTCATTCGCAGATCATGGTGGAGGAAGATGAAGGGAACCTTTTTCACAGATGCTTTACAGAAGACCTGATGCTATTAACCTCCACATCAATAAAAGTTCAGCAACAGAAAGAGGACTGAGTATCCCTGCACAGACAATTTATACAGGATATACAGTAGTTGCCTGCACAATGTGGGACATACTTCATTACAGGTAAGTTAGCTCACTAAAACTATAGATTTTTTTTTTAGAGCTAAACTTTAATTTTACTATTACTATGATTTACTGTTGTGTTTTTATGTACTCCTGTAAGTCTTTAACTGCATATACAGTATTAAAATGCTGATATGCAAAAGATGGCCCCCATCAGACTGACCATTTGGGCTCTCAGGCACTGCCCGATGGCCCCATGCCACTATTGGGCCCCATCAGGGTTGCCAGCCTCAGTAAAACCAGGGACAGTATGTAAAAATTCCAAGATTATAGCTGCGCCGCCTCTCCAGTACCTTTTCAGTGTTCGTAAGTATACTCATAGGTAGATTCAGTAAGAGTTAGGCCGACTTATCAGTAGATAAGTCGACCTAACTCAGAATCTACGCCGACCTATGTTTAAGCGTATGCTCAAACAGAGATACGCTTAAACATATCTAAGATAGGACGGCCTGCGCCGTCCTATCTTAGATTGCAATATTTTGGATGGCCGCTAGGTGGCGCTTCCATTGCGGTCGGCGTAGAATATGTAAATGAGGAGATACGCCGATTCACGAACGTACGCCCGGCCGCCGCAGTAGTTTTACGCCGTTTCCGTAGCGCATATACATATATACTCATTAAATCTATTTTTTGCAGTTAATTATCATGGACAAGGTGATACCTCTAGGGACACTTGCACTAGCCATGTCAATGCTCTGGTTGTTCCCCCCGATGGGGTTACCTTTTGCTCCGCCTCCTCAGCTCCTGCGCTGGGTGTTTGTTGCTGCCGCCGCCTGTGGAATCAGTGACTGGTGACTTGGCCCAGCCCATTGGTGAGTATGGGGTCCTACACCCTGACCCCGATGATTACTTACCTCTCTGCCAATCTTATGCAGCATACATTCATTTGATTTACTACTTATATTACAGGCATAGTAAAGCATTTACCCCTGAAGAATGAGCGTGGTCTTGCGAAACGTCATCGGGTACTACTGATGCTTGTACATTTTTCTGATGTTTGTACATCATATATACTGTTTACCATGTATGTGGATTGTTTTCTTTTTTACATTGTATGCATATTTTATCAGCCTGCATTTATTGCTGTTGTGTTTTAAATGCACAACTTATTGTAATAAATCTACTTTTTATACAATTATGAAATGTTTTTTGGCTAACCATACTCACCTCACTCAAAGTCCCAGGGCGAATCCTATGTATATATGTATTGTATTGGGAATGGAGGTGATGTTGGGGTGACACCAGACCTTTTTATTATAGACCTACACCCGATAGAACACCTTTGAGATGAATTAGAGTGGAGACTGCGAGCCAGGCCTTCTCGTCCACATCAATGCCTGACCTCACAAATGCGCTTCTGGAAGAATGGTCAAACATTCTCATAGACACACTCCTAAACCTTGTGGACAGCCTTTACAGAAGAGTTGAAGCTGTTGTAGGTGCAAAAGCCTGGGACAAATCGATATTGAACCCTATGAACTAAGACTGGGATGTCATGCGTGTAAAGGCAGGGGCCCCAATACTTTTGGTGATATAGTGTAGGTTAGTCTTAGATTGTGGATGCCAGTAAATTTGTGTTCAGAACTGATACAATGTGCAATTCAGATGTGTTCCCATAGAACTCGATGAGCCTGGAATTTGCATCCAGTGGCGGAACTACCACCATAGCGACCCACGCGGGCGCTATGGGGCCCGCAGCCGAGTGAGGATCAGGGGGGCCCGGCAGGAACGTTGTTCCCGTTAGCAGCTGTGGCTGCTTACACACACACACTGCTCCAGGCACGCTCTGCCAATGAGAGCACACTGCCGAGGGATCTTCTAGAGACTTCACAGCTCTGACACAGCCGAAGGGAGACCGGGGATGCAGAAGATTTCATTTCCCGCCTCTGTGCCGTGCCGATTTCTGAAGATGAGGTCAGGTAGGTGGAGAAGCATGGCTTTCTATGTGGAGGAAGGAGGGGGTGAGAATTCCTGCCTGGAGCAGTTTATTTTAGTGGCGAGGTTATGGAAAGAGGTGGGTTTGCTTTTGGAGAAGGACCCCCCTCCCCCCTGTAAGCTTCTTGTAGAGAAGTTTACAGGGGGTGGTTGGCAGGGATTTGGTTCTGGGTGGGAAGTTTGTTAAATGAAGGGAGATATTATTTAGCATTAGATATGAGGGAGATATTTTTGCCTTGAGGTGTGATCAGAGACAGGGGGGTTAATATTGTGGGGATATATGAGGGAGGGTGGTGTTTTTTAGTGGGGAGTTTTGCTTGTGGGGGTTCTTAAGCAGTAGAGGGGGGGATTTTTTCCTTTAGTTCACACTGATGTGGCTCTGCAAGGTGTATTTTGTGTGGGCATGGCAGCCCATTTATACTGTGTGGGCTGCTGTGCCTCCTTAAATACAAAGAAAAGGTCAAAAGGACCCTCCACCATTTCTGGAGTCGCAGCCCGCACAGGAATCGCAAATGCAGAGCAGTTCCCACATCGCATGTCTCCTGTCTGCAGTTTACACTGCCCCATATGAACTGCTGGGAGTGCCAATTAAAACTTAATGGCACCCCCAAATCAGTTCGCATATCTCAGTGCGATCTGCAAATTCGGACAGGAATTGAATCACATGGGTGTGAACACCCAGGGCTCAAGTCCTGCGGGAACGCATGGGAACGACGTTCCTTTACTTTTTCCACAGCAGGAATGCCGTTCTCATTGTCAAGGTGCACCGACCTCCCCTACCTTGGTCCTCCTATTTCTCCTCCTCCAGCGGCCGCTGTTACAAAGTCCCAGCTCTAGTGATGGGTGAACACTGATTCATTGGCAAATTGAATCAATGTGATGTAAATTATAGGAGCCGGGACTTTGTTACAGCGGCCACTGGAGGAGGAGGAGGTGGACTGAGGGAGGGGAGGACGGGATCGCGCTGGGATATTCAAATCCCAGATTCAGACACATGCCAGGCTTCATTGCTAGACACAGATCAGGCTGCATTGCTGCACACTGATTAGGCTGCATTTGATGGACACTGGCAAGGCTGCATTTCATGGGCGCTGATCAGGTTGCATTTCATGGGCACTGATCGGGCTGCATTTGATGGACACTGGTAAGGTTGCATTTGATGGGCACTGGCAAGGCTGTATTGATGGGCACTGATCAAGCTGCATTTGATGAGCACTGGCAAGGCTGCATTGATGGGCACTGATCAAGCTGCATTTGATGGGCACTGGTAAGGCGGTAAGGCTGCATTACTGGGCACTGATCAGGCTGCATTTGATGGGCACTGATCACGCTGAATTGTATGGGCACTGGTAAGGCTGCAATAATGGGCACTGATCATGCTGCATTTTATGGGCACTGGCAAGGCTGCATTGATGGGCACTAATCAGGCTGCATTTGATGGGCACTGAGGAGTGAGTGGCCCAGGGCAGGCAGCCTGAGGAGAGGGGCCACAAGCTGGCATACTCAGCAATCCCAAACTTACTCTTCTGCACAGATTAACACATGTGTGCAGACGCATTGGGGTAGCAGGGGTCCCACACATTGGAGCCTGCATAGAAATATAGTGCAGAAGGAGTCCCAGTTGTTGCAACTTGTTTTAGAAATTCCCTGCTAGGGAACCATTATCACACAGTGTGGTGTGTTTTATTGTTAGTATAGCATACAGATTAAATTATTTTGTTGTTACATCTGTGCTATATTTATTTGTTTAATGCATGTGAATGTTAGATGTGTCCTCAACTCATAAACTGGCGCTTCACAATAAATATTGCAGTTTATTCATTAAAAAAGTAGTACATAAAACATACATATGCTGTGTGTATGTATATATATAGTAATCTCATGTTGTGAAGGGACATTTCTAAACACGTGCCACTACTATAGACACCCAGCAGGTACCATATTTAAAGGATTTTTTTTTTTTCACTTTAAGCATCATTAAAATCGCTGCTCAAGAAAAAACTACAGTTTTTAAAATGTTTTTTTCCATTGATACATGTTCCCTGGGGCAAGACCCGGGTTCTCAAAGACGTTTTCCAACAATAACTTGAATATTGGGCTTTAAAATGAGCACTTTTTTGAATTTGAACGTTCGAGCACGTTCGCTGCATGGGGCACAGGTCACGCTGCATGGGGCACAGGTCACGGTGCATGGGGCACAGGTCACGCTGCATGGGGCACAGGTCACGCTGCATGGGGCACAGGTCACGCTGCATTGACACTAGGGCGGCTCTGGGGGGCCCCATACAACATTTTGCTATGGGGCCCTGTGATTTCTAGTTACGCCCCTGTTTGCATCTGAACCACACCGCAGTGTTTAAAAAATGCACATGCTCTTTTTAAATTTGCAGCAAATTCACACTGCCTCTGCACTGTACATATGTAAACCAGCTTCATAGGAAGCCGGCTTTATTTACATGTCCTGGGGATCGAATGCGGTTCAAAACGCATCCAATTGATATATATGTGAATAGATAAGTTCACCTTTAGGAACATGGGGGCAGATTCACGTAGCTTGGGCGCAGCGTAACGTAACCCGTTTACGTTACACCGCCGCAAGTTTTCCGATTTAGTGCCCGATCCACAAAGCACTTACCTGGAAAATTGCGGCGGTGTATCGTTAACACTTCCAGCGCAAGGCGGCCCAATTCAAATGGGGCGGGTACCATTTAAATTAGGCGCGCTCCCGGACGTACTGCGCATGCTCCCGTCGCAAATTTCCCGACGTGCTTTGCGCAAAATTACGACGTGCCGACGTTTTGTGAATCGCGAGGTGATCAAATGACTTACGCCGGGAAAAATAAATTTTTTGAAAATAATTCAAAAGCGACGCGGTAAAGACGGGCATACTTTAACATGGTGGAGTACTTTTCCACCATATTAAAGGTGCCCTATCTTTGCGACGGAAATCTAACACTTGCGACGAAGGTAACGACGGGAAAAATCTTCGTGGATCGCCGAAAGTCCTAATTTGCATACCCGACGATGGTTTACGACGCAAACTCCCCCCAGCGGCGGCCGCGGTATTGCATCCTAAGATCCGACAGTGTAAGTCCATTACACCTGTCCGATCTTCTGGCTATCTATGCGTAACTGATTCTATGAATCAGTCGCATAGATACTCTGAGAGATACGACGGAGTATCTGAGATACTCCGTCGTATCTCTTTTGTGAATCTGGCCCATGGTACATGTTACACCTAAATTTAAGGTGTAAAAATGAACATACTTCTATGCACCAGACCTTCACTCTCTGTGACAGTGGGTGAGGGATCTTCTCCCGCTGTCCAATTTTGAAAACAGCGAGGCTGTGCGGGGCTCCGCCCACAGAGTCGTGTCATTTATGCACAGGAATCCACCACCACGACAGACGGTCTTGTAGCATTAATGAACTTCTAGCACGTTGATCAGCACGTTCATTCACACTATCTCATTCATTCACACTATCTAAAGCTCAGAAACTGTCTGTTTGTACAGAGGTATGGGCAGAGAGCTCTAGGCAGTGTGTTCCAGAGCCTAATAATGATACTTACCAATGAGCTTAAATAATTTGGATCAGAATAAGAAAACCCCTCCATTTCCAGGTTTTGATTATCAATCAGTACACAAGTGTTCACATCAGTGCTTTTACACAGTTTTTGCCCAGATTTTCATCTGTAATATTTGCAACAACTTCCCTCAATTGAACCTAAAATGAAAAAAAGATAATCAGTATTGTTACTGTATACGCTTAACTTTTGTTTAATATATTTATATATAAGTAATTTTTCTTCATAAATTTGGGCTACAAGTTATACTGCTACATATTTTTGGTGAAAAAATAACCCAAATTAGTGTATATTATTTAGCCTGTGTGAAAGTTATAGAGTCTACAAGCTATGGTACCAATCATTGAAAATTGATCACACCTGAAATGTCAGGACAGTACACATATCCCCCAAATGACCCCTTTTTGGAAAGTAGACAGTCCAAGGTATTTGTTAAGAAGCATGGTGAGTTTTTTGAAGTTGTAATTTGTTCCCACAATTCTTGGGAAAATAAAGACATTTTTATTTATATAGTTTTTTACACAAAATTGTAAAGAGTATGGCAATGCCACATGTGTGAGACTTTTCACAGCCTGGCCACATACAGAGGCCCAACATCCAAGTAGCATCTCTAGGTGTTCTAGGAGCATAAATTACACATCTAATTTCCTGACTATCTATCACAATTTTGAAGGCCCTGGAGCACCAGGACAATGGAAAAACCAACAAAATTACTCCATTTTGGGACCCAAACACCCCAACCTATATTTTTTGAGGCATTATGAGTCTTTTGAACATGTCATTTTTTTCCACAAGTTTTTGGAAACTTTGGAAAGAAATAGAAAACATATTTTTTTTACACAAAGTTGTCAATTTATAATATATTTTTAACATAGCATGTACATACCAAAAATTACACCCCAAAATACATTCTGCTACTCCTTCTGAGTATGGTGATACCACATGTGTGAGACTTTTTCACAGCCTGGCAACATACAAAAGCCCAACATCCAAGTAGCACTTCCAGACGTTCTAGGAGCATAAATTACACATATCATTTCCTGACTACCTAACACACTTTTGAAGGCCCTGGAGCCCCAGGACAATGGAAATGCCCACAAAATGACCCCATTTTGGAAAGCAAACACCCTAATGTATATTCTATGAGGCATTATGAGTCTTTTGAACGTGTCGATTTTTTTCACAAGTTTTCGAAAAAGATATTTCTAACCCACAGCATGTACATAGCAAAAATTACACCCCAAAATACATTCTACTACACCTCCTGTATGGCAATACCACAAAGAGAGGCCAACATGCAAGGAGCACCATCGGGTGTTCTAGGGACATAAATTGCACATCTAATTTCCTGACAACCTATCATTTTTGAAGGCCCGTCACATTTCCAACACATAGCATGTACATACCAAGAATTATACCCCAAAATACATTCTGCTGAGCAAAAGGGTAACCAAAAGATTACCTGTGGTTTTAGTAGTGCAGTTATCCACAGAGGAGAGCATTGGTCCAGGCAGCAGGGACGTGGTCAGCGACAACAAAAGTAATTGTCTAGGCAGCAGGCAGAATATTGTCTATAGTCAGTACAGGCAGCAGGCAGAGCTATTGTCAGCACAGCCAAAGCATTGGTCCAGGCAGCAGACAGAGATGTGTTCAGCAACAGTCAAAGAAATTGTTCAAGCAGAGACATGGTCACACAGCCAAAATACTGGTCCTGGTAGAAGGCAGGAACATGGTCCATAATTTAGTTCATGCGGTAGGCAGAGGTATGATAGCAGTAAGTCGGCAGCAGGCAGAAATATTAGGCTTAGGGCCTTGGTCAGGTAACCTGGGTACTGGGACAGAGGCTTCTCCCACCCAAATCTATTTAAAGCCTCAGGTCTCCAGACCCTAATCCAGATATTACAAAACCCAGAGAAAGCTATCCTGGAGCCCCTCACATATGTGAGACCCCTGTGTTCTCATGAATCCCACTACTACAGTAGTAGGGCAAAAGATCAGTCAAAGCAGCAGGCAAAAAACAAGGTCGATTAACAGACCGAGGTCAGTTTACATGGAAGGCAGAAATGTGGTGAATCAACAATGCAGACAGCAGGCAGAGACCTAGTCGATAAACAAGCCAGGGTCAGTTAAGGTGGAAGGCAGTGGCATGGAGGAAGCAGGCAAATTGTCAGCACAGATATTGAAAATGGGGAAATGGCAGGCTGTTAAAAATATGGTCTAATATTTTAGTCATGTGTGAAAATGTCAGAAGCATTATCTGATGCATAGGTCGAGTTGGGAGGGACAATGATAATTGGTGTTTCTTCTAACTCCTCTGCTGCATATGCAACATCTTTTTTGGCGTCTTCGGCCTGCTTCTGATGGTGGAATGCTCTCAGGGAAATGGCGCTCATGAAGTCTGCTAACAGCATCAGAGCGAAGGTTTTCTGGGGAAGAATCTTTACAGGTAGACGTGGGACATGATGATTTTTTCTATGACTTTGAGGAAGGTGGTGGGTCTTTCTGTGGATTTGGTGTAGGTAACATAAGCAACATAAATGGCCACGTTAATAAGATAAATTGCAACTTTTTTATGGTAAATAGGGCTGTAGCATTTAATTGTTGAAATTCATCCCCCTTCCCCCATGTTGATTATAGTCACGGACGCATGAAGGCTTTTAAATGTCTTCCTGGAATCTCCACTGAGGTGTCATTGTGGATGGTGGACAGGACATAGACATCTCTCTTATCCTTCCACTTCACGGCCAACACTTTGTCGTTTCTCAGACTTGCTGATTCCCCCTTTTGTAGCATTGTGTACACTAAAGTATGTGGGAAACCCTTCCTGTGTTTTCTGGAGGTTATTTCACGGTATAGGTGGCGGAAAATGGGGCAGACTGGTGTAGAAGTTATCCTGGTAAATGTGAAGATTTTTGGAAAAGTGGATATGCCAGGTCTCAGACAATTTTTCCACTTGTGCCGATATAGGTTCAGGGGGCTGAAGCTGGGATTTTGTTCCTTTGTATAAGCGGAACACATACAAATATCCCGTGGCTCTTTCACAAAGTGTGTCGATTTTTACTCCATATCTGGGCCCTTTAGCTTGGAATGGATTGTGTGATTTCCAGCCAGCCAGTGAAGTGTACAAGGGACTCATCCACACATATATTTTGGTCAGGGACATCAAGTTCAGCAAATCTTTGGGGAAAAAATTTATAGGTGCGGAAATTTTGTATAATTTGTCATCTCGGAGAGGGCACTGGGTATTGTCACTGAAATTAAAGAAGCGCATGATAGTCTCATAGCGGCACCTGGACATTACAGGAATAAATAAGCATGTGATGGATGGGGTGGGGTGGACCAGTAGACATGTCCTTAATTGTTTTGTAAGCCCCATGTTAAGCGTGAGGCTCATAAACAACTTAAACTCCTCCCATGTCAGACATTTCCACTCATACGGATGGGCATAGGATGAACTGGGGTTGCTAGCAATATACTGTTGGACAAAAAGATTTGTCTGGTCCACAATAGATTGAAGCAAACTGTCGGGTAAAAATAAATAGAAAAAATCAACTTCTGAAAAATTTTACAGTTTTGGCCTGCACACCTGGCTGTGCAGTAAAAGGGGGAATGCTTGTGGATCCCGAGTTGGAAGGCAGCCATATTGGGTTGGCAAGAGCATCTGGGAGGTGCTGGTACTGGTACTTCCATCCATTCTTTTTTTTTGAGTGTTGTGTGCAGTACACTAACAGACACAGATTGGTAAGCCACTGTTCCGTGGCTCTCCTCTACTCACACGTGAACTGTGTGTGAGGAGAAGAAGAAGGGTAACAGCCAGTTACAGGTCTTTGTTTACATTTGTTGTCAGCTGTGATTGGACACAGCCGATCGCGTGGTAAAGAGTCACTCTCATTGGCTCTTCACCTTGATCAGGGATGCGCCATGACTGAGGGACAAGCCAAACCACACTTCACCACAGATCGCCAGGCGCAAGTAAAATGGCGCCCATCAAGATTGCATCTTTCCTGCGCTATTTATAGAGACACACATTGATGTCAGCTGTAAGTGGATCCCTTGAGGACGTGCGTGCGCATGAAACGTGTTGGCTGGGGCCTGTACATACTGACGTCACGCCACAGAGTCCACAAGCTGGATCGGCAGCCTCTAGAGAGATTTTTTTTTTCGCTTTTTTTATATACTTTCTACATGGATTGCTTATTTTATCTATTGGAAATTGCTCATATTTTAATAAAATACTACACTATGTACTTTTTCTGCGGGGTCTCCATGGTGTGAGGTTTATATGCAGAGAAAGGTTCACTGGCACCTGAGCTGTTGGAGGCTGATGAATATCGGGTGACATATGGATTGGATGTGTATTTGCTTATACATTTGATCTATCTGGTGAGTGCATTGCAGAGGCGGTGGTGGTGGGGTGCACTGTTGGTGACAACGTGGATTATTTCTGCACTTGGGGACACTGCAGATTGATATTTATCTTTGCACCTATTTTTGGAACTTTGGGCCAGATTCACCAAAGAGATACGACGGCGTTTCTCCTGATACGCCGTCGTATCTCTGTTTCTATCCATGCGACTGATTCATAGAATCAGTTACGCATAGATATCCATAAGATCTGACAGGTATAATTGTTTTACACTGTCGGATCTTAGGATGCAATACCCCGGCCGCCGCTGGGTGGAGTTTGCGTCGTAAACCAGCGTCGGGTATGCAAATGAGTTACGGCGGATCCCCGACGGATTTTCGCGTTCGCTACGTCGCTGCTAGTCTAGTTTCCCGTCGCAAAGTTAGTCGTCGTTTGACCTGCCCTAACTTTAGTCAGCAATCGTATTGCTGTCTAAAGTATGTCCGTCGTTCCCGCGTCGAAATTTAAAATTTAACGTCGTTTGCGTAACACGTCCGGGAATACGGAAGTACGCTACGCGCGTCGCCGTTCGAAAAAATGACGTCACGGCGCGCAAAGCACGGCGGGAGTTAGGAAACGGAGCATGCGCAGTAGGTCCGGCACGGGAGCGCGCCTAATTTAAATGGCACACGCCCATTTGAATTGGCCTGCCTTGCGCCGGAGGCCGCCGGCGTAGTGTTCATCGCAAGTGCTTTGTGAATCAGGCACTTGCGATGAAAACTTGCGGCGGTGTAACGTATCTACGATACGTTACGCCGCCGCAGTTCTATGTGAATCTGGCCCTTTGTTTGGACTATCAACACTTTTTAAGGAAGGTTGCCACCTAGTGGTAATTACCTTTCATTACATGTATTGTTTATTTATGGTAAATGCTTTTGGTTTTATTGGATGATTATGAATTGGAATTAATTTTGTTTATAAATGCTATGTATGTAGAATTTCCGAGCGCTGCACTGACACTTTTTATTTCTGCATATAAGGTTGGCTGATTACCTTAATTTGTGCTAGCTGTTTTTTTTTCTTCTTTTTTTTGCTTGTTTGGAGCGCTCCCTTACATTATTACACACCTTAAGGCTCCATTCACACCTAGGCGTTTTAACGCCTGAAGCCCGACGCTATTGCAGTCTAAAATACGCTGGAGGGGTGATTTAACATTGTTCTCTATGGAGATGGTTCACATCTCCACGCCGAACACCGAAACGCCGTACGCCTGAAGCTCAAAACAAGTCCCTGACCCTTTTTTTCAGGCGGCTTCGGCTACAATGTGTAAATCACCCCTCCAGCGAAAACAAGGTTAAAAAATGACGCGTTTTGTGGCGGCAAATCGCGGTACAAAACGCCGCGCTAAGGTGTGAATGCAGCCTTAGGCTGGATTCACACCTATGCATTTTTTGTGCTTTTTGCATTTTGCAGATTTGCACTACAGAACGTGTTCCATAGGGAATAATGTTAAATGGACTGTAGTGCAAATCTGCAAAATGCAAAAAGCACTAAAACTGCATAGGTGTGAATCCAGCCTCATTATATATTAAAGCGGGGGTTCACCCTTAGAGGGCACTTTTCCCCCTTAGATTCCTGCTCGTTATTACTAGGGGAATCGGCTATTTATTTAAAAATATGTGCAGTACTTACCCGTTTACGAGACGCATCCTCTCCGTCGCTTCCGGGTATGGGCTTCGGGAATGGGCGTTCCTTCTTGATTGACAGGTTTCCGAGAGGCTTCCGACGGTCGCATCCATCGCGTCACGATTTTCCGAAAGAAGCCGAACGTCGGTGCGCAGGCGCAGTATAGAGCCGCACCGACGTTCGGCTTCTTTCGGCTACGAGTGACGCGATGGATGCGACCGTCGGAAGCCTCTCGGAAGAATGTCAATCAAGAAGGAACGCCCGCTCCCGAAGACCATACCCGGAAGCGACGGAAGAAGATGCAGCTCGAAAACGGGTAAGTACTGCACCTATTTTAATACAAATAGCCGATTCCCCTAGACCGAACGAGCAGGAATCTAGGGGAAGAAAAAAAAAATTTTTAGAAATGGGTGAACTCCCGCTTTAAGCAGATTGGACATTCTGTGTACTCTGTACTACCTCTGCCAGAGCTCGGGTTGTACCCTGATGTCCCACAATTGAAGGCTCATATCTCAGTGGCCAATTAGGAGGTACTTGAATTCTGTGGGGTAACAGGGCAGAAAGATAGGACCTCTCATCTAGTGCTAGAGATGAGGCTTTACCTAGATTCAGGGGCCACCGCAGGTGCATAGAAGGTGTTTGAGGATACTGGCCCAGATTCAAGTAGCAATTGCGCCTGTGTAACCATAGGTTACACAGCGCAATTGCTTACTTGCTCCGGCGTTACGAATGCTCCTGATTCAGGAACATCGTAACGCCGACTGCAGCCTAAAATCTGCGTGGCATAAGGCTCTTATGCCATGCATATTTTAGGCTGCATTCTTGCGATGTTCGCTAGGGGGCGCTCCCATTGTGCTCAGTGTATAGTATGCAAATTGCATACTAACACCGATTCACAATGTTGCGCGAGCCCTGCGTACGCAAGTTACGTCGTTTCCGTACGGCGTGTTTAGCGTAAGGCTGCCCCTTCTAATAGTAGGGGCAGCCAATGCTAAAGGATACCCGTCGTTCCCGCGTTCCGATATTTAAATGTTACGTCGTTTGCGTAAGTGATTCGTGAATGGCGATGGACGCCATTCACGTTCACTCTGAAGCAAATGACGTCCTTGCGACGTCATTTGCCGCAATGCACGTCGGGAAAGTTTCCCGACGGAGCATGCGCTCTACGCTCGGCGCGGGAGCGCGCCTAATTTAAATGATTCCCGCCCCCTACGGGATCATTTAAATTGCGTGCTCTAGCGCCGGGCAATTTTGCCGGCGCGCCCTCGCAATTTACGGAGCTACTGCTCCGTGAATCGAGGGCAGCGGAGCAAATTTGCGGGGGCGCAGGGCCTCCGCAAAAAAAGCGCAATTTTCTTTGAATCCGGGCCAATGTTATTTTTGAGTCTTTAGAGCTGTGTTATGTTCATGTAAAATTGTCCACTAACAAAACAAAGCAACAAAAACAATAAGCTCTATAGCACATTAGGAACATGATTACAATTGTGTGTCTTTTTTTATTTTTTTTGCTATAAGGCGGTTGGTAATGGTTTATTATGAAGGACTCTGGTGACCTCTTGTGGAGAGATGGCAGAAATGAAAAGGATTTAAAATCACTACAAAGTATTCAATCACTGTTTTCCTATAAATTATTGATTGTATTTATTTCATTTTATTTACTATTGCATTACAGCACTGGCATCATTGGGTCAGTTTCCCCACAAAACCCAGCTTCAGGCCAAAAAAATTACAAAAACCCACAGTTAGGTTGACTGGCTTTTACCCAGTTTGGCCTTATTGTATTTGCATGACTGCAATTAAGTCAGTACACTGTAAGTTCTTCTGGGGGTAGGTACTGATGTGAACGGTGCTTTCTCTTCTATGAAGTGCTTTGAAATATTTCAGTACATTTAACCACTTCCCGCTCGGTCAATAGTAAATTGACGTCCGGAAGGTGGTTCTGAAATCCTGACTGGACGTCTATTGACGTCTTGCAGGATAACATGCCAGCGCGCGCCCGTGGGGGCGCACAGCGCGGCGATCGGTGATGCAGGGTGTCAGTCTGACACCCTGCATCTCCGATCTCGGTAAAGAGCCTCTGGCGAAGGCTCTTTACCACGTAATCAGCCGTGTCCAATCACGGCTGATCACGATAAAAACAGGAAGAGCCGTTGATCGGCTCTTCCTCACTCGCGTCTGACAGACACGAGTAGAGGAGAGCCGATCGGCGGCTCTCCTGACGGTGGGGTTCGCACTAATTGTTTATCAGCGCAGCCCCCCCTCGGATGCCCACACTGGACCACCAGGAAGGCCCCCAGGACCACCAGGGAAGGGGGCAACATGTGGATGGCCAGGTACATCCCCCATGGCCATCCACATGTAAAAAAAAAATACAATAGATGCCAATCTGTGCCCACAAATGGACACTGACTGGTAACATGGGCACTGTGAAAAATTAGTAAATAAATAAGTGATGCCCAGCAATGCCATCAGTGCCACCCCTCAGTGTCCATCAATGCCACCCCTTAGTGTCCATCAGTGCCACCTCTCAGTGCCCATCCATGCCCAGTGCCCACCTATCAGTGCCCATCTGTGCCACCCATAAGTACCCATCAGTGCCACCTATAAGTGCCACCCATGAGTGCCCATCAGTGCCGCCTATGAGTGCCCATCAGTGCCGCCTATGAGTGCCCATCAGTGCCGCATACCAGCGCCGCCTATCTGTGCCCATCAGTGCCGCCTCATCGGTGCCCATCAGTGCCACCTCATCAGTGCCCATCAGTGCCACCTCATCGGTGCCCATATGTCCTGCCATATCAGTGCCCATAATTGAAGAAGAAAATGTACTTATTTACAAAAAAAATTAAAGAAAAAAATAAAAAAAATTCTACGTTTTCAGTCTTTTTTTAGTTGTTGCGCAAAAAATAAAAACTGCAGAGGTTATCAAATACCACCAAAAGAAAGCTCTATTTGTGGGAACAAAATTGTAAAAAAATTGTTTAGGTACAGTGTAGCATGATCGCACAATTGTCATTCAAAGTGCGACAGCGCTGAAAGCTGAAAATTGGCTTGGGCAGGAAGGTGCGTAAGTGCCTGGTATGGAAGTGGTTAAAGTGGTTGTAAACCCTTACAGACGGCGTAGACCTACAGGTAAGCCTAGATTAAGGCTTACCTGTAGGTGCAAGAAATATCTCCTAAACCTACACGGTTAAGCCTTTGGGCTGATTATGCAAATTTCCCTTCTCATAACTTGCTTCTGAGCATGCGCGTTTTTTCCCCGTCGTTAAAGCCTACACACGGACGAGAAAAAACGACGACGTGAAAAACAACGAGAAAAAATAGAGCAGGTTCTAAATTTTTAATGGCCATTTTTCACGTAGAGAAAAATGCTCTGGAGCCTACACACGATCGTTTTTAACGACCAATTTAAAAAATGGCATTTTTCACGTCATGAAAAACAGTCGTGTGTAGGCTCCAGAGCATTTTTCTCTACGTGAAAAATGGCCATTAAAAATTTAGAACATGCTCTATTTTTTCTCGTCGTTTTTCAGGAGAGGAGAGGAGGGAAACTGGCAGCACTGCAGGGGAAGATAGGAAACAGGTGGCATCAATACCGCACACCTGGGCACACCCTATGCGCACGCCTATGCATTTACATTTAAATTGATGCTTGTGTTCTAGCAAAAGACATCAACTTAAAGCCCTTTTTCTGCGACACTCTGCCTTCAGCTTTCAAACTCTGGTGGCCAAACTATTTTTCCAACTTTCCACGTTATCATCTTTTACTTAGGGCTTGTTAACAAGTGCAGCAGACACTCTGAAAAAGGCAGAGGCAGAGGCTTGGCTCGGATCACTTTTCAGAGGTGTATGACAGGCATTGAGAATCATGTGGCAGATCCACAGAGCAAGTACGCCGGCGTATCTACTGATACGCCGGCGTACTTTCAAATTACCCACGTCGTATCTTTAGTTTGAATCCTCAAACCAAGATACGACGGCATCTGGGTTAGATCCGACAGGCGTACAGCTTCGTACGCCTTCGGATCTTAGATGCAATACTTCGGCGCCCGCTGGGTGGAGTTTGCGTCGTTTTCCGCGCCGGGTATGCAAATTAGCGATTTACGACGATCCACGAACGTACACGCGGCCGTCGCATTTTCTAACGTTGTCTGTAGTCGGCTTTTTCCGGCGTATAGTTAAAGCTGATATTTTGCGCCGTATAGATAGACTTAGAAATTTTTTTCTTTTTGCGTAAGTCGTCCGTGAATAAGGATGGACGTAACTCACGTCTAAGTTCAAAAAATGACGTCGTTGCGACGTCATTTCGCGCAAAGCACGGCGAGAAATTTTAAAACAAAGCATGCGCAGTTCATTCGGCGCGGGGGCACGCGCTTCATTTAAATGAATCACGCCCCCTACCCGCCGATTTAAATTACGCGCCGAGAGATACACTACGCTGCCGTAACTTACGGCGCAAATTCTTTGTGGATTCAAAGGGCCAGATTCACAAAGAGATACGACGGTGTATTTACAGATACACCATCGTATCTCAGTCGTAAACTGGTCCTATCAATGCGCCTGATTCATAGAATCAGATACGCATAGATAGATTTTTTAAATTTAAAAATGGTGCCGGGGGCGTTCCCGCTGATTTACGATAAATAATATGTAAATCAGCGAGATACGCAAATTCACGAGCGTACGCGGACCCGTCGCAGTGTTCTTACGTCGTTTCCGTATCGGTTTTCCGTCGTATACTTACCCCTTCTTTTATCAGGCGCAGCCAATGTTAAGTATAGCCGGCGTTCCCGCGTCGAATTTGAATTTTCCTACGTCGTTTGCGTACGCCGATTCACGAACACGCGCGTCGCAATTCCCGCTCACGTCGCAACCACTGACGTCCTAGTGACGTCAGTGGGAGCAATGCACGCCGGGAAATTCTACGGACGACGCATGCGCATTTAAATCGGCGCGGGAACGCGCCTGATTTAAATATGACACTCCCCTAGCCGCGGAATTTGAATTCCGCCGGGGGATTTAGGATCCGCCGTCGCAAGTTTGGAGGTAAGTGGTTTGTGAATTAGCCACTTGCCTCCTAAACTTGCGGGAGCGGATCTTAATTCACGTAGATCGAGCGGATCTATAGATCCGCTGAGCTACGTGAATCTGGCCCAAAGAATTCAAAAGTAAGTTACAGCGGCGTGGCCTATCTAAATGTACGTGGATCTGCCCCCATGTACAGTTGTATTCAAAATTATTCAACCCCCACTGAAATTGATTGTTTTGCCCAGTTTGACATTGATTTTGATCATTCAGTCATCCTGCTTACAATTAAATCAAGAGCCACGTGTAGGTCAGACAAATATAACATAACATTTATAATGAAATAACCACAAATGTATTTTCTGTGCTCACATCATTATCAGTTTTATTCAACCCCCAAGTGACGTTCAATCTTAGTACTTAGTACAACATCCTTTTACAGTTATAACAGCTTTTAAACGTGAAGCATAGCTTGACACAAGTGTCTTGCAGCGATCTACAGGTATCTTCGCCCATTCGTCATGGGCAAAAGCCTCCAGTTCAGTCACATTCTTAGGCTTGCGCACTGCAACTGCTTTCTTTAAGTCCCACCAGAGGTTCTCAATCGGATTTAAGTCTGGTGACTGCGATGGCCACTCCAAAATGTTCCAGCCTTTAATCTGCAACCATGCTCTAGTGGACTTGGAGGTATGCTTGGGATCATTGTCCTGTTGAAAGGTCCAACGTCTCCCAAGCCTCAGGTTTGTGACGGACTGCATCACATTGTCATCCAATATCTCCTGGTACTGAAGAGAATTCATGGTACCTTGCACACGCTGAAGCTTCCCTGTACCTGCAGAAGCAAAACAGCCCCAAAGCATGATTGACCCCCCGCCATGCTTCACAGTAGGCAAGGTGTTCTTTTCATCATAGGCTTTGTTCTTCCTCCTCCAAACATAGCGTTGATCCATGGGCCCAAACAGTTTCACCAGTCCACAGAACACAATCCCAAAACTTCTGTGGTTTGTCCACATGACTTTCGGCATACTGCAGTCGACTCTTCTTATTCTTTGGAGACAGCAAGGGGGTGCGCCTGGGAGTTCTGGCATGGAGGCCTTCATTACGCAGTGTGCGCCGTATTGTCTGAGCAGAAACTTCAGTACCCACATCTGACAAATCTTTTCTCAGTTCCTCAGCAGTCACAAGGGGACTTTTCTCCACTCTACGCTTCAGGTAGCGCACAGCAGTCGAAGTCAGCATCTTCTTTCTGCCACGACCAGGTAGCGTTTCAACAGTGCCCTTTGCCTTGAATTTGCGAATGATGCTTCCTATGGTGTCTCTTGGTATGTTTAACATCTTTGCAATCTTCTTATAGCCATGGCCCTTCCTGTGAAGAGTAATCACCTCTTCTATTGTCTTCCTGGACCATTCCCTTGACTTCACCATGTTTGTAACCACACCAGTAAATGTCTAGAAGGAGCTGAGTATCACAGTCATTTTAAAGCTGCCTGATTGGTGCTTATTAGGCTTTATTGCTGCTCCCTGACATCCACAGGTGTTTTCAATACCTGATTGAAAACACTTCAATGAACCTCTGTTCTTCAGAGTGGTAGTCTTTAAGGGGTTGAATAATTGTGTAAATGAAGAATTCACAAAATAAACATTTACTACTGTATTACAAAACCAATTGATGTCATTTTAGTTGGATATGGTTCTTTAAGAAGTCCTTGTAGGATTTCATTCTGAATACAATTACAAATGTACACTGAATTCCCTAAAACCCTTAACAGCATTGGGGGGTTGAATAATTTTGAACACAACTGTATATTGCCTCCTCACCACCTGATTTAAAACAATAATTGCCGTACTACCACACTGCAATCACGTGCATTGCAAATCTTTTCATAATCCATAAATCCTAAAATGAAAATAGTTTATGCAGGACACGCGTCCATCCAAATGTACAGTATCTCACAAAAGTGAGTACACCCCTCACATTTTTGTAAATATTTTAGTATATCTTTTCATGTGACAACACTGAAGAAATGACACTTTTAGTGAGTGTACAGCTTGTATAACAGTGTAAATTAGCTGTCCCCCTCAAAATAACTCAACACACAGCCATTAACCACTTAACGACCGCCTAACGCCGATATACGTCGGCAGAGCGTCACGGCTGGGCATAAGCACGTACAGGTACGTCCCCCTTAAGAGCCCAGCCATGGGTGGCGCTCGTGACACGGTCGTGAGCTCCGTAACCACGCCCGCGGGACCCCCGGCCCTGATCGCCGCCGGTGTCCCGCGATCGGGTCACAGAGCTGAAGAACGGGAGAGGTAAGTGTAAACAAACCTTTCCCCGTTCTTCCTGGTGAGAGTGTCACTGATCGTCTGTTCCCTGTCATAGGGAACGACGATCAGTGACGTGTCATGCCAGGCCACGCCCCCACACAGTAAGAATCACTCCCTAGGACACACTTAACCCCTTCAGCGCCCCCTACAGGTTAATCCCTTCACTGCCAGTGTAATTTTCACAGTAATCAGTGCATTTTTATAGCACTGATAGCTGAAAAAATTACAATGGTCCCAAAATGGTGTCAAAAGTGTTCGATGTGTCCGCCATAATGTCGCAGTCACTATAAAAATCGCTGATCGCCGCCATTACTATTAAAAAATTAAATTATTAATAAAAATGCCATAAAACTATCCCCTATTTTTTAGACGCTATAACTTTTGCGCAAACCAATCAATAAACGCTTATTGTGATTTATATTATATAATATAATATACTATATGTATAAGAATACGTATCGGCCTAAACTGAGGAAAAAATATGTTTTTTTATATATTTTTGGGGGATATTTATTATAGCAAAAAGTAAAAAATATTGAATTTTTTAAAAAATTGTTGCTTTGTTTTTGGTTATAGCGCAAAAAATAAAAACTGCAGAGGTGATCAAATACCACCAAAAGAAAGCTCTATTTGTGGGAGTAAAAAGGAAGTCAATTTTGTTTGGGAGCCATGTCGCACGACCGCGCAATTGTCAGTTAAAGCGACGCAGTGCCGATTCGCAAAAAGGGGCCTGGTCCTTTAGCAACAAAATGGTTCCGGGGCTTAAGTGGTTAATGTCTAAACCGCTGCCAACAAAAGTGAGCACACCCCTAAGTGAAAATATCCAAATTTGGCCCAATTAGCCATTTTTCCTCCTCGGCTAATTGAAGAGCTGCCTCTGCTCCTGTGATCTCGTGGCCAGCGCTCACTGTGATCACGAGTCCTTTGGACTCGGGTGATCGCAGAGCAGGGTAAAGGGACAATCACAGAGGGCCCTTCACCATGTGATTAGCTGTCAGCCAATGACAGCTGATCAGGAAGTAAACAGAAGCCAGTCATCTGCTTTTTTTCTCCTCACGATCAGCGTGAGAAGAAAATAATAAAGACGGTAAATGGCTTTGTTACAGGGACATGGGTCCCGATCTGTGCCACCTATCAGTGTCCACAAGAGCTGCTAATCAGTGCCCACAAGTGCCATCTTTCTGTACCAATCAGTGCCACCACCTTTCAGTGCCAACAGTGCTGCCAATCAGTGCCTCATCATCAGTGTCTCCTACCAGTGTCACCTATCAGTGCCCATAAGTGTGTCCTATCGGTGCTCATCAGTGTCGCCTATCAGTGCCACCTCTCAGTGCTCTTCTGTGCCATCTATCCGTGCCCATCAGTGCCTCCTCATCAGTGCAGCCTATCAGTGCCCACCAGTGCAGCCTATCGGTGCCCATTATATCAGCGCACATCAGTAAAGGAGAAAAATTAACTGTTTGCAATAATTTATAACAAACTCCGGAAAAAAAAAATCTGAATTTTCTGTCCTTTTTTCGTTTCTTTAGCAAAAGATAAAAGGGAGATCCACCCACCCCACAGAAAATTTAAAGTCAGCAGCTACAAATACTGTAGCTGCTGACTTTTAATAAATGGACACTTACCTGTCCAGGGAGCCCGCGATGTCGGCACCGCAGTCAATCTTCGGATTGGCTGTCGGGTGCAGCCGCCACCATTGATGGTAAGGGAATTTGGCAGTGAAGTCTTTTGGCTTCACAGCCGGTATCCCTACTGCGCTTGCGTGAAGCACGCAGCGCTTTCTTATTGGAGGAAGGAGGGCCGAGTCGGGTCGCTGCAGCCCCGTCTCCCGGAAGTGGGGAAGGGGACCTGTCAAAAAACAGGTCCCCGTTCCCCCTTCTCCCTGAAAGGTGCCAAATGTGGCACTGGAGGGGGGAGGAGATAAACAAGCGGAAGTTTCGCTTTTGGGTGGAATTCCGGTTTAAGGCTGCATTCACACATGATCGTGGGCGGAATTGCCGTGATTCCGCCCCCGCAGTTTTAAATTGCTGCAAAACAAGAGACGCATTTGCAATGCCATTACTTCTAATGGTACCCCAATCGCGCCACGATTTTGCCACTGCAACGCACGAAGCTGTCGCCCAAAAGAAACTGTTCCTTTTTGAGCAGCAGCAAGCATTTGCAACGTGATTTACTACGCAACAATCGCAACACAATTGGGGTGCCATTAGAGGTAATGGCATCGCAGATGCATCCCGCGTTTTGCAGCCATTTGAAATCGTGGGGCATCATGTGTGAATGCAGCCTAACCCGCTGGTTGAAAGATAAAAAAAAATGATTAAATGTATGGCTGTCTTTAAATGGGCTTCATGTTTTTTCACCTTAATGCATCCTATGTATTAAGGTGAAAAACATCTGACAGTTACGTCCCCCCCCCCCCCCATTTTACTTACCTGAGCCCGTTCACCTGCTGCGCTCGCCCCCGACGCCCTCTTCTCCTCTCAGGCTGGCCGTTGATTGGCTAGAGTGGATGGATTGATAGCAGTACAGCCATTGGCTCACACTGCTGTTAATCACATCCAATGATGCGGTGTGCCGGGGGGGGGGGGGGGGGGGGCCAAGTGATACAGTGAGCGGCTATAGCCGCTGGCTGTATTACGGGAGCGCGCCCGCAATACCTAACCCCCATGGGAGAGAGCTTGCATGAAGGGGGTTAGTTCTTGCGGGGAGGAGCCGAGACAGCCGCTGAGGGACCCCAGAAGACGAGGATCGGAGCCACTCTGTGCAAAACGAGCTGCACAGTGGAGGTAAGTATGACATGTTTGTTATTTGTAAAAAAAATGATCCTTTACAACCTTTTTAACCAAACCACTCAGATCTATAGGACATTGTACAATCGAATGCTAACAGGTATGCTCAGCTTACATAGTTACATTGGGCCAGATTCACAAAGGAGATACGACGGCGTTTCTCCTGATACGCCGTCATATCTCTGTTTCTATCTATGCGACTGATTCATAGAATCAGTTGCGCATAGATATCCCTAAGATCCGACAGGTGTAATTGTTTTACACTGTCGGATCTTAGGATGCAGTACCGCGGCCGCCGCTGGGGGGAGTTTGTGTCGTAAACCAGCGTCGGGTATGCAAATTAGGAGTTACGGCGATCCACGACGGATTTTCGCGTTCGCTACGTCGCCGCTAGTCTAGTTTCCCGTCGCAAAGTTAGTCGTCGTTTTTGGTGCCCTAACTTTAGTCAGCAAACGTATTGCTGTCTAAAGTATGGCCGTCGTTCCCGCGTTGAAATTTAAAAATTAACGTCGTTTGCGTAAGCCGTCCGGGAATACGGAATTACGCTACGCGCGTCGCCGTTCGAAAAAATGACGTCACTGCGCGCAAAGCACGACGGGAATTGCGAAACGGAGCATGCGCAGTAGGTCCGGCGCGGGAGCGCACCTAATTTAAATGGCACACGCTCATTTAAATTACGCGGGCTTACGCCGGCGTAGTTTTCATCGCAAGTGCTTTGTGAATCAGGCACTTGCGATGAAAACTTGCGGCGGTGTAACGTATCTACGATACGTTACGCCGCCGCTAGTCTACGTGAATCTGGCCAATAGTTACATAGGGCCATATTCATGTACAATTGCGCCCGTGTAATGTAAGCCGTTTACGTTACACCGCCGCAAGTTTTCAGTTTTAGTGCCCGATCCGCAAAGCACTTACCTGGAAACTTGCGGCGGTGTATCGTAAATACGTCCGGCGCAAGGCGGTCCAAATCGAATGGGGTGGGTACCATTTAAATTAGGCGCGCTCCCGCGCCGGACCTACTGCGCATGCTCCGTTTCGAAATTCCCGCCGTGCTTTGCGCGAACTGACGTCATTTTTTCGATCGGCGACGTGCGTAGCGTACTTCCGTATTCCCGGACGTCTTACGCAAACGACGTGAAATTTTAAATTTCGACGCGGGAACGACGGCCATACTTTATACAGCACATACGTTTGCTGTGTAAAGTTAAGGCACCCAAAACGACGACTAACTTTGCGACGGGAATCTAGACTAGCGGCGACGTAGCGAACGCGAAAAACCGTTGTGGATCGCCGTAACTCCTAATTTGCATACCCGACGCTGGTTTACGACACAAACTCCCCCCAGCGGCGGCCGCGGTACTGCATCCTAAGATCCGACAGTGTAAAACAATTACACCTGTCGGATCTTAGGGATATCTATGCGTAACTGGTTCTATGAATCAGTCGCATAGATACTCTGAGAGATACGACGGAGTATCTGAAATACTCCGTTGTATCTCCGCTGTGAATCTGGCCCATGGTTACATAGTTAGTCAGGTTGAAAAAAAAGGATTTTTGTACTCACCGTAAAATCCATTTCTCTTTCGTTCATAGACGGACACAGCCTTCATTGACCTTAGGGTTATGCTTCTTCCTACCAGGAGATAAATCTCCTGGTAGGAAGAAGCATAACCCTAAGGTCAATGAAGGCTGTGTCCGTCTATGAACGAAAGAGAAAAGACACAAGTCCATCCAGTTCAACCACACAAAAAAAAAACACAATACAATCCCATACACCCAACTCCATACCCACAGTTCCATTCCTTTCCACTCAGGACGCTTCCCTGTGAACCACAATCCTATCAAAGTCTTCTACTCCCTGTTCTGTATACTAAAACATACCACAAACCTTACTAATCATCACCATTAACATCAAAACAGAGTCAATTGTGTACCAGTTTCCAATAGCAACAGACACACCCCCAAAACGACACGTCACATTACGTAGTGCGCAGGACAATGAGAGGCGGGTCCCTCCTCTCGGCTTCCGTAACCTGGAAGTGCTTGACCCCGCCCCTCCGGTTGTGCTTTGTCACGTGGTTCGCAGACGCCGACGGTGAGTGAAGTCACGTGACGCTACTAGCGCTTTTTTTCGTTCTATTTCTAGCTGTGTGCGGTGATTGGAAATAAATGCGGAAGGTTGCGGGCACGGGGGGAGACCTGAGACGGGGGGAGTGCTGGAGGGGGAGGGGTTAATGGAGCGTGGGGAACACATGGTCCCATAGATATTGTGTCCCCTCCATACTGGCCAGTCTAACATGGATGGCTGGGATCTGCTCAGTCTATCAATGGTGTGCTGTGGTCAGGTTATCCCACAGATCTGTGATACTGACCATATAGTGTATGAGGTGTACAATCAGGTTGTGTAATCTCCTGCATGGTGTCCATTCACTGTACAATCTCCTATAGATTCACCAAAACGGTATAACAATAGGAGGATATCTCCACCTATCTATCCAATCAGGCCTTTAGGTGATTGTGTGATGTGCTTATGATTTACTAAGACCATGTAATAGGAGGACCGCTCTTTACCTTCCATTCAGTCTGTGTACAGGGCACAGGTCCTTACTTTACCTAGTAGATGGAAGATTTAACCACTTCAGCCCTGGAAGGATTTACCCCCTTAACCACTTGAATACAGGGCATTTCACCCCCTTCCTGCCCAGACCAATTTTTAGTTTTCAGCGCTGTCGCACTTTGAATGACAATTGCGCGGTCGTGCGACGTGGCTCCCAAACAAAATTGACGCCCTTTTTTCCCCACAAATGGAGCTTTCTTTTGGTGGTATTTGATCACCTCTGCGGTTTTTATTTTTTGCGCTATAAACAAAAAAAAGCGACAATTTTGAAAAAAAAACACAATCTTTTACTTTTTGATTTAAAGTGGAGGTTCACCCGGAAATTGCAATTTTTAACATTAGATTGAGGCTCATTTTGCCTAGGGGAATCGGCTAGTTTTTTTAAAATCAAAGCCGTACTTACCTTTTTAGAGAGCGATCTTCTCCGTCGCTTCCGGGTATGGGCTGCGGGACTGGGCATTCCTATTTTGATTGACAGGCTTCCGACGGTCGCATCCATCGCGTCACGATTTTCCGAAAGTAGCCGAACATCGGTGTGCAGGCGCCGTATAGAGCCGCACCGACGTTCGGCTTCTTTCGGCTACTCGTGACGCGATGGATGCGACCGTCAGAAGCCTTTCGGAAGCCTGTCAATCAAGAAGGAACGCCCAGTCCCGAAGACCATACCCGGAAGCGGCGGAGAAGATCGCTCTCTAAAACGGTAAGTACAGCTTCGATTTTAAAACAACTAGCCGATTCCCCTAGACAAAACGAGCATCAATCTAAGGGTAAAAATAATTTTTACGGTGAACTCCCCCTTTAATAAATATCATCATACATACACATATGTGTGTGTGTGTGTGTGTGTGTGTATATGTATGTATGTATATATATATATATATATATATAAAAAAAAATTTCCTCAGTTTAGACCGTTACGTATTCTTCTACATATTTTTGGTAAAAAAAAAAAAATCACAATAAGCGTATATTGATTGGTTTGCACAAAAGTTCTAGCATCTACAAAATGGGGAATAGAATTATGGCATTTTTTTTTTTTTTTTTTCTAGTAATGGCGGCGATCTGCGATTTTTATTGTGACCGTGACATTGCGGCCGGCATATCGGACACTTTTGACACATTTTTGGGACCATTCACATTTATACAGCGATTAGTGCTATAAAACTGCACTGATTACTGTGTAAATGTCACTGGCAGGGAAGGGGTTAACACTAGGGGGCGAGGAAGGGGTTAATATGTTCCCTAAAGTGTGTTCTAACTGTAGGGGGACTCACAAGGGGAGGAGACCGATATGTGTTCTTCTGTACTGGGAACACAGCATCGGTCTCCTCACCGCTGACAGGACATGGATCTGTGTGTTTACACAGATCCATGATTGCAGGCAATCGCGGGTGCCCGGCGGACATCGCCTAGCTACCTGGGAATGCAAGGACGTCATATGACGTCCACTCTGAAAGAGGAAGGGTTCCCGCCGACGTCATTTTACAATGTAGGGAACGTGTTAATGACCAGGCTATTGTCACATACATCACTGCGTCGCTTGAACTGACAATTGCGCGGTCGTGCAACGTTGTACCTAAACAAAATTGATGCCCCCCCCTATAGATTTCTTTTGGTGGTATTTGATCCTCTGCGTTTTTTTATTGTTTGCACTATAAACAAAGAGCGTCAATTTTGAAAAAAATAAATAAAAAATTGTTTACTTTGTTATACATGTCCAAATAAAATAAAATGTATTCATCAGTTAAGGCCGATATATAGTCTTCTACATATTTATTGGTTAAAAAAAATCCCAATAGCCGTACGTTAATTGGTTTGCGCAAAAGTTATCACGTCTACAAACTATGTAAGGGATATGCAATTAGCGGACCTCCAGCTGTTGCAGAACTACTAGTCCTATGAGGCATAGCAAGACTCTGACAGCCACAAGCATGACACCCAGAGGCATGATGGGACTTGTAGTTTTGCAACAGCTGTCTGCTAATTGCATATCCCTGCACTATGGGATAGATTGCCATCGGTATAATTGGATAGATAGGACTCTATCCAATCAGGCAGATCCTTGCACGATGGGATAGATTTAGGGACTTTTAATTGTTTGTGATTTATTTATTTTTTGTTTACTGGTAATGGCTGCAATGTTTAGCGGGATTGCAATGGAAAAATCTGACCCCAAATGAAACAATTGCATTGATCAGTGCTATAAAAATGCACTGCTCAATGTAAAAATGTCACTGGCAGGGAAGGGGTTAGCAATAGGGCTATTAAGGGGTTGTAAAGGTTTTTTTTTCTTTTTCTAAATAGGTTCCTTTAAGCTAATGCATTGTTGGTTCACTTACCGTACATACTCGAGTATAAGCCAAGTTTTTCAGCACATTTTTTTTTGTGCTGAAAATGCCCCCCTTGGCTTATCCTCGAGTCTGCATACCTGCATTATCCCGTGACATGCTGTCACACTGCGGGCGTCCAGTGTAAAAAAGCTGTGCTGTATTCTAAGCCTGCATTAGACCGTGACATGCTGTCACGCTGCGGGCGTCCAGTGTAAAAAAGCTGTGCTGTATTCTAAGCCTGCATTAGACCGTGACATGCTGTCACGCTGCGGGCGTCCAGTGTAAAAAAGCTGTGCTGTATTCTAAGCCTGCATTAGACCGTGACATGCTGTCACACTGCGGGCATCCAGTGTAAAAAAGCCGCCCCTCCTCCTGTTCCGTGATAGGCGGAACACTTGGTTTCCCAGCAGAGACTGTGTTCAGTGTTCCGCCTATCACGGACAAGGACATCCTGTCATCCTCGTCCCATGGACGCAGACAAGAGGACGTCCATGATAGGCGGAACACTAAACACAGTCTTTGCTGGGGAACCGAGTGTTCCGCCTATCACAGAACAGGACTAGGAGCGGCTGTGCATTCTGGGAAAGTTACGTAAAATATTGCAGCAATTGCCATTTTATTCCCTAGACTAGAGCAGGGGTCTTCAAACTACGGCCCTCCAGTTCAGGAACTACAATTTCCATCATGTCTGTGAATGTCAGAGTTTTACAATGTCTCATGGGATGTGTAGTTCCGCAACAGCTGGAGGGCCGTAGTTTGAGGATCCCTGGTCTAGGGTCTCTGCTATAAAAAATTATATAATGTTTGGGGGTTCCAAGTAATTTTCTAGCAAAAAATATTGAGTTTTAACTTAAGAAACAAGTGTCGGAAAAGGATTTGGACTTTAAGGCCCCTTTCACACGTGTGGACCGTATGTCCGCTTTTTTCATCCATCCGTTTGAGGATGAAAAAGGGACATACATTGGTCCCTATGAGGTTGCAGATGATCCGCTGACACCCGATCTCGTCCGCCTCCGCAAAGATCCGATTTTGCAGACGGAAGAAAACCCTACGGTCCATGTTCATCCGACCCCCCCCCCCCATAGGGGAGAGCGGAGAAAAGACGGGGCGGTCCCTGCACAGTGTGCGGGGACCGCCCTGTCATCCGCCGGCTCAGCGGGAATCAACGGAGCGATCCCCACTGAGCATACGGAGGCGGATCATTACTGAAAGGGGCCTAAGTGGTTAAACTTCCTGCATTTACACACAGACTTTGCTCTAAGAAGGAAGTTGGTTACAATGTTTCATGTTGTTATAATCTGGGCAGTCTGCCAAGTTTGTATCTTTACACACAGAAGTTTATCCCTTTGATATAAGAAGGAAGCGTTAGTTACAATGTTTCCTGTTAAGAACTTGGATATTTTCTTTTGACAGCTGAGTGAGCGGATAGTCTCTCGACTTGTTATATGAAAGAATCGGCAAACTCTGCATTGGAGATCATCAGGGGGTTGAATCGAGATCACAACTTTTTAACGATTTATTGTGCAGCTCTGGTTTTGAATCTGATTTAACCTGCCTGGCGGTATTCCCGAGTCTGACTCGGGGTTAGATTTTCCTGCTGCGAGCGGTAACCCCGAGTCAGACTCGGGCTTGCCTCGCTAGATCCACAGGCATGGTTTACTTACCTTGTCCCTGGATCCAGCGATGCCATCGCGCTGTGTGAGCGAGCGGGACCTCGCTCGATTCACACAGTGCCTCTGTGTGACGCCGATCTCCGTTCCCTGCGACGTTACGACGCACGGGGACGGAGAACGGCGCCAAATTCAAAAAAGTAAACAAACACTTTACATACAGTATACTGTAATCTTATAGATTACAGTACTGTATGTAAAAAAAAACACAACCCCCTTGTCCCTAGTGGTCTGTCCAGTGTCATGCATGTCATTTTATATAATAAAAACGTTTCTTTCTCCCTGCAAACTGTAGATTGTCCATAGCAACCAAAAGTGTCCCTTTATGTCAAAAATAGTTTTAGATCAGCTAGAAAACAGCGATAATAAATTATAATCACTTGCAGAATTGTGCGATAGCGATTTGTGGGGAAATTCGTCATAAAAAAAAAAAAAAATGACAGCAACAATTCTGCAACTGAGCAAATTTCAGTGATTTTGATTTGATTACATTATTGAATAATTTTTATTATAATTATATTATTATTTGTTATAATTATTTATAATAATTTATTATATTATAATTTATAATTTTGTTTTTAAAAAAATGTCATACCCGGGATGCCTATTAGAATCTTGTTTGGTCAGATTTAAGTGAGTTATTTCTAAAAATTACAGACCTACAATATAAAACGCCAAATTTCCTTGCAAATAATGGTACCGCTTTCAGCATGTTTTTTCTGAAAGAATCATACCGCCAGGGAGGTTAAATGGATCAACAGAGAAAATATGGCTATTTGATTGTTTGCAGGTTTGTTTTAATTAAATCACACAGTCAAATTTGCAAAATAAAAAATCAAAGCACCTGTGGCCACTATTGGTCCAGGTTCACACCTATGCGAATTGAGTGCGGCTTAAACCGCATCCAATTCGCAGGACATTTCAAAATACATTGTTTTCAATGAGGCTGGTTCACATATGTGCGATGCATTCGCACTGCGCATTGCCTCCAAACCGTGTGCGTTTTTTATGCCTTGCGGTGCAGCTCAGGTGCGAATTCAGTCCCATTATCTTCTATGGGTACGCATCTAATTCGCAGATGTGTTTAGTTCTCTTCAGGAATTTCTCTCATTCAGCTCAATACACTTCTCCCCCACTCTCCTCTCACCTGGAACTTCTCCCAGGTCTCCAAATTCGCATCTAAAATGTTGCTAATCTGCTGAACACTTCTCTTATCTCTCTGCAGAGATAAGAGAGCTGAAATTCGCACCACACTAGTGTGATTCCGGCCTTAAGATGACCATACAACATACAATCTTCTTGTACAATTTGATCAACCTTCCCTGAGCCCAGGTTCACACTGGGTACGATTTGGTACGATTTGAGATGCGATTTCACATGTCAAATCGCAACTCAAATCGGCGGCAATTGACGGCAATGGCACCGTCCTAATCGGTGCGACGCCGCATCTGCGGCGCTGCACCGATTTCAAAAAGTAGTTCCTGTACTACTTTTTGCATTTTAGGGCCGCGATTTACATTGAACCCTGCACAGATGTCTCTTAAATCGCGGCAAAACCGCAGCCGTGAAATCGCGGTAAAATCGCAATTTTACGGCGATTTGGAATTCGCAGCAGTGTGAACCTAGCCTGATAGAAATTTTCAATCTATAATTAGCAACCCAATAGATCAATGTGACATACAAGTAGAGCTGGGCGATTTTTTTCCCCCCAAAAAATCTGCGATTAAAAAAAAAAAACTCTATTCACGATTCAAATCTATTTTTTTTTCTGACGAGCTGCAGGCAGGAGTTTTTAGGCGAGGCTGCGGCTTCAGCCTGATCCGCGGCGTCCAGCCTTGCGGTGTAGGCCGAAGCAGTGGCCTTGCCTAAAAACTCCTGCCTGCAGCTCATCAAGACCGGCGCGGTAAAAAAATAATTTGCTGAGAATCTGAATCGATTTGACCTTGCAACTCAATTCACAATTCAAATCGATTTATTTATTTTTTTTCCCCAGCCCTACATACAAGGGGAGGGGGATTTTGATCGATAGTTGAAAGATACAATCATAAGTTATCGCACATCTGTTTTCACCATGCAATCTCAAGGTCTGACTAAAAAACAAATTCATGAACAAGGTATCTCGGTGCTGCTGATCGATGGCGCACGATCATCAATTTTCCACCCTGGCCCATCATCTTGGTTAGAGCAATGATGGGTTTTATGTTTGCTGGCTCAATTGTTTAATTCGAATTACACATTGATTGGATAATAAAGTGATGTGTGTGTGGCCACCAATAACGACATTATACAAGGTGTGTGTAAAAAGTTTGGTGAATGGTATCAGAAAACAGAAGATACAAATTACCTTTATTGGCCTTTACACCCCTTTCACACTGGAGCGGTTCGCAGGCGCTATTGCGCTAAAAAAAGCACCTGCAAACCGACCTGAAACAGCCGCTGCTGTGTCTCCAGTGTGAAAGCCCCGAGGGCTTTCACACTGCAGCGGTGCGCTAGCAGGACGGTAAAAAAAGTCCTGCTAGCCGCATCTTTGGAGCGGTGTATACTGCTCCTCCACCCCTCCCGCCTATTGAAATCAATGGGATACCGCTGGCAATGCGCCTCTGCAGAGTCGATTCGTGTCAGTTTTTAACCCTTTCTCGGCCGCTAGCAGGGGGTAAAACCACCCTCCTAGTAGCCGAATAGCCCCGTGACATTGGCGGTGAAGCGCTGCTAAAAATAGCAGCGATTTACTGTCGGCGCACTTCCCGCCCCAGTGTGAAAGGGGCCATAAAGAACTCGGCATCCTCACGATGCACTTTTGGCAATGTTAATAATAGAGATGCAGCAACATTTTGGTGGCCAAAAATTATGTTTTCAGCATTTTGCCGATAGAGAAAAAGGTGCCGAAAATAGCGCAGAAGACGCAGCGATTTTACCACAATTTTCCTGGGTGCCTATTGTGTTTTTCATAGGTCATATGACTCAAACGCATAAAAAAATGTAAAAGGTGCGTTATTGATGCCTTCTTGCTGTGTTTTTAATGCATTTCAACGGGGAGGTGTGTTTTTTTTTTTTTTTACTGACCAAAAATGCAGCAAGCAACATTTAAACGCCACAACAGAAGCTCAACGGACCAACGGACCACTGTGAAAACATACATAGAATTTAAAGGGATACGTTTTTCTTGAGCTTTTCATGCGCTAAAGGTGCAAATAATGAACGACAAATTCTTATTAATTTTAAGATCATGATATTGATTAAAAAGTCGATTAGAATACAATTTTATATACAGTGCCTTGAAAAGGTATTCATACCCCTTTAAATTTTCCGCATTTTGTTATGTTACAACAAAAAAAGTGCCGGTAAATGTATTTTATTGGGATTTTATGTGATTCAATTCAAAGTTGCACATAATTGTAAAGTGGAAGAAAAATGATTAAATGTTTTTTCACATTTTTTACAAATGTCTGAAAAGTGTGACGTGCATTTGCATAGTTGGCAACAATCTAAAAAAATAATAATAGGGACACTTTTTTTGTATGTAGGCAGAGATTTATTTTAATTGGGGCGGGGCATTTATTTGTAGGTGTGGCTTAGTGGTGAGAAAAAATGTGGCACGGTGGCTTAAACTAAATATTCGGTGTGGCTTAAAGGGGTGTGGTTAGAGTCTAAAATGAGGAGGGAGAGAGAAAAAGGGAGAGGGCGGGAGATAGAGAGGGTGCAGACATGGTACAGGAGAAGGTCAGAGAGGGTGCGGACATGGTACAGGAGAAGGTCAGAGAGGGTGCGGACATGGTACAGGAGAAGGTCAGAGAGGGTGCGGACATGGTACAGGAGAAGGTCAGAGAGGGTGCGGACATGGTACAGGAGACGGTCAGAGAGGGTGCGGACATGGTACAGGAGACGGTCAGAGAGGGTGCGGACATGGTACAGGAGACGGTCAGAGAGGGTGCGGACATGGTACAGGAGACGGTCAGAGAGGGTGCGAACATGGTACAGGAGAATATCAGAGAGGGTGCGAACATGGTACAGGAGAATGTCAGAGGGTGCGAACATGGTACAGGAGAATGTCAGAGGGTGCGAACATGGTACAGGAGACGGTCAGAGAGGGTGCGGACATGGTACAGGAGACGGTCAGAGAGGGTGCGGACATGGTACAGGAGAAGGTCAGAGAGGGTGCGGACATATGGTACAGGAGACGATCAGAGAGGGTGAGGACATGGCACAGGACTTCATGTGCACCTCCAACACAGCTCTGTACCCACCACCCTCAATGCACAAAACGTCCAGCAGATCACCCCATGGCCACTCACCTGCAACATCGTGGTGCCTGCAGCATCTCCTCCTACACCTCTGGCTGTCAGCTCACTAATAATTGAGGGGGTGGAAGGCAGCTCTATGGTTCCCGCGGGATCTCGCTCTGGCTAGCAGGTCTCTTCCTTGTGGAGAAGGGAGGGGCATCTGACCCGGGCAGCTAATCTGCTTCAGTGTACAAGCTAATGTCTCTGCTTGTGCACTGAAGAGAAAAGCCAATTAGCTGCCGGGGTCTGAAGCCTCTCCACTGTACACAAGGAAGAGACCTGCTAGCCGGAGGGAGATTCTGCGGCCATGTTTTCACAACCGGAAGCTGCAGCCAGTGGTCGGCTGGTGATGGGTTGCCTACCGAATACTGGGACAAAGCCAATTATCCCTTGATTTTTTTTCCTGGGACAAGGGTCTGAATACTGTGAATGTCTGGACTGTTGGCAGCTATGCATTTGTATTCAGCCCCACCAAGTCAATACTTTGTAGAACCGCCTTTTGCTGCAAGTCTTTTTGCACATCTAGATAGTGAAATTATCTGTCTGTATTTTTAGGGTTGTTGTCCTGCTGAAAGGTAAACCTCCGCCCCAGTCTCAAGTCTTTTGCAGACTCTAAAAGTTTTTCTATTAAGATTGCCCTGTATTTGGCTCCATCCATCTTCCCATTAACTCTGACCAGCTTCCCTATCCCTGTTAAAGAAAAGCATCCCCACAATATGATGCTGCCACCACCATGTTTCACAGTGAGTATGGTATGTTCAGGGTGATGTGCAGGGTTAGTTTTCCGCCACACACAGCGTTTTACTTTTAGACCAAAGGGTTAAATTTTGGTCTTGTGGCTTTCTTCTTGCCACTCTTCCATAAAGGCAGATTTGTGGAGTGCATGACTAATAGTTGTCCTGTGGACAGATTCTCCCACCTGAGCTGTGGATCTTTGCAGCTCCTCCACAGTTACCATGGACCTCTTGGCTGCTTCTCTGATTAATGTTCTCCTTGCCCGGCCTGTCCGTTTAGGTGGACGGCCATGTCTTTGTAGGTTTTCAGTTGATTGAGCAGTGCTTCGTGAGATGTTCAAAGCTTGGGATATTTTCTTATAACCTAACCCTTGTGTTTTTGACAGATAACAGTTCCACTAGGTTTTAGTTGGGCATATCTGGGTAAAGGGGGCTGAATACAAATGTATGCCATGCTTTTCACATATTTTTTTGTACTTCAAGGCACTGTATATTTTTTCAAAAAAAAAAAACTGTCATTTTTGATTTCGGCACCAAAATTTTTGTTCTATGCACCTCCTAGTTCATAAAGCTTCTGGAAAATGTCAGGCCCCTTAAGGAATCGATCGCAGAACCGATGTCGCACATTCTTGGATTACCGCCACATCTGCTAAACATGCGCCTTTCATGATGCTCTTAGGCCTCATGTACACTGCTGCTGGTAAACGGACCTTAAGGAGCTGATGGGCATTTCTTTCAACTGCTCCTGAACTCTCATCTGTTATCTTATCAGTACATGTACACAGGGTCATTTATAGTCGTTTCTAGGCAGTTGAGTTTAGAGGCTTTTTCTGGAACCCCAAAAAATGCATTCAGAAGCTGTGTTTAGAGGCATTTCAAGTGCCAAATGCAGTAACTCGTGTTTAGCAGTGTTTCGTTTAGACGTTTTTCATTTTAACCCCAAAAAACGCTTCTAGACGCAAACGCAGCTAAATGCAGCATGTAAATGCAGCGTTTTTAAAAGCCAATTTCTAGCTGTCAAGTTAAATCGTTCAGGAGAGTATGAACAACGTTCCATGTACATGAAGCCTTAAGCAGGGATTTTTGGGTCGTGGGGGAGACGTTAACGCCATTTAATCGATTGCCACTTGGATTCCGGATGAAACTGGTAGCACCAGGTCTCATACCCTGTGATGATGGTTCGCTGAAAGGATAGATGCTGGTCACACATGGTAATGAAATCTCCAGAGGTTTCCATCCGTTTTGCTTTCTGTTTGTCTGTCAGTTTGTGTGGCACCAACCGGGAACAGATCTTCCGCTTACCCAGATCTTCATGAACGATGGTGCACACCGTGTCCTTGCTAATGCCCAATTCCTCCGCCATCAATCATAGAGTCAGTCGCTGATCTTGTGTCGCACTTGCTCGATTATGTCTGGGGATTTGCTTGTCGATGGCCGACCCGAAGGTGGCTCATCCTCTGTCGTTTCCTTCCCGTCTCGAAAGTGTTTGGACCAGTTGTAAACACGTTTTCTGCTCATGGCTTTTCTGTACACTTGCACCAACATTTTATGCGTCTTTGTCACTGTTTTACCCATTTTGTAGCAGAACTTGATGCTCGCTCGTTGCTCCATTGCAGTGTGACCCTACCTCTCACACTGACTATGTTCCACTGCCCACAGCGGGTTTACCCTGACGGTCACGTGTACTCAATGGGGGCGTGGCCAGGCAGTGGATGTAGCCGGACGCACCTTCAGTTCTCTCCGCTGAAACTCCACTATTTCATCCTGAAGAATCGCCTCCTATTTCTGCACACACAGCATACCGGTTGTCGGAAGGTCCCCCCAAGCACAATCCTGCTTTTGAAGGTTTAGCACCTACCTGATGTCCACCGCAAAACGACAGAACTCGGCCAGGACCGTGGACACCGTGGCCCAAAATGGCACCCTAGCACAACGCTCTGCCACAGAGAGGCCACTGAGAAGCTGTTTTCCATGCCTCTCGCCATGGATCCTGCTGCATCCTCCAGCACTCCGGAGGAACATCCGAGGCTGATGACACAGTGCCCCTGGAGGATGCCATCAGATCGTGGTTTGCTTGGGACGCAGTGAGTACTCCAGGGGATGGCTCCACTAGGCCTCACGTCCCCACCAGCCCTAACGCTGATGGTGAACCCACACTCAGAGACATTTTCACAGCGGTAAATACTTGTAACATAACTATAGCATCTTTTACTGCTGAGATAAAAGGGGTGAAAGCAGAAATGACTTTCCTGTGGCAAGATGCCCAAAAGCTGAGGGAGAGAACATCTGCCCTGGAAGGGAGAGTGAGCTCCATTGAGGACGACATGGCGCCCATGCAGAGGGATCTTGCATATAACAAACATCTCATCACGCAACATTCCTCTCGTTTGGAGGATTTAGAGAATAGAATGACCAGAAACAATATAAGAGCTATTGGGTTGCCAGAAAGAATAGAAGGAAAGAATCCGGTGGAGTTCACGTGTACTCAATGCTAGGTGGCGCATCTCTGAATAGCCATGAGCATGAATGCGCACCTGGCCCATGTTGCTTTTGTGATATTGGACCATTCACCAATGTATAGCTAACTTTATTAAATCTATAGCGCTGAAGGTGTTTATGATTTTTACTTTGCAAGGAAAAAAAAAAAAAAATGTGCTACTTGCATACTCAAAACAAAGCTGTTCCAGCGCCGCGATGCTACCGCCGTTTCCATTTTCACCCATATTGCTTCAGGGTTCGCAGGCTCCAGCTCTGTGACTGTCAAAGCTTCTGATCTAAACTCCATAAAAGCCTATGGGGTTGAATTACTAAAACTGGAGAGGGCAAAATTTGGTGCAGCTGTGCATGGTAGCCGATCAGCTTCCAGGTTTAATTATCAAAGCTTAACTGAACAAGCTGAATTTGATTGGCCACCATGCACAACGGCACCAGATTCTGAGTGCCCCAGTTTTAGTAAATCTCCCCATACAAACACAGACTTTTACCAGGGTTAAGGGGCAGCAGCATTTAGAGGCAGTAAATGTTCCTTTTCTGAACGCAGAAGAATTCCGTTCAGGAGAGGAGAGTTTTGAGAGAAAAACGCTGGGTGTGGCGTAAATGTGTGTTAACGCTTCCAGTGGCCAGAATACATTTGTATTCTGGCCAATGAAATCAATTCACACCCAATCGCTGGACGCTGCTAAACACGGTACACACGTTTACCAGCATCCAGTGTTTTTCTGTTGCCAGGAGAAAGGTGTCTAGGGTTGTGTCCAGTATGCATTAATGCCAATCGCATGTAATATTTTGTTTTGTGTGGAAATTTATATTTTTGCTGGAGAAGAATTCAGATATACATATTTTATTCCTCCAGAAATGTCGCAGTGTTCAACGCTGGAGAGCCTCCTAGAGATGGGATTCCCCCAGACCAGAGCGTAAGTCACTGATTCCTCTTTTTTACACTGTTCCCATAGTATGATGGATTATAGCACAACACACTTCTGATCAATGGTGAATATACCAAGAGTATGCCCAATTGAACATATATTCTGCATTATCTAACATCTGTTCCCTGTGGTTTTTCACTGTATGTCCATATACTGATCTTGTCGGACACACTAACCGCTTGCCCGCTTACTGTGTGTGTGTGTATGTGTATGTATATATATATATATATATATATATATATATATATATATATATATATATATATATATATATATATATATATATATATATATATATATATATATATATATATAATGGTGGCAAGACGGCTCTCCTGGGCAGGATCACGTACTTGTAAGTGATCCTGCACTTCCGTGTCGGGTGGGGCTCCCGCTGTGTTCAATCATAGCAGGAGCCAATCAGCAGGTCTGGCAGATGCAATATCTACCGGGTCCCACCAATCGTTCGGGACACAGGCAGATTGCCGTTCTGTCAGAATTGAAGGTTGTGTCAGACTTCCGTTTCCGGGGGAGGAGTCGGAGGCATGGCGGGCTAGCGTTCGTGCTAGGAGATTCCAGCGGTTCCCCGTGCACCTAAAGCCAGGAGAGCAGCCACAGCGGTCGATACCCCCACCATCCCCTGCCCGCGCTATAGGGGAGAGTACAATCCGCGCATATCCCACTGCTGATGTCGCGGCGTGGCCGAAGCGGAGGGAAGTTCAGTCGGGGATCCCCTGCTCAGCTAGGACACTCGTACATCACGAGGTACATGACGGCGAGGGGAGATACCCAATCGGCGCGTGAGGATCACGGGGTAAGCAGATGGAGTTCACTGACAGAGAGCTTCGTATCTGCAGCAGCAGCCGTCCCGTCAGTGCCAGAGCCAGCTGCCGTTTCTGTGGAAATTCCCGCCATATGGGAGGTCCTACAAAGAGCAGCATTAAAGGAGAGACCGGAGGGGGGAGCGCAGGTGTCGGATTCTACAGGAAGACAGGTGAGAGACATTGCGGCATCTCAGGCAGACATTCAGCCAGACTCAACACCAGTAGAATCACTCCTTACCGACACAAAAGCGCAGTTACCCACGCTCCCGGCATTAGCACTGCCCCAGCACTCAGTGAGAGCACTAGACCCATTAACAAGGGCAACACCGTACAATATGGAACAGGGACTCAAGGATTTAACCCGAGCCAATCCAGGTTCAGATGCTGGGGGAATCAGGGGCTCTGTACCGTTATCACAACCTCGCCAACATACAGGGAAGGAGGAGATGGACCCCCCCCCAGATAATAGGCAAATTAGTAGGCTAATTCAGGCTCTCCCTACTAAGGAAGATATCGAACAAATGGTAGCCAATCTATCTGCTGCAATGAAGGGGGAGATTGATAAAGTGCGCACAAGTGTAACGGAGATGGGGCAAAAGGTCGAGAGATGTGAGGAGCAACAAGATTCGATGGAGGTTAGGCTGAGCAATCTGGAGGGAAGAGTGCAATCCCAACATCATCAACTAATTAGGCTACAGCTACAAGCAGAAGAAACGGACAATAGGAGCAGGAGGAATAACTTGCGCATAAAGGGAATACCAGACAAACTGGTAGGGCTGGAGCTGAGAGAAGTGGTAACCTCCATTCTGAATAAAATTTTGAAGAAACCCCCAGAAACATTACTGGAACTAGATCGTGTTCATAGAGTCCCTACAGGGAGGTACCAAGACCAGGCGACCCCCCGTGATGTGCTCTGTAGGGTCCATTTCTACAGGACAAAAGAGGAAATCCTCAGGGTAGCTTGGAAGGAGGGTACAGTCGGGATATTTGAAGGGGGGGAGATCCACATATTCTCGGACCTTTGTCCCCAAACCAAGAGTAGAAGAAGACTACTAAAACCTCTATTAGACTATATTAGAGCAAATGGCGCCACCTATCGTTGGGGATTTCCCTTAGCGCTAATAATCAAGAAAGAGGCAACAAGCTATTACCTGAGTGAACCATCCCAGCTCCCTAAACTTTTTCAATTTTTGGGGGTGGGCCCAATAGAGGTGCCTAACTGGCTGGTACTGCCCGGAGACTTTTGAAGAATGTGATCTTGTGGGCATCAGGGGCATCAGGGGCTTTGTAACGCATATGGGCATTTTGGGGATGACAAGCGGCATTTATGAGGATCTCACAGAGGAAAAGACACATCTAGGAAAAAAAAAAGAAACCTTTTTTCCCCCTTTTTTTTTTTTTTTTCTTCCCCTCGTCCCCTCTCCCTAGATTGGTATTTTGTATTTTTGGGGTGCAATTCTTCTCCCTATGTCAAAAGGATGAAATTAAGAAGGAGAACGTTATAGGAAGGTATCCGCCTGGGACCCCCTTTTTTTTTTTTTTTTTTTTTTTTTTTTGGGTTCTATGTCTTGACTCTCGTTCATTATAGGGACTTAAGGTTGGGCTAATGACGAACTAGATCCTAGACCCTAACAACAAGAGTAACAAATCGGTGAATTAATTATGGACCATCTACCATGTACTATGTATACTATGTATATAAGCGGTTTAGGGCTATGGAGGTTTCTCATATGCTAAATGTTAGTAATATGTCCCACTGTGGTTGTCCTTTTTTTTTTTTTTTTTTTTTTGTTACTTGGGTCTACTCCCTTTTGAGGGAGTCATGTTACTTCCTAGTCCTTTCTTCTTCCTTAATTGATCCCTATAATTGCCCGTTAGGAATAATAGAACCCCCACAGATATAATTAGTAATGGCCCTGTTTCTCTATCTCTTTGGGGAGGTCCCCAAGTCCAAGGGGTGGGGGTTGGGTAGGGGGGGGGGGTGCACAGAATAAAGACACAATTGGGAAGATCACGCAGGAATTATCACGTTGCGAAGGGGTTTTTGACCCCTTTTTTTTTATTTTTTTTTTTTTTTTTTTTTTTTTTTTCGGGGGGGGGGGGGGGGGGGGGGGACTGGGAGCCATCAACACAAATACGAACACAAGAAGATAACACGTGGGTTTTTTTGGGGGGGGGGGTGGGGGGGACTCTAGAGGTTGCATTGTAGAGGTGATGTAATAGTTTTGTCGCGTGGTTTAATATAGTATTAAATATTTTTTTTCCTTTTGGGGGGGGGTTTAAGAAGGCGGAAAAGGGAGGGGGTTTTTTGGTCGTAGACTGAGGGTGGGGGGGGGGCGGGAAATAGGTTAGGGGCGGGGGGAGGGCAATGTGAAGTAAGGGGGGTTGGGAGGGATGTTGGGGGCCACCACCAATCGGAGGGGGACGCATGGGAAGTAGATAAGGGATGAGAGGGGGTGAAGGAAGAAGGAGGGAATGGGGAGAGATGAAAGGGAAGAGTGAATAAAAGAATCGGGGGGAAGAGGGGTAGTATACGTATGAGCTAAGCGTACAAGAGACACAGAACTAGCAAGGCTTAATAGGGTGAAGTTTAATACAGCTCCCCCCATAGATGTTAATTTGTTTAATTTATGAATTCGTATCTTTTGTGTTTTGCTTTTCCCTTTTTTTTATTATCTCACTGCATGTGTTTATGCCGGGTGAGCATATATGTATATAATTCAATATTGAAAACACCTGCAGGAGGGGAAAGGAAGAGAGAGGAGAGGGGAGGGAAAAGAGGGGAAGAGGGGGGGGAAGGAAAGGGGGGCAAAAAAAAGGGAATAAGAGATCACTCAGGGGAAAGGCCCAGCATAAGGGGTGAAATATGCGTAAAAAGTGTATAATATGTTTCATCAGCCCAGTGCCCCGAGGCCTTGGAGTGAGAGGTAATAAGGGCAGAGGAGGTGGGGGTTAACGGACCTGTAAAACAAAGAAGAGGGGCACGGGAAATGATAACCGCGGGAGACTCTCCGCTGTGCTTTCACACTTTCCCCAAAGCGTCTCTCCTCCGTATAGGAGGAAAGTCGGAGATGCATTGGGCGGGGGGGGGTCGGATTGATCACCCCCGTTTTTTTTTTTTTGTACTCGGACAGCTGGACGGAGGTCTTGAGTTCGAGTCATAGGGGAGGAGTAGGGACTTTTTATTTTTTTTTTATTTTTTTGGGCCTCTCCCTGGGTCGCCCCCGCAGGTCACCTCCCTTGGCCAGCAAATTCACTATTTCGAGAGTGAAGGTTAGAGGAGCCTAGAGAAGGGGATAGCGAAGTAATAGAAAGGGAATAGGAGGGACCTCGGAAATGCATAGATTAAACATAACATCATACAATGTCAAAGGCCTAAACATCCCCGAGAAAAGAACTAAAGTGATGATAGAATTAGGGAGATTAAAAACTCAAATCGTGTTTTTGCAGGAAACCCATTTTAGACAGGATAAGATTCCAAAATGGAGGAATCAGAAATTCCCAGTGATGTATATGGGGGCATCCCAATCCTCTAAAGCAAATGGGGTAGCTATTCTTTTAGCAAAAAATTTAAGTTGGAAAGAAACGACAGTGGTCACGGATGAAGAAGGCAGGTTTATACTGATAAAAGGGACAATAGATGACCAGAAGGTGACACTAGTAAACATCTACCTCCCCAATGAAAACCCGGTGGCAGCTCTGAGTAAATTTGCAGAACTAATAAATGAAAACAAAGAGGGGGTCTTAATTCTAGGAGGGGATATGAACATGTTATTAGATCCAAGTATAGACTCCTCCAAGGGATCCTATGGCATATCCAAATCTAAACTGAGACAAGCAAGAAACATATTGTACGATATGCAACTAGTAGATAGTTGGAGGATTCAACACCCCCAAGATAGAGACTATAGCTTCTATTCCAATAAACACAAAACTTATACTCGAATTGATTATATTTTCTTAGACCGAGCGGTATTGATGAACTTAAGGGATACTTCAATCGGATCTATTACAATCTCAGACCATGCCCCAATTAACTGTACTATTGACTGGGGAGTATCAGGATTCAGGGAATGGAATTGGAGGGTTAATGAAACCTTAATTAAAGATCCAGAATATGAAGAGCTGATAGGGCAGGAAATAGACACATTTTTTGAAAGGAACAGTGCGGATGAGACTTCCCCACTCTGCAGGTGGGAAGCGCACAAGTGCTATCTGAGGGGAATATTAATATCTATGGGGGCCCACAGGAAGAGAAAATTAGGGATTAAGGTGGATACTTTATTGAGAGAGATTAAAATAACAGAAAACGAACACAAGAGAGTGCAAAACTCAAGCAATGAGGAGAAATTGGTAGCGTTGCGAGAAAAATTTAATTTACTATTGGTGGACAAGGCTAAAGCACAATTGAACAGATGCAGAAGAACTTTCTACGAATTCGGCAACAAACCCAGCAAGATGCTTGCTAATGCACTTAGGGAATCGAGATCAAGGAAACACATAGAGAAAATAAAAATACAAGGAGATAAGTTAGTAAGCCCCTCACATTTAATAGCAAAGGCCTTCAAAGAATATTATAATGGTCTATATCAAATAGATAATCAACTCGATGTAGAGAAAAGACAGATTAGAGAAGAGAGAATAAAAGATTATCTAATAAAGTCAGAAATGCCTAAAATACCAAAGGAAATAATAGAAAGTATGGAGTGTCCGATCACAGTGAAGGAATGTCAAGAGGTAATAAGTGAGATGAAACCAGGCAAATCACCAGGGCCAGATGGCTACACGTTAACATATTATAAAACTTTTCAAGACAAATTAATACCAACATTTCTAGAGGCCTTTAACTCACTGAAAGAAGGTCATCAGATGAGAAGAGAAACATTAGGAGCCCATATTGCCGTTATCCCCAAGGAAGGGAAAGATCCCACAGTCTGCGCGAGCTATCGACCTATATCGTTGCTAAATATAGACTTAAAAATATTTTCAAAGATAATTGCAAACAAACTGGTTCCTAATATCCCTCCACTTATACACCCAGACCAAGTAGGTTTTGTACCGGGAAGAGAAGGTAGGGAAAACACACAAAGGGTGTTAAATACCATTTATCTGGCCCAAACCCACCATAAACCACTAGCACTTATTTCTACTGACGCGGAAAAAGCCTTCGATAGGGTGGATTGGGGCTTTTTGAAAGCTACATTAGAACATATAGGATTGGGTGCGGGCATGCAGAAGTGGATTGCTAGCCTTTACTCATGTCCGTCGGCAAGGGTGAAGGTGAATGAGGTACTATCGGACCCATTTCCAATTGGGAATGGGACAAGGCAAGGATGCCCACTCTCCCCGATTATTTTAGTTTTGACATTGGAGCCGCTACTGAGGACAATTAGATCGAACGCAGATATAAGAGGATTTCAGATTAAAGGAACGGAACATAAAGTAGCTGCTTTTGCGGACGATCTGTTGTTCTCAATAGCGGCTCCCGAACTATCACTTCCCCCCTTGATGAGAGAGATAAGGGCATATGGTGACCTATCTAACTTTAAGGTAAATTATAACAAGTCAGAGGCAATGGGGCTAGAAATAAACAAACAAATAAAGGACCTCTTGACAGCAAATTTTTCCTTTAATTGGTCGGACTCTCACATACTCTACTTAGGGACAAAAATCCCCAAAAATTTAAATAGAATCCTCGAATTGAACTTTATTCCGTTGATAAGGCGAATGAAATCTGACTTTATTAGATGGGAAAAAGAGACGTACTCATGGTTTGGGAGAATCAGCATCTTAAAAATGAACGTGTTACCAAGATTGCTCTATTTATTTCAAACCTTACCGGTAAAGATCCCGCCGAGTTATCTAAGGGATATAAGATCCAAGTTTGCGAAGTTCATCTGGTCGGGGAAAGCGGCGAGAATTCGGAGGGAAATACTAACTTTACCCAAGGAGAAAGGGGGAGTGGGGTTCCCAGACCCAGTAGGGTACTATACAGCAACACATATGTCAAGAGTGGCGGAATGGTGCACCCAGGAGAACCATAAGCCTTGGTTACTTATAGAGCAGAAAAGTACGGATATCCCCTTGGAGGGATTGGCATGGACACAAGAAGTGGATATACCAGGGGTAGTTAAGAAACATCCAACCATAGGGGCAACCCTGAGCGTCGTGAAAAAACTATTCAGGAAAACAAAACTTTCGATCGCCCCAAGTCCACTCACTCCGGTTATAGGTAATCCGAAATTCCAAATTGGGATATCAGACCCACATTTTAAGAGGGTAAAAAGAGCAGGATGGAGCAGGGTAATACATTTTGAGGGAGAAAATCCAAGGATCAGAAGCGAGGAAAGAGATGAGGTAATAAGAGAGGAACTTGACCAAATGAGACAAAATCAATTAAAAATGGCCACTAGAGCTTTGAACCCAAAAGGGAGACCAATAAGAGACCTCTCAGGATATGAGGAACTGTGCCTTAAGGGAGAGGAGTTGAGACACGGTCTCTCGCTGATGTATAGCCTCTGGGTGGAAGAAAAATATTTAATTTTACACATAAAGCCTCCCTAGCTACCAGATACCAGGAAGGGGGTTACAAAATTTTAACTAGGTGGTATAAAACCCCTGTAGTCCTAAACCGGATATTTCCGGAAGTCTCAGATAGATGTTGGCGCTGCGGTAAGGAAAAAGGTACCATGTTACATCTTTTCTGGTCATGTGAGAAGATAGTGGACTTTTGGAAAATGGTGATGGACACTGTGAAAGATATCGTGGAGGTGGATCTGGGTAGTAGCCCGGCCACTTATTTACTGTTGGACATACCAGTCTCCATGGCCAGGTTCAAAAGTTCCCTGATAAGACATCTACTGGTTGCAGCAAGGGCCTGCATTCCAATCTTGTGGAAAAGTACTACCACCCCAAATAAACAGCAATGGTTAAATAGAATCTCGGAAATTCAAATGGAAAAGCTTACCATGGGCATTAGAGAACAAGAGGAAAAATATAGACAGATATGGAGTCCATATGTAAATTACAGAGAAGGGGAATTATGAGAAGTATGGGGGGGAGGGGGACGTGGACGCGGGAGTGGCCCAGGGAGGGGTCTTTTTTTTTTTTTTTTCTTTTCTTCTCTCCTCCTCGAGAGGGGGGAAGGGAGGGGGCAAGGGAGGGATTATTTTTTTGTATAGGAAATGGTTAAGTGTACAGTACAACTTAGAAATTCCGAAGCAGTGAAGAGGTTGGTTATATTATGTGTACCAATGTATGGAATTCAGAAATGGATTATTTGTTTATTTGTTTGGAAATGTATCAATATAGTATTTACTATTTAATTTGGAAAAAAAAGGAAAATTAAGATAAAATAAAGAATTTATAAAAAAAGAATTGAAGGTTGTGATCCTGTGTTCCTGCAAAGTAGAAACGCGGATCTCTGTCTTCCCATAGCAGAAGCACCTCCCATAGTGTACACAAGCACAGGTTAAGCACACAGTTAACCTCTTGATCATCCTTAATGTTAACCTCTTCCTAGCCAGTGTCAGTACAGTGATAGTGCAAATTTTTAGTGCTGATAACTGTATTGGTGTAACTGGTCCCCAAAATGTGTCACTTAGTGTCCGATTTTGTCTGCCACAATGTAGCAGTCCCCTGCTATAAGTTGCTGATCACCACCATTACTAGTAATAAGAAAAACAATGTACATAAATCTTTCCCATAGTTTGTAGACGCTATAACATTTGCAGAAACCAATCAATATACGCTTATTGGGATTTTTGTTTACCAAAAATATGTAGCAGAATACATATTGGTCTAAATTGACAGCTACATGAGATTCTGAGTGCTCCAGTTTTAGTAAATCAACCCCGTGTGTCTAAGGCCTAGTTTACACTTGTTTGGATGACCACTGATGGGGCTACACTGATTATAAGTGTAAATATGCCTTGTCAGCCTTGCCACTAATCAGCTCTCCTTTCCTCACACAGTGACAGCGTGTGAGCAAAGGAATGCTGACAACCAGCAAGTTTGTTTACATGTGGTCAGCTGTAATTGGACACAGCTAATCACATTGTAAAGGGCCACTGTGATTGTCTCTTTATCTCAGTCTGTGATCAGCTGTGTCCAAAGGAGGGTGCGTGGGAGGATGTCCATGGATGCCCTTGCAGGACGAGAGCAGCGCTGTAGCCATCTTTTTGCTATGGCCTGGTAATACAATTGTGAAATTAATATAGGCTTTCTTTTTCTTTTGCCATAAAACATATATTAACATATACTTGGCATGGGGCTTCATGCCGAGGAACATAAATGCACAGATTGTGGGTAAAAAGCCCAATGTAGTTATGCCACTGGTTTCCACACAAGATTAAAACCACTGTTTTCTGTTGTTGGGTTTGTTTTTAGCACAGTTATTTTTGTTTCCTCTTATTCAGGGAAAAGGCAGTGTCTGCCACGGGCAACCAAGGTATAGAGTCTGCAATGGACTGGTAAGTTGGATCACCTCTGTTTACAGTATAATGAGGAGATTCCTGGACTTGCTGCCATTTCATTTTGATTGTTTCAGGCTGATGGAACATGAAGATGACCCCGACATAGATGTACCTGTTGAAGCTGTTGAACCTGTGCAATCTGTTGAATCTGTTGAACCCGTATCCAAAGAAACACCCAGCGAGCAAACTGAACCAACTGAACAAGAAATGGACACAGAGTCAGGTCTGGAATGGTCACAGTTTTTCCATTAAATTGTCTTGAAGTGTGCACATTACCTGAACATGACGGCAGTAATTATTTTAAAGTAAAATTCCAGCTAAACATTTAAGTAAAGAGTTGTGTGTGTGTGTGTGTGTGTGTGGGGGGGGGGTTTTACCTGCAAAATATTTGTAATCTTGTTCAGCGAGACATGTGATTCATACATTGCCGTACTGAATAGCCGGTCAGCTGACACCCCTATTTCCTGGTTCAGCTCTGCAGATCACCAATTATGGGACAATAAATGAACATCTGCTATTTCACTGTTTATTCAGCAGGCAGGTGACAAAATAAGCTGTAAAGCTGAGGTAGGATATAAGAGAGTCATTTTCATAGTTGTCTCTTGTGGCAGAAATGCATGGACCATAATCGTGTCTGAAAAGAATCACAAATCCACGTATACAGGTCCTTTTTTTCTTTTTTTTTTTTTTTTTTTTATTATTACATTTAACTTTTTGCCTGGCATTCTGCTTTATTCACTGCGCCTTTTGGAGGAATTAAAAAAAATTTGGACATAAAAAAAACTCTTATTTTATTTTTTTTGGCTAGAAAATTACAGTCATTTTCTAGCCCAAAAAAGTTTTTTTTGAATGTGTGTGTGATACATACATACATATATGTGTATGTATATGTGTGTGTGTATGTGTTGTTCTTTTTTTTTTTTTTCTCTGAAAACGCAAGCTATGTAGAATAAAAAAAAATGGTAGCTGCTATTTTTCATATCGCACAATATTTGCGCAACTGTTTATCAAATCTATATTTTCAGTAAATAATACACAAAGACTTTTTGTGCAAACATAATTTTAAATCCTAGTTTTTGTGCTAAACAAGATGAGGTTGCATTGAGTAAATAGATACCAAATATCTCAAACCTACAGGAAATTAAAGTATCCATAATAAAGTGACTAGAACCTGGTTTTGACTTGCACCTACTTCCAATTGCACCCAATTAAAAAACAGCATTTTAGCTTGCACATGATTGGATAATAAAATCGGCAGATCTACCCCTCAGATTTACAGCAAGTGCACTTTCAGTGCAATTTCAAGTGGATTTGCCTTTCATAAATAACCCCCCTTGCGTTTGTGCCAAAAAACTATAGCTCACTCCTTTTTTTTTTTTTCTAATGCCTGTAATTTTTTTTTTTTTTTTTATATATACATTTTATTTTTTTGGTAGAATAGGGAGGAACAATTTAAAACCCTTCTTTTTTTTTTTTTTTTATTGTCTTTATGTCATTGGGGAGATTTCCCTTCAGTGCCTGTCCTGAAAATGCCACAGGCAGTTTAAGAAAAACTCTATAAAATGCAGAGAACTCACTTTTGGACAGTTGTCACAAAAACCTCTCCCCATTGGAAGAGTTATTTATTCTTTCCTCCTATTCCTATGCCTATGTAGCAAAGATCACCAGGAAAAATACAAGTGGTGAATCTCCCCAGTGGGGTCACAGATAGATAGTAATACATATTTAACGTGTTTTTTTTTTTTTTTAT